>NC_069383.1:94626136-95242272 GCF_027475565.1 Acinonyx jubatus | reverse complement strand
ATCCTAGGCTTGTAGTAATGGTATTTCTTAACTTTTTCCACCCAAAGCACATTGCTTAACTATGATGCTCTGAACACACTAGGTGTCAGATATAAGCTGACTGTATCTACAGAAACTGAGGGCTTATGTGTGGGAAAGAAACCGAGAGAGAAGGAAAGCTTTAACAGATGGACCTCTTAAAGATACTTCTGCATGATAAAAGCAATAAGACAGAAAATGAAAAAAAAAAGGGGGGGGAGAATAAAAAAAACTCAGAGAGGCATTGTTTAAAAATTCACATTTTTCTTTTTCTGTGAACGCTGAAATCCATGATGATTTCATCTGTGCCTTTCCTTTGAGGGAAAAAGAGGCCGTCAAGGGGCCAGTCCATGAGCAGGCTGGTCCAGGACAGGGTAGGGGAATGGCTGAAAAACTCCCACATGGCGGAGAAAATCATTTGCGAGTATATTTCAGAGATTCTTTTCCCAGAGGACCAGTTATCCGAGTCATAGGAGCCCACTGTTTGTAGGGAATAATGTGGGAAAAGGCCAAATGAACTCTGCACTTTTATCTGTAAAGTCGGGGCTGGAGGTAGGCTGTAATTTGTGAGTGCGGGCGCACAGGGCAGAAGGGGGCGGCGGCCGAGGAGAGGGAGAGGAGTTTCAGGTGACCGAGCAGGTTGACTTGCCCGTGGATCCTTCAGTGCGCGGCTGCACTTTGCGGTTGGGAAAAGTAGAGGTTGTTAGGTGACCCCAGACAGAAGTTCTCCCCGCCCCCCTCAGATCCCCTACCTGAGCCGAGGACCCTGAACATTTAAATATGAATGAATGGGAGACCGGCCACCTCTGGGACTCCCTCCAGCCAGGACGATCCACTGGCCCCCGGTGACCAGCCTGCCCCTCTTCCCGACCTCCAGGTACCTGTCCACCCACCTCCCGGGATCCTCGGCGGCCCCGCCTTATGGGCCGGGCGGTGGGTCCCCTGGAGCAGAGGCCAGGTGGGCTGGAGGGCCCTGGGGGCACAGTGTTTCAACCCAGTCACCCCTGGAGATTGGGACAGTGCCTTCCAGCGGGGTTTTCTTTCCCGTCCAAAAGAGGAACTGGGTGAAGCAAGGGGACTGGAGAGAGAAAGAAAAAATAAAAGGGGGAAGTAGAACAAAATTGGAAGGATTTCTTTCAGAAGGGAAGTAGAACTCCCGAGAATGGTGATATCTGAAGAGAGGTGTGTGTGAGGGAGCAGTGAATAGAGCAGCCTGTCAGAAACCGGGCTGTCCCTCCCCTTCCTAATCACAGCCTCTACTCACAGAGCAACTCCCTCCCTCGCCCATTCACGCACTCACTTAGGACCAATCGTTCTCTCTCTCCCTCTCTCTCTCCCTCTCTCTCTCCCTCTGTCTCCCCCTCTCTTCCCTCTCCCTCTCTCTCCCTCCCTCTCTCTCCCTCCCTCTCTCTCCCTCCCTCTCTCTCCCTCTCCCCCCTTCTCTCCTCTCTCTCCCTCTCTCCCTGTCTCTCTCCCTCCCATCCTCTCTCTGTCTCTGTCTGTCTCCCCCCCCACCCTGTCTCTCCCTCCCTCCCTCTCTCCCTCCCTCCCTCCCTCCCTCCTTCTCTCTTACTCGGAGACAGTCAGAACTCTCCTCCCTGAGAGCCACAAACCTACCGCACTGACTGCATTCAGAGAGGGAACCTGCAAACAAAACTTCACAGAAAACTTTTTGTTCTTGTTCCAGAGAATTTGCTGAAGAGGAGGAGGGGGAAAAAAAGAAAGAAAAAAAGAAAAGAAAAGAAAAGAAAGAAAGAACGAAAGAAAGAAAGGGGGAAAAAAAACCAAACCCAAACCTGTGCGTGAGTGGGGGTAGGAAAAGCAGGGCCTTTTAAAAAGGCAATCACAACAACTTTTGCTGCCAGGATGCCCTTGCTTTGGCTGCGAGGATTTCTGTTGGCGAGTTGCTGGATTATAGTGAGGAGTTCCCCCACCCCGGGATCCGAGGGGCCCGGCGCAGCCCCCGACTGCCCGTCCTGCGCGCTGGCCACCCTGCCAAAGGATGTACCCAACTCTCAGCCGGAGATGGTGGAGGCCGTCAAGAAACACATTTTAAACATGCTGCACTTGAAGAAGAGACCCGAAGTCACCCAGCCGGTGCCCAAGGCGGCGCTTCTGAACGCGATCAGGAAGCTCCATGTGGGCAAAGTGGGGGAGAACGGGTACGTGGAGATAGAGGATGACATCGGCAGGAGGGCAGAAATGAATGAACTCATGGAGCAGACCTCGGAGATCATCACGTTCGCGGAGTCAGGTCGGTGCCGGCCTGGGGGGTGGGGGGGGGGGCGGGGGGGGGCGCTGCGTCTCTCCGCGGCGGTCCGGGGGCCGAACTTGCGCCTCCGGCCGCGCGCTCTGCCCTGGGGAGGAGGTGAGGTGCCGGGCGCCGGTGGCGCCGGGGCCGGAGGGGAGGCGGGGGGTGGCGGGCGGGGGGTGGGGGGGGGGAGGACTTCTCCGCGGACGCGGAATTCGAGGCTGAGCCCTGGCTGGAGAGGCGGCGAGCTCACACTTGCTGAACTCGGCCGGTGAGCCCGGAGCGAGCTCCGAGGGCCAGCGTGGGGCCGGGAGCCGGGCTGCGGGAGGCTTGCTCGCCCTGCCTGTGAAACCAGATCCGGGCAGCCGGATGAAAGCCCGGGCGTTTTCGGGTGCTGGGGGTGGGGGGAGCCCGGGAGGCTTCCGGACCCCATCCAAAGTTTTTAATGGGGGTGGGGGTGGGGGCGCGGAGCGCGGGTCGGGGTGGCCTGGCATGGATGGAGTCATTGTCTTAAGACAAACCTTCCCTTTAAAAGTCCAGTCAGGGGCCACACCAGGGAAGCAGGGCATATTCATTGGTGACAGTCAGTTTTGCCTTTAGAAAAAACTCTGCCTTGGAAGAGCAAGGGCATCACATTCTAGGCAGCGAGGAGGGACTTTGGGGGGACAGTTGACATTGAACCCGCGGCCACTTTTGGAACACTGACTTTTGCTCTCTGAGCAACAACAGCACCACCACCAACAAAAAAGAGTTTTGTTCCCTGCAAAGTTACTAAAAGAGCTCTCTGGCAAGGAACGCAACCTTGACAGAGTGCTCTCAGATACTACACTGAGCTCTCACTCAATCCTTAAGAGGAAGAACTTTGATAGATTCTAATCCTTGGCTCTGGACCACGCTAACCTGTTGCTGGATAGAAAATACCTGTCAGAAGGGCGGCCACAGACCTGGAGCCAGGTTATTGGTTATTTTTACAGTTATGTGACACAGACCCTTTGCCTGCCTACACGCCCCTGCACGCCCAGGCACACAGATGTGTTCATACCGTGTTACTTTCATGGTAATGCCAGGCTAAAGAATTGTTTCCCTTGCCAAATCCATTTGAAAGGAATGCCATTGTTTTGTTTGGTAGAGCATATGGCCAGTAAAGTATGTGCAGGGACTCCCAGCATTACTGTTTAAAAGTTTGCCGCAGCCGTATAAACAATTAAGGCAACACTCAGAATTTCCAATCCTGAAAACCTGTTGACTCAGATGTTCTGTTTTCAAGAAAACCCTGCCAGACCTGGGCATCCTTTTGGGGGAGCAGATAGATAGCCTGCTGGCTTCCTGGCTCCCCTCGTAGGAGAAGCCCTGGCGTCCTGCAAGTTTCCCCGCAGGACAGTCTCTCTCTCTCTCTCTCTCTCTCTCTCTCTCTCTCTCTCACCAGAAGCTTCTTTTCAAAGAAGGTCTTTCTTTCTCGAAGCTCTTTCTTAGTGCAGCCCCCGAAGGGCATGATAATGATGACTTTATCTGTTGAAGCTTATTGAGGAAAAAAAAAAGTCAGGTTGGAGTTTTCAAGTTGCACACTCAGTTTTTCCTCAACCTTTCCTGATGGCAAGGTAGGAAAGAAAGTGCTTACTGACATGGAGTCCAGTGTTGGGGGGTGAGGGGGGATGGATTCCAGTGGTCTAGAGGTCTGCTCCCAGTGCTGACACAAAGGGACCCTGTCTAGGTTTTTATATACCAATTACCACACATGATGGCTTTAATTGCAAGCCTTACTCAATTGGCTTTACCCGCATCGGATGACTAAGTATACCTATGACTTTGACCACTTTTAATATACACCTGATGCTGGCAACAGCATCTGACTTAGCTGACTTGTCTAGCAAACCACTCTTTTGGCACTGAGAGATTTTGCAGTGAAAGAATTTGACCTTTAGCATTCTTTCTTACTTATGGCCTTCATCTCAGTGCCGGTCTTTTTCTTATTTATATGAAATCTCGGCTTTTTTTTTTTTTTTTAACTTTTCTGTTACGTGTTTAGTTTAAAAGAAATTGAGTTACTTTTTAAAAAGGTGATTCATTTGACTCACACGTTGACTCCAGTTTAAGGTTTGTAATGGAAAACTCCTCCTGGTTGAGTTTACAACTTGACTTTGGGTCAGCTGCTGGAGTCCCAGAAAAGGTTTATTACACTTAACTTATTTTTCTCATCTGAGAAGTTTCACACATCAACTTTAAGTTGGTTTACTATGACTTCACGGAATTAATGATTGCTCTGTGGACCGTCTGCTCTCCAAGCAGAGTACCATATGAGTTGCTGATTTTGCTAACCAGGAAAGAGCTTCATCATCTGAATATACAAAAATGTCTTGTTGCTTTTGGAATAGTTCAACCTTAATCATATTCAAACTATGTCAAACTGTAAGAATTTGGAGAATAGCAAAGGGTATTCATTTTGCTTTTCTTTATAAACTATTGGGTAGCAGCGGATCCCAGTCAGTTAGTGTCACCGATGCCCGTGACACTGACGCATACCCACAGATGTATCTTTCAACCTTAAGATTCCTCGACTGGGGGAATTCCTGCTTAACTTTTGCCCTCGGCCCCCTTCTTGATGGTTAAATGAGGCCGCGATGCGGCCCAGCAGCTGAGCAACTACAAAAAGCTCAAGCGTCTAGAACTCTTGGAACTGAGTTTGTCCCACTGAGCTCAGGTGGAAAGTCCCATCTTTGTAAAGCTGATACGAGTTGTTATTAACTAAGTGGTGAGGAATTGCTCTCAGGCTCTCTGACATTCATCCCAACAAATAAAAATTATTTTTTTTAATGCATGTCATCCAAGATTGCTCATCATTACTACATTCTCTGGATGGCTGGCACAGAATCCTCTGTGTTTACCTTAAGTCCTTAAAGGAAAAAAAGAAGGGATGGGTAGAGTCAAGTCCACTCTGTCTATAATTGTCAATGAAGCTGGGATCAGTGGCCTTCTTGACTTCTATATCTTATTTTATCTTCTTGTGATCCGTGACAATATCTGGTCAGTCAATGTACAATAGCAACCTATCATTGAGTCTCCATATGCTGCCAGATTTACATACTGGTGGTGGTAATCAACTTAGACATTGATAGCACTTGTTGGAGAACAGAGAGGGAAAGAAAGACAAATGGAGCGCCAAGAAATGGAAAATGCTCACTAAGCCCAGGTATTGTTGAAAGTAACCCTTAAATCTCCCTTCTTGGAGGATTCCAGTTACAGAAGATTTGAATTAGAAATTGACACTTCCCAAACAGGGGCCTAAGAAGGCTTGCTTGGATGACTGTTTTCCCCCAGCCCAAGAAAGCCATCTCAAGGTGGACTTGACTCCCACCGTTCCATGCCAGTCTAATGAACTTTCCTGTGAATTACCTGTCACTGAAGGGTGCCTTTAGTTAGGGTTACACGCTTTCTTCTCCCAATAATGGGCAATGATTGGCCACAAGAGGGCGCATTCCAAAGACTTTTGCTCCTTCCCATTTAATCTAGGGAAACGCAATTTCACCTCCTGGAAGCCCCATTCTGCAGCACCCAAATCTTGGTGCTTGTCAGTTGCCCCCTGCTTCCTCTCGTCCTCCAGAAAAAGTTAGGATTTTATGGGATGGGAGAAACATGACTCCCTGTGATACAGTAAATGAGACAGAAGAAAAGAAATGAGAATTCTAGTGATGCATGTGAACATTCCCGAGCTCTATGGAAGGCAGAGGAATGATACATTTCAGAAGCAGAGCGTGGAGAAATGTGACCATGAATCATCAGCAATACTGATCTGCTCACACATCTCTCCCTAAGACGGCTGGCTGCCTGGGCTTTTACAAAAATGCCTTCCGGCTCCCCTCATTTCATTGCCTGGTTTCCCTGTCTTATCAACGCTTTTCACCAGGGACAAATGACAAGTGACTTCCAACAGGGAGGAAAGGGCGGTTTGGTGACTGCCTTGTGAAAGATTGGGTATGGCTTTGGGGGATGCGTTTGTTTCCGAAGTTAGAGTGTGCAGCGAGATGGTGGCAGAAAGACCAGAAGCAAGATGCCTAGTGGTTTTGGGCCTGTGACGTAGGTGGATCTGAGTGGGGGCGGTGAGCTGTCAGAGGGCAGAAAGTCGGCTTTCATATTTGGAGAACTGGGAGTAATACCTTCCCAGGCACTTTTTGTGAGAACATATTATTTGTCTTGGCCCCTCTTCTGCTAAACTATACTGGAGTATGAGCTGTAGATCAGAATTCCTCATACTCGACTGGTCCCTAGATCCAAAACCCAAAGTGTAAAAGTTCACAGGAACTTTGGAAGAGGTCTCTGAAATTTCTGTGGGTTGAATCTTAAGAATTTTTTTTCTACTTCTTCTAGGATCCTAAGCCCCTTTCTCTCTCTATTTCATCCCTATTTGAATGGGAGACACAGGAATGTGGCCGAGCATTTGCAATTCAATAGCACATCCTAAGATAAAAATATTAAGGCTAAAAAAAAAATCCAATCCAGATAATTTATGACCAAAAAGACCTCTGCGGCAGGTTAAAGGAGGCATAACCTTGAAGACCCCACTTTCTGCCATCTGCAGAGACCCCTGAAAACAGCCCAAATGCGAAGTTAGTGCTTTAGAGAACACGCATGCTGTAACCGGTAGTTCTGTATACTGGTACCAGGGACTATACCATATCTAGGCACAGTGAAACCTGGATGAAGAATGGGAAATTAAAGTAATAGCAGCATTTTACAAGGAGTCCCCCTCCCCCCGCCCCGCCTCCCGTGGCGAGTTTAAATCTAATAAACAAGATTTTCCACATTCACATTAGAGACATAATTATTACCCATAGGTACAAGGGCAGCATACTTGGGGCAGGACCCTGGTGAGGCGAACAAAGCAGAATACAAACGAAACGCGAAGTGTGCATGTGTGTGTGTGTGTGTGTGTGTGTGTGTGTGTGTGTATTGCTTGTATTGCTTATTTCATGAGAAATGTTCATCCGCCCACAGATCTGAGGTGTGGGGCTTGAGGGGGAGCAGAATTTTGAGTCCCGGTGTGGGGGAAGAGAACAACAAGGGGCTTGGCTGCTTAACCCTTGGCAGGCCTGCTTTCATGATTGAGTTATTAAAAACATCTGAAAAATCCTGAAAGCAAAGGAAAAGGTGCTTTCAGGTGTTCTGACTTCTAGCTTCCAGTCTTTCCTCAGTCCAATCCCTCCTTCCCCGGCAACATTTCAAAGGTCTTCCCTGTAAAGTGCAATTTTTCAGCCTCCTACTCATTTTTATGCACCTTTCTCTCTCCCTTTGGTATGTGTCCCCCGAGCTCATAGAGGTTTAAGTGATGAAATATTATCACCCACATGGGTTTGCGTGGGACTTTCTTAGTGAATTACTCAGGCAGAGCAGGCTGTGATACAAGCCTTGCTCACGAGCCTCGGGAGGGAAAAAATAGCACAGAGGATGAAAAGAATATTATCAGAGAGTAGGTAATGAAAGGTTAGCAAAGCCACCAGCTATATCTAGTTAGATAGGTAATAATGCAGGAACCCAGAGCGCACCTGTGTAAGCTAATGCTGTACCTGCTCCCAAAGCATTGTGGGAAGGCTTCCATTTCAGGATTTGATGCAGGAGATATTTAAGTCAAACCTGAAACTGATTAGTAATTGATCCTAAACACCTCAGCCTCAGGCAACCTCCTTCCATTTTTTCAAACTGTTATGCATAGAGATTTGAAGATTGGAGCATCCTAAAAGCATCACTGCGGTATAACAATCTCCCTTAGGTAGAATACAGATAAAAGGGAATATAATCAAGTGACTAGTTATATTTTCCATACCTAAGAAATTTGAGGGTTGTAATATCTTTCTGAAACCTGCAGCCCTGATAAATATTAATCATCTCAGCTTCTAGCTGTCTCATTCTCTCCACCCCCTTCTGCAATGAAAGCTAAATGTAAAAGAAAAAAAATATTGCACTGCTTAATAAGTCAAATACAATAGAACTTTTAAATTGTACCTGCATATAAGGTAGACATTAGGAAGACTTGCATCTCTCTCTTCCCCCTGTTCTCCTGAGCATTATGGCAACAGCATTTTCATGAAATTGGATCTGTTTTATTTTTTTTCCCTGATAAAATATCATGCAATATACAAATAGCAGTTCCAGAAATGGACACCAGGAGAAGGAGGCGACAGGCATGTCAATTAGTAGGGGGAAAATCCAAATGTCAGAAATATGGGGGAGAGATACAGCACGCAGGCAATGGAAGCAAATACAGGGAACAGAATCTTTCAGCTCAGTTAATTAAACCAATGCATAAATCAGTGCTGTGCCTCTCCACAGTACGCAGGCGATGCCATGCAGTTAATTATCAGCCAGGACCAGGTTGAAAGTCATTTTATGATGCCTCTCTGATCCTAATATAACAGCACCTGACAGATTGAGCCCCCTCTAATGAGTACTCTCTTTGTATGATCCTCTCTCAGGAACACTAAATCATTTGCTTCCAAGTACAGCTGCCTGTGAAGAAGGGGAGGGGCTATATCCTGCGTTAGAAACCTGCTCCTGTGAACTGAGGGGCTCTCCTCTAGGCTGTTCCTGGAAGCCAGCGACCTCAGCCTCCCTGGCCCTAGGAAGGCAGTTTGCACAGGCTGTCGCGGCTTCAATCCAGTGGGCCAGTGAGCCCACCCTGGCCCCCACCCCCACCCCCAGCATATCCGTGGACTTCTCTGGACTCTATTCATGGGAAGTCCAATGTGTGCTGGTCCGCACTGCCATCTGGACCCTCTCTATAACCGAGCACTGGCTGCCTTCACCCCGGCCCCTCCTGTCAAGCCCAGGTGAAAGCCCAGCGGAGCCTGTGGGAACGAGTTACCTGAAACCCAGAGAGCTTTTCCCATTCTGAGGACGAGTCAGATTCTCCAGTTTCACACTCTTTCCTAGAAAAACAAAACACAACCTTGTGCCCTCTGGCTTCTCTAATTTAGCAGCTACTATCTCTCGGGTCTTTAGGGTGGCACCCTGCACAGTTTAAGGTTTCAGACGCTGGCCTGCGTCGAGGCAGAAGGCAGAAGGGAGAACAGCAGGTAGCTTGTGACTGTTCTCTGTGGGGCAGGGTGGAGGTGCCCACGCCGGAGGAAGCCTGCACCCTCCTTCAGGCTGGCTCTCCGAGGCTTGGGTGGCTTCCGGAAGCTGCTTGTCTTTTTAAATTTAAATCATTAAGCTCTCCTTCCTAGAGTCTGCTCTTTTCCTTTCTTAAACAAAACAAAACAAAACAAAAAACAGCAACAGAGAAACCCACCGTTTGTAGCAAAGGGGCGTACTGCATTCACATTTTGAAAAGAAATCATGCCCCCTAAAAAAAAGACAGTCCCCCCCCCCTTCTTCTAACTGCTCTCCGCTCTAGTGATCTAATCATAAACCTAGCTTTATTATTCATTTCAACTCCTGCCAGGGACCCAGGGCTGGAGGCAAAGGGACCCCCCCCACCCCGCACCACCACCACCAATGTGGCCAGGGTCCTACAACTTTATACCAAGATGCCGGAGAATCTTTTGTATACATATGTAGCCTTTCCTGGCCCTGGCCTCAGTGAATTTACCACTATCAGAATCGCAGCGTGCAGAGTGTGTTAAATTAAGAACAGAATCTACAGTGCGCAATGCACAAAAAAGCCTGCCTTCTGCTGCAGAGAACTTGAACGAGTGCCGAAAATTTATAGTACCGTAAACATCTCAGGGCTGAGAGTGATAAGTATGGCTGGATTTCCGTTAGCTATAGAAATCCAGGCAGGGAGACCCTCCTAGGGAGTTGCGAGTTCTAAGATGAACTTCTCCTGACATTGTTCTCAGATTTGTGTGTGAGATGCGTGTGCATGGGACTGTTGTAAGCAGGCACACGCAGGAGGCGGCCATGAAAAGAGGGCACGTTTCATATACCACCAAGGGGTAAAAGTGGAACTGAGGGAAGGTGTTTCATCAACTCGAGAATTCCAGTCTGGACACCTGCTCCTTGCAGTAAATGTTGTTACATGTACAGACATACAGGTGCTTATGGAAGGAGAAGGGAGCAGTGTGAACTAGGCAAGAACTGAATGGTCTCTGAATCCAACTGCCTCGCCATTGTGGGGGTTGCCCCTCTGTTAGTAGCAGTCGCTGTAATTGGGGCTCATTAAGCTGCATTCAGAAGGGAACGAGGCAAAAATGGGGCACACGGCTGTAGGGGGTGGATCTCCTAACCTAATATAACTCAAGGCTGAAGATGCCTCCATTTGTTAATAGAGAGTCAGGCGATTGCCTACTTCCTGGTAAATGCTGGACCATGACCGTGAACAAGATGGATAGGATCTCAGACCTGGGGCATCCTAAATTAGACTGGCAGGAGGGTCGGGAAAGTGGTGTGGTCTCATCTGCAAACCAAAACCTCATCAAGGGCAGCCACTGAGGGTGACGTGTTGGGAGCTGAAGGATTCTAGACGAGGGGCACACTGCCTGGAGGTGAGAGAGCGCATGGGATGCTTCTGACCTCAAACACTGTGTGGCTGTGCCACAGAGGACGGGGCGCTGGGAGAGAGCCGGAGTTGAGGCAGAGCCCAGAGTCCCGGGTGGCTCCTGTTTTATACCTGCTGAACGGTGAAATGATGGGAGAGGGGCCTGGCTTTATGCTGAAAGGCCAGATGCAAGCAAAGACTGTCGTGGTGACCCAGAAAAGAAATGATGGACAAGTGAAGCAGGTTGTGGTGAGGGAGGAGGAGTCTAGCTCTGTGGGCACTTCCGTCGGGGTGGGGGGGGGGGTGTTTGCGTGTTTATGTGGGAACAGCACCGCTTCCACGACTTGCTAGAGCTCGCGGGGTGCTTTCATCTGTGTGATCCCATTTGATCCTTCCAAACCTGAGGCATAAGGGGTCAAATGTCTTTATGACATTCCCATTTTATAGAAGAGGAAACTGAGATTAAGCAGCTAGGGAACAGACACAGACCTCCCGGGCTTCTGGACACTGACTGAGATCTGGGCTCTCTTCTTTCTAGGTCAAGAGTTGGCAAACTTTCTCTGGAAAGGGCCAGAGAGCAAAGATTTGAAGCTTTGTGGGCCAGTCTGTCTTGTGACTGGCGGGGACCTAGTGCGAAAGCAGCCACAGACAGCCTAGGAAGAAATGAGTGTAGCCGGGGTCCCGTTAAACCTTATCACAGGCGCTGAAGCGTCCATTTCATATGATTTTCCCATGTCACCAAAATCCTATTTTTCTTCAACCATTTAAAAATGTCAAAAGTGTTCTTACAGTCAGGGGGCCACAATCCTCTGACCCCTGTTGGAGATGGCCTGTGGCAGAGGCCCCACACCTGCCTGAAATTAGTGACTGGTGACCAACATCGCAACTAACGAGTGTCCCTGCTCTCTCTTGTGCTGTGTTTTGTCTGCAGGCACAGCCAGGAAAACACTGCACTTTGAGATTTCCAAAGAAGGCAGTGACCTGTCGGTGGTGGAACGCGCAGAAGTCTGGCTCTTCCTCAAAGTCCCCAAGGCCAACAGGACCAGGACCAAAGTCACCATCCAGCTCTTGCAGAAACAACCCCAGGGCGGCGTGGACGCAGGGGAGGAGGCAGAGGAAATGGGCTTGATGGAGGAGAGAAACGAGGTGTTGATATCGGAAAAGGTGGTGGATGCCCGGAAGAGCACGTGGCACATCTTCCCCGTCTCCAGCAGCATCCAGCGGTTGCTGGACCAGGGCAAGAGCTCCCTGGACGTTCGGATTGCCTGTGAGCAGTGCCACGAGACGGGCGCCAGCCTGGTGCTCCTGGGCAAGAAGAAGAAGAAGGAGGAGGAGGGCGAAGGGAAGAAGAAGGACGGAGGAGACGGAGGGGCAGGGGCAGACGAGGACAAGGAGCAGTCCCACAGACCTTTCCTCATGCTGCAGGCCCGCCAGTCTGAAGACCACCCTCATCGGCGGCGGAGGCGGGGCTTGGAGTGTGACGGCAAGGTCAACATCTGCTGTAAGAAACAGTTCTTTGTTAGTTTCAAGGACATTGGCTGGAATGACTGGATCATCGCTCCCTCCGGCTATCACGCCAACTACTGCGAGGGTGAGTGCCCGAGCCACATAGCAGGCACATCTGGGTCCTCGCTCTCCTTTCACTCGACCGTCATCAACCACTACCGCATGCGGGGCCACAGCCCCTTCGCCAACCTCAAGTCGTGCTGTGTGCCCACCAAGCTGAGACCCATGTCCATGCTGTACTATGATGATGGGCAGAACATCATCAAAAAGGACATTCAGAACATGATAGTGGAGGAGTGTGGGTGCTCATAGAGCGCCCAGCCCAGGGGGGACGGGAGCCAGAGTTGTCCAGAGAAGACAGTGGCAACATGAAGAAGTGTTTAAGGTTTCGGAGTTAAACGAGGAGAAAAAATATATATAGAGAAATTTAAAAAAAATAAACTAAAAACAAAACCTGAAACAGATGAAGGAAGATGTGGAAAAATTCCTTAGCCAGGGCTCAGAGATGAAGCAGTGAACAAGATGGGAGTTGGGAGGGAAAGGGAGAAAGGCGTGCCCTTCGTTTCTTCCGGTATCTATCAAAGTGATGACATCCGTTGCTTACACGGGAGTATCATCCCCTCCTTTTCAGTCCCCCTTCAGTGTGAGCCTCGAAGTCAACTTGTCTGGTCTGCAGGAATGTGGGCTAGCACAACCCAAATAGCATCTAGAAAGCCATGAGTTTGAAAGAGCCAGTTACAGGCACTTTCCCATCCAGTTACCCAGGTTGTAAGGTATGTCTGTGTGACCCTCTCTCTGTGTATATCAGCCCGTGCACACACAGACACACACACCACAGACACACACACACACACACACACACACACACACACACAGACGCGTTTCCACACAGCCCATGCACACACACGTACCGGTAAGAGAACTATAGTGTGCAGGTGGTACACTTCCTTTTCTGCACCAGTTTTGCAACAAAGCAAAACAGAACAAAAACCAACCTAAAAAAAAAAAAAATTGAGAGCAAGAATGGGAAGAGAGAAAAATCAAGGAACAAAGAATACCAAGTCACATTTCGTTAAGGTGCTTATGATCTTAGAACTATGCAACCTAATAGGTTTGAAACTGTTTACCTGAGAGAGAACAAAAAGAGAGACTTTTTTGTATTGGAAGTAACCTGATTAATTTTTATTTTCTTCAAGGAGAGATACTTGAAAGGAATATGTTTGTCCATCTGTTGGATCCAAACATTTCTATATTTTGTAAATGTTGTTTTTTTTTTATCGTTTACTATTTGCACTACAATGGTGTTTGACCTGTCTAATCCCTTATTTAACAAGTATTTTCTGTGGGTGGGGGTGGGGGGGTTAAGAGCTGCACTTAATGTGAGCTATAAAAGAACTGCTACAGCACACAAAATAGCTATTTTTATTATTATAATTATAATTATTATTATTATTTTGTACCTTAAAAAATAGACACATACACCAAAGACATTTGTGTGAGCCTTTAAACAGTCTGTCTGTGGTTGGTATCATTCACCATCAGTGAGTCAGGGGTTGGGATTCAAGGTGGAGTAGGGTGGATCGTGTTCAGGCTTCGGAGACCTGAGAAGTTTGGGTTTTGACTCCTTTGACATCCATTAAGCAGGACATTTCATACTGGACGTACAGTAGTTGTACACTGTTGGATGTCAAGTTCAATCGGATTCACAGAACACTACATGCTTGTATGTGTATATATACATTGCTTGTGCATATGCGTACCTGTGTGTATATATACATGTATTGCATCATGCCCATATACACATTTTAAGGACTTCAGGCTGTCATTTTTTAAATGTTCTTAAAGCAATGAATGTTTGTGTGCAAAACACAGTATTTTTAAGAAGGATAGGCTATAGTTTTGCTTTTACTCTGAATTAGGTGGGCACGTTTCAAAAAGTTGGGTGGGAAGAAGCCTGGAAATGCCAGCGAATATTCAGCAAGACCCTCTTTCCATGTGCAGGGACTGAGTTCCCTCTTCTCTCTTGTCCCCCACCTCCACCCCACCAGGGAAAACAGGAAACTCATGTTCTTCAAGGTTCTAGGCTGATCTGAAGTTGTTTTTTTTTGTTTGTTTGTTTTTTTGGTAACTTATATTTATTATCTATTGGAATCAATCTTAAATCAGAAAGCTTTTTCAGAAAGAAAAAATTAATCTTTAGGCCTTTGGTTACTTTTTTTTTTTTTTTTTTTCGGTGATTAAGTCCTGCTTGTGAGAAATTTTACTTGCTGGGCTAGATAATGTTGTTGTCACTAGTAAAAAGATAAATAACTTGGGGGGGGAGGTCTTAAGAGTTTGAGAGTAAGAAAGAGAACTGCAGGGGTGACAGCAGTGGTAAAAATCCCTAATATTTTATTTAATTTACAGCCAAAACTCTTGATACATAAGTTTGTATGTATTGACTCAGATGCAAAAAAAGAAAAAAAAACACTTTGTTTTATAAATATCAAAGTACATGCTTAAAGCTAAATTTCTACTAATTTATTCCACAGTATTTAGCTTGCCTAGGATAGCTCATAAGTTATTCATTTATATGCTTTTAAAAATACAGAGCCTTATTTTTACTGACTTGTTTGAAGTTTGCAAAAATTGAAAAAAATACTAATAATTTGGAAAAAAAATTGCATTCATTAGCATTTTGTAAAATACTGAACCTTTCAGCCCTATGTCCATTCATAGATTAAAAAAAAATAATTGTAGGAAAACAAAATAGTGAGAAACCAAACATTACAAAAGGTGGTTTCGCTCTTCTTGAGATAAATACTAAATCGGTATACTATGTAACACTAGGCTGTATGTAGGCAAATTATTTTAATGTTATTACTGGGCAAATATACTTACTACATCTTGAGGTCCATCCTTTCTTAGGCAGAAATATAACATGTACTACATGGGAGTGGACCCTAAGTGCAAGAGGGAGAGCATGCAAAATTGGTCCTTGCTTCCTCACTCTTAACCACTGACGAGGAAATCGTGCAGGTGGGGAAGGTGCGCATGGTGAGGAAAGCTTCAAGGAGAGGGGGATGGCAGTGTTCAACTTTACAAACTGCCATGAAAAACTTAGAGGGTGTTTTGAACTGCGTCTTAACTGTTACTGGAACTAATAGCGGAACCCATGAAAATAAGCGTGGGGAACCAAGTCCTAGTTCCCTGTGTGCTAGCAGAGATGGCCAGGGCAATGGGAAAAACAAGATGTTCGAAAGACAGTTGCTACCTGTTTGTGGCTCCCATTCATCTCAAGTGCATGCCCCATCTTTGTAAGCCCTTTAAAAGAGTGCTTGACCTGTTGGGGGTAAGATGGAGTTTGACTAGTGGCCACAGTAATTAGAAGCAGAGCAAAGTGAAATTCCATACGACAATATTTTCATGGGATGATTTAATTGAAACTAAATGATTGAGTTATCAAATACCTATAAACTTTAACTTTATTTCATTAAATTTATATGGCCTTGAAATAGAATGATAAGTTATTGCTATCTTCAATAACCTTGGAAGATATGCGGGCTTGTGAATAACCCCACTTTTCATGTAGCAGCATGAGGCCAAAAGAAAAAACTTTAAAATTCTACCATATTGGGCTCTTCAGAGTATGTTTTCCTTAAAACAGGGTGGCTCTGGCTGATCTTAGCATCTCTCTACTCTTCCCTGGGGCTGATCTCTAGGCTCTTAAAAATCTATACATACCAGTCTTAAAAGCTCTAAAAAGCATTCGTCCCCAAGTATCTTTTAAGAATGATATATATTTTGTAGTTTGGACTCTTCTTTCTCCCTGTTTTCCTTTTTTCCTCCCTTCCTTCCTTCCTTCCTTCCTTCCTTCCTTCCTTCCTTCCTTCCTTCCTTCCTTCCTTTTCTTCCTTTCTTTCTTCTTTCTTTCTTTCTTTCTTTCTTTCTTTCTTTCTTTCTTTCTTCTTTCTTTCTTTCTTCTTTCACTTTTTTTTTTTATTTTTTTCAAAAAGAGCATGGCAAATTCCAGCACACTGACTTGGGGTTTTTCTTGTCCCAGAAGACCAATCAATTTCATAGATATTTAAGATTGATTCCACACTTTGTTTTCCAGGAGAATGCCTGCATTCTCCTCTAAGGAAGAGCAAGTGAATTTTTTTTTTTCCACCCCCGTGGGATTGGACCTCAAGAAGTAAGTCTAAAAAATAGAGAGCGTGAATGCCCCAGTTGTATTAAGCTTAGATTCAAATTATTATGTTCACTTGAAAAAATGATTTCCCGGGGGCCTTTTGGCAACTTCCCTTTTCAATGTAGAGAAAAACTTAGTCACCCTGAAAACCTACACAATAAACGAAACTTGTAGATGTGGGCAGGAGGTTTGGGGGTGGACATTGTGTGTGTTTAAATTAAACCCTTTATCACTGAAAGCTGTTGTATGGGTCAGAGAGGATGAATGCTCACTCAGAAGCTGTTCACATCTTCAAGAGCAGAAGCAAACCACATGTCTCAGCTCTATTATTTATTTTTTATGCATAAAGTGCATCATTTCTTCTGTATTAATTTCCAGTGGGTTTTACCCTCTATTTAAATGCTTTGAAAAACAGTGCATTGACAATGGGTTGATATTTTTCTTTAAAAGAAAAATATAATTATGAAAGCCAAGATAATCTGAAGCCTGTTTTGTTTTAAAACTTTTTATGTTTTGTGGTTGATGTTGTTTGTTTGTTTGTTTGTTTTTATTTTTTATTTTTATTTTATTTTATTATTTTTTTTTTGTTTTGGCATACTACATGCAGTTCTTTAACCGATGTCTGTTTGGCTAATGTAATTAAAGTTGTTAATTTATATGAGTGCATTTCAACTATGTCAATGGTTTCTTAATATTTATTGTGTAGAAGTACTGGTAATTTTTTTATTTACAATCTGTTTAAAGAGATAACAGTTTGATATGTTTTCATGTGTTTATAGCGGAAGTTATTTATTTCTATGGCATTCCAGCGGATATTTTGGTGTTTGCAAGGCATGCAGTCAATATTTTGTACAGTTAGTGGACAGTATTCAGCAGCGCCTGATAGCTTCTTTGGCCTTATGTTAAATAAAAAACCTGTTTGGGATTTATTTTTTATTTTTATTTTTATTCTATGTCTTATTGGTTTTCCAAGATCAACTTGGCACACACACTGCTACACCCTTCGCTGGGTGATAATTTCATTTCTCCTGTAATTCTTGGGAAAAGTATGAGACACAGACTGAACGGAAGAGAGAGGGGACCAAAGCTGGAACAGGAGAACTCAGGGAGGAAAAGAATAACTATTGCTGTGGCAGGGCTTTGTAATAAGCTACAGATGCTTGGACCAGCAGGAGTTATATTTTATTCATTTTGTTAATTTCCCATTTCTCAAGCTGTAGTGGCAAGTAACATGAAATAAAGCAACATTCCCTTCTTCCCTCGGTCCCTTCCTCCCTCCTCCTTCTCTCCTTCCCTACGTCCTCTCTTTTCCCTCCCTTCTTTCTTATTCCTTTCCTTCTGGCTAGAAAATCCGAATTGCATGAGAGCAGAAAACAGCATACCTTAGGAAAGAAAAGAACCTAGACCAACAGGACCAATATGGAAAGAAGGACAGTCAACAATGAATTGATTGTTCAATCTTTTCTTCTATAGGTTTCCCTGTAGTATCTGTGCCAATCAGAGAGGTTATATGGAGAAACTAACTCCTGTAAATACCTTGGGTACTGCCGGGTGAACCAAGCAAGTCCTGTGTGCCCATTGGGTAGATGTTACTTTCCCTGCTTTTACATCCGAGGCATAAAGTAACATTAATTGGAACTAGGATTCCAATCCAGGTCTATCTTCAAGTCTAAAGTTATTACTTTGTTGCCCCGGACCCTGATATTTATATTAGTTTCTTTATGGACTGAGAAAAAAAAGAGGGAGGTGGCCATGGGGGTTGGGACTGAGTGTTGAAGACACTTCTAACTTTTTACCACACTTTATATTCACCAGACAGTTTACTTATCTCCAAGTGAAATGCCAGGTTCATGTAAAATCGTATTAAACCCTTTTTATTTGTTTTAGGTAGAAAAGTTACATTTTTTGAAAATTAAAAATGAGAGTTGTTCCAGTTTTGCTTTACATTTATGAATATGTCTTATTTTTTCTGTTCTCATATTGTGCTACATGAAACCCTTTACCCAAAGTATTTTTCTTTATGGGCCCAGTGGTATTCTTGCGTGCACGTGTGTGGGTACACACAGGAGCACGTGCGTTAGCCTTCATTTCCTGCCAGGTTTAATAATGAATGCATGTTAGTAACTAAGTAAAAATTCCACTAAATTACAAATGAGTAACATTATTATAAAATTTATACGGATATTACCATCATCAAGGCAAAAATAACAGACAGAAACCAAAGTCAAGTGTAGAAAAATATATCAATATGTATATATATATATGTTACACATCTAACGTATATGATGAAGATGCATATATATGGGTCACAGTGTCATCATTCAAGGGGAACTGCCAAATCCATTTAATTTAGAAGTTCGATGCTTTCTCAGAAAACAGTTTAATTGTCTGAGGAGGTATCCAAGTGTAAGGGCACAGAGCATTGCATTAATTTCCTCTTGCATCAAATAATGGCGTCGGCTCCTTTGAAAGAATTCTGGTGTTCCTGCGTTGAATCCAATTTTAAGTCTTCTCTTTGGTCCATGAAAAGGCAGGATTCATTAGAAATTCTCCATTACACTCTTTCAGGCTTTCTTGAATTGTCATGTAATTAACAGCGAGAAGAAAAAAGGGAGGCAAATTGTTTATCCACAAGCAAAAAAACAAAAACAAAAACAAAAACAAAAACCCACAGAGCTGTTTCAAGACATTTTAGACATCAGCAATTGTCCCCCTTGCCTCTGTGCACTTTGGGAAGAGCTTGAAATCCTCAGAGTCCAGCAAGATGTCACATCACTAGAGGGACACCAGAGAAGTCCTCTTCTCACAGAACCCTTGGCAGTTAAAATCCCACAGTGGGTTTGAGAAATACAAGGCCAACTGATTGACTAAAAATGATGAGGAGTCTTACTTTTTAAAACTGATTTCTGCTCAGGAAGGAGTCCGAAGGAGCTCGGAGGGAAGGTCCAGTCAGGGTCAGAAAAGGACGTTGGAAAAGCCACCCAGGGCAAGAGTTAAGGTGAGGCTGTCATTCCTCCTGTCACGGTGGTGGCAGTGCCTGCATCATTGTCCGTGTGGGGACGCACTGTTCTAAGACAAACACTATCATGTGGCAGCAAAGGTCCCACCGAATATATACGTCTTTCATTAATGAAGTTGTCCCAACACAGTTGAGCCCCACAGCCCAAAA
Organism: Acinonyx jubatus; assembly: GCF_027475565.1. Classification (NCBI taxonomy): domain Eukaryota; kingdom Metazoa; phylum Chordata; class Mammalia; order Carnivora; family Felidae; genus Acinonyx; species Acinonyx jubatus. The sequence goes on along the minus strand of NC_069383.1, from coordinate 95,222,690 downwards.
GCTTAAAAAGCTGGGTACTCACATGGGATAAAGGCTGTCATTATGGGGAAACTCGTCCATTGTGAAAGCAAGAAAGCAAGAGAGAAAAGAAAAAAAAAAAAAAAAAGAAAAAAAGACAAACACTGCTAATCTATGCCAGAAACAGCAGGCCTGAGGCAGGGGGTTGACAAAGCCTTGTGCTTCAAAGTGCTTATTGTGCTAGAACTTCCAAGGGCTGTGAAGACAAGCATCAAACTCTTCTAAATGGAACCAGGGAGGCTTCCTGCCATTGATCTCAACAACAAATGTTTGTGTTTCATGGTCAATTTATGTATCCCTCAAAGACTCGAAGTAAAATTGTCATTAAATAGGATATTTTTAAAGATAAAACTAATTTTCCATTTGAGTAATCATATCCTCAACACGGGTCCATTTGCCAACTAGATGACATGGTTTGAAATGGTCTTGCGAGGATATATTTAGTAGCTATTAATGTTCCCAGCATTATGGGGCTCACAATTCTGAAATCAACTAACCCTTGTGAGTTTTCGTAGTCTTGATGAGATCGTGGACTGGCCCATATTGCTGTGAGGTTACTAGTAACGGCCTCAGATTGCAAACTTGGAGCAAGCAAAGATAGCCCCCTTCGTTTTGGGTTCAGGAGAATAGAATTTGAGTTACATGGAAAACTCTAGATAATTGGGTTGCATCAACCATTTATTTAGCTGCTTTGCGAAAAGAGTCTGGACGGAGGACTCAAAAGAATTTTCCCTGAACTTAACGCTGCCTAGTAAGTAGTATGCCCCCGTGACTCCTTGAAAGAGGAGTGGACGGCGAATGCCTGTTGTCCCCGTCAGTGTCCCAGTGACCCAAGTGTCAATAGGTATGGAGGAGCAAAACAAACCAGCCAGTACCAGGCTCACTGCTGTGACCAGGCTTCATAGGGTGATGGTGAACAGCTTTTATCTTTAGGCGTTAAATGTTTCACAAGACAGAAAGTGCAATCTTAACTCGTTTTATATTGAACAACTCCCCAATTATGATCCTAACTAGATCCATCCGTCATCTGGGAAACTGATTTTCCAAGTAGTCAGTCCAGAATTGGGAGTACATGGATTAGGCATTAGAAGTAAATTCTAGGGAAAAGTAATCACTGTAAAACAAAACAAAGCAAAACAAACATCTTTCAGATGTCAAAACTGGAGAGAAAGTAAGAAAGGAGGTGAAACCCGTGGGTGGCAAGGGTGAGGTCAGGTACTTCTCTCCAGATTCAGCGGGACTTACCAGGAGCAAACTGATAAATGCATGTGCTGGCCTCGAGGAATCATATTGCTTGAGGGTTTTAGATTTTTGTTTTGTTTTGCTTTGCTTTTCCCAAAGGAGGTGCCCAGGGGAAAGCAGGGTGGGGAAGGCTGTACCCTCCACCTGTCAGTCTTCAAAGACTTGAGTCTAGACCAGTGGAGAGAGGCAGCTGCAGGCAGAAATGGAAGGAGCCTTAACATCAAGGACCCTGTGGTTCCCAAATAACAAATTGTGATACTATGCGGGATAGAGGACCATTTTCCCTGATCATGTGTTGAAGGTAGAACCATGGCTGCTGCAAAGAAAATGGGCCAACAGTTTGGGGAGCCATGAGACACAGGACCTTCACCAGATTTCAGCGTTTTTGAGGTGGCCTCTGAAAACAGTGTCTGTGTGATGGATTCCCATTGGAGGTGTGGCACAACCGAGAGAGGTTTTGTAGGAACGGAAGTTCCTTATAGGAACCGACTGGACAGTTTATTGGCCCGCATGAAACACCCGTGGTTTCCCCAGTACAACTGGATAAAATGTAGAGAGGGGCTATGCATCTACTAAGTTCCATCTTTGATCTTAAAGAGGTGGATGTGGTTTTAAACTGTATGAATAGGGCTTAGTATCATTACCCTGCCTCCTTGTTTTCACATTAGATCTAATACGAAGGGAATTTTAGTAATTATATGACTTCATTTCTCAAAAGAGCCAGTTTGGTTTCACATGAATGGATAATGTACAGCACTAACCCTACTTGAACTTGTCTATGCGTGGAGAAACGGAAGATGAGTCGGTCATGGAGAGAATGCTAAGCATATTTGGTCCAGGATGTCCTTGAATTTGGTGATAGGACCTTGAACCAGATGCTTTGATTCTGGATTTATTCTTCTTTAGGGTGAAGTCAATGGTACCTAGGCAGCATGTGTCCCTGGGGTACTCGGAGAATGAGTTCATGTCAAAGTGCTTTAGTGACTGAAAAATCAAAATAGCAATGAGGATACCCTTCCCATCTTCCTTAATCCATAAACACAATCTCCCAGGCCATTACTTTGTTTCTAACATTTTTTTAAATTCTATAATTTATTTTTTACTTACCATTGTATCCAAACCACTCAGTACACCACTGTGAAATGAGCTTATGATAAAGAAACACAGTCTGAATAGAGTTTTTAAAGAATAATAGTGACCGTGCTATACAACCTTGGCCAAAGGTACTTTTTTAAACTTTGAAAGTTACTCCTTCAAAAAATTTTCAAGTGCAGTTAATCCCAAAATATCTACACATTTACCACGTTACTCCAATGTAAAGTCATTGGAAATGCTTTTATAGGCTATTTTATTATTATTATTATTTTTTATTATATTATTATTATTATTATTATAGGCTATTTTATAGGAAATGGCTATTATAGACTATCACTTTCCAGAGACCCACAGCAGAAAATTCTTCTATTTGAAAATTCAGAAGGGGGGCACCTGGGTGGCTTAGTCAGTTAAGCGTCGGACTTTGGCTCAGGTCATGGTCTCCTGGTCCATGAGTTCGAGCCCTGTGCTGGGCTCTGTGCTGACAGCTCAGAGCCTGGAGCCTGCTTTGGATTCTGTGTCTCCCTCTCTCTGTTCCTCCCCCACTCACATTCTGTCTCTCTTTCTCTCTCTCTCAAAAATAAGTAAACATCCAAAAAATTTTTCTTTTGAAAAGTCAGAAGGGCCTTTTTGGCCCATTGAGAAGGTACATGCTATTAAAACAAGCAAAGCTGAGTTAACTGTCTGTTCTGAGGAAAGTGCTGGAAGATGTTTCTAATCATTATAGTTAGGCATGCCCTGTATTTGGCTTCTGAGTTTTAATCTTCTTTTTTTGAAGTTTATGAATTAAATAATTAAATTACAGTAAACTGGGGCGCCTGGGTGGCTCAGTCTGTCTGTTAAGCATCTGACTCTCAATTTTGGCTCAGCTCCTGCTCTCAGTTTGTGTGTCGGGGAGGCCTGCATGGACTCTGCGTTGAGAGCGTGGGCTCTGCTTGAGATTCTTCCTCTTTCTTTGCCCTTCCCCTGCTCAAACTCTCTCTGTCTCTCTCTAAATAAACTTAAAAAAATTAAATCACATTAAAGTTATAACATAGTGAAGAGAATAGCTTCTAGGATAGGTAACACAAACTTCAGGTCAGCTACTTAGTGGCATCGTCACACTGGAAAATTATTTAAATTCAGTAACTATATTTCCTTTACTTCTTTACATTTAAGATAAAAATAATATCTACCTGATAAGACTTCTTGGAAAATTTCCAAAGTGAAAAGACATCTAAATGGCAGAGGTCAGGGTCTGATATGATGAGTTTACCATTGACCCCCTGCTAGAAATATCCAGTTATATTTTTATGGCCCCACTCTCCAAGAATTATCAGAAACACTTCCTGCAATTGGACCCTGTCCTGGGCATTTTAGGACGCTAGTTCTGGCCTTAGTGCCACGGGATGTTTTGAGAGTAGATATTATTACTTGCTATCTATGATATCAATCGGGGAGGGTTCTTGTTTTTGATCCAAACAGCTTTCGTAAATAATCCTGTTATCGCCATCCTTTTCAGCCTCATCCATCCATCTCTTGAGGTAACACTTCCGTTATTAGTTTAATGTATAAATGAAAGAAACACCTAATTTCTTTGAACTGATAGGAACTGAAGTGTCTTATATAAAGCATTTTGTTTTCTAACTGAAGAAGATCCTTTTAAACACTGAAAAGGAAATTAGCAGATGTTTGACTCTAAAAAGTAGACATGTGACCAAACAGGTTTAAATAATAAAGACATTTGTTGCCCATTTAATGTGGAACCAAGGTTCTAGGTGTAGTGTAATCATGGCACCCGCTCTATTTCTTTACAATTCTCTGATCACTCCCCTCGTCCGTATTTTGGCTTCATCATCAGACTCATGATCTCTACCAAACCCTTAGCAAAAACTGGATATTCATCTTCATGTGGATCTAGCATAGACTGCTACCCATGGTTTTCTCTTAAAAACAGCAAGGACCTTTCACAGAGAGAGTCAATCTTTCCTAGTGACTTTCTGGCTCAAGTTGGCACAGGCCAGTCTCCAGGACAGGAGACCATGATCGACTAAGAAAAATCAGAGCCAACGTCCTGAGAAGGGCCGGTTCTCTAAATAGTACTGTTGCCAGATGCCTGGGATTAGGTAGGGTGAAAGGTGGAGAGTCAAATATTACAAGTACCAGACTTGTATTCCAATATTCTTGAGGGAAATCTTTATACAGTGCTCCCACTTTCCATATTCTTAAATAGACAACCCTGATCATACTTTAGCCCTATGGAGGAGTTGGGGGGATGGTGTTACAGAGACGATTATTCAGTGATAATCTCAGTAGCTACCATTTAGGTGGCAGAGCTGTTTGCTCCTAAACTAAGTAATTACCGGCTATTCTTGCACTTTATGGCTGCTCTCCTGAATACTTTGTCTCCTCAATTGTGGTGCCACTAACAACTTAAGTTCTTACGATAGATAGCAATCCTCTTCCCAACTTTACTTTGCTATGGGAGGAAATAATACAGAATATCTCTTAATGGATGCCATTGAACCAACTCTGGGATTGATGGATGATTCCTATTTCCTGCATAAAATACGTTGCCTGATACTTTCAGAATATAGTACATATAGCTAGTACAATACCTGTACAATCTTGCTCTCACTGGTTGAGTTGTATGGTTACTAAGGCTCAGTTGTGTTTGTTCCCAAATCTGTACATTCCAGTTGTATTTGTGATTGTGCTACATAAAAACTTGAAATATGAGTAAAGCAAAAATAAAAGCAAACAACAAACAAACAACAACAACAAAATAACCCTAACTACTAATCAAATGTATTGTTTCTACAGAGCTAAGGGAAGCTCACTACAAACATTGGTGGCTAAATTAGCCATGGGAGAAATGATTGCAAAAGACTGAAGAAAAAGTGCAAAATATGGAGAGATTCTATATTCATAAAATTCTGTAGAGGTCTTTAAATTCTTGTTCTACTTCAAAATTTTTTTAACGGTTACTTATTATTGGGAGACAGAGAGAGACAGACCGTGAGCAGGGGAGGGTCAGAGAGAGGGGGACACAGAATCTGAAACAGGCTCCAGGCTCCAGGCTTTGAGCCCAACGTGGGGCTCAAACTCATGAACCACAAGATCGTGACCTGAGTTGAAGTCGGACACTTAACCGACTGACCCAGGCGCCCCTCTTGTTCTACTTTAAAGATTCCAAAAAGGGGAATGGTAGAAGATACATTATTAATGTGATTCATACAGGAAAATGATGGCATCCTCCAATCAGCAGATCCACTCTCAAAGAAAGGGCCATGACCCTGTAGGTTAAGCTTGGTAAATGAACCTAAAACCATTGCCTGTTCACCATCCACTAGCATGACAGAGGTCCATGGGAAATTGGAGTCAATTTTCCTCCTTTTTTGTTATATAGCTGTGTAGATTACAGGATCTCTGTAATTCTCCTCTGGTGATCCCTGAAAGGAAGGAAACTCCAGCCGAGTCAGGGATGTGTAACAACATAGGACAAAGTACTTGAGGCAGGCTGTATGGAGTTGCATACTTATAGGAAGCAGTAGAGAAGGAAAGAAGTAAATATGAACTCCCAGTGAAGGGAAGCAAGGAGACACCATGTTAGAAAGGCAGAAGGGGTGGGTCATGGGGCAGGAGGATGGTTGCAAGGGGAGAGAAGCCAGGTGTGCACAGGCATGGAGGCTGGTTCTGATTAGCAGTATGGACAGAGATCTCGATGAACATCACTAGAAGAAAGACCAACCAAGGACTTCGTGTGGATTTGAACCCAGGATGGGGGAGTCTGCCAGTGAGGCCAGTCGGGGCTAGGAATGTTGTTAAAATTGAGCTACAGACACATGGTGGGGTTGGTACGTAGTTGGAAGAGTTCCTCTTAACTGGAGGGTGGAACCGAGGTGAGTCTAGCAAGATGGCAGGGACCCAACAGTGAGAGATTGGAGGAAAGGCTGAGAGCAGTGGAGGGGCGAGACAGCAGAGCCACCTGGAGGAGCTGTTAATGGATTATACTTGGTCTTGTGAGCTGGGTGTCAGGAGACTGTTCCATTTCAGTTTGCAGGAACATATCCCTTAAAATGTGGTACAAATTGGTTGTGCGCTTAAACTATTGGATGAGCTAGATGGTATGAGATGCTCAAGACTTGGTGCAGAGACATCTGGCATCAGCGATCCTCGCTTGTACTTAGTCACCAGCCATGGTTCACTCTGGTGTCTTGAGGGCTGCAGAAATGACAGGCTATAAATGCTATATGGACTCCTGGGTGTGAGCCTCCTGATGGCAGGAGCTCTGGTTTAGAGCTAAGAGAAAGTCTGACACAAAAAGCCCAATAAGTACTTAAATGAATGAATGAATGAATGAATGAATGAATGAACAAATGGCACATGTTATGAATCTGTGCAATATGAAGTTGCATGTGTGGGTCTGCATATGAGAGAGGGCTTGGCCCAGCATAGACGTTGGAGTGATTAAATCAATGGTTTGAACACATTTCTGGAGAGAGACTGAAAGATGAGGGAATGTAGAGCAGTATAAATATTCAAGAGTGAGCAGGAAAAGAGAGCACATGGAAGCGGAAGCATGTGTCTGCAGAAGCGGTAAGGATGCTAGGAAAGAACACAGAGAAATCCTGTATAGAAGGAGGGAGTGCTCCAAAGAAACAAATGCAATGAAAATAAAAAGACCAAGGAAGATATTGACTGAAAAGTGTCTGTTGGATTTAACAACAAGGAGGTCATCTGTAGGTTTTGGGAGAGCCATTTCATTGGAGTGGAGGAGTCAGAAATCTGATATTCTGATTTAAGAAGTCAATGAAAAATGAAAAGCTTCTACATCACCTTCTGGACAGTTGACATCTTTACTATGGTGGGTCTTCCAATCCATGAACATGATACATCTTCCTATTTATTTAGATCACTTTTGATTATTTTCAGCATACAAATCCTGTTCAGGTTTTGTTAGATTCATACCTAAGTATTTCATTTTCTGAGTGATTATAAATGATTTTTTATTTTTAACTGCATTTTTCACATATTCATTGACACAGCAGTGGGGTGGCCTTGTTACTGCTGGGCAATGATGACGTCCTCATTCTCCACTAGGCTTCCTAGAGTGGGAGGCGGAGGGGTGCCTCCTCACTGCCAGGGGGGGCTGGCTGACCAGACTCCCCATGTGGTGTTCTCTGATACCTGGATGGAGCTCACTGTTGGTGGGTGAGGATGAAGGGCATGGTCAAGCGTATTGAGGCACATTGGGTGGCTCAGTTGGTTAAGCATCCAGCTCTTGATTTTGGCTCAGGTCATAATCTTGCTGTTCATGAGTTTGAGCCCTGCGTTGGACTCTCTGCTGTCAGTGTGGAGACCCCTTCAGATTCCATTTCTCTCTGCCCCTTTCTCTCTCTCTGCCCCTCCCTCACTAGCTCTCTCTTTCACTCTCTTTCTCTCTCTCAAAAATAAATAAACATTTTTAAAAAGCGGGGTATGGAGGCACCTTATTACAGCCTCATATAGGTGAAAGCCTAGACTCCCCACTTGGCCTTAGTTAGCGTGGGTTGAGGCCAGGCTACAGTTTTTTCTGTGCTGCTCTTCTGGAAGGAGTAGAACTAAAATTAGTTTTCTGACTTGCCAGGCTGCCCTTGCCCTGGTCTTTTGATTAGGAAGCACAGGCTTTGTTGGGCTCTTCTATCTGTGTCTGTTGCCGTTTCCAGGTTGTCGACTTCTTGAGCACCAAGTCTGAGATACAGAAGAAAGAGGAAAGCCCTGGGAACTTCCCACCATATTGTTCCTCTCATCCTGAGGTCCGCATAGATCTATCTTCCTTCTTTCTACCTCTAAGAACTTTCTTAGGTTTGTTTTACATATGATGTCCAGGCTCTTTGCTCTACTTAGTGGGAAGAATAGAAAGAGGTATGTCTACTCCACCTTCCCAGAAATCAATTCTGCTCCCCAAATGGTGTTTTCTTTCTTTCTTTCTTTCTTTCTTTATTATTTTTTTATAACCTTACATTTTTTTTAATGTTTATTTATTTTTGACAGAGAGAGAGAGAGCATGAGCAGGGGACGGGCAGAGAGAGAAGGACACACAGAATCCAAAGCAGGCTCCAGACTCTGAGCTGTCATCACAGAGCCTGACATGGGGCTTGAACTCATGAACCAAGAGATCATGACCTGAGCTGAAGTTGGGTACTTAACCGGCTGAGCCGGTGCCCCTCCAAAAGGTGTTTTAAATTCCTGTTGCTATTTCCAAATCTAGATTGCTCAACTAGACCATCTACTGAGCTCTAGGCAGATGACTTTACCCTTCTGAATGTTTACCTGGATATCCCACAAGAAGCCTAGATTCAACATGAATGTATGAGCTCCCTCCCCTATTCCTCAACAGCCCTCCTTCTTTCACTCTATCCTGATTATCATCACCACATGGCCGTCCAAACCAGAAGCCAATCCTCATGCCTTTCTTCATGTGCTGATCTTAGCCATCCAGATGCTTACCCCATGCCTACCTTTCTCGCTCATTACCTCTGTGGATATTGCTTTATTCAAGCTCTAATAACACTTAAAACTTACATTGTCCCCAAGTGAATAATTAGTATCAGCTTCTCTTCCTTGTTTTAGTTAATATGTCTCATTTTCCTATTCCCTATCGTCAAAATTTCTACTCTACTTTCCACTCACCTTTGCCTTGTATCTAACAGTTTCAAATGTGATCAATTCTATGATGCTGACATCTTTCCCATCAGCACCTTCCTATCTATTTCCATGGTCATAATCCAGTGCCTAAATATTAGTGGAACTCTATGTATGTCCAGGTCCTCATCCACCCTCATTTATATTTTTGCAGTTACCCCTGTTCAGTCTCTCCTCTTCCAAACTGTGGCAATCTTTCCTGTGCAATATCTGGATACTTTTCCTGAATCGCTGTTTCTTAACTCGATTTCCCGGCTTCAAAATATCCAATGACCCTCTGTGGCCAGCAGAATGCGTGTCCAGCGGTTTTAGTTTGGTATTCGAGATCCTCCACACTCTCCTCTTTTATTCTGAGTTTCCTCCCTGAGTTTTGTTTATTTCTCTCCCCTGGCCCCGGCAGGTCCCTGTAGCAACCCCAGGCAGGTTATGAATGATCAGCTCAGCCTGAGACGCTGCTTTAATTCAACAGCAGCACAGATCATGTTGCTTAGTTTATTACTTCTGGCCTTCCCTGCATGAGATGTGAGGTGAAGAAGGGGGGAAAATATAACAAAGCAAAGATGAGTGATGTGAGAAGAGGCAGATAAAAAAAATCAACTCTGTGTCGAAGGGATCCTCACGTAAACAAGAGTGCTGGGTAGTTAGTCTCCACAGGCAGAGGGGGGAAGTACCCGCTCACAGCGGGCCATGCATGTGACTTCAAAGATAGGAGCACATCAGCTGGCAATAAATATTTATAAAATGAGACGTAGGTATTTAGACCATTAGCCTGCCACATACTCCTTCCACACAATGAAATATGAAGCCTAAATCATGCTAAAGACAGGCAGAACAAATAATACGGGGCCTAAATTTAGGCTTGGGTAAATGTTCAGGTTTATTTTAAAATATGGATCTGTACACACAAGCATTATAGGCAAAGCCAGATTTTTAAATGGCCGCAACTCTTTTTCATTCATTTCCCTTCGTTTCTACCGTCTTTCATGAAAGGAAGAACTTTTCTCTCAACTCGTAGCATCTTTTCTTTTGTCTTACCACACATCAGCATATCCAGTGTGCCCAGAGACATTCTTGCCTTGTCAAGTCTTGTGATTTGTTTGTTAGGATGGAGGAAAGAGGCCCTTGAAGCTAATTTCATCCAAACCAATTTTCTTCAGAGTCTATGAAGTGATTCCCAGCTAAATGTCCAGCACAGAGTCTTCTTTTTCCACTGATCTTCCTATAAATTCATTTCTCACAATTATGAACTAATAAGCCTCAGGACTGAACACAGGCTCTAGTGTTAACAGAAGGGGTTGGGTGGGGCTCAGAACTTATTCCAAATTCTGGTCTTTCTGAACTCCTTGCTGATAAAAACAAACAAACAAACAAAAAAAACAAACAAACAAAAAAACAACTAGATGTTCCATTTTCTTTCCTTTGAGATAGTGGGAAGCAACAAGCTAATGAGACAAGCCATTTGAGCTAAGCAACTAAAGAGCAGCTAAGAGATTTAACATGTTGTCTCTTCCAAATGAAAAAAAATTCTTCTTCTCAGACCCTGTGGGGGGTTGGGGAGTGTCTCTGCCTTCCAAACATGGCAGCAGTGGAGGGTGGTTGCCCAGTCCGGGGCACTGCCCAAGCCCTATCATTGACTGAGGCTTTCTAGCACAGATGTATGCACTAAATTGCTGTAACCTCGAGAGTTACGGGATATGGTGTAGATAAGCAAGCATACCCTCTAGAACGATGTGATATAAGATTGAGTCTCCTCTAGGGGCGCCTGGGTAGCTGAGTCGGTTAAGCATCCAACTTCAGCTCAGGTCATGATCTCGCAGTCTGTGAGTTCGAGCTGATTTTGTGCTGACAGCTGAGAGTCTGGAGCCTGTTTCAGATTCTGTGTCTCCTTCTCTCTCTGCCCCTCCCCCACGCATGCTCTGTCTCTCTCTCTCTGTCTCTCTCTCTCTCTGTGTCAAAAATAAATAAACATTAAAAAAAAAAGATTGAGTCTCTCCTAGATGATCTTGAACCAGTTATTTAAAATTTGAGGACTTTGATGGTCTCACCTAGAGAATGGAAGCAATACTGTCTTCTTTGTTTTTATGAGCATTAATTGATGCAGCTCTGTGCACGTTTATGACATCAATGACCTTGTCATTGCAGGTAGGAACAGCCTAAGCAATGGGGGGCTTGCTGACAACTCTAGGTCATTGAAGAGAAGGGCAAGTTCAAAACACTGATTTTTCTGTTCTATCACATCTTACCAGGATATCATTCGGGAAGTATATTATCAGGTTTTCAAAAACACTTTCTCATCTCCTACCCCATTTGTATCCTTAACTACCCAGTGAGGCCAGGTAATGGAATTGTGATCATTCCCTTGTGACTGAAGCAAAATACTACATGTGCAGAAAAGTGTGGCCCAAAGCCATAGGGCAATTTTGTTTAGAGCCAAGTCAAGAGCCTTCTTTATATTGTATGTGTAGTGGTTAAGTGCACTGAAATTACAAATTTTACTGGCAAAGCCCTTTTTGATTGAACAAGAGGAATTAAGAAATTCCCAGGCAAGAAACCTTTGATTAATGGTACCCATTAAACCCTTTGTAGCCTAATGCAATTCACACATCTACAATGGGTCACTGTAAAATCTTTGAAAATGTATACTTTAAGTATGAATATGGTTAAAATCTGTCAACCACGGTCCAGAAGCAGATGATCTTCCTTGTGATGTATCATCAGAAGGTCAGTAGTAGCCTAATGCTAAGTCACAGTGCCTGGGTCATCGATGTCACTTCATGCCACCACATAGGCATTTTATCATCTCCCATCGTCACAAGAAGGCGACTATGGTACGTAAGATCTTTTGAGAGAGAGAACGACCACATTCCCATAACTTTGATTACAATATATGGTCATGATTATTCTGTTTTATTGTTAGCTATTATGCTTTATCTCTTACTGTGCCTAATTTAGAAATTAAACTTTATCGTAAGTATGCATGTCTACAAAAAACATAGTATGTATAGGGTTCGGTACTATCCGTGGTGTCAGGTATCTGCTACTAGGATCTTAGAAGGTATCCTCCATGGATAATGCGGCGACTACCAAATGTTGTAATTAGGCATCCCAGCCTTCTAGATCCCAAGATTTTCAAAGATGTAGAGAAACAACCAAGTCAGCTTCCAGTGGGTAAAAATGTAAGTTTACCTTTGGGGTGTACGTGTGTGTGTGTGTGTGTAATACGAGGGTATATCTATATTTTTTAATGTTTATTTTATTATTTTTGAGAGAGAGAGAAAGAGAGAGAGAGAGACAGATAGAGTATAAGCAGGAGAGGGGCAGAGAGCAAGAGGGAGACACAGAATCTGAAACAGGCTCCAGGCTCTGAGCTGTTAGCACAGAGCCCATCACAGGGCTTGAATTTGGGAACGGCAAGATCATGACCTAAGCCTAAGTGGAATGCTTAACCAACTGAGCCACCCAGATGCCCCTACTAGGGTATAATTTTAAGTAAAGGTAATGTGAGAATCCACTCTTTGTTTAAGGGATTGACTGAAGCCTTAAAGAAGGCTGAAGGTCTGCAGTTAAGCATTCTACTTAGTAATATAAACTGAGGGCAAGTTTTATGTGAGTGACATCTCTGCAGACTATATTACTTTTATGAGACAATCATGATTTTTCTCTATGTGGGTTTAGACTCCTCTGTGCCTCTATGGTTATGGCATATACATTTGGAGTCATGTATTCGCTCATTTGACAAAAATTCAGTAAATGCTTACTATGGATTAGCCACTATTCTAGAAACAAGAGATATAGCAGTAAGGAAAGTATAAGAATCTTTGCTTTCAAGGAAGTTACCTCTCCTCTGGATAGTCATATATTAATATACAGTATAGGCTAGTTAGTATATCATTATAGAATATGAGTATATAATTATTGGCAGGATTGAATACATCCAAGACTTGGAAATGGGAAAAGAGATCACTTGGTGTCCTTTCAGTGGAATGTCTTGTTTGAAAGATCTTCATGTGACTATCTGAATCTACAAAGTATGCACCATGATTATCTTGGATTGACTAGATTATTTTACAATTCTGTAAGGAAAGAGTGTACCTTGTAGAAATGTATCAATTCTTATCAGAATGCAAACATTTCCTACCCATAGGGATACAAATGTTTCCTGTGCCTGGCAATGCAAATGAAGTTTGTCAGGGACAGAATATAAATCTCTCAAGAATTCTCAGTAAACTGTTTTAACATCTTACTGGTGAACTAAATAAAATCTTTGATTTATTTTTATTTTATATTTATATGTGAATCACGATTTTACCTTTCGGAAAATAATCTATTAGCATTATCTTCATATATATTTATATAAATTATTGTGTATTATATAATGTGGTATAGTATAAGGTGATATGCGTTGTAAAGAAAGTAATTAAGGGAAAGGAGATAGAGGGAGGAGGATTCCAGGCATAGGCAACCACCGGTACAAAGACTCAGTGATGCAAACCCCTCTAAGTGCCCAAGGAACCATTAGAAGGCTCAAGAGTCTGGAGCAGATGCGGTTGGAGAGACGAGAGGGGAGGCAGGTATCATCTGGCCTTGAAAGACTGGAAAAGACTTTCAGCTTTTCTCTGAGTGTTGTGAAAAGCACAAACCAGTCTCTAGCAGTTCTGGGGGCCAGGGTAAGAGGACCAATAGAAGCCCACAGCCATGCCCTGACCCCACCTCTTGGCCTTCCCTCAAGCTTAGGGTTGTGTATACGTCCTACACCTTTTAACTTAGAGAGGATAGCAGAGAAGAGGCACTCACTGAGGGAGAAGTGGTCTGGGGCCATTTGGTCAGAGAATTCCTTTTCAGGGCACTCATTTGGTGATGGGGACATTGGGGGCGGGAAGACAGGGGTCAACTCCTTTGTGGCTCTAAGACTGGTACTAAAGAAGGCTTGGAAGGTTCTGAGCAGGGTTGTGAAATACTAGGACCTAAATGGTAAAAGAATCTCATTAAACTACTGAGTGGAGAATATAGTAAGCCCCCCCGCCCAATCTGTGGGGGATATGTTCCAAGGCCCCAGGTGGATGCCTGAAATTGTGGATTATATCAAATCCTACATATATTATGCTTTTTCCTATACATGCATACCTATGGTAAAGTTCAATTTATAAATCAGGCACAGTAAAATATCAACAACAATAGCAATAAAATAAAACAATGACCGAAATAAAAGTTATATGAATGTGGTCTCTGTCTCAAAGTATCTTCTATCTATTTGCGTTCCCCCCTGATGAGATGTCAGGGGAGCACCATTTGCTTCCAGACTGTGGTTGACCACAGGTAATGGAAACCATGGATAGTAAGGGACTATTGTCTACTGTTGGGGTGGGTAAAGCAGAATATAAAAAGGTGGAGGCTCCTTCATGAACCCAGGCAAAAGGTAATGGGTGCTTGGAGCACAGGATAACATTGAAGGGTTGTGAGAGGAGCTCAGATTCTGGATATGTATTGGAAACAGCTTAACAAGATAATAGATGCACTGGAATTGGCTCTGAGACAAAAGAAGAATTCAGAGATGACTCTAGAAGTCTGCCTGATACCGTGGAAATAGGGAGGAGTTGTTACAGAATGAGAGGAACTTAAAGTAAACTGTTTTTCTTTCAGCTTGTTTTTTTCTTTTGCTCAAGAGAGGCTAGCCTTGGATAGAGAGTACTTCAGGGACTTGATTGGGGTATTCCCCATTTTGGGGGAGCCTTGATTTTCAGACTGGAGTTAAGGAGAGACTCTCATGTTGGTGAGGTACTTAGCCCATTCAAGAGAATGGAAATCTGAGAATGAGGCTGTGGTTTCACACTTTTTGGTCCGAGAGCCCCTGGTGGTCATGGGTGCAACTTGTTTGCTGAGTCTTTCTTCTTTTAGGGTTTTCCCCAGAGTCCAGTAAAGCCTCTGAGAAGCTGGAACCTAGTTTTCTCTCTCACTGAGGGGAGTTGTGTCAAGGACCTGTGCTCAAACTTGAAACAAAGCAATGCAGAAAAAATTAACAACATTTTGAAGGAATCCAGGCTCAAGGCATCAAGATGTGACCTACCATGACCTTCTCATAAGAAAACCAGACCATCTATTTGAAGCAAGATGTCTCCTCAGATGGAAACAACAACAAGATGGAACCACAGCTCATTCTCGGAGAGGGTGGGCCCGGACACAGCCTGGAAATCCCATGGTCAGTTCAAATGGAAGCTGATTTTCTCGTATCTTGAGTGGTGAGTTCTTGTAGACTAGACACCTGACCTATTTTACAGCTAATGAAATATAATGGTATGTAACCCAAGATAGAACAGCTTGAGCTAAAAAAATCAATATTTCTAAAAATTAATAGGAATAATAAAAGCACCAGCATACATGGTGAGCTTGGAGTTTTGTGCTGACATTGGCAGACCACCCAAGAGTGCAGTCTGTGAGCAGATGCACTTGAGACCAAGCTACAGAGAGTATATGTGTCCATCTCTGGAAACCTTATCTGAGGACACGATCATGACACACTGGGGGTCCCTTGACTCTTCCAAAAATCAAGACACACTGGGGGCCACCTACTCTTTGTGCTTTCTTGGAGGTGCATTGTCTATTCAGACTTGTATCTGGGAGATTTATAATATTGTCTTCTTTGCAGTGTTTTTTGTTGTAGCCCAAAATCCATAGAAAAATATTCCGACCTGATAATTGAATGCTAAACTCCCTTCCAAGTCAATGGTCTTTCTTTAATCTTCCTGTTCAGGCATCACTCTATCATTTCCTCTTATTCTGAAATGGAACAGCCTATCATACCATCAATTCCTTACCATTCAACAAAATTTTCCACTTTCCTGCCTTATACTTATACCCAGGCTTTGCCTTTCCTCTCCTATGCCAACAGGTAACATTTGTCGACACTCAACAATCCTATATTTTGATCCACTATATCAGAGGGATAGCAAGTCATGGTGCACCAGTTTCCTTGGGCTGCCATAACAATTTACCACTAACTTAGAGGCTTAAAAGAGCAGAAATGTATTCTTTCCTAGTTCTGGAGGCCAGATGGCCAAAATCAAGGTGTCAACAGAGCCATACTTCCTCTGAAGACTCAGGAATAGAATGCTTCTTGTCTCCAACAGGCTCTGGTGGCTTCAGGCATTCCTTGGTTTGCAGTGTTCCTTGGCACGTTACTTCAATCTTGGGCTCTGTCTTCACAGGGCCTCCTGCCCTGTGTCTGTGTCTATGTTTCTAATCTTCCTCTACCATTCTCTTACAGGACACTTGTCATTGGAGTTAAGGCCAACCCTGATAATCCAGGATGGAGTCATTTCAAGGTCTTCAACTTAATTAGATTTACAAAATCCCTTTTTCAAATAAAGTCATATTAAATAAGTTGAAGAGATTAGGACTTGAACATACCTCTTTGGAGGCCACAATTCAACTCACTATACAGTTGGTCACTGGGGGGAGAGTTCTCTACTCAGAGGTCTTTGTTCCCACAGTGGCTGTTGGTTATCAAAAGTGATGTTACCAGTGTGAATTTTAGGAAGAAACAGACTTCACTGGGTTGCAGGATGAGCAGTTGTGGTGTGGGTCTACTCTTGGTTAAGCATTTAAATCATCCGAGGCCTAACACAAATATTCCTTCTTTGTTATAAAATTATAAACCAGGGCCATATGATATGCTCACCTTTTAGACTCACCTTTTTTTATATTTCCTATTTTTAAGAACAGAAAACACTTGAAATTTCAAGGGTGGTCAGATTTAACAGGTGTCCACAAGAATGATGAAATGTCTTTGAAGGTAAATATTGTCTGATGAGATGTCTTCAATACTTTAAAGAAAGATTATAACTGGGCACATGATGACTGCAGCATGTGAGGGCACGGGGACCATAAACTACAATTGATTCAGACAGAAAACCTCCAAGGAACAGAAAGCCACAGCTTAAATTGAGGAACAGTAAATGAGTCTATTAGTTAAGGTAACGATACGATAAGTAAATATAGCAATATGAGCCTGACATTTTAAACAAGTTTTATTAATTATGCGAATTAGTACAGCAAGCCCTCAAATGCACATCTATAACTTTCATTGGCCAGATGGGTTACGGCCCCAATAGCTGACTTTGACTCAAAGCATGTTCATATGTGTGTCTGCGTGCTAACATATGCCCATCATTCAGTGGAGTGCAATGCACTCCTTCTTCTGTAAGAAATAACTTGTGAGTGGCCACAATTTGAAGCATATGTTGTTGCCATAATAAGATAGGGTACCAAGGAAGAATTTACTAATCTGATTAGCAAAGATCTAGGGGTTTCTAAGCAATTCTGTTATATGTAGACATTCTGGTACAACGACATGAAAATTGATGAATGTTTTTGATTTAGACTTATAATACTCGAATTATAGTGCAGAACCAAATTATAAATCTATTAAGAATTAGAAATGGCAAAGTGTGTAGGATTTTGAGACATCTCAATGACACTTAGACATAGTGGATTAGGAATGTTCTACAAGGGACTGTAAAGCTATTTAGTGCAAGAAACAAGGACATTTGGAGTATTCTTGTCCCATCCACATGAATTAATTCTGACCAATATTATGGACATGTTCTGTAAGCCATACTGACTTAGGTCAGAGTTACAATGAGAAGTGTTTTCATTTAAACCAAGTTTAGTAACTGAATCCTTGTGACAGTGTCTGGAATTTATCATCGAAGGTACAAAAGAAAGATACCTACTGGTTTATTTAGAATTCAGATGATAAGTAGGGTTGGCCAAAGCTTCCAAAGAGGTTGCAAAGGTGTGAAATTGGTGATGGTGGCGGGATTCCTGTAGGAACCAGACACATAAAAATGATCCATAGACCATCTCTTGAGGAAGCAAGTTTGTCTTAGGCAAGGGTAGAACTCCAGGGGTTGGGGTTCACTGGTGCTTGTACTTTTCTCTGCAAAGTTCAATAACTAAACAGTTACTCCCTTTCAAGGTAAACAAAGAAACTGACACAGGGCTGGCTGCCTGGATTAATAAACTCTTGTAACTGAGTGTTATGGGAGAAGAGAGGGTCGAGTTGATTGGTGAATTAAGCCATCTAAACTTTCTTTCAACTGACTTGAAGGGTTGCCAAGGAGGCCCATCATGGATATTATCTCAAGAATTGGGTTAAAGGACCACCACAAGATATGACCATTTGGAAAGTGGTTTTATGTTCCAGGAAGCCACATAATTTTATGGTAACCATTTATATGTACAGTGGAAACTGGGTTTTGAGAGGCAATGGAGTCCAGACCTAGTTGAAACATTTTGAAAAATTACTCATCTATTATGAAGATTGGGGAAATGCTGCCTTAGACCCAGGAACTGATTTCATATCCTTTTTTTTTTTCTTTCTTTCTTTCTTTTTTTTTCTTTTGGACATTTTGCAGTCGTGCTGTCTTCCTTTTTCTTTTCCTTCTCTCTCCTTTTTTTTTTTTTTTTTTTTTTTTTTTTTTGGTTTTTACACTTCCATTTTACAGGTTTTCTGTGTCATTTTCCCCTAAATTACATAATCATAATGACTCTACTATTAAGGTTAGCTCAGCCTCACCCTTGGGAGAAATAGTTTCGTGTTTTTGTTGTATATCCACCCACAATTTACGTCACCAGAGAGCTTGCCCCGTAACCCATTATCACCTCTTCAACCTCACTTTTTTTTTCCACTTTAAAACCAGTTTTCTGTTGCCTTGACTATGAAGACTTCCTAGCCCGTTTATGTAAAAATTTTTCATCTCTATCTTACTGAAATTGAAACCCATTGTTTCCCTGCTCATGCCCTTGGGTTTGCCTTCCTCTTGGCCACCCGAACCCCTTTTCTGAGGAGCAGGCCTCTCTCTCTTAAGCAGGGTAATTCTCACGCACTTCTCTGTCTTGAAATGGCAAGGGCACCTGCCTGGCCCACCTGATCAGCTCAATGAATGCTGACACTTGATGGAGTGGGCATCACAGCACCAAGACTGTCCGCACATCTGCCCATCCCAACTTGTCCATAACCTCATGGTGGGGAAGATATTTATTGTGGAAAGCAAACTTTAATTGAGGGGATCATTCTCTGTTTGTTTATGACTATTCTTTCTCTAGTGGTTGTTATAGAATCTAATGCCAAAACTCTACTGGTTATCACTCATTACCTAATCTTTTTAAAAACAAAAGTCTCAAAAAATAAAATAAGGTGAGGAGTGGCAAAGAAACCTAGCCCCAAGTAAATGTAGGACATTAACAGGTGGCGTGTATGATCAGTGTTTCCCTTCATCTGTCTCTGTTGCTTTCAGTCGCTATTCGCAACAGCAAATTAAATTCAAAATGGCAAGTCGTAGAAGTGTGCCTACCACACCTCCATAGAACAAGAGTAGGGAGTCCAAGAACATTTCATCAGTGTATTCTGTTATGTTCCCCTAAGCTCTTATTTCCCCGTATGATTGAATGCTGGTGGGTTGACTCAGGTTCCTACCAGGCTTTCTCTGGAAACTGAGCCCTGTGTTATTGCTATGCTGTCTTTCATTATTGTGGCAGTCTCTGCGGATGAAGAAAACACACTGTTGCTACATGTAGAGAACCTCAGTCCCATTTGCCTTCTGGGTAGCTGTGTCTTCCTCGTTTCACACGGACATAGCCGCAGTTGAAAGCTGCCCTCGTGGTTCTTCGCTCTCATGACATAAACTGAGTTTGGTTATGCTGCTGAGTATGTACCAGGGGTGGGGAGAGCAGTCATCCCGAGGATGGATGTTAGCCTGGAAAGTAGATATATTTCCTCAGGCCTCCCTCAGGCAAGACTGTCTCTGCCCATTTGACTCTCTTCCTGATTTGCATTGCCTTGTAGGAAAAGAAGGGAACGCTGATGCTCCCCTGTGGTTGGACACACATGCTCCGAGTGAACAGGGGCCCCCACATCTACTGCTAACTCTGCAAGGACTAAAATAGATCCAAGGAAAATTCTTCTCCAAACTTCTTAGATTTGTGGCTAGCACCCTCCTGAAAGAATAATGGAGAAATTGTTCATTAAGTGCCTGGTATGCGCCTAGGAACTGGCTCTGATTCCGTGGAATGGGGGTGGGGTAGGGAAAAAGCCACAGTCCTTTCTGCCAAGGAACAGACATGGCTGACCTTTCCAGTGGGCAGATGTACCAGCTGCCAGCATCTCCGCCCAGCTGACAGCCCTAGTTTCAGAAGTGGCACCATGAGTTTAATTCCTTTGGAAGTCTTTTTAATCTGCAAGCCCTCCGTATTACCACCGCCCCACAATAAAATGTGCGCAGGGAGACACTCTTGGAATTGGTCGGTTCAGTGAGGGCAAAGACCAATAGAAATGGAATTTAGATTTCCTAAATTATGGCTAGGTGAGTGTTCCTGTTTATTTATTTATTTTTACTTTTTTTTTCTCTAGTGAAGGTTCTGAGTTTATCAAGTTAAGTATGGATTTTAACACACAATCTTTTTTTTTTAATTTTTCTTAATTTTATTTTAGAGAGAGAGGGAGCATGAGCTGGGGAGAAGAGTTGAGGGGGAGAGAGAGAGAGAGAGAGAGAGAGAGAGAGAGAGAGAATCCCAAGCTGGCTCCACACTCAGCATGGAGCCTGATGCAGGGCTCCATTCCACGGCCCTGGGATCATGACCTGAGCTGAGATCAAGAGTCGCATGCTCAACCAACTGAACCACCCAGGAGCCCCTAAAATACAATCTTTTATAAGGCAGGATGTTAAGGTATTTCTTTTATTTTTACAGTGGCCATAATAAGAATGTTCCTGAGATTCTATACATAAGTGACTTTTGGAACTCCAGAAATGTAAACTTTTATGAGAAGCATTTAAACGCCTTCTAATAATTATCTATATATGAAGCTCACCAAAATGCATTTAAACATATGGAGATTCTTCTTATTTGAAAAACAATTTTGGCAATTTTGTTTCATATGGTGAATTTAATTTCAAAACAGAAATTAAAATGTGTGAGTTCCTATTGATATGGTCCCAAGTATTGTCAAAGTCTATAAACATGTTGGAAATCTATCTCAGATACAGCAGGAACAGAAGCAAACAAACACAAACGCAAAATGGTTGAAGTAAAATGGAGGCTTCCTTCTGCCGAATCAGTGGCAGAGTAGCTTAACAAAACAAAACAAAAAAAACCCAAAACCCAAAAACTTACCTTCTGCAGAAATACAGGAATATAGTGTATATCCCATTCTTCAGTGTGATTTCCGTTGGGTGTTTGAAGCCTGTAAAGTATCTTCTGGGTGTTCCAATAGGCTTTTGACATTAGTGGTATTTGAAATGTGAAGTTCAATGCTAGACATTGTGCAAGAGATCCTAGAAATGAGAGATGAAGAAGCACCAGTAAGCCATCTACCCTTCCCATTTTCTTTTCTAGTGAGTGCCTTATGCGTTTATCCAGGAAGGACCACTTGGGATGACCTACTTATACACTGGGGTGTGTTATGAACGAAGGCCAACTGCCCTGTTGCTTAAGCTGGAAGATACACAAACCCAGAGAACGCTGGGATGGTACTGGACACACAAAACCTTCCACGCCCCATGGAAGTGTGCCTGCCAGCATGAGAGGACATTGGTGATTCCTCTCTGACTATCAGACATGGTCTTTCTCGAATGTGTCTACCCTTCAGAGAATATGTAGCTACAACTGGAACCCTGAATTCACTCAGGAAACGTGGCGAGGATATGTGAGACATATTCCTGATTCTGAGCCAGCATTATAGGCACAGTAATACCAGCAATGTAAAAGTTGGAAATGTGGTTTCAATAAGAACGCGCTCAAGGAAATGTGTGCTTTGGAGATAACTTAGATCTAAGTGGAGACTTGCACGGGCCTCTACAAAGCCCCGAGGTGGGTGTCTGTGATCTGCATAACGTAAAAGCGATGAATTTAGAAACAAGCTCATCTTCCTTTCTAGACCATCTCCTCTTTACTCAGTATTGTATGCTGTCAGATATAATGGTTTCTCTGGGAAATCTTGTTTGTACTGAGGGTTTGTCTGGGACAAATTATAACGCAGATAATAAAAAGTTGAGTCATGATATTTTTAAATACGAAGAAGCTTTCGAGTATACGTAAATTGCGAGCTTATTTTGCACACACACACACGCTTCACTTACAAAATACAAATCAATAAATAATCTCATCTGCTGAAAAAAAGAATAAAAATCAGCCTAAATCTTCTAGGGGAAAAGTAGAAACGTGTGCATTCAAAAGGATATGTCCCATAGAGGCCATTTTTAGCTCACAGAGCTCTAATAGCTATAAAAACACAAAAACAAAACAAAAACAGGAAAACAAGACCCTCCGGATGTTTGGGGGGTACATATGCTGCAAAGCAGAGTAAGTAATAACAATTGCAACGCAGGTGAGGTACAGGCAGCTTCTTCATCGGCGCCATTTTCGGTGAGTTTAAGTTTGGCACATAGGATGGGAGGTCAGTGCCTTTGTGTGTGTGTGGTGGGGGAAGAGAGTCTGCTTGGAGCTAGAGGTTTGGCTCCAGAGCAATTAGATGTGTTGAACCTCGGAAAAGTTCAGACAGCAAGATTAGTTCCTATACAAGTATTCAAAGGTTTATGGACACAAAGCTCATCTGAACCCTCTAAACCTATGGCGTCAGCCAAGTTGGCTAGAACCACTGACAGGATTGGGCTCTTTCCCAAGCCTTCTATCACTTCCACTCTGATCCCTGCCAGAAATCAAACAAGAAAAAGCCTTTCTTGTCGTGTTTTGACACCCCCAGCTTTAGTCCCTGCTATAAACTCTGCATCCAAATATTTCAGCATATCAACTGAAGGTTGATAATATACATGGGCAAAGTTTCAAAGGGTGGCTAAGAGCCTGAAAAAGGGTCATTCAGCGTTACATAAATAACGTACTCCTAGGATAAATTAAAAAGTGACTGATTACAGGTCCAGCCATGGAAGCAGTGACTTTTCCTATTGCCGGACGGTCTCCAGTAGCAAAGAGCTGGTGTGTGTTCAGTTCAGTACGCATGCTCTAAGGCTACAGAAAATGTCATCTGGAATTGAAAACATTGCACAATAAAAGAAAAAGAAGGGAAAAGAAAAGCAGCAACCATCAACTTGGTGGAGGACAGATATGTATCTAGTGGGGCAGAGTCGTAGGAAAAGCTAAAATTTCATTCTTTAATTCGACTTTCAAACGGTTTATCACATGTGATTTCCAACGTGTGCTAATACTTCATTATTTTATTTTCCTTACTGTTTTCTTTATTAACGGTTAACATCAGTTTGTCTAATGTGGTAGTTTAACCCATAGTTTGGGGCTCTATTTCTGTGCTTTACTGGAGGCGAATATTGTCATCATTTGGATTTCACTTCAATGTTACTTTAATTTTGTGAAAATTAATGGATCTCAGCCTTGCTCAGGGTATCAGGCACCAAGACTAATTACTCTTAACTACCATGAGGTGCGTGATATAGCGTTTTGTGCAAAGATTCTTTTTCAAGTGTTCTTTTACACTCCAGGTTATAACTGATACACTCACACAATTGATTTATTGAGGGACGACCAAAAAAGTAAAAAAATAAAATAAAATAACTGGAATAAACTAAGCTAGGATAGAAACTATCTGAGTCCATACTAGACGGCACGAGTGACCAGGGTAATCTAATCATTTTGTTTTAGTTGTACTGGCACTTACACCAATCATCACATACCATGTGAACCTTCCCATGGATGACCGTCAAAAAGTTTGAGAGCCATTGATTTTGACATTTGTACTAACTTCGGGATACCCAGCTACTTCTGGATCCACTTTTTCTTTATGTCCATTCTGACCACGGCAGCCAGAGTGGGGCCTCTGCGAACCGAAGTCACATCATGCTACTCATTTGCTCAGAAGTCTCCAGAGCCTCTCCAGCGAAGCTGGAGGTGCCTCTCTGACCCCTTGGCGGTCCACTTCCCCCTCAGCTTCTCTGTCATAGCCACACTCATCTCCTTTCTGTCCCTCAAACACATCAGGTCCCAGGCTGTGCCCGGTTGTTCTCTGTCTGGAATTGTGTCCTCCCAGCTATGCCTCATTCCTTCACATCCCTCACCTCTGCTCCAGTTACCTCCTTCTCAGTGAGGCCTCCCTTCCCATCCCATTTAAAATTGCAAACGCCGGCTGCATCCCGCCCTACATAGTCCACTTACTCTGCTCCCTTTTTCTAGTGGCGCTCGTCACCATCCTATGCCATGTATTTATTTGGGACATTTAGTTTCTGACTCTCTTGACTAAGATGTGAGCCTCTGGAAGACGGAAATCTGTTTGTTCTGTCTGTGCACATATACCTTTGACACTGAACACCATGCATGCTACATTACTTTGCAGGAGGGGGCGCCTGGGTGACTCAGTTGGTTATTGTGTCCTACTTAGGCTCAGGTCATGATCTCAAGGTTTGTGAGTTCGAGCCCTGCATCTGGTGCTCTGCTGTCAGCATGGAGCCCACTTCTGATCCTCTATCTCCCTCTCTCCCTGCCCCTCTGGCTCTCTCTCTCTCTCTCAAAAATAAATACACATTTTATAAAAAATACATGTATAACTATTTGTGGGATTGACTACATGTACAAAGGACTGTATTCAAATCCGTGAGCTGGAGCACACTTCTTTGTCTCCCGGGCAGGTGTTTGAGACCTTCCAGCTTTGCATGATTTCCCGTTAACTCAGCTCTTGCTTTCATTCCGCTGTGGAACCAGATTCACTGAGCCCTTGCCCCATGGCTTAGGCCAAACCCAGGAGGTAACTAGACGAAAGGCACATATCGTAGCCAATAAACTCAGACTTTCTGAGCACCATCAGCATCCTGATGCGACGGAGTCCTCACTGACTTGCCTCGTCTCCTTACTCATTTCTGCTGCTATTCACAGCCCTCCACCTGTTCACCCAGAGCCTGTCAGATGCACCTAAAGGAGCTGGAATTCTCTGGACATATTTTGGTTTCATACTTTAAGCCCATTATTCCCCCTGCTGGGTGCTTTCCTGCCCTTTACCCATTTCAAGGACTCTTATTCGTTCATCTGGAGTGACAAATTTCATCTCTCTAGTGAAACATTTTCTGCCACTTCCTGCCATCGGGGTGCTGTTGGTGCTTAGAAGACAGCTTGGTGGAGCAGAGAGAAGACAAAGCAAGACAAACCAAATCTTGCCATTTATTAGTCTTATGCGGCTAAGTTATTTTACCTCAGGTTCTTACCTATTAAGTGGGGGGAATCGTGGCTCTCATGGGGTCATGTTAAACTTACTGAGATGGCATTATCAAGCCTGGTGCCAGGGCATGGCAGTGATGGCCGTGTGTGGATGTCATTTTCCTGTCCCACCCTGGACCACTATGTTCCCCTCTCAGCACTCATTTGCTTTGTGCAATTACTTATTTGTCCACCTGTCTCCCATAATTGCCTGATGTTCCAGAAGGCCAAAATGATCTTCTAAGCATTTTCAGATTTCCAGCATCTAACACAGTTCTAGGAGCATAACTGTACTCAGTCAGTGTTTGTAGGAAGATGATGGTGGTGATATTCATAATTATAAATGGCGAGCATTTATTAGGTGCTATTGGGCTGGCCGGTGACGTGGCTTATCTCTTATATTCTTCACAACACTTCTGCGCAGCAACGTTCTTTCTACCCCCATCTTACAGATGAAGTAACTAATTCTCAGAGAGTTTAAATAATTTGCCCAAAGGCACAGAGCTCTGATGAGACAGAGCTGGATTTTGAAGCCAGTCAGTGTACTGAATAAGCTTCAAGCTATAGACCACACCTCTCCCTGGAATTTTCTTATTTCAAGGGTAAACCCCTGGTCAGTCCTGATGCTATTTCCATGGTTCCCCACTCTACATACAAAACAATCTGCCGGACAGGCCCAAACATCTGGCCAATGGGAACTGGACAAAGCTCCATCTGGAAGCCATCATCACCTCTCATGGGTCAGCTGCAAGGGATTCAATTTCAAATGACCCAATACATTTCCTCTGCTTCCCCCTCACAGACAAATTTGTTGGCTGCGCTGTTCTGATAGCTTAGGGGTAAAGGGTCCGTTCAAATGGCAACTTAATCTCAAATCTGTGAGTCCCCAAATCAATGAAGCCTTTGTTTCCATTTTCCAACCAAATCGACGTGAGAGGCGTTCCGGTGGCTTCCATGGATTCCAGGTATATGCGAGAGCTCAGACTGGTCCTGATTCTGTAAATGTTCCATTTTTCCCCTACTCATCTAAGTCATGCTAAGGTGCAACGCCTCGTTCCAAGCCAATTTTCTACTTTCCGGGTTGATAATTTGGGGGCACATGTTCCCTCTGCTTCCTACAAACAGACCTCACGGTCAGAAAGTCAGATTGCCACGAATCGCTTGCAGGCCACCTCAGCCACACCCTCACACTTCGCTGAAGGGTGAAGAAATTAGGGTGTTGAGGCAATGGAGCCACAACGAGGTCTTT
The DNA here is from genome assembly GCF_027475565.1 of Acinonyx jubatus. Classification (NCBI taxonomy): domain Eukaryota; kingdom Metazoa; phylum Chordata; class Mammalia; order Carnivora; family Felidae; genus Acinonyx; species Acinonyx jubatus. The sequence goes on along the minus strand of NC_069383.1, from coordinate 95,196,214 downwards.
GATTCCTGTCCCTCCGCCACAACATGTATCTATAATCCAGCCAGCAAATCTCAACTGAGTTCTTAATAAAACATGTTCCGATTCTTTCCACTCAAGATTCAGAGACTTAAAAAATTATCAAAGTACACAAATTCCTTATTCTGTTCTTAATAGTAACATTTATCATGAATAAAAACACATTCTGTCCCCCCCCCCCGGAAACAAAACACCACTATCGAAGATGAATTTTCTCAGCAGTCGGGGAAGGATCTCCAAGAGTTTCCAAAAACTTGCTGATATAATCAGCACGGAGAAATGCTTTAAGAACCAAACACTCTGCTCTGCCTATGTAACAATATGCTGTTACATTTTTAAATTCACGCTCATTTTTCACATGATATATTTTCCTAATAAAAGCATGTATTTTCTAAAGTCGTATTAATAAAGGAATGTTGCGGCTACAGGGTTTTCCTAGTAAAATTCTTATGTGATTTTGAAAAGTTAAAATTGTCATATACTGTGTATATAAATGCTACGGACTCCATTGTAACTTATATTTGTCACCTAACAATATGGTATTTCCATGACAATATGCATCTAGAGCACTAGTCACAGAAGCTGCAGATATTTCATTAGAGGGGTGAGTTAGCCTTTAGTTTATTAATCTATTATTAGAATTGAGCTTATTTTGAATTTTCCCCAATAAAAATAACATTACAAAAAACATTGCAAAAACATCTTTGTGTGTATACATAATTTTTGGTTTGTCTCCCCTAAATCCAGTTGTAGAAGTGGATTTGTCAGATCAAAAGAGATATGCGCTAAAAAAAAATGTACATACTTAATCAAATTACCCCCCAGGAATATTGTACCAATTTATACAAGCCACATCAAATAAACTTCAATTTTTCAAATGAGAGAAATAATTTCATGGATAAATTATATTCAGACAAAATCACATGAATTCATTTTAGTATCTAGTTGCCTTGGCTCACCACTTTAGGACTGACTGACTTGGGGTCGTCTGTGCCCTTATGTCCTAGAAATAGACACGTGGCATGGTGGGGTCGGTGTTTGTAAATGCATACATTGGCTGGGGCTAAGCTTTCTATCTTCATTGAGTTGCTGTCTTCAGTTCCGTGATATTTTCCTTATGTGTCCTGAAACTCTAGGACAATACAGTTGATGATTCCTAGAAAATGTTCCTTAAAGTTACTGAGAAAGTTTAATTAGAAAATGTGTTCATTGGGAAATTTCAGGCAAAAAAAAAAAAAAGGGATTCAGGGAGCGCCTCGGCAGCTCAGTTGGTTGAGCATCTGACTCTTGATTTCTGCTCAGGTCATGATCTCACAGTTGTGGGATCCAGCTCTGCACTGAGTGTGGGCCTGCTTAGCATTCTCTCTCTTTTTCCTTCTGTCCCTCCCCACTCGCTCTCTCTCTCTCTCTTTCTCTAAAATAAAAAAAAAAAAAAAAAAGGGATTCGGGTATGTGAAAAAATAAGATGTCCTGGCATATCAACTCCTTAGACTTAAAGAAAATAGAAACTCCTATTTCATTCATTCATTCGTTCATTCATTCATTCATTCATTCAAGGTATGTATTGAGTGCCAGTGGTGAACTAAACAGATATTGTCCCTGCCATTATGGAGCTCCCATCCAAACAACGACGGAGCCACAAACTTAACAGTTGCAATGGAGTCCTGTGTGCTATGTAAGGGGATAAGGAGAGAACGAGTAAATGTGGGCAGGGACATTTTCTCTGAGTGTCTTTTGACATATGAGGAATTAACCAGATCAAAAAAATGGGAGCTGGGAGCGTGGGCAGCCCCTCCAAATTTTAAACACAGAGTTACTCTAGGACACAGCAATGCCACTCCTGGGTCTATTACCCGAGAGAAATGAAAGCATCCGCTCACACAAAATCTTATACCCAAACGCTCATAGTGGTATTATTCATAACAGCCAAAAAGTGGAAACGACTCAAGTGTCCATCAACTGATGAATGGATGAATACAATATGCGATGTCCATACAATAGATATCATTTGGCAGGAAAAGGTACTGGAGTCCTGAAACATGTTGCAGTGGGATGGGCCTTGACAACACGGAGCTCAGTGGAAGGAGGCAGACACGAAGGCCACATAGTGTACAAGGCCTTTATGTCCAGTGTCCAAAGTAGACAAATCCATAAAAGTGAATTTGTTGCCTGGGCTTGGGGTGAGGAGGTGGGAGGAAAATGGAGGGTGCTGCCCGATGGATATAGAGTTTCTTCTGGGGGGTGATGAAAATGTCCCCGAATTGATGGTGGGGATCATTTGCACAACTTAGTAAATATATGAAAGACTTTTGAATTTAATATTTTGAATGGGTGACTTTTATGGCATACAAATCTCAATAACGCTGTTATAGTAAAAAGGGAAAAAGAGAAAAGGGAGTGACTCTGGGAGACTCATTACTCAAAAGTAAGTCCATTAGTTGAAGCCTGTGGAAAAAGCAGCAGAAGTTGGTTTCCTCTGCCTTTGTCTCCCTGGAAACTCACTTTCCTGTGGAAAAATGAGAATAAAGTTAATCAAATTTTACATCAGTCACGTCACTTTATTACACGTCATTTTTAGCTGTGAAAAAATACAGATCAGCCTAACATGAAATCAATGATCCGTGAGCCTGGTTTCTTAACACACTTCTCCCTCGTTTTCTGCTTATGTTATACCCAAGCCACAGGGTAGATTAAGGTGGAGAGACATAGTTTTAAAATGTATGAAAGTGTGTACAATGTGCTGTAATCTACATTAAACCTTCAGAAGATGGTTTGCTGCAGCTTTAGGTTGTCAGTGAAACTTCCTGAATTTTCCTTTGGTTTTTGTTCAGCTGGTGACTGCCATGTAAGTCGCGAGCAAGCAATAGTGACTGCTTCTATATTTTAATTAAATACTGAGTTGGGTTTCTTCTAAAGTAGAGAAAGTGCCTCAGAACACTGTTCAGTTTCTTTAGGGGTTGGCTTATTTGTTAAACAACTGCGTACAATGCTAGGAGGTGCGAACGTACTAAGATGCCAAGTCCTGATGGGGGAAATCGCCTCTGAAATACAAAACAGTGGGCTGTAGATATAAACTTAGTATAGTCTAGGAACCCTGGAACAGATTACAACGTCCTCATAACAGTAGACAAACGTTTGGGTTCTTGTAAATTGATTTTGAACTGTCCTAGGACGTGGATCCTGAATGGCTTTTTCAATCACTGGCACGAGATGGGACTAGATGTTGTGCTTGCCAGGATCTCAGCGGGCTATGCTCTGCATGTGAGGTTGAAGGGAGAGTCCCTTTGAACTGTCCTAGGATTTTTTATTTTTGCCTTTATGCCGTCTTTTTCTTAAAAGGAAAAATGTAAATTGATTTTCCTTATGCCTTAAAAAATTCATACAAGCACGCTGGAAGGAAAGACACCACAATACAGTAAAATAGTGGTTATTGACAGCTTATAATAACCTGTTTTCAAAAAGTTCGGCAATGAAGTTTTATTACATCTGGGTCAGGGAATAAAAATATGTGCCCTTGAATTTCTCAAGGAAAGTCCATTGTTTATTTGCTTCGCATTTCAAGATAGCATCTGGAATTCTAATTGTTCTAATGCCCTGGGTCCTGTCTGTTTATTACCTCATCGAGCACGGGCTTTGGAGTCTAGCAAACTAAGGTTGAAATCTCTACTTTGCCTGATGAGAAAAGAACTAACAGAAGGTGCTGGCTCTGGATGCCAAAACTAACTCGGGAGATGCAACACAAACAAGACAGGAGTTGAGGGCTCTCAGAGCTTAAAAAGGGTGCAAAACTCTCAAGGAGACAAATACGAACAGGAAAAGAACATCAGACAGGAACATAAGCGTACCAAGTATTGGAGTGGAGGTAGATTCACGGGAGTTTTACCTTGGAGGGGTGCAAAACAACAGCACTGGCTGCTGGGGTCAGTCTCTGGGTATGTACATCTTGCACCCTGGAGAAGGTACTTATCAGGGAGAAAGGCCGATTTTTCCCCGAGCCAATCACCATAAACTGGAGGTTCCTTAGGGGTGAGGAAAATGGGGAGAGGATGGACCTAAGCTTCCCGCTGGCCTGCACCCCTGCAATGAAACTACTCTGTATGATGCTGCAATGGTGGATACATGTCATTAGGCCTTTGTTAAAACCCACAGAACATATGGTACTGAGAGTAAACCCTAAGGTAAACTATAGACTTTGGGCGATAATGATGTGTCAGTGTAGGTTCATGGATTGTAACTAACGAATCACCGTGGTGCAGGATGTCCGTGGTGGGAAAGTCGTGTACCTGGAGGGAGGTATGAGAACCCAGTAATTTCCACTCAGTTGTGCTGTGAACCTAAAACTGCTATAACAAATAAAGCTTATTAATTAAAAAAGGGAAGGGTTTGTCACAATAATTTGAAATCGTTTAATATCAGAAAATCTATTAACTTAATTGACCTTATCAAAGGTAGAAAAATGGGCGCATGGAAAAAAAATCACATTATCTCAATAATCATAGGAACACATTGTTAAAGTTCAATGCCTATTTATGATAAAATTCTCAGGAAAGAACCAGACAGATATTTTCCAAACCTAACACAATCTATTTATTTAAAACAGCTGGGGTGCCTGGGTGTCTCAGTCGGTTAAGCATCCAACTTCGACTCAGGTTACCATCTCACGGTTTGTGAGTTCAAGGCTTGCATGTGGCTCTCTGCTGTCAGCACAGAGCCCACTTCAGATCCTCTGTTCCCCACCCCCTCTCTACCCTCCTCTTTCTCTATCAAAAATAAATAAACATTAAAAGAGCTATGAATATCAATTTTAATTAATAAGCGTTAGACACATTCTCTTTAGGTAGGGAGAAAGACAAGGATGCCTGCTCTCATTCTTCTCCTTCTATGGATGCTGAAGATCCTGCCAAAACAATAAGACATGAAAAAGAAGTAAGACATTTAAGAATTGAGAGGAAAGAGACAGAAGTATTTATTATTCCAGATGATGTAATTATTTGTATAGAAACCCTGGCAGAATTAATAAATTTATTAGATATTATGAGTGTAAATCAAGCTGCCACATTTAAGATCAACTTATAAAAAAATAGCGATTTGTTGAAAATGTTTACTTACTTATTTTGAGAGAGAACGAGTGAGTGAGCTGGGGAGAGGCAGAGACAAAGGGAGAGAGAATCCCAAGCAGGCTCTGTACTGACAGTGTGGGGCTCCAACCCACGAACTGTGAGATCATGACCTGAGCAGAAACTTAGTCGGATGCTCAACCAGCTGAGCCACACAAGTGCCCCAATAGCCATTTTTTACGCTAATAATAATTTATTAGAAAACCTAACAGAAAATAAGACTTGCCTCACAATAACAGGAAACTCTACAATACCTAGGAATTAACATATTAAAAAAGCCCAAGAGAAATTTGAAAAATTGAGAGAAATGTAATGCCTTATTAAAAGACCTAAAAGAAGACTTGAATAAATAATTATGACCACATCTTTGGATGGGACAACTTCCCATTTTGATATCAATTCTTCCCAAATTAATCTATATATCCATGCAATTCTAGGCAAAATTTAAGCAGAAGATCTTTCTTTCTTTCTTTCTTTCTTTCTTTCTTTCTTTTTTCTTACAGAACTTGGAAAAGTGACTCCAAAACTGGTATATAAAAATAAATGTGCCAGTTATATTACCCAAATACTGAAAAAAAGAGTGGGGCACCTGGATGGCTCAGTCGGTTAAGAGTCCGACCTCAGCTCAGGTCATGATCTCACGGTTCGTGAGTTCAAGCCCTGCATTGGGCTCTGTGCTGACAGCTGAGAGCCTGGAGCTTGCTTCAGATTCTGTCTTGGGCTCTCTCTATCCCTTCCCCACTTGTGCTCTGTCTGTCTCTAAAATAAATAAACATTAAAAAGAAAAGAAGAAGAAAAAAAGAATAGGAAAAAAAAAAAAAAACGAGCAAAATGGTCCCAGGATTTGGAGATAGTACAGAGAGCATACTTGTTCTACAAGTTATTAAGAAATACTACAAAACCAAAAGGCTTAAAAAATAATGTGTTATTGGCACAAGACTAAATAGAACCCATGCAATAAAAGAGAGGACCTAATATATATGGGAACTGTTATAAAAGTGACACCACAAATCAGTAAATAAAAAATGGATTGCTTAGTGGAAAGTCTCAGGCAAGCTGGCTCACTGTATGGAGAAGAATAGAACTCATCACATATAAAAGTGAAATCCAGGTGAATTAAATGTGAAAGGAAAAATACCAAACTTAGTAGAAGAAAAGGCAAAAGTCATGTCTTTTGGATGTAAATTTGTAATCCAGATCCAAAAATCATGAATTTGTCATCCTGAAAAATTGATAAGTTTCACTATATTTTAAAAAAAAGATTATTCTTCAAGGAAGGAATCTTAGACAAAGGTAACAAACACATGCATCACGGCAAAGAGAAAATGTTTAATAAAAATAAAAGATTAATATTGCAATATAAAAGTAACGACTGCAAATCAACAAGAGGAAGAAAACTCCATAGATAAATGGATACAATTTAAATATAGGAAACACAAAGAAGGAGGAATTCAAATAGCTAGCAGGTGGATGAAGATACATGTAAAATCTGCAATAATTAGCAAAATGCAAGTTAAAACAATAATTAAATAAAACCTTACATCTATCACAGTGGTAAGATTAGAAAGTGCACGATACCAAGTGTCACGGAGAAATGGGGAATCATTAATCTTCATGCTCTACTGGTGAGTGTCCATACGTTTACAGCCATTCTGGAAAACTCTTTAGCAGCACCTAATTACATTGGTAATGCTGTATCATGTAATGCAGAAATCTCTTCCTGAGATTCCTGAGATCCTCTTTAAAAAACTGTGGCCTATAACAGGTTATGTGTGGGGTTGTTTGTGGCATTACGGTGATAGCGCTGATTTGGAGAAAACTGGCAATGTCTGGTAAAGAGGAGTTGACATGTGAGTAAATACTATGCGACAATAAATGATGTACAGCCTCGTGGATAGATCATGAAAGCACTGTAGGGTTAAAAAAGGAAAAAAAAAAAACCAAACAAACATAATTTTAGGTATCATGTGATAGAGCCCCTAGACAAACTTAAAACATACATTAGAAAATGTTTTTGAGGCAATGTAAATATCCAAGGAGTTATAGGACACTCATTAAAATAGTGGTTTCACGGGAGCGATTCATAGCATTGGGGATGGGGGAATGTTGAAAAAAAAAATGATGAAGTGAATCACAAGAGGGGTCTTGCTAAACTGATTGTTAGTGTCCCTCCAGCTGAGCAGCATGAGGGACTCCAGTCGCGGTATTGGAGCTCCGCAGCCGTGCTCTTCACGGCTAAGTCACTTAACCTTAACACAGCTTTCATTTCCTGATCTGTAAGAGGTGATGAAAAGAACTGCCTCATTATTTTAAATTAGGATTAAATGAAAGAAAGTACAGTAAGCTCGTAGCCCCGTGCTGGAACATGGTAAACATCAGTGTGTGTCAGCCATTGGGAGGCTGTCCATGCGACTCGTGGGCTTAGGTCAGAGTCTTTGGCACCGGATGGGCCTGCAGCTTTCAGAACTGGCTCTGCCACCGGCCAGATGTGAGCTTGTCCTACTTACTGATATGCCTTGAATGTCATGTCTGTTCTCCATACAATGGGCGTAGAATAACTAGTTTTCAGGAGCGTTGTGGGGATCACTGTCTTAGTGCGTTTGGGCTGCTATAACAAAGATACCTGGCTTTATACACAGCAGAAACCTATTTCCCTTGGCCCTAGAGGCGGGGAAGTCCCAAATCAAGGCATCAGCAGATTCGCTGTCTGGCGAGAGCTTGCTTCCTGGTTCATGGCTGGCTGGCTGTCTTCTCTTTGTGTCCTCATATGGTGGAAACATGGGGGAGGGAGGGCTCTGGGGTCTCTTTTATAAGGCTGCTGATCCCGTCCGTGAGGGTTCCACCTTCATGACCTAATCACCTCCCAAGGGGCCCACCTCCTAATGCTTTCACATTAGGGGTTTGGATGTAACAAAATAAGTTTTGGGGGTGGGAGGGAGGGATGAGACCCAGGCATTTACACTATAGCAATAATACACCAGAAATGTAAACAGGGCTGTAAGCTAAAAGTGGGCACAAAATAAGTGCTCAATGAGCACTTATGATTTTTATTACTTATTATTAACATTTGAAAATCAAGTTCACCTAAGCATTTTATTCAGGTGATAAGTGAAGTAAAAATAATAGCAAATCAACTTTTATTTTTCATCTTCTATTCATCCAATCCAATGTTTCTCAAATTTTTGGTTCCATCCTTTTACACTCATAAAAATATTGGGGGGGGGGATAAAAATTTTCTGTTTATATGAGCCATGTCTTTCAAAATGTACCAAATTAGAAATTAAAAATGAGATATTAAAAATATTTATTGGGGTGCCTGGGTGGCTCAGTTGGTTAAGCATCTGACTCTTGATTCTGGCTCAGGTCGTGATCTCATGGTTCCTGGGATTGAGCCCCGCCTTGGGCTCCACACTGACAGTGCAAAGCCTGCTTAGGATTCTCTGTATGCCCCTCCCCTGTCTTGTGCTCTCTCTCTCTCTCTCTTAAATAAATACACATTTTAAAAAATGAAAAAAGTTTATTAATTCAGCTAATATAACAATGGGAAACCCATATAATGTTAACAGAAATAACATTTTACTGTGGTGAGCTTTTCACAATATATACAAATATTGAATTATTATATTGTGCATCTGAAACTGATACAATACTGTCAGTTATATTTCAATAATATATTTTATAAAAATAACTATTTTATGAAACAAAAAGAGTAGTAAGAAGAGAAGCATTCTTACATTTTTGCAAACCTAGCATCTGGCTTAATAGAAAACAGCTGGAAGCTTATACCTGCTTCTGTATTTAATCTGCTGTGATATGTTGTTTTGCTTGAAGTATGTAAAGAAATTCCAGCCTCACACAGATATATAGTTGGAAAAGAAAAGTGTTTTAATAGCCTTTAGAGGTAATTGTGGCTGTTTTTCTTTGTTGTACTAAACCTTGATAAGCTACGGTAGTTTCTTCAAGGTTAGCTGAAGACTCTGGAACGTATGGAGTGACTATCCGAAATTGTATCAATGACATTTTATTTTCTGTTAAATTAGAATCTGCTCAGCTCACTGATAACCTTGAATCAATTTTTAACTATTTGTGGTTTTGTGGTGTCATGCACTGGTCATTTGGAAAATATTGACTTACAGAGTTCATGTTGATACATTTCACCAACAGTATCAAAAATCATCTCTATATGATTGCATATAAAAGAAATAATATAAATATAAAATATATAAACATATAAATATACAAAAGAAGAGGAAACAAACTAAGAAACGGTGCTTCGTGGAAAAAAGTAGCTGCATCAGTTAGCAACCCATTTGCACAAGTTCTTGCCCTTGAGACAACCTTTAGTATGCACCAAAGGGCTACATGTGCACTTCCCGGGTCACCATGCAGAATAAAACAAAAACAAAAACAAAAACAAAAACATTCAAATGTTGAGACTACATAAAATTAATAATTTGCTTATTTTCTTTATTTTAGAGAGAGAGCATGCAAGCTGGGGAGAGGGACAGAGAGGGAGAGAGAGAGAATCTTAAGCTGAAGCTGAGCACGGAGTCCAATGCAGGGCTCAGTCTCATGACCCTGGGATCATGACCTGAGCTGAAATCAAGGGTTGGACTCTCAACCAACTGAGCCACCCAGGTGCCCCAAAATTCATAAAGATATTGATTTTTTGCATCGTAAAGATATTCTTTTTTTAATTTTTTAAAAATGTTTATTTATTTTTGAGAGAGAGAGAGAGACAGAGCGTGAGCAGGGGAGGGGCAGAGAGAGAGGAAGACACAGAATCTGAAGCAGGCTCCAGGCTCTGAGCTGTCAGCACAGAGCAGGACCCGGGGCTCGAACTCAGGAACCACGAGATCATGACCTGAGCCGAAGTCGGTGACTTAACCGACGGAGCCATCCAGGCACCCCCATCAGTAAGATATTCTAAACTGGTATTTCTTTGTGTATGTGGTGAAGAACAGAGTCCAGTGTTACTACCTTAATTCATGCTAAGGTGCCATCAGCCTTCCCCACTGCTTATTCTTTCAAATAACATTTTGGTGTTATTTTGAAAATAATGTGATGTCATGGACCCAAGGACATGACCTTGAACACTATGTGAGTGATTTCCTTTTCATGCCCCAAGGTGGTGTCTCTCATCTTGGACATCCAATCTGTACCCATGGTGGCGATGTAAAGGGAAAACTGGAGAAAACAATTTGTCAAAAGCAGACAAGTGAGAGATGAATGAGAAGAAGAAAAACGTGTGTAAGAGGATAGGTTTAGGTTGACTGTGTCACTCTCCCACCTAAGGACACTGAGCCCGAGATGAGTATTGGCAAAGGAAGTCAGTATAGTCCACCTACAACTCCTGCTGCATTTGTGTGCAGTGAGCATTGGGCCCCATAGCCGTTGACTTCTCTGTTTAAGATACCTCTGCCGTTAGCATCCAAGCTGCAGAAGGGTAACAATTAACCTCCAATCCTTCCCCACTGGCAGACCATGCTCTGTTACTTAAAGCAAGGACTTTGTTAGGGAGCGAGGAAAGGAGATGTGTGCACCCTTCTTAGGACCTTTTTGAATACCCTCTTATACTTCCCCTGAAGTCGATGTGCCATTTAGGAAATTCTGATTGTCCGCAACTCTCATCACCAATTACCTCCTTTATTAATGGACACCCACTGTCAGGTTCCACATTCCGTAGTGCCCATATTTCATGGATATGTATGTTGTACCACACATTTTTCTTGTTTTTACTCTGCCCTCATCATTGTCTCTCCCAGTCTCCCCATTCAACCCTGTAATTATTAGCTGCTTTGGTAATAAGGTATAAATCACTTTTTATGGCTTTTTCACTGTATTTCTGCTAACAGCTACCATACCACGTTAATGTTACATTATACACCCCAAAGGAGGGGGTATGACTCCCCCACACACACTTTCTAGCAGATTTATTACATGGCCAGACTGCTAGGCCAATTACCCTATTCATCTTGTAGCACTAGGAGCTTAATATGTCATGCTATCGCAAACCAGCAGCATGGAAAATGTCAATGTAGGAACCCCTGGCAGTGCATAATCAGTTGAAATGTTTGACTTTTTAACGAAGGAGATAATGTATCTCCATTATTGTTTAATCCTCAGGCAATTACAAGACGCATTAAAATAAATCCTTTACCTTGACTTGACCACCCAACCCCACTTCCATGCATATACCCAGTAAGAAAACGCTGGGAGCAGGGTGGAGTTCTATTTGGTTTTCTTATCAGAGATGCATAATCTGAGATTTTGTTTCATTTGTGCACTTGACCTTGATCAAGGAGACACATTGGTGATGATAAAGCAGTTGCTGGGCACACAATACTGGGAATGGCTTGGGGAAATTCACACTGTACAGGTGCAGAGCTGGACTTTGAGTTGAGTGAGTGTCCATGACAAAGAATATATGGAGAAGTTGATCTTAGGACATATGGGGAAAAGATAGGCTTGCTTTCAGACCCAAGAGTGATTCAAGAAAGAAATTTGGCCCCAGGGGCAGGAAACTTTTGTGGGACTCTGTGCTATTTTAACTTCAAAACTTCACAAATGTGACCAAAGAATGAGTTTCTGTGCCCTGGAACACCGAGCCAGGAAGGTAGTCCAGAGTAAAATCAAGAAGAGGTTAGACAATTGACAGAAAGTGTAAGAGACGAGGGTTTGGGTCCCCTTCTTGACTCTTCTCAGCAGGTGGTGGTCTCCTGGTTCCCAGTTTACTGGCTTGGCTATAACACTTTGGTGGGGAGGTGCAGAAAGACATCACACTGGTGAAGGGGAAGGACTCTGGGGCCACATGGTCTGCTCCTTCTGCTTAAAAGCTAACTATGGGAACGGGCTATATGAAAATGAGTGAACCTCATGGGCATAACTAACCCCAAAGTCAAATGAGCACAGTGTATCATACATAATCACTTAAAGATGTTATTAGTATTATTGCTATATAAAACTACCTCCGTTAGCATTGCTGAAGTCGATGATCTCTCAAGATCTCTTATAACTGCTTTCGTGATTGTGCTTTTTTCATAAATGTGCTTTCGTGTAATAAAATTATTAATTAGTGTATAATAGTAATTGTACTTTCCTTATATTAGAAGCCACACTTTTAAAATAAGGAAGTTATAGCAGTAAATAAAAATCCACTTTAGGAAACTGGAAAAAAAATGGTAAATTAAACCCAAAGAAGCGGAATAAAAGAAATATAATTAGAGCAGAAATCAATGAAATTGAGAACAGGGAATCAATAGAGAAAACAAGCAATAGCAAAAGCTTGTTGATTTTTCTTTGGGAAAAAATGCTGAAAGCAATAAGCCTGTTGCCAAGCTAACTAAATAAAAAGAGAGAAGACACACCTTACTCATATCCGACGTGGAAGGGGGGACATACCACAGATCTTATGGACATTAAAAGGAGACAAAGGAAAACTATGAACAACTCTATGCCCACCAATTTGACAGTTTAGATAAAGTGGATCAATTCCATGAAAGGCACAATCTGCCAAAACTCTCATAAGAAGAAATAGATGATATGAATAAGCCTATATCTATTAGATAATTGAATCAATAAGTAATCGCCTTTCAAAACAGAAAGCATCAGGCCCACAGGGGTCCACTGGTGACTTCTGACAAACATTTAACAAAGAAATTATACCAAATTCTCTACAATCTCTTTCAGAAGATGGAAGGAGAAGGAATACTTCCTAACTCATTCTATGAAGCCAGTGTTACCCTAATTTCAAAAACATATAAAGACATTATAAGAAAAAAACATTACATACCAATACCTCTCATGCAAAAATCCTCAACAAAATATTAGCAAATGAAATCAAAATGTATAAAAAGAATCATACAGGTGATCAAGTGGGATTTATCTCATGTATGCAAAGCTGATTCAACACTTGAAAATAAATTAATGTAAACCATCATGTCAACAGGCTAACAAAGACCAATCACATGATCATATTAATAGATGCAGAAAAAGCATTTGAGAAAATATAATGGTTATGATAAAAACTCTCAGTAAGCTGGGAATAGAACTTTCTCAACTTGATAAAAATGTCTGCAAAAAACCTACGGCCAACATTGTACATAATGGCAAGAAACTTAAAGCTTTCCCACTAAGATCAGGAATAAAGCAAGGATGTCCCCTAGTCCTACTTCTTTTCAACATCATACTGGCAATATTAACTACTGCAATAAGACAAAAAAAAAAAAGGAAACAAAAGTTCTGGAACTGATAAATGATTGTAAAGTTGACAGGATACAAGGTTAATAGATAAAAGTTATTCACTTCCTATATACCAGCAATGAAAAAATAGAATTTAAAATTAAAAACATAATACCAATTACATTATTACTCCCCAAAATGAAACAGTGAGTTATAAATCTAACAAAATATGTACAAGATATATATGAGGAAAACTACCAAACTCTGATGAATGAAATCAAAGAATATGTAAATAAACGGGGACATATTTCATGTTCAAGGATAGAATGAGTCAATTTATCAAGATGTCAGTTCTTACCCATGTAATCTACAGATTCAATGTAATCTCAGTCAAAATCCCAGAAAATTATTGCAGATGTTGGCAAATTAATTCTAAAATTTATATGAAAAGGGGGGCACCTGAATGGCTGGGTTGATTAAGTGTCCAACTCTTGATTTCAGCTCAGGTCATGATCTCATGGGTTGTGAGTTTGAGCCCCACATCGGGCTCTGTGCTGATAGTGCAGAGCCTACTTGGAGTTCTGTCTCCCTCCCTCTGCCCCACCCCCAATTGCTCTCTATCTCTCTTTCAAAATAAATAAAATAAAATTTAAAAAAATAAAAAAAAATAAAATAAAACAAAAGAAAAGAAAAATGAAAACGCAAAATACCCAGAACAGCCAACACAATAGTGAAGGAGAACAAAGTCATAGGAATGACACTACCTGACTTCAAGGCATACTATGTAACTACAATAATCAAAACAGCATGGCATTGAAAAAAGAAATAGATAAATAAAACAATGGATTAGAATAGAGAGCCAAGAAATAGACCCATGAAAGTATAGACAACTGAATTTTGACAAGGAAGCAAGGGTAACAATGGAGTAAAGATAGTTTCTTCAACAAATGGTGCTGGAGAAACTGGTTATCCACATGCAAAAAAAAACAAAAACAAAAAAACAAAAACAAAATAAACTTTCACACCTTCACAAAGATTAACTCAATATGGATCATAGACTTAAATGTAAAACTATAAAACTCCTAGAAGATAACACAGGAGAAAACCTGGATGATCTTTGGGTTGACAATGACTTTTTAGATAACAAACCAAAGGCAGGATTCCTTAAAGTAATAATTGATAAGCTGGAATTGATTAAAATTAAAGACTTCTGTCCATGAAACACAATTTCAAGAGAATAATGAGACAAGACACAGACTGAGAGAAAATATTTGCAAAAGATACATCTGATAAAAAGCTGATAAATAATATTCTTGTTGTAAAACTTAACAGTAGGAAAACTGGGCCAAAGACCTTAGCAGACACCTCATCAAAGAATATATACACATGGCAAATAAGCATATAAAAAATTCTCCATATCATAGGTCACTAGGGAAATGCAAACTAAGACAATGAGACACCACTATGCACTTATTAGAGTGACCAAATCCAGATCAATGACAACACCAAATGCTGGAGACGATGTGGAGGAACAGGAACTCCCAGTCATTTCTGGGAATTAAAAATGGTACAGCCACCCTGGAAGACAATTTCTCTCAAAACAAAACATACTCTTACAGTATGATCCAGTGATCACGATCCTTGGTATTTACTCACTGGAGTTGAAAACACATCCACACAAAACTCTGCACACAGATGTTTATGGCAGCTTTAGTCATGATTGCCAAAACTTGGAAGCAATCAAGATGTCCTTCAGTTGGTGAATAGATAAGCCGGTGCATCCAGACAATGGAATATTATTCAGCACTAAAAATCTGAGAGGTATTAGGCCATGGAGAGACATGGAGGAAAGCTAAATGCATGTTACTAAGTGAAAGAAGCAAATCTGGAAAGGTTACATAGTGTATGATTCCAAGTAGATGACATTCTGGAAAAGGCAACACCATGGAGACAACAACAAGATCAGTGTTGCAGCCGCTCTGGAAAACAGTGTGGAAGTTCCTCAAAAAATTAAAAATAGAACTACCCTATGACCCAGCAAGAGCACTACTAGGAATTTACCCAAGGGATACAGGAGTGCTGACGCATAGGGGCACATGCACCCCAATGTTTATAGCAGCACTTTCAACAATAGCCAAAGTATGGAAAGAGCCCAGATGTCCATCAGCAGATGAATGGAGAAAGAAGATGTGGTTTATATATACAATGGAATACTACTTGGCAATGAGAAAGGATGAAATCATGCTATTTGCAGCAACGTGGATGGAACTGGAAGGCATTATGCTGAATGAAGTAAGTCGGTCAGAGAAGGACAGATATCATATGTTTTCACTCATATGTGGATCTTGAGAAACTTAACAGAAGACCACGGGGGAAGGGAAGGAGAAAAACAATAGTTACAGAGAGGGAGGGAGGCAAACTGTAAGAGACTCTTAAATACTGAGAACAAACTGAGGGTGCATGGGGCGTGTGGGGGAGAGGGGAAAATGGGTGATGGGCATTGAGGCAGGCACTTGCTGGGATGAGCACTGAGTGTTGTATGTAAGCAATGAACCCCAGGAATCTACCCCAAAAACCAAGAGCACACTTTACACACTGTATGTTAGCTGATTTGACAATAAATTATTATTTTTTTTTAAAAAAGAAAGAGATTTGACTACCAAAGGGCACAATATTGTTTGAGTTTATAAGACTTCTATTATGATTTGATTGCATTGGTCAAAACTTTGGAACTGTACATTTGAAAGGCGAGGGCTGCCTGGGTGGCTCAGTCTGTTGAGCTTCTGACTGTGGCTTGGGTCATGATCTCACAGTTTGTGGGTTCAAGTCCCACATCGGGCTCTGTGCTGACAGCTCAGAGCCTGGAGCCTGCTTTGGATTCTGTGTCTCCCTCTCCCTCTGTTCCTCCCCCACTTGCGCTCTATCTCTCTGTCTCTCAAAAGTAAATAAACATTAAAAAATAAAAAAAAAAAACAAGATCAGTGTTTGCTGGAGCAGGGTGGGAGAGACGGATGAATACACACAGTGCAGAAGACTTTTGGAACAGTGAATGTACTCTGTATGATGCTATCATGATAGATACATGTCATTAGATGTTTGTCCAAACCCATTGAATGTACGATATCAAAAGCAAACCATAGGGTAAACTATGACTTTGGATGATAATGATGTGTCTGTGAAGGTTCATCAGTTGTAACAAATGTATCACTCTGGTGGGGGATATTGATAATCGAGAGGCTGTTCACGTGTGGGAACAGGGGGTATATGGGAAATCTCTGTACCTTGCCCTTAATTTTGATGTGAGCCTAAAACTGTTCTAAAACAATATATTCTATAAAAATATGTTCATAGAAGAAAAAACACCCTTAATAATCCTGCTGAGATAATAGTTAATATTATTTTGATGTATTTCCTTCTAGTTTTTTTTTCTGTTTACACACACACACACACACACACACACACACACACTTCTTTATGCAATTGGGGTCATATTGTCTATATATTTTGTGCCCTTTAAAAAAATAACAAGAGTGGGAAGCACTTTAGACTTTCAAATTGTGACTTTTTAAATGTCTTGATAATATATCAGATGGATACACGTTAGTGATACAAATTTAATGATGGATTAGGTGGATCATTCCCTTTTGATTGGACATTTAAGATATGTAGTTTCATTTTCCTAAATAATATGTAATAAACATCCCCATAAACAGCTTATCTATTTAATTGATTATTTTCTAAGATACTTTTTGATGCAGAATTATACAAAGTATATGAATTTTTGAAAGCCCTTGATAAATATTCACAAATTAATATTCTGTTTACTGTCACCAAGCAAATCATGAGAGTAGCTATCTTACTGCACCCTGATAGCATTTATTATTTTTCTTCCTTCTCAGTTTTATGGGCAAAACTATTATTATATTGATTTTATCTGAATAGGTGCAATTACTATTGATTGAATATTTTTCTATAGGTTTTTTTGTCTTTTGTTTTTCTTTTTACTCCAATGCTTTCCATTCAATGACTTCATTTCCATTGTTCATTTTTATGTTGAGAAGCTGATACTTACATCATTGACCTGTAAGAGCTTTTTATCATTAAAGGTATTACACCTTCACCTGCTCATTTGTTACAATTTTACACCTCGCTTGTCATTTTGTTGTTTAACTTTGTTTACTAAGACTTGCTTAGACGTTTGAAATTCTCAAAATTTTCTTTTACGTAATGAAAAGCATTGTCCGGTGTCCTTTTGCTGTCATCTAAGTACATTTACATTTATTTTATTAAACTGATTGAGAATTGAGTTTTGCATAAAGTCTGAAATGAGATTTTATGTGATTTTTTTCCCTAAGTGGCTATATTCCCCTCAACAATTTAGCAAATAATTCATTTCTTCCTCATATTTTTTGATGTGTCATCTATTGTATAAGAAATATGTGTGTTTGAGAAAGATGAACTGTTTATTAGAATCTATTGATACTAACTGGTTAATTGGTTAGTTGGTAAATCAGGAAAGCTGAGTGCAGGAAAGGATAAAAAGTAATTCTTACCCTCCTTGAACATTGCACTATATTAATAAAACGTATCTGTCAATCTTTTAATGTGGTTCCAGGGCCTTTGTTTTTTTTTTTAAGTTTATTTCTTTATTTTGAGAGAGAGAGAGAGAGAGAGAGAGCAAGCGAGTACTGGGGAGGGGCAGAGAAAGAGGGAGAGAGAGAATCTCAAGCAGGTTCCATGCTGCCAGGGGGAGCCAAGGTCTTTCTGATATATGTCCACGTGATTGGAGTTCTCAGCTCCCTTTCTCGGGTAAGCTACACTGATACTCCATCATTTGCATTTTCTGGATTTAGTTTCTTTAAAGTGGAGAAACAACTTACAAAAACAAGCCGAGATCAGAAGCCTTGTCTTTTTTATGCTTTTATTTTTAGTGGCTTAGTTTTCTGTAGTCTTTCTAGAGTTCTCAACACAGTGTTCAGGACAGCAAGAACTCTACTCTCATACCCACATTTCATTGGTTCCACACAATAATGAAGTAAAGTAATTATAGTAAGAAAACAACTCCATGAACAGGTTATAGAGATGTCACTGTCTTGGGAAGCAAATAACTCTATCAGCGGCATCTTATGTGATTTATAGATTATTTGAATTTATGAAAATTATATATTGATTTATGTATTTACTTCAGCAGTATGTGTATGATTTATATATTCATTTTAATTTATTAAAATTAGATAATGATTTATTGGTTTATACATTTATCTAACAGTAAATACACGACTTATATATTTATTTCAATTCCTGAGTGCTCTGTGTTCTGGGCATTGGTTATTTTGCTTTATAGAGGGAATGGAAAGTGTTGGATTGTGCAAAGTTCATCTGAAGTGTCTATTTTGTGTTTCTACAGTCTGTTTGGGGCTTTTTTTTTTCAATGATTTTTCATTTTCTACATGAGTCAGTAGTATTTTATTTTACTTTTTTTAGAGAGAGAGAGAGAGTGCACACAAGTAAGGGAGGGGCCGGGAGAGAGGGAGAGACAGAATCCCAAGCAGGCTTCACATCCATCCTGGAGCCCGACATGGGCCTTGCTCTCATGACACCGAGATCGTGACCTGAGCCGAAATCAAGAGTAGGAAGCTTAACCAATTGAGCTACCCAGGCATCCCAGAGTGAGTAGTATTTTAATTTTATCTTTAAAGCACTTTTGTAG
Organism: Acinonyx jubatus; assembly: GCF_027475565.1. Taxonomy (NCBI): domain Eukaryota; kingdom Metazoa; phylum Chordata; class Mammalia; order Carnivora; family Felidae; genus Acinonyx; species Acinonyx jubatus. The sequence continues at coordinate 95,177,191 of NC_069383.1, read as the reverse complement.
CTTTAAGAACAAGACCTCCCACTTTATTATTTTTTTTTTTATCAAATATTCTTAGTGAATCCCACCTGTGAAATCTTCCAGGTGCATTTTAAGATAATTTTGAATTTAGAATAATTTTACATATTCCATGAGATAAATCCCAATTGGATTTGATTGTAATTGAATCAGACCCACAGGAAAACTGGACAGATTTTGACTTTTTTTAGGCACATTATCCAGCTTCAATTACTCAGATCTCCCCTGGGAAAGGTTGCTGTGTCCTTACTATGCTGTACTGGGGCTTTGGCCACTCCTTAACCTAAAGATGCCCTACCGAGAGGTCAACCAGGTGACAGCGTCTCAGCTCTGGGCCAGGAGCTGATGGTTTCCTGGCTCCTGTGGATGGAACAGGGCTCCAGTGTAGAATTCCCATTCTGTTGCTTCTGCAACCAGCTCCCATCTCCAGACACCACCATGGACGCCTCTCCCAGCCCACCTTACCGTCATGTCATTTCCACTAAACTCTGTTCAAAGGTTCTACGATATGCCTTCAGGTTGAACTCCTCTCTGGGATGTTTGCATCGTGATCAGATTGTGAGAGATGAAAAAGCTTTCTGAATCATGATAGCCCACTTAAACATGCTGGGATTCAAACCTGAGAAGTCAGGAAGACTGGGCCAGAGAAAAGAGTTCTGGCTCGTGCGACAATATACCCGATGAGGCTGCTATTTGGGGTTGGGGAAGTCAGTTTTTGTCTCCTGATTTCCGGTTTGCTTGGCTGTAGGATTTGTAGTGAACAGAAATCTTAGGCTGAAAAATCCTAAGTGTAAGTGCTACAGCTGTATTCTTGTTCAATTCAATTTCTCTTTTACGCATCCAGTCGGCTGGTGGAAACAATTCCTCTGGGGTTCCCTCATCCTCGTCTTCCAGGTATGCGCTTACGTTCCAAATTCCTGCAAGACTTTAGGCGGGGTGGGGGGGGAGAAGGACACCACTAGGACTTTGTACAAATTAGGAAAAGGTGCTGCTTCTGGAAAGACGGCTAGTTTTTCAAGCATTTTCTCCCATTGCTGTCAGCTCCAGGGCAGGGCCAATATGGCATGGCAAGCGGGGCGGGGGCTCAGTTCCAGCCTGGGCAGTGTGCAGCGGGCTCTGGGGGCTGGCAGCCCTTGGGGGTCTGGGGCCAGCACCCCACACACTGCACCCTGCATTTATCTGTTGTCAGGGGTCAGCAAGACTGTGAAACGTGGTGGGTCCTTGAGGGAGAGCTCTGGAGCTCTGCTTCCCTAGCAGAGTCTGTGGGAGATGACTGGACCATGAGGGAGCACAGTCTGGTGCAGACAGGAAGCGGAGGAGTGGGGCTTGGACCACCTTGCAGAGATCCCAATGCCACAGCTCCACTCGGTTGAGACTAAGCGTCGGTTGAAGACTTCTCCACAGTCTTACCTCTCAGCTACTCCAAGGCCATGTCCAGGAAGTGGCCGCAAAGTCTCCACCTTATGTTCCCACCAATATTTCTGTGGCCCTCGCTGTTCATACAGGGTCCAGCTTTAAAAGAGTGAGTGCTTGGAGGGGCCCCTGGGTGGCTCAGTCGGTGAAGTGTCTGACTCTTGATTTCGGCTCAGGTCATGATCTCAGGGTTCAGGTCATGATCTCAGGGTTCATGAGCTCGAGCCCTGCATTGGGCTCAGCATTGAGCCTGGCTGGAGCCTGCTTGGGATTCTCTCTCCCTCTCTTCGTCTCCCTCCCCCTCCCCCACTTATGCGCTCTCTTTCTCTAAGTAAATAAATAAAACAACAACAAAAAAAATGATTTATTTAAAAAAATTAAATTTAAATAAATTGAAATAAAAGAGTTCTGGGAAAGGTATATCGGTCTTTTCAAACATGTCCTTGTTGAATTTAGTTGGAAGTGAATGACTATTCCATTTTCGTCACTTCTCATCTCTGAGGACTCCACTCGGCATGATAATCTTTGATCTTATGATATTACGTTTTTTTTCCCTTGTATCCGGGCCCCCGGGGCCAGCTTGTGAAGGAAACAGAATACTCACTTGTCCGTAGCTATGTACACTTATAAAATACTAGTTTCAACCACACGAAACTGCTATTTCTGGGGTCAAAATGGCCACAGGTCAGTGCTTTTAATTTGGCCTCAGTGGAATAATAAAATTTTAAATGGCACAATAAAAACAGTAGAGATATCACGCTGCAGTGCTCTGTGATTTCTGCATGGTCTTCCATTCTACTTACTTGATGGTGGAGGCTGGTCCTGTGCCCGCTGCCTCGGGGGATGGATATGACAGAACAGAGTTCTCTCCAGCCTTGGTGTCCCCAAAGCCCAAGCGTTTGGACAGTGGCTTCCGCTGGGGTGGAAAGGGAGCACTGGTTGGCACACTGGCGGGTGGGGCAATGCCACTGGCATCTAGTGGGTAGAGGCCACGGCTACCGCCAAACCTCATCCGTGCACACTCGATGCCCCACAACAAAGAAGTGTCCAGCCCGAAAGGTCAAGAGTGCCGAGGTTGAGAAAACTTGCCTCAGGAGAATTTAGGAAACTCAGGAGCAAACAAAATATTTTGGAGAAACATCAAGGAAGGACAGATTCCCTCCCTCCCACACATCCTCTTTTTTCCACCAAGACTAGAAAAATATGATGCCAAACTAAGGCTAATAGAGAGAGAGAGGGAGAGACAGAGCATTTTTTTCTGTTCTCTAGGACTTTATTCAGAATTTGAGTCCAGTGAACTTTAATGCAACTACAAAATCTGCTGGACATGTTTTGTAAAACATTTCTGGATCAAGTGTGAAGTGAACATTTCAGTTCGATTCTGTCCTAGTGATTGTTTATTCACTGACAAGTGGTTTCCAAATATCGCTTTCTGGCGTTTATGCGCGGTGATAGACAGGAACCAAGGTGAGGAGAGGCTAGGCTTCTAGAACACTTCCAGATTGTTGCAAGTACCTTGAATGTCTCATCTCTTATTTTAAACTGCACAGGTTTTTCGACGGCTCATAGTTTGACATGTGTTTATCCGAGGTAGAATTAACAAACAGCCCTGTTCATTCATTAATCCCACACCTCAAACCCAGACGCAGGCTCTTTTCATTAATCTTCTCCCTCTTCTCACGGCAGCAGCTGAAATGAACCACTCCAGGGAATTATAATTGCCTTTAAAATTTCATCATGCATTAGAAAAGGAGCTGAAAGATTTGGGGTAGGAAATTACGAATGCAAGAATGACGTGCATATTTAATTTTAAACATTCACAATTAACTTGATTCGTACTATTTGCATAAAGATTCTTATTTTTTTAATATTGAAAAATATATTTTCCTAAGTGCCCTTAAACTAACACACAAAAAAAATTTTTTTCTAAGTGTGTGTTTAGGGCTGTGGGAGGGGAAAAAGAGGAGAGAGAGCAGGAATGGTACAAAGCTGGTATTTTTTTTCTCCAGAGGATACAATATTCTTCTGACTCATACATTCATATAAAAAAATAAATTGAGGGGCTCCTGGGTGACTCAGTCAGTTAAGCGTCCGACTTCAGCTCAGGTCACGATCTCACAGTTCGTGGGTTCGAGCCCCGTGTCGGGCTCTGTACTGAAAGCTCAGAGCCTGGAGCCTGCTTCAGGTTCTGGGTCTCCCTCTCTCTCTGCCTCTTCCCCACTCATGCTCTCTCTCTCTTTCTCAAAATAAATAAATAAATAAATAGGCAGGGGCCAATGTTCTAAATGACCGTCTTTAAAGACACTTCTATTTCGGTGGGGAGATCCCAGGGTAGGGCTGAGTAACATCACCTGTGATGATTATGCGGTAGGGTACTGACTTTGGCTTGTTAAAACTTCAAGGAGTCCTGCAAGCTAGCTGTTAAACACAGCCATTCTTGAAAATTAAATTACATACACCTAGACCCAAAGAAATTATATCGGACACAAAGGTAATTAATGCTCAACGTGTATCACTATTTTATTACCTTTCACGGTTATGTGTTTTATCTGGAGGGTGGGTATGTTGTCCAATGGTGGGCCACTGTACGTGTCTTCCTACTTCCACGTTCGGTGACATCCTGTTGGCAGCTTCAAATCGGCCACGCTGGGGCGTACGTAAGGCGTGGAAACTGTCGAATGCTACCGATCAGGTCTGCCTTACCCTACCCTAACTCTTCTCCACTGACAGTTAATCATTTACCAGCATGCCGGTGATTTAATAATTATGGTAACATGAACACGAGGTCCTGAGAAGCCTCTGCCATACTAATATCAGATAAGGTGGAAAAGCAAAGCAGCCTGACTTCACCCCGAGGCCTCCATTCTCGAGCCAAACACACACAGATTAGGCAGCGGATGGCAGCGCTCTTCTCGGTTTTCCAACCTACTTGAAGAGACTAATTCTTTCTCTGATGGGAGGGAAGATGCCCTATATGGGGATTCCAACAGACGAGGAAGCATTTGGGAATGGAGAGATGGTGAGGTGAGAGTGAAAAGCTAAGAGAGTAGAGTCTTCACCTCTCTCTGTTGTTGGTCATGTGACTCTGTACAAGCCTCTTGTCTTCTAGAATGGACATTCAAGGGTTTAGAGACAGCAATGAAATGAACAGATCTGCCCCTTAGAAAGACCCTTGCAGTGTCTGGATGGAGTCTTGGAGTCAGCCTGGAAAGAGGGAGATAGATAAGATGTTGGGGATTCTCACACCAACAAGAAACTGAGAGCTGACAGCCGAGGGCAGGTCTAAGTGGGACTGGTTTATTAGTCTGGGTGTTGCAAGGCACAGTGATGAGCACACTGTGAGCAGCTGGTAATGACCTGCTTGATAAAAATGGTTCAACTATGCTATCTTCCCCATTCTATAGTCTCTCCTTAGGTTTGGGACTAACAGTTTCACCTCAAGGCAATACAACAGGCTGAATTACATCTGCATGACCTCCTAGACCATCTCTCAATTTAGGTTATGGTTATTTTTCTACAAAAGGAAAACTCAATGCATTCACACATATATTAAGATAAATTTTCTCATAATAAGTGAAGAAAAAATGAGTAGTTATAATTTAAAGCAGTGGCTTTTGAACTTTGGACCAAGATTTAACATAAGAAATACAATTTTTTAGCGTGACTCACTATATATATATATGTATGCAAATATACGTATGTATATTTAGAAAGTCTGTTTATAGATCAAAATGAAACACTTGCATAAAATACTACTTACCTTTATTGTGTGCAATGCACATGGATATTTTTTATTCTATTCCATTTCACCATAAAGCGCCGTTCAAGGCTCTCTCACTTGATTTCATGACCCACCTGTGAGTCAAGACTCGCATATTGGAAAATGTTCTTCTGGTTGGATAAATGTCATTTATGTCTTTTATTCAAACAGATCACTTTAGTCTGAACGGTAAGCACACAATTCATAGGGGAACTTCAAAGTATCAGAACGTTTGTGAGACAGTGAAAAGAAGGCGCTGACGATATTCAGTCTAGTCATAGAAAATGTTAGCCTGACACGCATGGCTACACAGTTCTCCATCTTTGCCAGTGCGGTCATTTTTGGCAAGTGTCTCCTGCTCAAGAATGTTCCAAAGCTGATAGTGGCGTTGTTAGGACTCTGTCTCACCATGTGTGTGTTACGGTAAGAGCAAGTGGTGGTTGTCCGACTAGGCAAGTCCCCAAAACGGCAACCAACTTTTCCCGCCGTGTTTTCCGCTACAAGTAAACCTGAATGAACCAAAACCCCTTTAGAAACTCGTTTGTAAAGGAACACGGGAACAACACAGCACGCTGTGCCCTGCACAGCTATCAATACATAGCTCCAGTGGCTTCCTGGCCACCCTGCAGCTCTCCTGAACTACAGTGCCTCTGCAGAACCCAACAGAATTTAGGGCCCATTTTACACTTACTGAAATATGTGATACGAAACAGAAAATCAATGTCTTCATTGGCTTAGGTCACGTAAGTATAAATTAACGACATTATTTTGAAAGGCGGATATGAGCTAAGCACTAGGCAGTTACTCATTTTGATCACATACCTGAAGATCAATCCATTGTAATACATAATTTTTCAAGCTCTCTCTCTCTTTAAGTCCCCATGTGTCTTCCCTCCCCAGGTAGTACAATGCTCCCTATCCATCTCCTGGCCTCCGTCTCAACACCTGCTTTGCATAGACCCGTGATGCCTGGAGAAGGAGGTCGTAGGTTCGGACCCATGATGGGCGATCATTGTGGAAAACCTCAGATTCCAAAAAGGATACAAGATGACTCTGTCAAGCCGCTTATCTTTGGACCCGATAGATCTCCAGCGAGTGCTTCCACAAGAGGCCACCCAATGGTGGCAAAAGCTATTGCGAGCTAGGCGTTGCTGTTAGAGACAGCTTAGGGAGCAATTGCTGAGCGAGGCTGTGTGGTTCCAATTCCTAATGAGACAAAATTGCTTTGCTTAATTATATTATGTCGGTGGGAACTCGGGAAATGCTTCAGGTGGCTTGAAAGCAGTCCTGGAACTTTAAGTAACAAATGCTTGGATGAACTCAAGCATTCCAAGTTTTCCTGTGCTTAATACGTTACATTGCTATGTTGATATGTAATGTCACAGATGGTAATATTAGTCATGAAAGAACAAAGAAGCCAAGTTCATAGCCAAATGAAAGTTAAAAGGAGGGGACAAAAAGTGAACTTAACCCTACAAACAGGTTTTTCTTATTGAAAACATCTTAAACACCATCGAACACCTTCTCAAGATCCATGTGTTGGCGCAAGCAGATGGGGAAGACTGTAAATCTCGAAACTGGCTTAGCTCCCACTCAAGAACTAAAGCAAAGAGTGTGGTGAAATCAAATTCAGCAATGAATGGATGCTCCTAATTTAACAATGGGCAGCCTTCCCACAAATTCTCATGCAAACCAGTGGTGGCTTCCTCTTTTTTTAATTAACTACACAGCCTTTCCAACCAGAAGATTTAAATGTTTACTTCTGTTTGCTTTGCGTCATTTGCATTTCTTTCGATTCTAAAAGCAAATTAACCCCTTAGGCCTCTGAGGGCATCCTTTTGAAGCAACACACAAAATTGGGGGAAAAAAAAATTACAAAGCGAAACTCTCTACTCACTGCACACATTCAGATTCAGCTCAATAAGATGGCTGGTATTTCGAATGATAACAGTAGCAGAACAATTTCTTTCCAACAGACAGTGTTCCTTGGAAAACTGGGACATAGAGAGAAAAATCTAGACTCCAATAATGCTGCTTTTACCAAAAAAAAAAAAAAAAAAGGAATTCTTTACATTCCTAAGAAGGAAGAGCAGATTAGATATTGAGTCATGTAGAGGAATGTGAAAGGTAAATCCCTTTTCTACTTGAGAAATCACACTGAATTCTTCTCCCCCTCAACTTTCAGATGAAATGTAGGAGGTACACAGAAAAGAGGAGTAGTTCACCTACTCAGTATGCCTCTTGTCGCTGCGTTCTCCTCGGCTTGGGCACCTGGGTTATGACTAAGAGGGGCGCTGTAGCTGAGCCTGACTCCAGGAGCTATATTTGGCGGCTGTAGCGACAGAGAAGGGCTGGCTTGGGTCCTCTAAATGGTTGTAGTACAGGATAATTAGATGGAATTGTACACGGAAAAAATTTGTTAGAGTTACCAAAAATATTTCCTAACGAGAAGCCTGTTGTGCTCTGAAGTAGTCAAAGGGATGCAATGAATATTTCATCTCTTGAAACATTTAACAGAGAAAGGGATGCAGGAATAGAAAGTATATCTTAGAGCTATTTTCTGTTGGGTGAGAGTGGAGATCATCCATTTTCCTGGCCTTTATTTCTGCCTCACCCAATAGGGTGCGGGGAGTGACGGCAAGGACACCAGAAACCGCATCATCAGAAGAGATCAAATCCTCGGATGTGAAGCCATGGAGAGAAATCTTTATTTCTGTGTCTTCCGTCGTGAAACAAACAAATGAACAAACAAACAAACAAACGTTCTTGACTTTTTCTGCTACTTAGCTGCCTTTGGTAGATCATTCTACTGCAAATGCTGAAGGTATTTCTAGTTCTTTGGTAGATCATTCTACTGCAAATGCTGAAGGTATTTCTAGTTCTAGGAAAATAGGCAGTAAATTTTGAGGGTGTTGATTTCTGGTGCAGATAATTTGTGGAACATGAAGAAACAGCACTCACGAAGTTTTGAGAATGAAATTGATGAGGGTAGCTTCGGTCATGAGAAAAGCATCATCTCAAGAGAAGGTGCCATTCCAGAGGACGAAAGCAAACCCCGGCCTTGTGGCCCAGGCCTGTATATAACACCAGAACTATGAGTCAGTGAAATCAGGCTTTGTACACTCTAGTTTATTTGACTGAATGTTTTCTACATTTAGCTGCTTTGACTTTAACTCTCAGTGATGTGACTACTCAAAGACCCAATTAGCTCAGCTGTCTCTGGGTGTATTAGAAAGCACTTTTCAAACCTGAATGTGCATAGCATCATCCACAGGGATTTTGCCAAATTGCAGATTCCGTTTCAGTAAGTCTGGGGATGTGGCCTGAGGAGCTGCAGATCCATGGACCACATTTTGACTGGCAAGGTAACACTGCCTGCTCTTAATCCCACTTTCTTCTGTGGATACCAACTAGTAAAAGATATTTTCCCTGTTCATATACATGAGGTGTGAATTAAACGTTATGTACTATTATTTTTCATTTTATATTTCCTATTTTATATTTTCCATTTTATTTTCCTAGAGCACATCAAAACTCTGATGGCATATTGCAAAATCATTTGAATCTGGTGGTCCCCAACCCAGATGCTTATTACAATCACTTGGAGACCTTTTGAAAAATAAAAACACCTAGCCCCCATCCAAAGCCAACTAAGAATTTCTGGGAGTGAGGCCAAGACATCATTTTTTCTCCCCACCTGTTTAGTGGAAAACCTTCAAATTTACAGAAACATTGGAAGAATAGTATATTGATTACCCATGTATCCACCATAGGTGAAAGATTAGCTTAGTGAATACCATATACCTAGATCTGACAATTGTTAACATGTTGCTATCTTCAAATTATTTAACTATTCAGTTTTGCTTTATCTAAGTCAGTGGTTCTAAACCAGGGACAGTTTAGGCCTCCGGGGAATATTTAGCAATTTCTGAAGACATCTTGGTTGTCACAGCCTGGAGCGGGGGGGGGGGGGGGGGGAGCAGTATGTGATACTGATACCACCGGGGACCCTGTTAACCATCCTGTAATGTACTGGACACAGTAGTGTATTCTCCACAGCGAAGAATTATCCAACCCAAAATATCAGCGTGGCAAGGCTGAGAATCCCTGATCTAAATACGATGAACACTGAACCATTTGTAAGTTATCTTGAAGACGTCTTCACTTTTCATTCCTGAATACTCCAGCATCTCCAAAAACGATGTTCTCTCAGGTAACTGACAATGTCAATATCACACTAATGGGGATGATCAATGAATCCTTATTTTTTCTAATAGTGAGTTCATATTTAAATATTTCCAATTGTACCCTAAACTTTCTTTTCAATATTTTTTATGGTATTTTTTTTTGAAACCACAATCCAATTAAGATTTGTGTGTTGCATTTGTCTTTTGTTTTGTTTTTGTTTTTGTTTTTGTTTTGGTTTTTTTGGTCTTGAAAAATCTAGATCCGTCTTCTGAACTTTTGTGGTTTCTTTTTAACTTTTTTTAAAACTTTTTTTCCATATTTTTGGTTTGATTTGATTGGGTTTTTTTTAATTGCTTAACTTGTTCATTTTTGGCAAGAACACTTACAGTGACACTGTGCCCCTTATGTTGCATCATAGCAAGAGCTACCTAAGTTTTGGTTTTGGGTCGAGCAGTGTTGCTAAATTCGATCACTTGGTTCAGGCAGTGACCTCATTCATTTTAATATCTTTGTGATGAGCCAATACTTTTCAGGATCACTTTTTGGCACTTAAAAATTTCAGGATCACTTTTTGGCACCCCAACAAATTTCACCTAATAGTTTGGGAATCTACTGAGCTTCTTTGCCTAGAAAACTGTAGGTTTCAGGCAATTCTATTTCTTCATTTATTAGTGTTATGAATTAACACAGATCCTCGTGGAATATCAACTGTTAGATGCAAAGAGGAATTGAAGGTCACCGAGTTGCAAACTATTTCACTTACTGTGAAGAAAATGATTTTTAAATGTCATAATTTCCACTTGTTAGCTGGCATTCTTCTATGAGGAAAGCACCTTCTTTTATTAATCAGACATCAGCTACAGTTTCTTTTAAAAAAGGAAGGGTAGATGTTCAATTTTTTCCTTATATTTCAGTTTTCAGAATAGATTTCAGAATAAAAGTTTGACATTATTGCCACTTCTGGACTAGTTATGCCTAGTACTGATTTTTATGTATCACAGGATATGGCCCCAAATTGTTTGAAATAGCAGGGGCATTCACAGTCAGAAATAGGAAAGCTAGAAGATTTTCTTTAGAGTAAACTTTGAAAATACCATGTATATTAATATAGATTTTAGAGCATTTAGATGTGAACTTCTTTTCAAGTTGTAGACAGGGAATACATCTTTCGCAAAGACTCTTATAGACTATTAACTGTGTTTTGGAAGATGGACTGAACGTCACCAAGCTGAAATCTCTTTCTGCGTGAGTTGGACTATGCTTGAATAGCCGGCTTAGTCTCTCCCGAATCCAGGGGTGGTAAGTGATGTGTGAAAGCCAAACTCTTTTCAGACAACAGTTGAACAAATATTCCGTCAGGTTCTTGGATTAAAAGACTGTTGTGTTTGGAAATCATCATTTTCCACAAGGGAAAACGAATATATTATAGGAAGCAACTGGAACCAGTTTTACCCCTTTGTTTCAAAGCTTCAAGTTCTTTATACCTCGGGCCCAGAGTCTCATTTTGGGTGCTTTTCTTTAGGAAGAGCAATTCTAAGTCCGCAGGCAGTTTTTAATTCACTTTGATGCGTTACACTGGATTCTTCGACCCAGCCCAAAGCCTGTACCTGGGGAGGTAAAAGTTAGTTCCTTTAATTCTTCTTCTGGCCTGACCTTAACGAAGAGTTCTGCCTTCGGTTTATCACATGGTAAATTTGTTTTTATGATGACTAAATGGGCACTTTGCACCAAACACTTGCAGGCTTCATCCAGATGTCTCAAAACTTGAGTGAGCCCATAGAGCCGGTCACATGGAGGCTTCTGTGAACCGAATGCACAATCTGGAGAGAAGATGCATTTCTATTTTTCAAGGTCTGGAAATTTTAACAGTATCTGGCAACTACTTCGTTTTCCAGATAATCCTGTCACTGTTTCTGGTTATGGGCAGGGGTGGGGGGCAGGGGTGCCGAAGGCCAGGCTTTGGTCGCTTGCTGAAATTGGGTGGAAATGTTGTCATGTAGGCGCGCCTTGAAGCGCGAGCACCGAGCACCGATAAGCTTTTGAGGACAGAACCTGTGATCCTGTTACTTTCGGTCACGTGAGGACTGAACTGGTGGGGATACGATGAAAGAGAGAGAGGGAGAAAGGAAAAAGAGAACGAGAAAAATGAGTTCTGGGAACACAAAAGCCATTGGTTAATTCCGTCAGACTTTTACTTTTCTAACAGTTGTTTGGCTGGACCCTTAATCCCTAGCCAAGTGACTCCCAGAGGACCTATTAATTCATTATTTTATCTTTTGAAGTTGTGTCATCAGAGCAACCATTTCTCAAGTCACAAAACCACCCTTCCAGTCAGCCTTCGCTTGGTCTGTAAGGTTTGATACACTGATGAGTCTGCTGCCATGACTCAGCCAGGGCCATGTGTCCTCTCTCTCTCGTCCCTTGTCACTCACTGGTGGCAGGTAAATAGACAGTCACCAAATATTATTTGTTTATGCTCTACAAACAAAAGCACAAACTAAACACTGAGCAACTGATTTTCAATTTAATTTAATTTTTCTTTTTTTTTTGAGAGACAGAGACAGAGAGAGAGAGAGAGAGAGCACGTACATAAGCAGGGGAGGGGCAGAGAAAGAGGGAGAGAGAGAGTGAATCCCAAGCAGGCTGCATGCCCAGCAAGGAGCCCTATGCAGGGCTCAATCCCGTGGAACTGTGACACCATGACCTGAGCCAAAATCAAGAGCTGGACACCTAACCCACTAAGCCACCCAGGTGCCCCTCCAATTTTCTTTTCATTGAACTGAGAAAGTCCCTTTAATCCCCCTTACAGAACAGCAGCGAAAAGAGGCTACTCCCAGATACATTTAACACCGTGGCCATTTTGATCTTGCTTGTTCTGATGAGACAGAATACTAATTTCACTAATTTTGCCCTGAAATTAAAAAGCCCCATGACAGAATCAACCATCCAGATTGGTGTTTTAATTATGCATTGATATATATATATATATATATATATATATATATATATACACATATATATATGTGTGTGTGTGTGTGTATACATATATATATACATATATATGTGTATATATATACACACATACATGCATACATATATGAGAGCTCCTTTGGTTAATGAATGGAAGAGTATTAACTTTCAAGCATTTCTGTCTCCTCAGAAAGAAACGCATTCCCAGTGGAGAAAGGAACACAGAAATATTGAGGAGCTTGAACTACCAGTTAGAAGGATCTAACACTTTAACCTTTCCTTTTCAAAATTATATTTGTATCTAACTGCGTATGTAATATAATTCCTAGGGTACATTTACTTTATAAACTGTGTGTATTAGAAACACGTAAGTTTAGACTCTCTAATGCACAAAATAAAAGGAGTTATGATCCAAAGCGGAAGCATCATGAAAAACACAGAAGAAAACAAATAATTTGTGCAAACTGCAGTATCAGTTGATCAATGTTGTCTGTAAGCTTCACGGTAAAAGCTTGTCCTAAGACAAGAATGAAGACCATAATAAAGTTTCTCAGAGGGGTCCCCCAGTTTTGCCTTTGAGCCCTATTCCTTTCCATTTACTTGATGAAGTCACTCCTTGATTTAGCAAATATTTATTAGATACCTACCATGTTCCTGGCATTGCAACAGGTTTTAAGGATTAAAAAATAAATAACAGCAACAACAACAACAAGACAGCCTCCTGGGGAATTTCCATCAGATGGATACATAAGCTAGTAGATTTAATCATGAATCACAGATGCTACAGTAAGAAGAAAGTCCTAAGTGGTGGAGGCTCGAACAAAGGAGAGACAAACTGTGTTTGGGTCGGGGCAGCCTGGAGATTTCAAGTTGCTACTGTATCCGAAAGCCAGGGCTTCTTCCTAATAGTGGAAACAGATTTCTGAGCACAGCCTCCCATGTGGTCAAAAGTGAACAGTGCACATCTTTTTGTCGTTTTGTTTTAGTTTGACTTTTTTTCCTTGAGCAAACGGTTGTTTTCACATTTCTCTTTACGTACTTCTGGAATTAACAGAGGTGCAAAGGACCTGGGGGGCAAAGCGAGGGCCGTGTTTGGCATAGAAGGGAAATCCGTGCCCAGGGAGCAGCAACCTGGACGTGACAGGTGCCCGCAGGGAGGGAGAAGCAGACAAAAAGGCCACGGAAGAAAAAGACAAAAAGGGAGAAAAGCCCCAAAAGAGACATTTAAACAACTAACTATTTGAGAGGGATTTAAATTACAAGAATTAAAATTATGAACTGGGGGGACTTTTGCTGCTGGTCATGGAAGAGGGGGAACCGAAGAGTCGGGAACCTGAGCACGCTCTCTGTCGTTGGGGAAGGAAGTTTGGGCCAAGTCGGCGGTATGATACAATCTGTTACGAATTCTCTCCATCTCAACATCGTATTAACACACAGGGGCTCATTTTCAAAGGAGTCCGAGGGAAGGAAGTCACCGTACTCCCGCAAATAAATGGGAGTTGTGTGTCTGAAATTCCTCAGAGCGCTGAAAAAGTCAGCCCCGTTGAATGTCGTTATGTATTTTAACCATTTGAAACCAATTTATAACAGACATGAAAGTATTTTGTCTCCAGAGGACTTGGCGCACAGCACTTCCCACGTTAAACATTTCCAAGGAGCCCCATTCACGTGGCTCCCTTGGCCGGTGAACCTCAGGGCTTCTCTTCAGTGGTTCACTAGCAAGGAGGCATTTCTAAGGGGCCAGGGGGAGCATAACAGCAATCCATCTCCCATCGCAGAGACCCCGAGCAGCCCCTGAAATTGGCTCTTGTGTGTTCCAGGAGGCTACGCTTTAAGAACTAGCCAGGGACTTGCCAGGGACTTGTCAGTTCCACCTAGACAAGAGAGGAGTGGGTTTCCACTCCAGAGCTGGGTGTCTCACGCTTAAAACCACTCCTCTGGCTGGAAGGCTGCAAGGCGACCAGGGGACTGAGGAGACCCGGGTCATCTCCTCCTCCTGGACTTTTCTCTGATGTCAGAGGAACTGGAGCGTTTTCTTCTAGGGCTGCCTCCTCTCTCTGCCTGCTCGCTTCTTTCCTAGGTCCCTCCCTTCCTCCTCTTTGCTTTTGTCCTTTTTATCGCCTTCTTTTCTCCTTTGCCATTTCTTGTGTCTGTTACACCACGCAGAACAACGACCAGTGCAGCTATTTTTATATGAAAATGGAAAGGAACAAACTGAGAACGACTCACGCTTGCAGGGACACACGGGTCAAAGCCTCTCCAAGCCTTCTCCCACATGAAATAAAACGACATGTTCAAAGGCACGCGCTGCGGGGTCCGATCACCCTTAGACTGGAAATGCCCCTTCAAGGCAGGAAGCCCTGTTTAGTATCGAAGCCTTGACTCCACTCGCCCATTCCACACTTTGCACGTTAAGGGCGATAACTGACCACAAAGAAGTTATGGTACTGCGACCCCACTCCGCTTTGAATAACAAAAACTCAATTCTGCATTTTGTCACCTAACTGCCCTGAGGAGTCTCTCTGTCATAGGAGAAACTTCGACTCACTGACCTCCCCTAGTTTCCGGCTGTCTCATGCTCTCCTCGGGTTCCATGGCCCGCTTCTAGTCCCCTCCTGTTGTGGGCTGCCATCCCATCGCCCCAAAAGACAGGTCCAAGCCCATCGGGGACACTCTATTGGCACAGGGTTGAGGGCGCCTGCCAGGTTCGGGGGGACAGAGTGGTGTAAGGAGAGGCTCACCCTGGACTGCTAGGAAAGGGATGCCACTCTCTGCTTCCCCAATGCCCCTCCCCGCCCAACCGCCACAGGAGCAAGAAATCACATTGCTCAGTTTCCGCTGGCAGCCTCTTGGGACCACACAGAAACCAGCAGGACAGAGTTCAGGCCCAGTGAGCAGAGGAAGGAAACAGAAAGAAATGCAACATTGTCCAGACACTGGTTCACCCCACCCTGACACTTAGTCCCATCTCCGAACCCTTCTTACGTGAAATAGTAAATTTCATGAAAAAACAAAATTTATTACAAGGTCTATTAAATGAAGCCAGAAGCATCCAAGTTGATATCTTTTCTAATTTTAAAAAAGAAAAGGTTTTAATCTTTCCTCTTTCCTTTTTTACTTCCTCCCTCCCTCCTTTCCCTTTCCCTCTTCCCATGATATTGGCTGGGGACAGGTAGCAGGATTTACAATGTCTCCTCACTCCTTTGAGTCTAGGGAGTGTTTGGATGCGAACTTCCCGTGTTCAAAACAGGATCGTCGGGCCAAGGATGGTGGGTCACCCTCTAAGATTAAGAAACAGAAAGTCACATACTCCTGAGGATTGGATGCCATGTTTCAAGAGGACAAGCTTCTGATCAAAATCTGCCACCCTTCTCATTAGTCAGAAATAATGAGAAATAAAATAGACACCAAAGAGGAACACTTGGGTCCTCATTCCTGGCCTTACTCCTTCTCTCACCTGGCCACTATGACGGCTCTCTGGGAGTGCTGGAGACCCTGGAGTGAAGTGTCTTACTTGCAGTGTTGAAAGAAAAAAAGAGGGCAGGAAGGAGGAGGAAGGGAAGGAAGGAAAGAAGGGGGGAGTGCAGGGAGGGAGGGAGGGAGGGAGGAAGGAAGGAAGGAAGGAAGGGAAGGAAGGAAGGGAAGGAGGGAGGGAAAGACAGAGGAAGAGAGGAAGGAAGACAGAGGGAGGGAAATAGGAGAAAAAAAAAAAATAAGACACAGAACCCGAGCACATTTACCAAAGATCACAGAGCTACGAAATGGCAGAACTGATATAAAATTAAACCCGCTGCCTCAGCTTTGTTCTTTTCATATTTTCAGAAATGCCCATTCATTCTCATGCTCTCTACAAGGCTCCCGCTCTTCCTATTCTGAGCAGAAAATGGTCTAATGATTGGAAGAGGCAGGAGAACCACGTGACTCTGCGCCCAGATGATCCTGGGAATATGTCTGAGGTGGCTTAGCAGTCAAAACAGGTTGCTACTATCTGGTTTCTCGCTCACGTGAGGAACTTCTATTCCAGCGCCTGCTTTCCTGCTTTTGCACCTCGTGGATGTCTAAACATGCACTTCAAAATTAATGCCTCCCCTCGCGAGGATGAAAGCCCGTGAGATTAGGGATTTATTTACTTCTGTATCAGCAGCTCTCAGAACAGTGCCTAGCACACATTGTTAAATAAATATTTGCTGAACAAATGAAAATAATTTTTTTCTCTTCAGAACCCTCCAAAGGCTTCCAACTTCATTCAAAATAAAAACTAAAGTCCTTGCAACAGCTTTCGAAGCCCTGTGTGCTCCAGCTCTGCACCCCAAGCTGCCCTCACTTCTCCCCCGCTCACTCAGCCCCGACAGTGGGCCGTTTAAAAGTCTTGGACATAGCAGGCAATCTCCCGCCTCAGGACTTGACCCTCTCTCCTTCTTGCTCCTGCTGCTAGGAAGCTCCTTTAACAGACAGGTCTCCACGTTTCTCTCTCAAGTTCCTCAGGTCTCTGCTCAAATGACAGGGCATCAAAGCCTTCCCTGATCACATGGCACAAAATAACATTGTTCCCACTATGCCCTTCCCGTCCCCCTTAGCCAGCATGATTCTCTCTACAGTCCACCAGGAGCTTCCATACAGTCTATTTATTGGATTATTGCTTATGCCCCTCCCCTAGCCCCGCCCCAATCCCCCCTGCCCGGCCTCTGGCCACCTCCATCCCCAGCCCTCACCGTCCAGCCCCCCCGCCCCCCCCCCACCCCAGCCCCCACCCCCTAGTGTGTAAGCTTCCTGTAAGGAGCAATTTGGTTTGGTTACTCCTGTGTTCGAGACTGACACCGATGAGTTGCTCAATAAATATTGGTTGGTTGGATGGATGAACGAATGGTTGGTTTTGCATGGCTGTTTTAGTTCTTCCTCTTTATTGTGACATTCATTACAAACATTTTTCTCAGTTTCACATCTTACAGTTTTTATAGTTTAATGTAGAGCAACAATTAGTCTTTATGTAATTCATTCTGTCTTTTCCTTTGTGAATGCACTTACCTGAACATTCCCCTCCCGACCCAAACATCTGTTAACAACAGACCCGTGTTGTCTTCAAGAACTTTAAGGTTTTGTTTTTTGCTTTCAACCTTTTAATGTACCTAGATTTCATTGCTTATGTGAGCTAAATGGGTTATTTTCTGAAGAAAATTTTCTCGGTATACTATACTGATCAGGATTATGGACTAATTCATCCAATACTTATTTGATTCATCATTACCTTTCCATTCATAGATGGTTCTAGGTTATTTACTCTCTCCATGTACCCCTAAGATATTTTTTAAATTATTACAATTTTATGATGTGTTTTACTATTGTTTTTATGTTTCTTTGCTTACATTCATTTCCTCTTAATTTTTAAGGCTAGTTCTAGAATTAGGTTAGCAAAGTTATAAAAATGATACTGTTAAGATTTTGCCTTAAAATATACTGGCTTTCATTATTAAGTAGAAGATTAGTGAAGCTCATTACAAGATTCAGTGTTGTAATATACCATGATCACTGGGTGAAGGTATAATCTGCCATTTGTCTCCACCATAAATTTACTATTTTTTTCCTTTTGTAATTAGTAAGTATTTGGGGAGCAAAATATTGATACTATGAAGATATCCTGTTTTTTCTCAAACTTTCGTTGAATAATTTTAGCATCCACTGGTAGATTACACTCGCAACCTTCATTACCGCGGTGTCCTAATGGTGATTTCCCCGTTCCTTCTACATTTATTGGTTGGAATTCTTTTGTGAGAAGGAGTTGTTCCTTCTCCTCCATTTATTTGTCATGGTAGAAATTCATGGATATTTGTTTTGGTTCACAGATTATTATCCAAGTCTACTGTTATTTAGTTTGCTTCTCAGATTGTTTCAGCTTTGGCCAATGGGAGCGCTTCTCAGTTGGCTCTTTTGTTTCTTGAAATGCTGCCATCCTCTGGAGCACCTCCTTGGTTTCTGATACCACAAGGTGTTCCACGTTTATCTTGTCTTTTTCACAACCTAGCCCTGGAATTGACCATTTATCCAAAGGCTAATTTGTAATTGTTCAACATTTACGAAATACCCTACAAATTGCGGGTTCATTTTTTTCTGCATTTTTTTTAACTTCATTTATTTATTTTGACAGAGACAGACACAGAGCTAGCGGGGCAGGGGCAGAGAGAGGGAGAGAGAGAGAATACCAAGCAAGTTCCACGCTGCCAGTGCAGAACCTGATGCAGAGTTCGATCTCATGAACTCTGAGATCATGACCTGAGCTGAAAACAAGAAGTGGATGCTTAACCAACTGAGCCACCCAGGAGCCCCTCCATTTGCAACTATATTTAGGAGGCAGGAATGTTGATTAACCTGCTTTGACAAAGACAAAGCTCAGGAATCAGAAAGAATATCAATTTTTGTAATGTCTTCACATACTGCTATATGTAGGAATCACTAAATTCTGCTCTTGAAACCAATGCTGCACTATATATTAACTACCTTGAATTTACATTTAAAAAATGTCTTCACATGCCTATTTTTTAATTTGTTTTTTTTTTTAACTGGTAACTTTGGTACAACTTATAAATACAATGATCTAAGCTGCCAATTTCCATGCATAATAATAGCTCTGCTGTCTATACCACAGAATGAGATGCAAGGGACCCAATCTTTTCCATCTCTCTCCCTCATCCACTCTGCTCCACCCCAACACTCCATAGAGGCATATCTATGGATCTATTGGTAAACGGTTGACACTAAAGGAGTCCAATACCCTTATTTTACAGATACATTTTACAGGTAACCAAACTGGGGCTAAGAGTTCAATGAGATCTTCAAGATGACAGAGGAAGTACTAGTTAACCTAGGGACCAAAGTCTGTGTTTGGAGCCCACGTGAGCTGTGTCTCAGCTTTGCCACAAAGCAAAAGGATTGTTTCAGGTGCTAAAATGGACAGAACCCAAATTAGGCAATAAACAAAGAAAACTCTGTTCATGCTAAAATGAACTGCTCTGGGGATAAAATTTTAAAGTAGATATTGGCTCTACTAGGCTAAAGCCCTTGGATGGTGGGAGCATTGAAACTCTATCCCATTATACTTGGTGAACTGAAATCCTACATTCTCTAAAGAGAGGCACGTTTGCCTTGGTGGTTTTTAATGTGATGGAGTATCATTAAGATCCTTACAGGAAAAACGAAAAAACAAAAACATCCAAATTCTTCTTCATCGCCAAAGCAGGTTTTCCCACCTGAACACTACATTTAGACATCTATGTGCATAGACACAGATTAATATTATGCAATAATTTTTCCATCATCCTTCTGAGGTTGATGAACTCAATTTCACTTCATAGTGTCATCTTGCAGGGTGACCATCACAAATCCAAATTAGAAGTTTCATCTCAGAGGCAAATAAGAAACAGAGTTCCTGTTTTGTTTTGTTTTGTTTTGTTTTGTTTTTTAAAGATTTAACCTGTCTTTTTCACAGAGCTTACTTTTGGACCAGTGTCTTCTATTTTGTTCTAATGAAGCTTTCATTATGGTTATTGAATTTTATTTTAAATTTCATGTTAATTTCATTCAGATAGTAAACTGTAACAATCTGTTATGAGTTGGTGAGAGTGTGATGGGACTAACAAAGGCTGGGAAATGGTAAAGAGTATTTCTCTAGGGTAAATGATACACTATTTTAGAAAATGTATGTCTTCAGGAACATTCACAAACCATCAGTTAGAGTCTTGTGTTTATTTGACTAAAAGAAGAGAAGCTTATGGTACTATTCTTTAGCCAAATAAGGAAAGTCTAATCCTGAAACAAAATAAAGTCATGACTAGTGACTTTGACTATTTACACATATGCTTAGTTACTTATTTAGTGCAAAATAAAATTATCTAATAAGTTCTTGACTTGCATTTTTGTGGTAGGAAGAATTAATGGTCCTCAAAGATAACCCCATACTAATCCTGAGAACCTGTGAATATGTCATGTCACCTGGCCAAGGGACATTAAAGTAGCAGGTGGAATTAAGGTTGATGATCAGCTGACCTTATTGTAGGGAAACCTTCCTGGCTTATCCAGGTGGGCCCCATGTAGTCACAGGGGTCCTTCAGAAAGGAAGGAGGAGAGGTCAGAATCAGAGAGAAATTTGCTGGATTAAAGATACAGGAAGATGCTATTCTGCTGGATTAAAGGCAGAGAAAGAAGCCACAGCCAAGGAATGGGGGTGGCCTCCAGAAGCTGGAAAGGGCATGGAAACATATTATCTCCCAGAGCTTTCCAAACAAACACGGACCTGCCAACACCATGGTCTTAACCCAGTGACATGTTTCAGACTTTGACCTTCAGGGATATAAGACAATATAACCCCTAAATTTATGTCTTAAACCACTAAATTTATGATAATTTGTTATGCCAGCATGAGGAAATGAATACAATTTTGAACAAAGTCTTGCCTACGATGGAAACAAAGCTGTGGGTAGGCAATGATTATGAAAGGAAAGCTAGTGTATTAGTCAGTGTTCTTCAGAGAAACAGAATCAATAGGAGGTATAAATAGGCCAGCTTGCTGGCCTGCTCTGTGGATGCCAGCCTCCAAAATCATATGAGCCAATTTTTCAGATCTTTCTCTCAATAGTTGATCTAGATCTAGGTAAGAGGAGATTTATTATGGGAGTTTGCTCATGGAGTTATGAAGGCCAAGGAGTTACATGACCTGTTCTCCACAGGCAGGAGAACCAGGAAAGCCAGTGGTATAATTCAGTCATGTCCTAAGACCTGAGCATCAACCTGAGAGTTGAAGGAGCAGTTGATGGAAGTCTTGGTCTGAGTCTGAAAGCCCGAAAACCAGGAGTGCCTATGTCCAAGGGCAAGAGAAGATGGATGTCCCAGTTCAAGCAGAGGGAGTGAATTAGCCCTTCCTCTGCCATTTTGTTCCATTCAGGCCCTCAACAGATTGGGGGATGACCACTCATCTTTACTGGTCTATTGATTCAAATGCTAATCTTTTCTGGAGACACCCTCACAGACAAACCCAGAAACCTTCATCAACTATCTGGTCATCCCTTAGCCCAGTCAACTTGACACATAAATGTAACCATCCCAATTAGGGATTAATGAAATAAATAATTCTTGAGAACCTGTCATCTGAGAACGTGTGGTATCCAAAGAAGGGAAGAATACACTCTGAGGTTTGGAAAAGCAGAACTTCTAAAAGTTTAGTGAAAAGTTTGCATTACTCCATAACATAAAGTTTTGAAAGGAAATATAACTTTAGAAGGTTGGAAAGTTCTCAAACGATGTAATTATGACTGTATAATCCTATAGATTGAATTGTATGAAGCCACAGAAGGCATGCTTATCAAATATGTAGATGACATGAAGCCTGGCAAGGGAACGAACACATTGTATGTCAGAACCAGAATTGAAACAACAAAAAAAATCTTGTCAGTCTGTAGCAATGGGATGAATCTCTAAAAAGATAGAAGTTAACAGGGATTAACATAAGATCCTACACTTGGGTCCAAAAACCCAACTGCCCAAATGCAGTTGGAAGTGATGTCGCTTAGCAGCATGTGATAAAATGACTGTCGAGTTTTAATAAAATGAAGAGTTAAAGAGATGTGATAATGAAATAATAGAAGTGCTAACCATTTCAAAAAAAGTTTTTTTCAATTGTCTGCCGGTCAGATCATATCAGGTAATTGTCTGATTTTTGATCTGTTATGGGAAAGGAAGATATTGGGGATGTTTACTTTGAAAAGGGGACAAATCCAAATTGAAGGTGAGAAGGGAATAATAGTTCTTGTCAAACAATGTAAGGACCTAGGAGTCAAAAGTTAGTCGCGTTTATTCTAATGGGGTTCAAAGTTCTATCGAGGATCAGTGAGAAGTCACAGGAACATAGATTTCAGCTCGAAATAAAAAAGTTATGGTCAAAGTCGTCTAGAATTCAGATGGGCTGCTTGAAGAGTGTGTTCCCCATCAATGGATACATCTGAATACAAATTGAACCACTACTTGGTAGAGAATGTTGCAAACTTCATTCAAACAGTGAAAGAAAATATAGTTCAAAATTACATTACAGTTTCTGATGCTATGTATAAGGATTGTCGTGAGAAAGAACTACTCCATCAGACTTCCCTTATATTATTCTTTACAAGGGCAAGATTCATTTGCTGGGTAGTATGTCTGCACCTTAGTAATAACAAAGTGTATTATATCAAGCTCCTGATTGGTACAACATGATAAACTTTCCTAGAAAAGAATGGAAAACATTATGTTTCAGGGAATTTTGAAAGATTTTCTTCGTCAAGCTCGTACTGCTGTTGGTGGTGTTGCTGTAAAAAGGAAGATGTTAAATTCACAAGGAGCTAGGCCCTCGGAAGAGCCGATTCCAATCTCACTGTTTGCAGAGGAAAAGAAGCTAACTACTCATATTGTAATAGTGAATGATTCTCTCAGACCTACCAAGCTCCCCTTTCAGAATCTCTAGCACGTCCCCTTCCATCCAACTATCAAAAGTTCCCAGCCGTGGACTTCCCTGTGGCCAGGATACCCCGAAGCGTTTCCCAACTGGTGCCGCACAGCAAAGACTTTGTTGACATTCTTAGATCTCCAAATCCTCTTTCACTCTTCAGATATCCTGTTCAGTTCTTCTCTGAGTCATCACTTTCTCTCTTTTTCTATTTTACTTGTTTCATGCTATTGGTCTTCAACTCAATTGTTAAAAATCTCTGATATTCAAGATAATATATAAAAACTACCCCCCCCCCCCAAGTCAAAAGAAAAAGTAGAAAGAAAGAGGCTAGAGAAAGGGGAAAGGGATGCTTTGAATTTTGATTCTGGGTCTTCCTGGAAAAGATAGCTGAGCTATCTCAGAGAGTGCTGGTGAGAATGTCAGAGAATCGGCTTACAGAACTGTATTTAGGAAAAGCAGGATCAGAGAAGGAACATCATTCACGAAAGAAGAGAAATGGTTTAAGAGATTGAATTTGTAAGTAGGTAAGTTTTCCCTTAGCCATCGTGTTGGTTAATTGTATGTGTCAACTTAGGCGATGATACCTGGTTTTTGGTCATTACCTGTCCAGACATGGCTGTGAAGGTATTTTTAGGGATACGATTAACATTTAAATTAGTAGACTTGGAATAGGTAGACTTCCCTCCGTAATGTGGATAGGCTTGATCTAATCAGTTAAAGGCCTTAAGAGGTTTCCCACCCCCCTGTCCCAGGAGGAGGCAATTCTGCTTCTACTGTCTTCAAGCTTGAGACTACAACATCAACTTTTCCCTGGGTCTTCAGCTTGCTGGCCTGCTCTGTGGGTTCCAGCCTCCAAAATCATATGAGCCAGTTTTTCAGATCTTTCTCTCAATAGTCGATATAGAGATAAAGAAATATAAATAAAGCCAAACCTTATCTCTACTTCTTTGTCTCTCTATTATCTCTATCTATCTATCTATCTATCATTAATCCTATATGCTCTGTTTCCCTGGGAACCGTGATAAACGCAGTCATGAATTTCTTCAATCTCATGTCTTATTCACTCACTTTTCTTATTTCTGTCTTTGAAATTCCCCTTCCTCTGGGGTAAGACCTAGCAATCTTCCCCCAAACTCCCTGTATCAAACCAATTCTACTCCTCTCCTTGATTTATACGCATACTTTGTGTAAGGACACCAGAAAATCCGCATTCTAGATCGTACTGAAAAACCATTAACTCGTGGATACGTATATCTTCTTATCAGGAAAACAGAAACTATAATACGTTCCCAAGAAACCTAGAGACTTAGGAAGCTCTGTGAAAGCCTCACGCAGGATTAGTTGTAAGGATTATTTGAATAATATATGTGAAGAGCTTTCAAACAAAAACCTTATCACATTTTGTTTCCTTTTTTTCTGCCTTTCTTTATTCTCAAAGTCACATGTATGCTTCCTTACTGAAATGGTTAGAGTACAGGGTACAAATCAGTTTGGTGAAATGCAACACATATCCTTTGGGAATCTTCATACTATAGAAACTCACAAGCTGATAGAGGGGACAGTCATGTAAATACTTGTATAACTCTAGGACAGGTGGATCTAGGGAAAAATGTTTTAAGATATTTATAAGCAATAGATGCACTAAGGGAGGATAAGACAAAACAATGATTTCTAGAGAAATCTGAATGGATTTTTGAAGGAGGTTGAATATGTGTTGGTCCTTAGGGAAAATAAGAATTCAACAAATAAGTATCCAAGGAAAGGACATTCCAGGCAATTATAATAGTACCTAACGATTTATTTATCTTTTACAGTGTCTGGCTTTGTACCTAACATTTATTTATCTTCTACAGTGTCTTCTACAATGTTTGACACATTGTATCGATACTTCACATACATTATCTCATTCAACTTTTACAACACTGTAAGAGGTATACTATTAAGAGCCCCATCTTGTGGGTGCAGAAATGGAGGTATTGAAAGGTAAGCGAATGGCCCCAGGTCACATACGTGGAAAGCAGCAAATACTTGAATGCAGAATGTGTAACTCCAAAGACCAGGTTCTTAACTGTCATACAGCAATGCCTCTTAAATAAAGCAGAATTAGGAGACTTGGAAGTGCGAAATGTGCAATATGTATTTAGGGTGACTTAGAGCATGCTTGGATTTCTACTTAAGGCAGTATGGCACACCAGATGTTCAGTAATATGCCTCCTGATACAATATACCTAAGACACTGGATTGCATTGAAATCTTTCCAAATGAGTGAGTCACTTTTCATTAAAAAATGATTTTTGTTCATAAAATTCCATTAAATTTTCATAAAAATTATTTTTAATGAAAAATTATTTTTCATTAGAAAATAATTAAGGAATTCCTTCAGAGAATAGAAATCATCGTCAATATGGAAAGGTAAGAGAAATCCAGAGCTGCTTGGTATTGCCCCTGGGGATATCTGCCAAGGCCTGAGGGCCTAGAACTTGTGTTTTATCTGTCTGTACAAGCTGGGGACAGGAAAACAAGGACTTAGGCTAAAGCAAGTTGGAAGATAGAAGACAGACCTCTGCATGGAGGTTAAAACACCTGCGTGCGCACTGATGCTCCTGATGATTAAACAATAACAACAAAACTGTTCGAAAAAGCTAATAGTAGGGGTATGTGCTTCTCTTGGGCTGGGTTCTGGATGGGATAGGGAGAAAAAGAAAGCAAAATTCTTTTCTGAGAATTTTTAATCACAGGCATATGCATGCAGTTTAGAAGCTAGAATTCAAACATGTGTGAGGGCTAGGAAACCCCAACAGGTGGTGAAGAAAACAGTGGCTTTGAGGCCAAGAAGCTGAGCAGAGCTTTCAGCAGTTCAAGGGGGCTCACCAACAAGACAGGAGCCCCAGCAAATATCCCAGATTTTGAAGTATGGAGCCTGTAGGGCTATACTCTAGGAGTAGTGGCTAGATGGAAGTAGACTAGCCTTCACAAGAGCAACTAACAACACTCATTCCAAATTGGCTCAATACCAGGCCACATGAGGTGATCTGTTTTTATCCTAACACATGCAATAACCAAAGCCCATCTTTTTCAGGTGGAAATTACATTATCAAAAACGTAAATTTACCTTTTTAAT
The DNA here is from genome assembly GCF_027475565.1 of Acinonyx jubatus. Classification (NCBI taxonomy): domain Eukaryota; kingdom Metazoa; phylum Chordata; class Mammalia; order Carnivora; family Felidae; genus Acinonyx; species Acinonyx jubatus. The sequence continues at coordinate 95,151,256 of NC_069383.1, read as the reverse complement.
TTTTTGTCACAATATTTAGCTTTCCAGTAAAAAACTACCATGCATTCCATGGACAAAATAAGTGAATAAAAACTAAGAAAAAAATAGAAAACAGAATTAAATCTGAAATCAACTAACATATTGGAATGAATAGATATGGACTTTACTATAATGATGATTGCATGTTAGGGACATAGATGGGGAATTTAGTAGGTAAGTAAACCATAGAGAATGATTAAAATGGAAATTCTAGAAGAGAAAAATATATTTTGTACAAGTGAGAACTCAGTAAACAAATTAAGACCAAAATAGTCTCAATTAAACTGAGGATTAATGAATAGGGAGATAAAGCAGTAGAAAATACCCAAACTGAAGAAGAGAAATAGAGATTTATAAGGCAATCAAGATAAACAAAAACAAGCAAACTGAAAGAAATCCAAAAATTTATCACAAAACACATGTGAGACATGGTGGAAACATCTGGTAGGTACATTGGCATCCCAGAAGAATAATGAATATTGAATATTGCCAGTTTTGAAGGGATACTGAGAATTTTTCAAAACTGATAAATAACATTAAATTGTATGCACAAATAGTATTGCAAAACCCAAACATTATAAAACAAAGCAACAGAAAAGGAAACCAAACAAATCAAGACATATCATTATAAATCTCATGGAAATCAAAGCCATTGAGAACATCTTAAAAGTAGACAGACAGGAGAAAAGACACATTGCTTTCTTTTTTTTTTTAATTATTAATTTTTAAAATTTTAATTCCAGTATAGTTAACATACAGTGTTATATTACTTTCAAATATATGATATAGTGATTCAACACTTCCGTACATCACCCAGTGATCATCACAACAAGTGCACTCCTTAATCCCCATCACCTATTTAACCCATCTCCCTACCTACCTCCCCTCTGGTAACCATCAGTTTGTTCTCTGTAGTTAAGAGTCTATTTCTTGGTTTGCCTTTGTCCCTGTCTCTGTCTCTGTCTCTGTCTCTCTCTCCCTCTCTGTCTTTCTTTGCTCATTTGTTGTGTTTCTTAAGTTCTACATATGAATGAAATCATATGGTATTTGTCTTCCTCTGACTGACTTATTTCACTTAGCATTATACTCCCCTGCTCCATCCATGTCATTGCAAATGGCAAGATTTCATTATTTTCTATGGCTGAATGATATTGAAGACACATTACTTTCAATAATAAAATACTTTATTTATGTTTAAGGCCACAAAAAAAGTGATTCCTCAATAGAAATTATGGAAGCCAAAACACAGTTGAAGTGTTGACAAAAAATAGTTGCAAACTTAGAATTTTATACCAAGCAAAACACTTTTCAAAGGTGACCTGGTAGTCTATAGCAAGAAAAATGTTTTCTTAAAAAAAGGCAAATAAAGGCATTTTTGGTAAAAAAAAATTATCATCAGCACACACACACTAAAAATAGAGAAACAAATATACAATCTAAAGGGAATTTAGTTTATTTAAATTAAAATCTTATAAGTCAAAGATGCATGATGTAATTTCCAGATTATTACCAAATGAAAAGCAAAAGAATGTACAGCTAATAAGCTAACAGGAGGTGGATTAGATTCATTTTAACAATTACTTGATTAATACAAAATAAAGCATTAAGAAGAAATGTCCAGGGAGGGTATTTATAGCAAGATGAATAACTAGAAATAAATATCTCTATTTATAAATATGTAGCAATCAGTCTATGAGAAAGATAAAATAATTCTAAATTTGTATGGACCTAATAACATAGCTTCAATATAGTTAAGAAAAATTGACAGAACTAAATGGAAACTAACACTAGCTTCATAAATGCAGCAACAGTAATATCTAGTTAGTGGAGTTAAAAAAAATCAAGATATAATTAAAATCCAATGACTGGAGTTGCCGTGTTCTGAGGCTCTTACATGCTCTAAAGGGGAAAATAAATATATTGATAAATTTTACACTTTCCTGAGTTAACGCGTGTTAAAATTTCTGGAGTAATTTCTAGAAGAATAGGCTAAATTGAGGAGAACTTCCAAACCAAGAGAGAGATAAAAATCAAAAGAAAGGGGAGGGGACTTTAATCTATTTGAAAATTAAAAACAAAAGGAAAATATAATAGCAAAAGAGGGGACATCCTCACATGTTATGATGACTACCTTAAAAAAATGGAAAATAACACATATTGGCAATGATGTGGACAAATTAGAGCCCTTGTGTACTATTGGTAGAATTGTAAAATGGTGCAACTTCTATAAAAAACAATAAGGCAGTTCCTTCCCAAATTAAAAATTGAACTACCATATGATTAGCAATCCCACTTTTGGATATATATCCAAAAGAATTGAAAACAGGATCTCAGAGATGTATTTGCACACCCATATTTATAGTAGTACTTTTCTCAATAGCCAAAAGGTAGAAGCCACCCAAAAGGCCACTGATGGATGAATGGGCAAACAAAATATGGTATATAATATGATGGAATATTATTCAGTCTTAAAAAAGAGGTAAATTCTATCACATTCTATAATACGGACACACCTTGAGGCTGTAACGCTAAGTGAAATAAGCAAGTCACAAAAAGATAAATAATGTATGATTCTACTTATATGAAGTATCTAAAATAGTCAAATTCATAGAAACAGAAAGTCGAATGGCGGTTACCAGGGGCTGGGGGTGGGGGAAATGAGGAGTTGTGGATTGATGTTTGTAGAATTCTGGTTTTGTAAGATGAGGAAGTTTTGGAGATCTAAGTCACAACAATATGAATATTTTTAACACTACTGAACTGTATACTTAAGAACTATATACTTAAAAGATGGTAAATTTTATGTTATGTATTTTTTTTACCACAATAAAAAATAGGGAAAATAAATAAGTTGAAAGACACACATCCAAATATATTGCTTATCAAATCAGTGTAAATGAAATAGATTTTCCAGTTCAAAACAAAGATTGTCAGACAAGATTAAAATTTAAACTTAATTTTAAAAAATCCAGGTATTTATGCTTAAAAAAGAAATACAACTGAATGAAAAAATTATAGTCCAGGTAGGTACTAATCATATCAAAGTACTATGGATTTATTATCCAGAAAAAGTAGTTCCTATGGCAAAAAGGATTAGTAAAGAGAATCATTACATATTGATAAAATGTTACATTCTTAAGACTTACAATTCCAAAACTATATGTAAATAATAGCATAGCTTTGACACAAATCAAAATGTTAACAGAAATAGACAGAAAACTTGACAAACCCAATATTATAGAGGGAAATGTAATGCAGCTTTATCAGGAATTAATAGATCAAGAATATAAATTTATTATGAATATAGAAGATTGGAATAACACAATTAAAATTTTGATCTAATTGGCATATACAGAATATTGTAACTCCGCAAACTTTTATTTTTTTCAAGCACAGATGTTAATATTTACCAAAATTGACCATGTGCTTGGGCTATAAAGCAAGATTCAATAGGCATCAAAGAATCAGTATCATATAGTATAATTTTAAAAACTATGGTCTTGATGAAATTATTTTAGAAATCAATAACTCAAAGATAACTTAGAAAATACAACATATTTAGGAATGTAAAACTACTTCCCAGATATCTATGGAGCCAAGAAAGAATCACAAAAGAAATGAGAAAGTACTTAATTCTGAACAATAATGAAAATATAATGTCAGCTTAAATAAAATTTAGAGAGAAATATATAGTCATAAATGCTTGTATTAAAAAGAAAGAAATGCTGGGACACCTGGGTGGCTCAGTTAGTTAAGTATCCAACTCTCGATTTGGGCTCAGGTCATGATCTATGGTTTGTGAGATCAAGAGGTTCTGCGCTGACAGTGCGGAGCCTGCATGGGATTCTCTCTCTCCCTCCTTCTGCCCCACCCCTGCATTTGCCCTCTCTCTCTCTCTCAAAATAAACTTAAAAAAAAGAGAGAAAGAAATACTAAAAGATAATGAACTATTGATAAATAACAAATTCCCCCAAAATTTAGTGGCTTAAAACAACAAACATTTATGACTCCTGTGGGTCAGGAGTATGGAGTGGCTTCGCTTGATAGTTCTTTCTCAGGCCCTCTCATGAGGCTTCAGTCAAGATATTGGCCAGGGCTCAAGTCATCTGAAGGCTTGACTGGGGCTGAAGTATTTCCTTTCCAAGAATGCTCACTCATGTCGCCATAGGCTGGAAGCCTCGATATTTACCTAAATAAATATTATATAAATTACATATTTATATATAATATAACATAAATATAATATAATATATAATATAAATATATATATATATGATATATTATATAAATATTGTAGTGACCAGTTATCTCAGTTTTTTTCAGGGCTGAACAGTAACACAGGACTTTCAATGCTGAAACTGGGAAACTAACAGACAAACCAGTCTGGTCAGCCTAAAATTTCCATGTGGCTGCTTGACTTAGTGAGTATTCCAAAGGATAGCAAGAAGTAGACCACAAAGTCTTTTTTTTTTTTTAATGTTTATTCATTTTTGAGAGACAGAGTAAGACAGCATGAATGGGGGAGGGGCAGAGAGAGAGAGGGTGACACAGAATCTGAAGCAGGCTCCAGGCTCTGAGTCGTCAGCCTGACGCAGGGCTCGAACTCACAAACCATGAGATCATGAAGTTGGACGCTAAACCGAGTGACCCACCCAGGTGCCCCTAGACCACAATGTCTTTTATGATCTCGTCCCAGAAGGCCAACATCAGCACTCTCCCATAATCCATTCATCAGAAGTGATTCAGACATTTAAACAAAAAACAAAAAACAAAAACAAAAACAAAAAAAAAAAGAAAAGAAAAGAAAAAAAAAAAAGAGGCACCTGGGTAGCTCAGTTTGTTAAGTGTCTGACTCTTGATTTTGGCTCAAGTCATGATCTCATGCTTTGTGAGATTGAGCCCTGAGTTGGGAGCCTGCTTGGGATTCTCCCCCTGACCCCACCTCTCTCTCTCTGTCAAAATAAATAAGTAAACATTAAAAAAAAGAAGTGATTCAGTAAGTTCAGTCCATAATTAAAGGGAAGACTCCACCTTTTAGGGGAAAAGTATCAAAGAATTTGTGGGCATATTTTTAAACTGCCATACTTTACATCCAACTAAAGAAATTTCCTTTCCAAGAAAGGAAATAATGAAATAAATGAATAATGAAATGAATAAAGAAAGGAAAAATGCAACAAGGTAAATACAAAGTAAGCAAAACAAAGGAATTAATAAGGAAGAGTAGAAATTAGTAAGAAAGAGAGCAAAGTTATTACAGAATAGATCATAAGAAAGGCAAATGAAAGAAATGAAAGATGACCTAAATAAATGGAGAGACATTATTCTGTTCATTGGTTGGAAGTTTTGACATAATAAAGATGTCATTTATCTCCAAATTGGCTTACAGATCAATATAATACTAACAAATATACCAGAAGTTTTTATAGATGTATCCAGCAAATTCTAAAATATATGTGGGCAAAGGGAGTTGAATACTTGTTGTAAAGATACAGTAATCAAGACCATATGGCATTAGTAAAGGGACAGACTCATCGGTCAGTGGAACACAACAAAGATTCTAGAAATATATCCACACAAATACGGCCAATTGATTTTAAACAAAGGTGTAGAGTTCATTCAAGGGAGGAAAAAAAAGTCTTTTCTAAACTGGTATTGGAATAATTGGACATCCCTTTTCAAAAATGTGAACACTGACCTATACCTCATACCTTATACGAAATCAACTCAAAATGAATCATAGGTCTATGTATAAAACAAAACTGCGTAACTTTTAGAAGAAAAACACACATAACAATTCTGATCATCTGGGGTTAGGAAAAGCTCTTAGCTATGACACCAAAAGCATGATCCACAAACGAAAAAAAAAAGGCAAGTTATTAGATTTCATCAATATAAAAAAGTTCGGTCTGTGAAAGACGTTATTCAAAGCCTATGTGACAAGCTACAGACTTGGAGAAAATGTTTGCAAATCACATGTCCAATAAGTGCTTGTGTTCAGAGTATGGACAGAACTCTCAAACTCAAGAGTAGGAAAACAACCCATAAAAAGCAGACAAAGTACTTGAACAGACACTTCACCAAAGAGGATATATAAATCATAATAAGCACATCAGCCATTAGGGAAATAAATACAATTTAAAACCACTATGAGATACACCTGTTATAACGGCTACAGTAAAAACTTGTGACAGTACCAAGTGCTGGTGAGTATATTGAGCAAATGGAACTCTTGATTGCTAGTGGGAATGCAAAATGCTATAGACAGTTTGGAGGTTCTTACAAAGTCAAAACTACGTATACCATGTGATCTAACAATCCCATTCTTGGATCAAGAGATAAAGCAAGCACACACAAAAAAGATCAACAAAATTCATGGTGAAAATTACGGAAGTTGCAGAGATTTAAACTCTAAGAGAATATTATGAACATCTTCATACCAACGTATTTGAAAACTTCAGTGAAATGGGCGCTGTTTTAGAAAAATAGATGCAACCCAAACGGACTAACATCTTTGAGAAAAAAAAAATCTAAAATAAGCAAATCCATAGTTAAAAATAATCCTAGAGGGAGCCTGGGTGGCTTAGTCAGTTAAGCATCTGACTCTTGATTTCAGCTCAGGTCATGATCTCCTGGTTGTGAAATTGATCCTGATGTCAGGCTCCATGCTGAGTGTGAAACGTGCTTGAAATTCTTTCTCTCCCTCTGTCTCTCTCTCTGCCCCTCCCCCACTCTCTCTCTCTCTCTCTCAAAATAAATGAATAAATTTTTTTAAAAAACAATCCTATAAAGAAAGCATCGGGGCCAGAGTTACAGGTGAATCTTCTCAAATAATCAGGCGACAAATAATTCCTGTTTGATTGAAATTCTTTCAAGTTAGTACAAGGGAGGACACCTCTCAAGTTGTTCTGTGCATATACCATGAACTTGCTTCCAAAGGTGAATGGAATATATATTCTGAGTAGAAAGAATATTGAGGATCAATGTAACGAGTGTACATAGTTATGAATAAGCTGAATATAACAAATGTATGGATATCCTAATTAAGTTGATTTGAGAAATGCAAGGTTGGATCAGTATTTTAAAATTATTAATTGTAATTTATCCCACCAAGAAATTAAAGGAGAAAACCATATGAATGAGAGTTGGGGACAGGGGCAGAGGAAGAGAGACTATTCTAGGCAGGCTCCATGTTCTGTCTGGAGCCCAGGGCTCCATCCCACAGCCCTGAGATCATGACTTGAGCACAAATCAAGAGTCAGACACTCAACCAACTGAACCACCCAGGCGCCCTGGAATGAGCATTGTTGTACATGAAATAAATTGAACGTGTGTCTGGCACGACACCCGAAAGACAATTCCAGGTTCTTTAGATACTTGCGGGCAAAAGGCAACAGTGAAACATGTTTAGGAAAAAGCATGTGAGCACTTCCTTAAGACCTTTATCAAATAGAGAGGTATTTCTTAAAGAAAAAACTACATTTTAAACCATAAGAGATAAAGATTGATCAACTTCACCACAATAACTGATATTTAACTAAAAAGAGTGAAAAGACATGTTGCAAACAGGGACATTTGTGCAACAGATTTAATTGATACTGTTTACATAAATATAGACAAAGCACATTTAGAATATATACAGAAATGCTATAAAACAATGAGAAAATAACTCACGGAAGCACCTATGTTTGACCTGTTTAACAAAATACCTAGACAAGTTTAACAAAATACCTAGAAATGACATTAATAGATTTAGACAACTGATTTAGTTGTTCATTTTAAAAATTAATAAAATGTGCAACACTGACAGAATAATAAAGTCTTACATATCATTAAAGCAAAAAATTGATTGAAAACCCCTTCATTCCTTTTTTTTCCCCTAAAGAATGTCTTTTTAAACCTCTTTTTCGGAACAGTTTTAAATATATAGGAATATGTGAATACCTTGGTTCCTCTTTTAGAATAACTTTTTGGTTAGTTACTTATTTATCCATACAATAAATTTATTAATAGCAAAAGCCAATAGGAAAAACTATATATTATTCTCTATAATAAAAAGAACGCTTTTATAAAACAGTAAAAACCGTAAAGTATTACAAGTATATGTAAAATGTTCAAGACTTATAAAAACTTATAAGATCATAAAGAACAATTTAAATAAATGGAAATTTAGTCCATGGTTCTGAACGTTTGGAAGATAAAGATATTTAACTTCTCCCAAATAAATCACAACAGGATTTACAATTAAAATATGACAGCCAATTCCACTATCATCTGAAAAGATACTACTAGTAAATACAGAAGAAATGTTTTAAAATAAGACAAAGATCTGTTTTGTCTAATTCAATCTTATTAATTATAACTTTGCCATTCTTTACATCTTCCTTTACTTTGGATGATCTGATATGCCAAAAGCTGAGAGAGGAACATTAAAAATCTTTGTCTAGGGGCCCCTGGGTGGCTCAGTCGGTTAAGTGTCTGACTTTAGCTCAGGTCATGATCTCATGGTTCATGAGTTCCAGCCCCGCATCCGGCTCTCTGCTATCAGCGTGGAGTCTGCTTGGGATCCTCTGTCCCCTCCCCTCCTCTCTCTTTGCCCTTGCCCTGCTCTTTTGCCTCTCAAAAAAAAAAAAAAAAAAAAAAAAAAAAAAAAAAAAAGAAGAAGAGGAAGAAGAAGAAGAAGAAGAAGAAGAAGAAGAAAAAAGAAAAAAAAAATCAATCTTTGAATCAATCTTTGTCTACATTTGAGCTCCTGTCAGTTCTTCCTTGTATCTCTCCCAGGTTTTGCTTTCTATACCTGGGCTCAGTTATTAAGCATATCAAGTGTATCTGTTTACAACTGAAACTTTGTATGCCTATTCAGGGCTGCCTGGCTTTGCTGGAGTAAAATCCTTTAATGCACATCTGCATTTGAGTTCCTAGATTTTTGGTTTAGATTTTCTAGCCTAGACTTACTTATTTGCCAATTTTGTGTTTCTGTTTCAGGTGTGAATGGACCGGAACAGGTTTAAATTCTTCAGCACCTGTCCCCAAGACTTCCTCAGCAGGTCTCTTCAGTGTTGAACTACTTGTGTGTAAATTCTGGCTTTGTAATTCTTGAAGAAAAACACTGGAAGTTTTTGAACATATTAGTTGTGATTAGAGTTGTATTTTTCTCTTTAATATGGTTAATCTATGTACTTTCTCATTTCTAATTTACTGATAAACAGTGTACTCACCAGAAGGTTATGGGTGTTTTTTTTTTTTATTAGTGTTTAGAATGAAAAGAATCTTAGCTGTATTTCTTAATTTTATTCTTCTTATGATTTTTAACTATTTGGTTTTGTCTTTACAGAAAATCTTTCCTTCTATTTAGCTTTGGGATTTTTTTCCCTAAGATTTTCCCTTTCCCTAACATTTTTTCCCTAAGTAGATAATTTCTTATTTTTTCTTAATTTTCCTCCTCCCCTTTCTCCTCTCCTCCTCCTCCTCCTCTTTCTCCTTATCCTTCTGCTTCTTGAAAATAAACATACCCATAGAGTTATGCTGTGGTAATTCCTCATCAATTTTTATCTATAACCTTTATTTATTTTTTAATGTTATTTATTTTTGAGAGAGAGAGAGAGAGAGACAGAACGCAAGCAGGGGAGGGAGAGGGAGGGGGAGACACAGAATCTGAAGTAGGCTCCAGGCTCTGAGCTGTCAGCATAGAGCCCGACATGGGGCTCGAACTCACAAACTGCGAGATCATGACCTGAGCCAAAGTCCAATGCTCAACCCACTGAGCCACCCAGGCACCCCTATGTGTAAGCTTTAAATTAGAATTATTTTTCCCAAATATTCAGTTATTGTGTTGTTTATACTCTTGCCCTATTGATCTCTAAAACTCATTTGTTTCACAGTTATTAGAATTAAAGAATTGTTTCATTGTTATGCATTTGTATTTGTATGTATTATGTGTATTATATAATCCATTGTTAGACAAAATACATGCTTGTAAAACTTCACTCATCTTTCTTGAGGCCTAATATGGTATAGATTTTTGTGAACAGCATATTGACTCTGGGGAATAAGGCATACTCCCTGTTCTATGATCTAGAATGAGTTATAAGTATATTAGTTCTACTTTATTAATTGTATTGTTCATACACAACATGTCTTTATTTGTTTTTATTTATATAATGAGAATAAATAGCTAGCGGTCTGCCTCAGAGGGAAGAAACTAATATTTTGTTTCTGAAGACCCAGGCTGCTTCTCCCACAGGTGGAGTGAACCATTTTCTGTCCCTTCGTTTTTCAGAACCAGAAAGAAGATGTTCTCAGTCAGTCCCCATGTCCCAAGGTTGGAGGCCTTGGCAGGGATTTCTGTGAGGGTAACTCCTGCACACTCCTTCCTGTGGCTTTGGAAGCCTCCCTAGCAGATTTCTGCCTTGCAGCTTGGCACAGAGGGAGTGGAGCCACCAGCCCACTTCATCCCCGTGTCTCAGTCACAGGGTCCCCAGAAGGTTTTCCCTTCCATTCTGAAGCAGGCAGTAGCTTCTAACGACAAGGTCTTGGAGGTTTTAACATGTTCTGGCTCCTTAGTTCCATATTGAATGGGATTTTCGTTCCTTCTTTTTTCTTTTAAGTTCATTTATTTTGAGAGAGCGAGACAGAGAGAGAGCATGTGAGTTGAGGAGGGGCAGGGAGAGGGAGAGAATCCCAAGCAGGCTCCGTGCTGTCCGCACAGACCCTGACTGGGGGCTCAAACTCATGAACCGTGGGATCATTACCTGAGCGGAGACCAAGAGTCGGAGGCTTAACCCACTGAGCCACCCCAGGCGTCCCTGAATGGGGTTATGTTAGAAAGCAGGAAGTACTATCTTGAGGGCTGTGTACCCTATATGCATGACGCTACTCTGGACTTCTGTAGTTACCAATCATGAGTGGGCAGTCATTATTTTCCTTTATTTCCATTATGTTTCCATTATTCTGAAAGAAGTCCTAGTGCCTTGCCATGTGGTAACAAGGCACACGTTTTACAGATGTCATGCTGACATTTTTTGTGTCATGCTAGTCATTTTTTAAATGAGTGAGGGGCGCCTACGTGGCTCAGTCGGTTAAGCCTCCAACTCTCGGTTTTGGCTCAGGTCATGATCTCATGGTCTGTGAGTTTGAGCCCCATGTTGGGCTCTGTGCTGACAGCTTGGAACCTGGAGCCTGCTTGGGATTCTATGTCCCCCTGTCTCTCTGTCCCTTCCCCACTCACACTCTGTCTCTGTCTCTGTCTCTCAAAAATAAACATAAAAAAATTTTTAAATGCGTGCAACATGTTACTCTACAATGAATGGATGCCTCAAAACCCTGGAGAACTTGAGCAACATTTAAATCAATGGTTCTACATTTCCTCAGAGTGCCTCCTACATTTTATTTATTTTTCTTTTTTTTAATGTTTATTTATTTTTGATGAAGAGAGAGAGCATGGGGTAGGGGACAGAGAGAGACAGAGAGAAAGACAGAATTCCAAGCAGGCTCTGTGCCGTCAGCACAGAGCCCAAGGTGGGGCTCGAACTCACAAACTGTGAGATCATGACCTGAACTGAAATCAAGAATTAGACACTTAACCAACTGGTGCCCCAACATCCAACATTTAAAAATTTCCTAAACAGGGGCACCTAGGTGGCTCAGTCAGGTGAGCGCCCAACTTCAGCTCAGATCATGATCTCTGGGTTTGTGAGTTCGAGCCCCTTGTTGGGCCCTGTGCTGACAGCTCAAGGCCTGGAGCCTGCTTCCGATTCTGTGTCTCCCTCTCCCTACCTGCACCCCCCACCTCTTGCTCTCTCTCTGTCTCTCACAAATAAATAAACATTAAATTTTTTTTTTAATTTCCCAAACATAGTTCATAGGATATGAAGATGTTAATGGTGATTTTTTTTTATCCCACATTTTGGCTTCCAAATTACTGAATGTCACCTTTGGTAATGGTACATAACATATCAAAATGCAGAAAGCCTCCACAACACCTTAACCTTTTGGGGGGTTAGATTTATTCCAGTTTGATGCATACACCAGAACTGCAACCTTTCAATTCTTCAATTTCTTCTTTGAAACCTCGTAGTCAGGATTTGGGGGATTCCCTTACACAATCTCCTTCTTGGAGCTGACATCACACTGAACATTCAGTGAGATTCTTCCCGGACTTGTTGCCCTATGACCTTGATGACAAGATTTGCCCACCCTGGTTCCTCTTTTCCCTACGCCTGAGAAAAGGCACTGGGGTCTCCCAGGGGCTGAGCAGCATCTCTGTAATGAGATCTATTCCTGATGCAATGAAATCAGTCCTTTCGGTGGTAAATCCCACTGCACTCTTGGTTTTCACTGAGATTTGTGTTAACTTTTCTAGGAAATGGATGCTACCAGCAACAATACTAAGAACATTTTCTTCATTAGGATGCTAAGTGGGTTTTAGCGACCTTAAGGAAGTTTCATTTTTTTCCTCGGGAAATCTCTTTAAGTGAAATATGTTGTAGAAAACTCTTAGAGCATTTATTTCCGTGACAAATTCGGCCAAGTCCTGCTGTCTCCTCTCACTTAAAGCCAGGCCCAGCCCAGGCTCTGAGACCAACGTGAACCAACAGCAAGAGATACTTACAAAGTTTTACTATCTCAACCTTGATAGCTCAGTATCTGCTCACTCCGCACACCAGCCCTTTCCCTGCGCTCCACATTCAATTACTCAAGGTCCTAATTGGTGACCGCTGCAGTTTCTGTCTTGTTTTGATTGGTCTTCTGTCTTCCTCTGGGCAAGCCCCTGGAGGCCGGGAAACCTAGTTTCTGATGTGGGAACTTGGGAGGGCACATTTTTTTCAATCCATTTCGATGACCTGTGGCTACTGCTGGATCTCTCGCGCACACGCTGACTGTCCCGTCCATGTGAGCACCTTAACTCAGTTTTATCTGCATTTCAGTAGAAGGTTTTGATTTTAGGTCTTGACCCTTCTGCTTGCATTTCTTCTATCCTGTTATAGCCAATGAAACCGAGACTGGGAGGGTATTTGCCTTCCAAACCCGCCTTTGCGCTGGCACATGTATGCGTACCTGTGCCCACGCACGCGCAAGCACCAGGAGTTCCCTGTTTTAATAAATTTGCTCATATCAGAAACTTGAGCAGTAACCTTGACCCCTCCTTCTCCCTCAAGCCCCACCACTCATCCTGTCTCATTGATTCTTTCCCCTGAGTGTCTCCTGAGCCTGCCCACCTGTCTCCAACCTCAGTGCCATGACCCCTACCCCAGGCCTCCCCACGCTCTCCTGAATCCCTGAAGCCGCATGCCAGTGCTCTCTCCTTCCAGCCTTCTAGTGGTCTTCACCGTCAGAGACTTCCTCCCCACAGAGAGGCTACATGATCCGTTAGTTCGGGGAAGATTATTAGAACTGTAACTTGCGGTTTTTTTTTAATTCCAGGTTTTAAAAAGTTAGAATGGTGTTTTGTATATTCGATATAACATATTAGTATATGAGTAAGTATCTACTTTATAAAGAAATCATTTACTCTCCAGAAGGATGCCCAGAAATATTTTAGTCCTATGAGTCAACAATAAATACAATACATTTAGAGATCACTGTTCTACACAGGATAACCAACTGAGTATAAAATTAGGGTAAGCTTTCCGAAATACACCCGGACAATAACACCACTGTTTTAAATACTACCATACCCAATGGTGGACTGGGTATTGGACGGAGGGGGAAGTTCGCCTTGCTTCTTTTAAAAAAAAATAATAAAGGCCTCTGTTGAGATGTAATCCACATACCATAAAATTAGTCTATTTACATGGTAGAATTTCATGTTTTGCAGTTTATTTTCAGATAACGTGCGACCATAACCACAAGCAGTTTTACAATAGTTTCATCACCTCAAAAAGAAACCTTTTCGTATCTTTTAGCCCTTTCCTCGCTATCTATCTTCCCCTTGAGCTCTAAGCAATCATTAATTGACTTTTTGTCATACGTATTTCTTTATTTTGGACATTTCATATGAATGGAATCATATACTATTTGGACTTTTGGGACTGACTTCTTCTACTTCACATTTCAAAGTTCACCCGAGATGAAGCGTATAGAAGTGTTTCTTTCTTTTTTAGGGGCAGAGAATAATATTCCATTATATGGATGTTGTACTTTTTTTTTTTTAAACTATATTCTATTGATGGGAAGTGGTTGTTTCTACCTTTTGTCTATTCTAAAACATGCTGTTGTAAACATTCGCATGCAAGTTTTTGCATGGACATATGTTTTCACTTTCTTGGTTACACACCTTGGGGTCGAATTGCTAGGTCATATGGGAACTCTAGTTTAATTAAAGGATGCCAGACTGTTTTCCTAAGTGATTGCACCATTTTACAGTCCCGCTCACAATGTATGACAGTTCCAGTTTCTTTACATCCTAGTCAGTGCTAGTTATTATGACTTTTTGATTGGAGCTATCCTAGAGGGTGTGGAGTAGTATTTCATTGTGATTCTGATTTCCGTTCCCTGATAACTCACAGTGTTGAGCATCTTTTCATGTGTTTATTGGCCATTTGTATATATTCCTTGGAGAAATGTCTATGCAGATCATTTGCTCATTTTTAACTAGATTACCCTTTTATTACTGACTTGGAAGAGCTCTTTGTGATTCCAGATACAAAACCTGTATCAGATATATTACTTACAAATATATCTTCCTATTCTGTGAATTGCCTTTTCACTTTCTTGATAGTCTTTTGATATGCAAAAGCTTTCAATTTGATGATGTCAAATTTATACATATTTTTCTTTTGTAGCTCACACTTTTTGTGTTATAGATGAGAATCCTTTGCCAAATCCAAGGTCATAAAGTTTAACCAATGTATTTTCTTCTAAGTGTCAGATAGCTTTGGCGTTTACATTTAGATCTTTGATCCATTTTATGTTGATTTTTTTTATGTGATGTGAGGTAAAAATCCCTGTCATTCTTTTATTTTATTATTTTTTAAATATTTTTAAAGTTTATCTGTATCTCCAGTGTGAGGCTCAAACTCACAACCCCAAGATCAAGAGTCACATGCTTCAGGGACTGGGGCAGACACGCAACCCCTAACTTCATTATTTTTATAGATAACTATCCGTATAGTTGAAAACACTTCTTTCTCCGTTAAATGGTCTTGCAACCATGTCAAAAATCGGTTGACTGTAGATGTATGAGTTGATTTCTGGAAGCTCAGTTCTATTCCACAGATCTATGTGTCTATTCTTGTGCCACTACACTGTCTTGAGTCCTATTGCTTTGTAGTAAGTTTTGAAATCAGGCAGTGTGAATACTCCTACTTTTGCCTTCTTTTTCAGGATTGTTTTGGCTTTTCTGGGTCCCTTGTAATTTCATATGAATTTTAGAATTAACTTCTCAATTTCTGCAAAGTAGTCAACGGAGATTCTGATAGAGATTTTGTGTGAAGTCTACAGATATCTTTAGGGATAACTGACATCTTAACAATTTTAAGTCTTCCAATCTATGAACATGATAGCGTTTCCTTTTATTTAGATTTAAATTTTTTAAATTTATTGTTATTTTTATTTATTTAAATTTTAGTTAGTTAACATACAATGCAATATTGGTTTCAGGGGTAGAATCCAGTGATTCATCACTTACATACAATACCCAGTACACATTACAACAAGTGCCCTCCTTAGCACCCATCGCCCATCTAGTCCATGCCTCCATCAACCCTCACTTTGTTCTCTATCATTGAGAGCCCCTTATGGTTTGTTTCTCTCTCTTCTTTTCCCCCCACCCCTTCCCATATGTTCATCTTTTTTTTTTTAATAGTTTTCTTAATGATTTATTTATTTATTTATTTTGAGAGAGAGGGAGAGAGAGAGAGAGAGAGAGGCAGAGCACAAGTGGGAAGGGGCAGAGAGAGAGGGAGACACAGAATCTAAAACAGGCTCCAGGTTCTGAGCCAGCAGCATAGAGCCCGACACTGGGCTCAAACCCATGAACCGTGAGATCATGACCTGAGCTGAAGTCGGACACCCAACTGACTGAGCCACCCAGGCATCCCATCATCTGTTTTAATTGTTCTCAAGAGTATAATTTTTTTACTTCCTTTGTGATTCCTGATGTTATTGTGAATAAATTTGGCTTTTTTTGTTTATTTTTTAAGTAATCCTTACCACCAACATGGGCTGAAATTCATGACCCCAAGGTCAAGAGTCACATGCTATACCGACTGAGCCAGCCAGGTACCCCATGGATTTGTTTTCTCAATTTCACTCTTGAATTATTCAGTGCAGCTAGAACTACAAGTACTTTTTGCATATTGATCTTAATCCTACAACCTTCTTAAACTGATTTTTTAGTTGTGGCAGTTTTTTGGTGGATTCTTTTGGATTTTCTATTTTAAGATTATGTCATCTGTGAATAGAGATAATTTTATTTCTTCTTTCCAATCTGGATACCTTTTGTTTCTTTTTCTTGCCTAATTTGCATGGCAAGGACTGCCAGTACATTATTGAGTAGAATCACCAAGAGCAAATAGTTTTGTTTTTCATCTTAGAACAATCCAATCCTTCACCATTGTGTATAATGTTAGCTGTGAATTTTTCATAGACGGGCTTTATCAGGTTGAGGACCCACTCTTTTAAATTTGTTGGACTTTTTATCAAGAAATATATTGGATTTTATCAAATGCCTCTTCTTTGTCTACTGAGGTGATAATATGATTTTCATTTTTTATGTTACAGATATAATGGGTTATATTAATCGATGTTTGGATGTTGAACAAACCTTTCATTCCTTGGGTAAATCTCACTTGGTCATGGTATTTAATTATTTTTATATGTTGTTATATTTAGTTTGACAGAATTTTTTGAGCAGTTTTGTAACTGTAGTCATAAAAAATACTGGTCTATAGTTTTCTTATGCTGTTTTCATCCAGTTTTGGTATCAGGATAATACTGTCTTCATAAAAGAGGTTGGGAAGTGTTCCCTTCACTTCTATTTCTTTTTTCTCTTTGTTCTTTGGCTTGCATACTTTCTATTGATCTCTATTCCAGTTCTATAATTCTTTATTCTGCTACTTCAAATCTGCTGTTGAGTTTCTCTAGGGAATTTGCTTTATTTTAGTACTTCTTATTTTATTTTATTTTATTTTATTTTATTTTATTTTTTTTTTTAATTTTTTTTAACGTTTATTTATTTTTGAGACAGAGAGAGACAGAGCATGAACGGGGGAGGAGGAGAGAGAGGGGGGCACAGAATCGGAAGCAGGGTCCAGGCTCTGGGCCATCAGCCCAGAGCCCGACGCGGGGCTCGAACTCACAGACCGTGAGATCGTGACCTGAGCTGAAGTCGGACACTCAACCGACTGAGCCACCCAGGCGCCCCCTTATTTTATTTTATTATTATTATTTTTTATTTTTGAGAGAGACAGAGCACAAGTGGGGGAAAGGCAGAGAGAGAGGGAGACACAGAATCCGAAGCAGCCTCCAGGCTCAGAGCTGTCAGCACAGAGCCCGACCCGGGGCTCGAACCCACAAATCGCGAGATCACGACCTGAGCCGAAGTCGGACGCTCAACCGACTGAGCCATCCAGGTGCCCCTATTTTGTACTTTTAAACTACAGAATACCCACTCAGTTCTTAATAATTTCTACATCTTTATTGATATTCTCTATCTGATGTGAAGTTACCATCATACCTTCCTCTACTTCCTTCCTCATGCTTTCCTTCCATTCTATGAATATATTTATCCTGCCTATCTTAAGGTATTTTTTCTGTTGATCCTGACATCTTGCTCTCCCAAGCAGTTTTGATGCCTACTTTTTATTCCAGTGTATGGGCCTTACTTTCCTGTTTCTTTGAATGCCTTGTAATTTTTTGTTGGAAGCTGGATTTTTTTTTTAAGGTTATTTATTTATTTTGAGAGAATGCGGGGGAGGGGGAAGCGGAGGGAAGGACAGAAAGAAGAATCTCAAGCAGGTCCCATGCTGTCAGTGCAGAGTCTGACAAGGGGCTTGATCTAAGGAGCCATGAGATCATGACCTGAGCCGAAATCAAGAATTGGAAGCTCAACCAATGCCTGCACAGTTTTAGAGCGCTCTTTCTCTCTTTCCCTTACCACATCCAGCTGTTAAACTTCACTAATTGCCTTCTGATTGCTCTATTGTGTTCAACAAAACCCTAGGTGGGGCATAAATTGCTCTGCAAACCAAGTCAATCAAATTCTAGCTCCTTTGAAGGCAGAATTTCCGAGGTCCCCGTTAGATATTTGTTCTGACTCTAGGCATCCCCCCAACTGCCTTACTTCCCAGTTTTCCCAGACAAACTAACCAGCCTACCAGCTGGGCTGTATCCTCATTAAATCCACAAATCTTCTGAGTGCTTTCCACCACAACCTCCATTGTTCTTGAGAGTGCCCTTAGGTTTGAACTTCTCTGTGCTCTTTTGCAAATTTCGCTTTTTCAGTTCTTTTGGAGGAGGTTAAGAGCTATGTGTCTTATTGCCTGCTTTTACTGCCAGGAAAATCTCGGAGCCAGAGATCTAGCACTGGGGATGGGAATAATCACAAGCTTCTTTCCTAGTGACATCACCACTCTAGGGACTAAATGATCAGTGGGGTCTGGTCACAGCCTGAGGTTCACTCGGTTTGCCTCTCCCAGCATGAGGCCACCTTCCCAGAAGCTGGGCAAAGGTGATTGGGCATTGAGACCCTGAGGAATAGGCATCCAGGCTCACGAGATAACTGCTAAAGTCCTGCTTCTTGTGGAAGGAAAGCCCCCTGACCAGCATCCGAAAGTAGAGGGAGTCTTGAGTTCTTAACTGCAGCAGTTTGTGGTAGATCTCCCCCTCAACAAGTTGGGGGCAGAGAGTAGAGGAAGGGACCAGTCCTGGTTCAAATACAATAGACTTTTGCCTTTATGAAATTTTCATAGATTTTCTTGAATGGTTGTTTCTTCATTCATTGTTTGCCCTTACAATCATTTCCAGAGGCTTGTTTTTTAATATAATTTTTACTGATTTCACCGGGTAGTGAACCAGCAGAACTCTTCACACTATCTTGCAGAAAGTCAATCTTCTCTCTTATTTCTTAATGTATTTTATTTTATTCATTTATTTTTTAAATATTTATTTATTTTTGAGAGAGAGAGAGAGAGAGAGGGAGGGGCAGAGAGGGAGAGACAGCGTTCGAAGCAGGCTCTGTGCTGAATGCAGAGAGCCCAATGCGGGGCTCGAACTCATGAACCGTGAGCTCATGACTGAGCCAAAGTCAGATGTTCAACCAACTGAGCCATCTTAATGGTGCCCCATCTTAATGTATTTTAAAAACCTCTTATGCTCAGACCCCTATTCTATCTCTAGTCTCATTCTTCATCTCAAATTTTATGCCACAGCCATAGGAAACTGCCTTTCACTTCTTGAAGAAACCATATTCCTTTTCATCCCCACACTTTGCTCATGCTGTTCCTTCAGCAGGGGGCATGACTTTTTTCA
Organism: Acinonyx jubatus; assembly: GCF_027475565.1. Taxonomy (NCBI): domain Eukaryota; kingdom Metazoa; phylum Chordata; class Mammalia; order Carnivora; family Felidae; genus Acinonyx; species Acinonyx jubatus. The sequence goes on along the minus strand of NC_069383.1, from coordinate 95,131,771 downwards.
CACCGCTAACTTCTACTCCCACAGAAGAAAATTGTGCCAACTCCCCAACTCTCAGTTAGGTGCCTCTATATGTCTTTTCACAGCACCCTGATCTTTCTGTCCTATACCATTTACCACATGCTAATTGCCTATTTATGTATATATATATCTCCCAGTAGACACTAAGGGCTCTTAAAAGAGTATATATGGATTGAGTTTGGCCTCATGTAACAGAAAATTTAAACAACAGTGGCTGAAACAGAAGAGAAGTTCATTTTTTCTGAGTAATGAAAAGTCCGTGGGTATGCTGGTATTCGTCCAGTAGCTGAACAATACCCAGGCTGAGGCTACTGCAATCTTCTTGGCCTTTTCTTTCTGGGTGAGTGATGGGTGTTCCACCTCTAGCCATTATGCCTACATTCCAGGTACGAGGAAGAAAACAGAAGAAGGAAGAAGGCATGGTAATAATTTCTTATAACAGTCAAAATTAGCAGACTTCTGCTTGTGTCTTATTGTTCTGAAGAAGTTGTAAGATCGAGTCTTCCAGCTGCACGGAAGCTAGAAAAATGTAAGGTTTTCCCCTAGTTTTTAACAGAACCAAAGTCCTGTTGGCAAGGCAGAAGGTACGAAGGACCCAGGCAAAAATAGTCTCTGGGGGGCGCCTGGGTGGCTCAGTCAGTTAAGCGTTGGCCTCTTGGTTTTGGCTCAGAGTTCATGAGTTCGAGCCCCACGTTGGGCTCAGTGCTGACGGTGCAGAGCCTGCTGGGGATTCTCTGTCTCCCTCTCTCTCTGCCCCTCCCTGGTTCTCTGTCTCTCTCTCTCTCAAAAATCAATAAATAAACTTAAAAAAAATAGTCTCTGAAATGAATAAGGAATATATCTCTGTTATTCACTACTGTATTCCCATTGTTTCACAGAGAACTTGTCATATAATAAGCACTCAATAAATAATAATTAAATACAAGAGGAGAAATGGTCAGACAAAATTGTAATAAAGCATCTTCATATAACATGGAGTTGTTCACACAGTGGGTCTGATTACAAGGGGTCTTATTCATCACACCTTATGTATGATTCTTAACCTGAATCGAGATGTGCCTAGGGTGAAGGATGCATAAGTGTATCCATTGTACCTGGATGTGTCGCTATACTCCCTCGCTGAGACTCACTGGTCTGGTAAAATCCCCTTTGTGTTACAGATGAGGAAACTGAGGCTCAGTTCTATGACCTGCCCAATATGACAAGATTATGGGTACCTGCTGAATATAGAATATGCTTTAATAACTGGAAAAGAATTTAAAACAAAATACACTTAAAAAACCCTAGCAGAATGAAAATTAATGAATTACAAATTTTACATTGGATTTTTAACAGACATAATTTTTAAATCATCGAAGATCAGTGGGATGCATTTGAAGTTTGTCTGCAAACATATTCCCTGACATTTCACTTATGAAACGTGACTTTAAAAATCACAGCCTTCCTTTTCATTCACAGAAGAATAGAAAATTGTAGACAAACATCTGCAGTAAGCCCTACCCAAACTTTTTGCTTGAAGGATGGCGGTCGCAGAGGATAATTCAAGGCACATGTCTGAATGGTGGAATGGCCTTTCATGTCATTTGAATTAACATCTTGTCTAGCTAAAGTTCACAAATCAATTTTAAATTTGAGAACTCCTTCCGGAAATGATTTCATAGTATTCCGTGGATAAGAAGGTTTTCACATCATCCGCCCGTCTTTGCTTACTTAATGAATTATTCTCTTTAACGGTTACATTCTCTGTATTTGGTTTGCCATCTGTGTCTTTTGAAGTCCAAGTTCCGTATCTCCCGTAGTCATTTTAGGGTTCAGCACTGCGTTGTCTCAGCATTGGCGATCTGTTTTGCTCCCTCTTTAACCGAAAGGCATTCAGTTACAATATCAAGGTGAATGCCGCTCCTCTAAGGTGAGCAATCAGGCAAATAAATAGCTTAAAAACCTTGACAGAAGCTCAAAAGTGGAAGAAACAAAACAAAACTCTAACAGGGGTCTTCCCCATGGCGAGTCCTTTCCTGGTTCTCATCCACGTAAATGAGACTTGAGTGGCAAACCCTTTACAGTGCTTCAGTCGTGTCTTTAAAATAGTATGAGTAAGGAAATAAGTGGCAATATAGGACCCTAGACTGCTTTAGAGGCAACCTAAAGGCAAAGTTTCCCATTTGGTTATATGGGATGGATACAGAGAGCTCACCAACGTCAATGTGACTCAGTCGGTAGCACAGTCTTAAACCCTGGTCTCCTTATGATGCTGTGCCCATAATTGTATCTACTTTTCTCCTTTTTTTCTTTTTTTCTATAATTGACACATAACGCTGGATTAGTTTTACGTGTACACTGTAATGATTCAATATATTTATACATTGTGAAGTGGTTACAGCTATAAGTTTAATTAACCACCCATCATCATACAGTGACAACTTTTATTCTTATAACGAGAACTTTTAAGATCAACTCTCTTAGCAACTTGCAGATACAGAACAGGGTATTGTTAACTATGACTGCCAGGCTATGCACGGCATCCCCAGGACTCGTTCGTCTTAGCCCTTGAAGTTTGTGCCTTTTGAGCACCTTCACCCACTTTAGTACCCACCCCCAAGTCCCCATCCCTGGCAACTACCAATCCATTCCCTGTATCTATGACTTTGCTTTTTGTTTTCAGAGTCCACATATAAGTGAGGTCATGTGACATTTCTCTGCACCTACTCCTATAAATCAATAACATACAAAGATGTGGCAAAGACTGCCGCTTCCCTCTCAATATATTTGATGGTCTTTTTCCATAGTAATGGTGATAGAATACATTTTTCAGCCTCCCCGGTAACGGGCTATGTCCATGTGACTAAGCTCTGGCCATTGGGATTAAGAAAAATAGTGGTAAGGGAGTCTTGGGAACTTTCCTTGAGAGACATCAGGTGCATAACTGATGCTGTCAGGTGTCAAAATGTTCAGTTAAGATGAGGAGCCATATCGGAAGTAACAATCAGTCCACTTACTGCAACCATGCAGGCAAGAGGGGAAAGACACCAGTTCCTCAGTGTTTGCTTTCCTCCCTGGAACCGCAGCAGTGAGGGTCAGATGGCATGCAGTGCAGACGAGCGAATCGTCACACTGCCCTGCAGCCCCAAACACATGCCTCTTGCTTTTTTATGGGAGCAAAGGCTCAAGGGGAAAGACTGGGATCAAAAGGTACTGAGTCCTTACGGGGAAAACACTTTCGCCAAGGCAGCTGGCTGATAATGAGGTCTCCTAAAGACGTATGGGAAGTGCCTCAACGAGGTCCAGACAAGGAGGCCTCTCAGTGGAGGCACCCGGGACTATGAAGCGGGTATGAGGTTGAGCACTGCCCACCTGGTCCAGGAAGGTGGGTGGAGGCAGGGAGGCTGAGTCCTTGCTTACAACTCCCTCCAGAGAAGTGTGAGGCACTTCTGTGCTCAGAGTCTGGCATGGCAAGGACAGCTTTGCCATTTGAGGCCCACCGGTTACCATCCGGTAATTGCTTGGGGTTGGCCCCCAACAGAATCCTAGCCTAGACCTGGACAATGACAAGGGTTTGTTTTTCTTGTCCCTCATCCTGCTGCTAGGAACGTGGCTCTAGCTGCCACCTCAGATGATGAGGACAGGAACCCTATACTAAAGATGGCGGAAAGGTGAGCTGGAAGGCTCCTGGATCCCTAAGGAATTTTTGTGGAGCAGAATCACCATGTCAGCCCCAGAATGCCACGTAGGTCCCTCCTTCTCTGTGACCAAGACAGAGAAAATTCTAACTTGCTTAAACCACATTTTTTTCCTAATTGTTATTGAACCTAGTCTAATAAATACTGTAGTTTGAAAAGTGGGCATGTTAACCTTCAACCACGAATGCAACAAATGCTTTTGGGCTTTGTGGTAGGCTGATAGTCATGTATGTAGTCAAACATTATATGCACCTGGGAGGAATCATTTACCTTATGCCTTTGTTTTGTTACACCAGTCGGTATACAGGAGAATGCCCCTCTCTGGTCTCTTCCGATTTAATACTTCCTTTAAATTTACAATTTTATTTCACAGTTTCCCAGTAGTCTTCTTAGGGAAAAGGGGTTCCTTCCCTCCCTGCCCCAGTTCTGAAAATTACCTCTGTCCGGATAATGTTCTTTGTAATAATTTGCATTTTGCCTCTACCCATTCTGAGTATCTAGTAAAATTCTTTTCAGCTCTGACCACCTTTCTATTAATGAAAGCTGGAAGGATCATATTTCTTCTATCAACAGCTGGTTCTAGTTAAAAAGGCATCCTAGAAGTGGATCCATTCTCTGTGCTATGTGCCTTTGGTAGGACATGTGCCAACCCTGTCTTGGGTTCCTCCAGCAAATTCTCTGGTCTGACAGTGTTCTTCTCTTTGCTTCAGGAGTGGAAAGGCTGTTGGCTCCCAGTTTATATTCCATGATGCCTGTTCACAGGAGACAGCCAAATGTCTCACACTCACTGCTACTAAGGAACCCTCCTTGATGCCCAGATGAGACCTGTTGCCTCTATGGCTCTTATTTGGAAAATACGTAGTAATGCAGCTGGGCTTGGGTGGGGAGGGGCTGATAGCAGCCGGCCAAGTAGCTGCAATTCAACTTTCACCACTTAGTTCTTTACCTCATCCTGTCTACTTAATAACCAGGGATCAGTTGATTGGTACCATTTTCCTTTCTAAAGGGAAATTAGGTCTGATTCTTTTCCTGCTTGCAGGAAAAGAATAGTTCCTGGCTGATTCAGAACATGGTCTAGTTGCCCCTTCACACAGTGTCTCTAGAGCAGGACTCTATTAAAGTGACTTTACCAGGGGCACATACTATCCATTGGACAAAAAAGTTAAGGAATAATCATAATGTCAGTGATGGGGCTTATTTTCCTGTGATTTTTTGTAAACATTACTATTCATATCTCAGGCATTTGTCAACGGGCTAAATATTTTATACAGGCATTCCTGTCAACCTACTTTGAGTGAGACCCTGTACTAACTCCTGGGGTTCTTACAGCTAACTAGAAGTTCAAAGTTGGGCAGGGGAGACAGACGAGAAACAAGAAAGTTAGTCAAATGTGACAAGCCCTAAAAGACTTGTGTGCAAGGATGCTGGGGGCAGTAAGGGAGGTGGGACTGAGAAGGTCAGACAAGTCTTCCCAAGGGAGGTTTTGCTCCTCTAATTTATTAACTACAGACCTTAAAGACAGTTTTCTTGGGTCTTCATTTTATCAATTAACACTAATAAATAGTCTCATATATTATAAAATTAACTCTTCTCTCCTATATGCCAGGGATTATTTTAGGCACTTGGGGATTTATTTGATAATTAAAACTTGCAATCAATGAGGCAAATAGAGTGTGACTTTCTTTGGGAAAGAGAGAACTGTTAGGTATTTCACTTGGTATGGGTGCATTTGGATGACCCAAATGAAATTTTGAGCTGGTTAAGGAGAAAATTTTGTATGACTAATACCATATAGGTGGCAAGGCTGAAGGTTATAGTAAAGTGACCATGCAATTTAACATATTCAAGTCAGAACTCTTTGAGGAGTAAATGGAAGCACAATTAAAAATAATGATGTGGGCTAACGGGTGTAAGGCAGACCTGTCCTGGGCAGAAGTCTCTTTGGCCACACTTGAAATAAAGTCTTCTCCACCCAGCCTAAATGTGAATGGAACCTCTTCATATCTGTTCATGTCACAACAAGAAATATATGGGAGTGAGAACACTGGACAAAGGAACAGGAGATCTATTTTCTTCTCTTGGCAGCATCTACATTAGGAAAGAATTGTCAGCTCCTGTTGAGGAACTTTCTATTCTAAAGTTGCTCTCCATCCTAGGTTGAGAGCATACTAATGTAGACCTTCCAGGCTAAGGCTTTGCAGTCATGTGACTCAATGCCCAGAAGCATCACAAATGTTTTATCTCTCTGATGTTTATCTCCTGATAGTCCATTATGGGCTCCTCGAAGAAGGGCCACCCTGATGCTTACCTACCTCAGTGTCAACTGCTTCTAATAGGACCTGGCACATAGTGTGTGTGCAGACAACGTGGGTTGAGTTAAGGACTCCATGGGAATGAGCTTAAGATTAAGAGGGCACAGGGCCTAGAGGTAGGTGTAATGGAGAGGGATAGAGAGGGACATTTCTGGGGTCCTCCCACACTGAAACATGTCCTACTTCAAAAATGGTAAACAGTGATAACACCTGCACAGTTGTCGGGCCGCCTTGCACCATCTGCATGACCAGTCCCACTACATTCACAACCTAGAACAGGAGTCAGCAGGTTTTCTCAGTAAAGGGCCAGGTAGTAAATATTTCTTGTCTTGTAGGCCACACAACCTCCACTGCAACTATTCAACCCTGCCGTCTACGTCATGTTGCGAAAGCATAGGCAATAGGCACACAAATGAGCATGGTTGTGCTCCAATCAGTTTTAGTCACAGAACATGTCACCTGCCTGGAGTTGGTTAATAGACCAGGGTTTGCCGACTTCTGATCTGGAACTGAAATGGACAATGCAAGTAAAGACAGCCTGGTGGCCACTCTGCCCATCTCCCCCAAGTCTTGCCTTCAGGACAGCTGCCTTGAAGACAAGCCATGGGCAAAATGCCCAAGTGAGTGAACAGAGACCTAAGTCTCCCCTCCCGAGAATCAAGCCACGTTCTCTGAAATACTGAACCTGGGAATGGTTGTGCATTTTTATCCTCTTATCTTTCTGAGATTTTTGAGTTGTGTGCTGTCTTAGGAATTTTGCACGATAAGCTTTCACTGTGATATTGATAGAAGGATTTTGTCTGTGATAAGAACTTTCATTCCAGGAGAATAGGTCTGGGCTAATGCGGTGGTGTGGGCAGACCACCTGAGTACTTGCCCTCATGTCCAGAGCAGCAGGAGAAAGGCGATGGAGAGGAGAGGTGGGAACATCTACTGAAGGCTTACCAGTAGGACTGATTTCTGTAGTTTCAGGAGTTTCTTCAGATCACTTGAAATTAGGTTCCCCGCCTACCATCCTGGTAGGGAAATTCATTCTCAGCCATTACTATGGTTATTGATAGTGTGTGTAGTAAAAGAGGCCTCCAGCCCTCATTCTTCAGACTACACTGGTTGTCCCTAGGACCTCCAGTTTCCAGGAAATATGCCTGGGGTCCAGGAATGTTTGGGGTGGCTAACAGTCCTTGTATGTTTTGTATGGCTTTCCTTTGGACACCCTCTGACGTCTTACTGCCTCTCCAGGGCACTGCCACATGAACGTCCATGATTTCTCTTTCATTTTCCAGCCTCCAGCCTTCTATGCCTTCCTGTCATTCTCCTCTCCTGTAGTGGCATCTCCTCTGGGAACTTCAGCAATGAAGGATGGAGTGTTTCTACTGAGACAAAAAGTTCTCCAAGCAATGAAAAGTCATTGACTTAAGGAAACGCAAAGATTGGATTGTGATTGTGTATGTGTGTAGGAGGAGATGCAGGGGCAAGATACAAATGAAAATCTCAAAAATTAATCTGCTATGTTTTCTTTGTTTTATGGAGTCACCATCCTGTTCCTGAAAAAGAGGTACAGGAAGAACCTTCAGTTTAGTGGGTTAAGTAAAGTCCAGAGTTCACAGGACTTCTTAGCAGATTTGACCTTGGATGTGTCTGTCTTCAGACCCCTGGCTGCTTCCACTAGGCTACACTGCCTTCTCAATAATTCCTTGGTCCATTGCTAAAGCAGTCTGGCTTCCCAAGGGAACTTTCCTTATTCTGTGTTTGAATAATCATAGCTCCTAGCGGCTTAGGCTGTCAGCAGCAAAGATCTCATCTTCCTCTATGTCCAGATATAAACCTGGTCCCAAGGGTAATTCCTGGCAGAAAAAGCTGGCTGGTGTGGTCATAGATTGGATCAGAAGGGAAATACTCCAGTTCTTATATGAAATTCATCAGCTGTTAAGTGTCTCCAAATTTTCCTCTAATAGTCTCATTAGGGATCTGGAACCTGTCTTCAAAGAAACAGCATCATTCACCACTGGTTTTTTGAGGGATTTGAGTATACATAGAGTAGGAATTGTAGCCAAGTGTGGTTACATTCTTAATTTAAGGAGTAAAGAAGTAAACTAAGCACTAGGTCTGTTTTCCTAAGATAAGGGAAACTATAAGAATTGGGTTTGTTTACACACACATATATATTTTTTTCTGTATAGATCCACATCCAATGTTTGCATTAACATAACAATTCAGAGCAAAGTCAAAACACATTTAAATTACATTTTCCATATATTCCAGAAAGAAGGTACCATATGCACTGAGACATAAAAGTGAGAGATGAACAGAATGTTCAGGGAATATTTTGTCTGGTGTGGTTCTAGCTAAGGGTTTGTAGATGTGGAGGTATAGTTGAAAAAGTAGCTTGAAGCCAAATTTTTGTGGGATAATAATTTTATTCCATGAATAGTGGAGAGCCACTGATAGATTCTGAATGGAAGTGACATGATGAATTTTGCAATGTACCAAAACACACACACACATACATACAAAACCTCTCTAGTGAAAGTATATGGGTAGAGTAGAACAGAAAACTGAAACTAGACAAACTACTTAGGAAAAGTGGTAGGAGTCTAGGTGGGAGAGGAAAATAGTGTGGCAGATACTGGGTGGTCACCAAATATTCCACGTGTGTCCATACTTTTCTGCCTTTCTCCCAGTTTGGTTAGATTATGTGCTGGTTCTGGCCAATGGTCTGCCACTTCTGCTTCCACTTCTAATTTCTGTCATTTCCTGCTGAAGGCAATAAAGATCCAGTCTGTCCCCCTTCTTTCTCTTCTCTTTCATCAGAGATCACAGAGGCAGGTGTTGAGATGGCAGAGTCACAAGATGGAAGCAGAATGGATCTTGAACCACCACAGGGATGAGAGCCTCTCTGGAGATCAAGCACCCTATGTCATATCTGTGTAAGTGCGCAACAATGAGCCTTTATTTTAAGCCACTAAGATTTCCAAGCTCAACAGCTTATTGCCAATAGTGTTAATCATCCTGATGAATACAAAGGCCTGGAACCCAGACACAACAGCAGTATTTGGATGAAGAAAAAAAATATTTAAGAGATAAAACCGACAGGAGACCAAGACTGGAGTTGGGGAGTAAAACATTGGGAGATGAGAATGATGATCTGAACTTTCCGCTCGAGAGGATGGTCATGCCATTAACAAAGACAAAGGCAGAGGAGGGGAGAAAGTGGAAGGTGTTGAGTTTGCGGCATCTAAAGAACATCCAGGAAGAAGTTTCTAGCTGGCAGTAGAGGGTGTGTCTGGCACTTAGGAAAGGTATCTCTATTGGAGACAGGCGTGTGAACCACCCTCCTTGGGCAAGTGGAGTGAGAAAAGAAGAGGGCCAAAGGAAAAGATCTGGGGGTAAGATACAAAACGAGGATGACCACCCACACAAGGAGATGAAGGTGGAGAGATGGAAAGAGAATCAGGAGAGTGGAGAGGCAGTGCACTGCCTCTACAAGGGAGGAGAAAACTTCAACAGAATTCAACATAAAGCTAGACCACAGGGTGTATGCCATAGGGATATTTCCACGGCCCTAAGCTGGCTTGCTGATATTCCCATGTGTTTTGTGACTGATACGAGTCAATTTATTGGAATATAAAATTAGACATTAAGAATCAAGAGAAAGGGAGTGTCCAGTTGTGAGGAATAAGTTATGCATTCTCTTTCTTCAAATATTTCTGCCCAGACATTACAAAAAAATAAATAAATAAAGATTCTTATTTAGAGCTTATGAGAAAAACACTGGAAACTGTCATCATAAGCATCATTATCAATGAACAATGAAGCTACACATAACTTCAGAGTAACTGCACATAACTTCCTGATATCTAGGAATGTTTATTCTGCTCCCAGAAGTAGATCACACACATGACAAATGACCACATTGAAACAAGTGCCTGATGGAGGGTAAATGCCAAAGAATGATTTCTGCAATCAGTTACCACTGGTCTCTGGGCTAAAGACTAGGGCAGATGAGAGAAGCCTTCACAGAGAAAGGATACCGGGCTGGAGTTGGCCAAATTAAGGGAATATGAAGACAGAGAGGAAGTAGAAGGAAGGGGAGGTCCAGAGTAGACAAAGGACTGGGGGTAGAAGTGTATGTGACATTTTTGTCCGCATTATATAACACCACAGTGTAATATTCACACACTGAGGTTCCTATCAGTGGTGCCCTCTGATTGTTCAATTCAATGGCTCAGTCAGCTCTCTATTTAAATACTGGACACGGGCTGGAGGTGAGGCAAGATAAGTAGGTAGGGACAATGTTGTAAAAGACCTTAAATGCCAATGTGAAGTCATTTTTATTGAATGTGAGGAACAATTAGAGATTTTTCAGCAGAGGTATAAGGTGGGAATGATTGCATTAGAAAGATTCCAGGGGGTCCCTGGTGGCTCAGACAGTTAAGTGTCTGACTTGGGTTCAGGTCATGATCTCACAGTTCATGAGTTTGAGCCCCGCATTGGATTCTGTGCTGACAGCTCAAAGCCTGGAGCCTGCTTCAGATTCTGTGTCTCCTCTCTCTCTCTCTCTCTCTGTCCCACCCCTGCTCACGTTCTGTCTCTCAAAAATAAATAAACATTAAAAATTTTTTTTTAAAAAAAGAAGAAGAAGAAAGATTCCTCCAGGAGCAGTTTATAGGGTGTCTTAGAAGGTCAAAATGATAAAGACAGGAAAAAGAACTGGAAAATTATTGTGAATGTCCAGATTTGAGATGATAGAGGTGTTTTTTTTAATTAAAAACATGTTTATTTATTTATTTATTTATTTATTTATTTATTTATAGACAGAGAGTGTGTGTGTAAATGGGGGAGGGGCAGTGAGAGAGGGAGGAGCAGAAAAAGAGGGAGAGAAAGAATCCCAAGCAGGGTCCACATTGTCAGTGCAGAGCCTGACATGGGACTTGAACTCAGAAACCAAACTGAGATCATAAGTGAAATCAAGAGTCAGAAGCTTAACCAACTGAGCCTTCCAGGTGCCCAGAGATGACAGAGTTTTTAGTCTCTGGCTGTAATGACAGGCCTGGGAAGTGAGTAGGCTGTCCAAGGTCAAAACTCAAAAGCTTAAGTCAGTGGATAGAGAAATTCAGAATTCAGCCATCATTTGGGTAGAAATATGAGTGATATGGCTTAGAAATGCTGATTTGGGGGGATGCCTGGGTGGCTCAGTCAATTAAGCATTCAGCTTTGGCTCAGGTCATGAGCTCATGGTTTGTGAGTTTGAGCCCTGCATCAGGCTCTGTGCTGACAGCTCAGAGCCAGGAGACTGCTTGGGATTCTATCTCTCCCTCTCTCACTGCCCCTCCTCCACTCACTCTCTGATTCTCTCTCTCTCTCTCAAAAATAAATAAACATTAAAAAAAAAAAAAAGAAATGCTGATTTGGGAAGGGCAGGAGGTCTTGTAGGAGACTTCCAGTTGGAAGTTGGAGATGTGGTGCTGAAGTGTGGGCATGTTTGCTTGGGCTGTAGATGGAATTCGGAGGGTACAAGGGGTACCCCAAACAATGAGGATGCAGGGAAATAAAGCAGAGTGCAAGACAGTCCTGTGGTGCTACTGTGCCTGAGAATTAGAGAAGGGAGTGTTACTGAGGGAGATGGTTGCCCAAAGGGCAAGATACACGGGGGGTACACATCGAGGGAGAGAGGGCTTCACATCGGGGTGAATGGTCACACTGCCACAGCGCCAAAGAGAAGGTCTCTCGAATCCTCTACTTCCTCTCTGTCCTTGGAGCAGTTTCAGAACAGTGGCTGAGACAGATGACAGAGGGTCGGGGGTGCCGTGTGCTTTTTTCTGGAAATGCCTTCTGGAGATGGGAAGAGGTGACCTTCAAGCCAGCTCCCTACAGAAAACTGCCCGCTCTGCTGTGAAGCAGTTAGACACAAAGTCCTTGGCTCAGAGCTTCCAGAGAGCTAAGCAGATGGAAGCTCTGTCAACTGCAGCTGCAAACAGCTTCATCTTCAGTTTATTTCCAGGAGTCAGAGGAGCTCAGGGATAGTTAACAGCTGTCTACCTGTAGGGACGCAAATGATCTCTAGGCCCTCAAGCCATCATATACCGAAGAGTGACTTAGCAATTCATCTCAATGCTTCCTGGGGGTCTGAAAGAACTGTCCAAAGGCCTCCTTGGTGCACCCACAGAAGGGCTTTTGCTGGTTCAAAAGACAGTGAATATACCCTTTGATGAAGACCTTCCATGAACAAAAAGACACTCATTAGAACATATGACTGTTGGTTGTTCTTTCTGAAAACAAATGTGGTTAACGCATTTGAAGGGTTGCTTCTTTAACAGTCTCCCAGGGAATTATTTGCCCTTTTTGTTGAAACCTACAGCCTAAACCCTGGGGTTTAGAGTGAGGAATATTAACCACCAGCTAGAACCCCTGCCAAGCCCCAAGCCCTGCCAGGCTGTTGTGGAGTTTTTATAAATATTTGAAGGCAAACAACTGGTGATGGGAAGTACCTGGCTTGTGCATGATGTCGCTTCAGACAGAACATAGTGTTAGGTTGTTAGAAGAAAAAGCATGGAGGCAACTTTACTCTTGAACCCACTCCAGAACAAGAAGTATTCTGCCAGGAGCTGCATTGAAAGTCACCTCTCCCCATCCGCAGAAGATGCTTCCAAAAAAGCAGCACATGGCCATCCCTGACCCTTTGTAAGCCATGTAAGCTGCTCTCCTGAATCTGCTCCAAGGATGGGGTTGTGGAATGTTAATTAGTCAATTCGAGAGATCTTCCCCAGCAGTTTTTATTCTTGAACCCTTATAATCAGCAATGGGAGTCAATGTCTTTGCCAATGTATATACTGAGCACTAGCAGGATGCCTGGTGGGTGGTATGCATTTGCCTCAGCTATGTATTTTGGTGTAGGAACTACCCCAACACTTAGCAGGTTGAACCAGTGATGATTTAGCACTTATCATTATTCTCTGGGTTGGTAGGGCTCAGCCAAGTTGTCCTTCTGCTCCATATGGTGTCAGTTTGGGGTCACGTTGAGTTCAGTTAGATGCTCAGCTGAGGTCAGAAGGTCAAAGATGTCTTCACTCATACATCTGGCACCTCATCTGGGGTGACTGAAGTAGCTGGGGCTTGGCTGGGTCTCTCTCTCTTTCCCTCTCTCTCTCTCCATTTCTCTCTCCATGAAGGTAGTTGTTCCTCTGACTGTGGTTTAGGGCTCCAAGAAAGCAAAGAGGAATCTGCCAGCCCTTTTAAGGACCAGGCCCAAACTGGCACAGTGTCTACTGATCTAAGCACATCAAAAGGCTCGCCCAAGTTCAAAGGGAGGGGAAATAGATGCCCGCTCCTACTGAGAGGAAAGGCATAGGAGGTATTGTTGGTGGCCCTGCTTGGAACCAATCTCTAAGGCACTACCTAATGGTTAAGTCATTCTGTTTTCATATACTCTCCAATGGCCTAAATGGAGGAAATGTTAGATTTTTCCAGGGAAAATACATTTTTTATCACTGAAAACACAGAAGCACTTCCATGCTTGTTCCTGGGTAGTGTTTATTGGTGCACTTGGCTTGATAAGACATGGTGGTGAGATCAAAGGTGAGACATGCTGAGAAAATCAGAAGGTGGAAGAAAGTCAGGCCTAAGTGGGGACCTCTTGCTCAGGCCATGGGTGGACTTGAGGGGAATTCTCCTAGCTGCAGATGTGGTTTTCAGAGAGCTCAACTTGGTGACCTTTCTGGGCTCACCTTAAATGCCATGAAAGATTCTGGTCGTTATTAATATCTGAGAGTCCAGTTTGACAGATAGGACATGGGAAGATGGGGAACAGCGAAATCACAGGTGAGGTCACAATTTTAAAGGCAGGTGAGGGTAGCAGATCTTGTGGGGAAGACCTTCTATCAGGCATGGCTCTTGCTAGCGTTGAGATTGAAGGATGGGTTTTGGGTAAAGGAGAGGTGGCAGGAGCCATAGCTGGAGAGCAGGACCCCTGTTACTGCTTAGGTTTCTGGCAGGATCCAAGACTTGGAGCACACCAGAGTGAAACCACATCTCAAATGAATAAGAAGTCATGGAAACACACAGTAAAATATACCCAGGCACTAGAGATTTCCCTTTGCCTGGATTCTGAGTCTCTAAGTCTTTTCAAACTTGTGTGTATGTGTTTGTATGTGTGCTGGGGAGAAGGAAGGTGTGGGAAGTGGCATACAAGTGTCAGAGGCTATAGTTAGACATGTGTGCCCAGGAAAGCAAGGTGGCAGGAGCCTGATGGGTCTGGACCACATCCTACAACCTCTACTTAAAGGCAAAGGGAATTAACACCCACAAGTCTTAGATCGTCATCAGTAAAAAAGAGGAGCAACCATACTAATTGCTTCGTAGGGGACTTTTTTTTTTTTTTTTTTTTTTTGGAGTAAGGGACTAAGATTTATATAGCACTTAGTATTTTGCTTGGCACACACTGAGTCTCCACAACATTAATTTCTCTCCTTCTAGCCCTCCCCCCACCAACCCACCATTATCTGTGCGACTTTATCCTGAGCCAAATCCCTTTAGTCCCCATGAACATTAGCTCAGGAGCTAAGGGGGGCCCATTAGTAGACATATGGCTTTGGAGAGCTACGTAAGACAGCTGGAAAGATGGTGAAGCAACGTGGGCTAGATTGCTGCTTGACAAAAAACAAACCTCTGGAGCCCACGTAGTATGTGTCTTTGAGATCAATTATTTTACTGTTGGAAACTAGAAGTAAAACCCTTTTTATCCCTCTTTGTGTCAATGTTTTTCAAGAAGCTCTCACCCATGTTTTCTCTAAATAAAAACTATGCTGTCACTGTGTTAGATTTGAACCCTCCCCACCGTTGACAATTCTTGACATTGTTGATGACAAAACACTTCACTTGAAAATAAAATTCATGTTTCAGAACACTTGCTTGCTGCTGGAGCACCATGATGTCTCCAGCAGCCTGCCCTCCCTCCTCCAACTGCTATAGCTTGCTAAGCTCAGCAGCTGCCAAAATCATGAGCTTCTTGCATATTTACCTTTGGAGGCTAAAACCAACTGTCTCTTGAGTGACCCTTGTTTTCAGTTGCCTTCTCAAAGGATGTTTTTCAACCATGTAAACCACAGGATGATTTTATTGGATTATTCTGAGAACTGAAAAACCAACTCAACCACTCTAACGGTGTGATTGCATAGCCATGGTACTGTGATCGATCTTAAACACAGAAAGAATTGAGCTTCTCGGGTGCCGTACCTTCGGACTTTGGCTTGTAACAGAGTAGGAATCCCACAGACTAGTGGAGAGCCCATCCACAAACAGGACAAGAAACCAGATGCCCTTTTCCCCAGATTTGTGTGGGAAAAAGTATAGAGTGTTAGCGTAGAGTGCACTTCATGCCAAAACTTTGTAAATATCTTATGCCTTGGGCTCTGTAAACCCTAATCACAGTGCACATCACTTATGCAACCTCAGCTCTTTATGGGGGTTGGGAGGGAAAACATGATTAACTCTAAGCAGACATTTCTGGCTTCAAGCCTCTAAATGATTCTTGTATCCTCAATAATTTATCCCCTTAACACAGAACAGTTTCTATGGAGAACATACATACACACAGAAAAGTCTCCATCAGTAACTCACCCCCCCACCAAAAAATAAAAGTACTGTTTAAAACAAAAGAAGCCCACTACATAACAAAGTAGTACGTTTCATCTGAGCACTGATCACAGCGGAGTGGTGAAACACGGCTGTGTTTAAATGATAGTGTGGACGTACAGTTCAGTTTAACAGGAGATCCTCAAAATAACGTTCATGGGTAAAATTGCTTCAGCGTGGTCACGTGTTCTTCCTACAGCATTTGAGCACAGCAGAATATGTCATAATACATGGTGGGTGGCTTCTTACTGCAAGGTCCGGGGTAGCTGCACGAGCCAGGAGAGGGTCTGCGCTTCCTGCGTAAATTGCCCCACATCGTGTACCAAACAGAACATTACTCAAGAAAACATCTTATTAATAAAGTGTCTCACAGCTTCATGACTTGAGGATTGGGAGACAAACAAGATATAATTTTGAGGGGGCAAATTTAAATATGGGTGGTACCAGGGGTCCCCCGGATGGAAACTTGGCTCTGTTTTTCCGCCCTCTTTTACAGAAGGCCTTTCAGAAATAGGTGTGCATCTCAAACACCAGGCTGCTATGTGACCTGCCATTAAAAATACTAGTGGCCGTGGGGCACGTGGGTGGCTCAGTTGGTTAAGCGCCCTACTTCCGCTCCGGTCATGATTTTGCGGTTCATGAGTTCAAGCCCCACGTCAGACTCTGTGCTGACAGTTCAGAGCCTGGAGCCTGCTTCCGATTCTATGTCTCCCTCTCTTTCTGCCCCTCCCCTGCTTGCAGGCAGTCTCTCTGTCTCTCAAAAATAAGTAAATATTTATTTTTTTTTTAATTTTTTTTAATGTTTATTTTTGAGACAGAGAGAGACAGAGCATGAATGGGGGAGGGGCAGAGAGAGAGGGAGACACAGAATCGGAAGCAGGCTCCAGGCTCTGAGCCATCAGCCCAGAGCCTGACGCGGGGCTCGAACTCACGAACCGTGAGATCATGACCTGAGCTGAAGTCGGACGCTCAACCGACTGAGCCACCCAGGCGCCCCAAAATTAAGTAAATATTTAAAAAATTAAAAAAAAAAATACTAGTGGCCATAGCAGATCACTCCCTAAATTTCAGTGGCTTAGCCCAACCATGGTTTATTCACTTGCTTACACAAATGGCAGTGTGGGCCGTGTGGGTCTGTCTCCATCTTGTAGTGACACTCTCTGGAGCACCTGGCCGCCGAGGTTGTCACAAGAGGGAAACAGCAACCTGGAGTAGATACACCACAGGAGAGGCTGGGAAGGGGAGGTGAGCGCAGGGATATTGGTCCTACCATGTCTGTGGCCTAATACCCTGGCTTTGTCGAAGGTGCCAGAGCATAAAGCAGTGAGCGCCCAGTCACTGGCCAAGGTCAGCTAGGATGGCAGCTGAAGGAAAAGTGAGGAGGAGGATAGGATATTGGGGGTCAGAATCTTAGAGCAAGATAAACAGAGAAGTACCTGCTCTTACAGCCAAAAGAGCAAAGGGGACACGAAGTGTGGGCATTTGGATTCAAAGACACAGCTTCCAGATTGGGGTGAAAAACACCCAGGTTACGCTTGGCCTCTCCTGCAGCCCAGACTCATCTGTGGGTATAAGGTTTAAGAGTTGTCATCTTTTTCTCCCTGTCTGGGCCATGCAGGTGCATCCTCTCTTGCCTGATGTACTTGTTTGCTTTCGTTGTCATTGTCTCCTTAACCTAACATGAGTAAAACAGAACTCGGGCTCCAGTCTCCAAAGTGACTCTCCCAACTGTCTTGGCTGCCGGTGACATCACGCCCTATTCATTTAGGTTTGGTGCTCAGACAGCCCTTGGACTAATTTGCTCATCTTCCCCTCTCAGGAGTTATTCTCCGAGTTCTATTTTTGTTCTCGGTTTATTCGGGTGTTGAGTTTTAAAAACAGGTTAAGTCCTGAATGTGTCCCTTGTCTTTACTCTCTCTAACATCACCTTAGCCCTGACCCTCATCCTCTTGGTTACAGATGATTCCAGAAGCCTTACAGAGTTCAGCTCCAGTCTGTCCTGCACACATGGCCGGATCAACCTTTGTTCAACATTGTGATCATGAGGTTACGCCCATGGTCCAAAACCTTCCACGTCCCCTGGGCCTTTTGCACGTTAAATAAATACTCAAACCCTGTGATTATTTTTCTCTATGCTGTAGAGTGAACCAAAGTTCTTACTATTTCCTGACCAGTACCCCACATCCCTCCTGTGTTGCTCTCTGTAATGCATTCAGGTCTGTATACGTCATAGCACTCAGCAGTATGCCCAGCAGAGAGTGAGGCTTTCAGGAACATCCATTGAATCAACAGCAAGTAGATGTTCAACAGCCATTTAGTTCAGGAGGGGAGGGGCAAGGGGTAAGTGCTCATGGGACTGGTACCCCAAGATACAGAATGTTTGAATAGCCTCTTACATTTGAAGAATGGTGACTCAAAATCACATGGTAAAGACTTACTGAAACCTATCACTTCATGTAATACATCAAAGTAGTTACTGTTCACTGTGAATTTTTAATTGTCCCCATATATTCAACAATCCATGTGAAATAACTGATAGTTGTACATATGCACACATCATTCTATCAGTCAAATTTCATGCTTTAAGTGTTTAGTACTACAGTGATTATGTTTTCTCATGGTCGGCACATTGCTTATCTGTAAGTCTGGGGACACATCACAGGATCATTTCCTCTTCTACCCCTCTTGCCTCCCATGGGTCCTCCTTCTCCAACCTTGTCCCAGTCACTAATGTAGCTATCCGTTCCTTTTTTTCCTTCAGTAGTACTGGAAAAGCAAACATAACCAAGGTCTTTCCTAAAAGGCAACTGTTGTTTATAGAGCAAAGGAGAGCAATTTTATTGACTGAACGGGTGGTTAGAACTCTACAGGGATACCAAGTAAACAGAAAATACAATGATAGGACTTGAAAGGTGACTTTTCCACATGGGATGAGCCAGAGCCCGGATCTGGAGACAGCTTGGCTGTGGGCAAGTTTCAGGTGAACTTTCCAATGGCTGTGTGGTCTTGGGTAAGCTACTCATCGGTGTTGTACTGTCTTATCTGAAAAATGAAGATAATAATAGTTGCTGCCTCATATGGGTGTTTTAAGATTTGAATCGGGCCATTCACAAAAAGTTCCCAGCACAGGGCCTAGCACATGTATGAAGATGGCCCTCAATATCATACTTTTATATTTAAATACTGAAGTATTGAAAATGTACATGACAGATATGGCCAATACAATGCTATTTGAAATTTAGGCAGTGCCCATAGCAAACGAGGCCTTCCGAATAACAGTGTTAGCATTCTGACCTCCTGGTTGATGGACTTAAATGAAGAATAATCAATAAATGAACGTGGTAAAGACCTAGCAGTATACAGGAATGAAATCCATATCAGCCCAGAGCAATATGTTGCAAAAAACTAGATCTGATGGATGGTCCCCATTAAAAAAAAAAAAAAATGCCCTCGATTAAATAAATGTGGGAAAAGCCACAGATTTTTCTTCTCCTCTTAGCTTATTAACAGATCTGATAAGTCTCCGCAGGGAAGACATATTTCTGGGTGTTTCTCCAATTACTTCACGATGGAATTTGAGGACAAGCATATCTCTTTGTTCGCAGATGTACCCCAGTCACTAGCATCAGTAGGTGCTCAGTGAATACCAATGACCGCACTCAGGATGAATACGCCAGGGGAGTGCTTAGGAAATGTTAAGTGTGGATGTACTGACTTTGGTTTCCTCTAGAAACCAGAGCTTTACAAATGAATTTTTTCGCCAGGTCCCATATTCACAAGATGTTTGGAAGACCATATTCACAGTCAAGTGCACACTCTCTGACACATGCCAGGATGGGGCGCCCTTTGGTTGTAAGGCGCTGACTCTGTCTTTTGAAGATAGTTAGCAGGCACGTTCTAAAAGACCAATGCCTGTAAGAAAAATCCCCAACGTCTCTTAGGGCGTTCTGTGTGCCAGACATGGGTGTAATCTGAAGTCCGGGGGAATCAAAATAGAAGAATGATGGCAGCCAACTGAACAATTCGTGTTTGTTTGTTTGTTTTCCTCGCAATGGAGACTGATCAACCGCTTCCTTAAAAAGCTCTGCCAGATGGCACCATGAAGGAAGAGAACCCTTCCCAAGACAATAAATAAAGGCCAGGAGAAAACACTTGGGGGCCGCGGCGGCGGACCTTTGCTGAGGCGCAGCCACAACTGCAACAGCCAGGGCAGAATCCTTGCCTGTAAAATTACCTCGGGCGCTTCGCTGTGTAAAATGTGAAAAGGAAACAAGTCATTTTGCTGATGCATGAGCTCACTGCTTCTCTAAAATCAGTTACACGCTACAAAACACCCTCTTTTACCCCCTGCCTAGCGACTCCCATTAGTGCACAATGTAATTTCACAGCTAGCACTTGGGGAACTTTCTGGAAGCATTTTAGGTTGAAAATAGTGAAGTAGAGGGTGGCATGGGTCTGGTTAATTTCAGAATATTGAAGTGTTGGAATTACAATGTGATGACAGGATTCATCAGAAGGATTTATTTCTTTGGGCCTGTGGCCTAATGAATTGGAAAATATTTTCCTATGTCTTCTCCTTCAGCTCTAAATTAAAGTGACACATTTTATTAAAAAAATGTCATTTTTACATATTAATGTATGAATTATGGTATGGTACATATGACAATAATGTCATCTGGGTGAAACATTCTAGTGATCTCTCACATTGATTTTCATTTCACTCAGAAGTGAGAACATAGGATGAAGAAGTATCTATGGAAAGCTTTATTATGTGTGTATGTTATCCAAATACACTGTGTAAATGTGCAGGGATTTTATGTGACGGCTTATATATACATCTGCCTAGGCCGTGTGCTTGGGGACGCGAGTGCGTGAACTTGTACTACACTGTGGGGCAAAGAGGGAAGAGGAGGAACATAAAATCTGTTCCATTTTCAGTTCAGGGTCACAGCAATAAAATCATCCAAAGTGGCACAGTTCATGGAAATTGCAGGGCAACTGAGTGTGGAGACCTGAGTTACCTCTTTATTTCGTGGTTGTCTGACCAAAGAACAGTGTGCTGAAAAGCTTTTCCCGTTCCATCCTCAGATACACTTAGAAATTCTTCTGTGGGTCATTCTCGGCACCTCATGTCAGAATGACATGGCTACAGTCCCTACACACATTTGCAATTAACAGATCCTGTCAATAGCATGAGTCACTCTTGCTGGATAAACAAAGCCAGAAATATTGAGGCAAATACAAACTGGAAGTTACCTGATGTGCCAAACCAATTCTCTTTGGCTTGCAAACACAGAGGTTGAAAGATGGAAACTAAGGCCTGAGGAGAGACAATTCCTGGTGATACAGACATTTAAGATACTTAATACCTCTGCCTGTCTATCTGTATCTCTGTGGCCCGTTAAGACATGATTCAGAAATTTGACAGACATTAGAAACATAGCTGTTATCTTTAATGAGTCTATTAAGATCATATGTCATTAGTATCAGTGATATCAATTTTATTAATAAGAGTATCATCTACCAGCCATTACCTAAATCATGGCACCTGATCAATGACCATAGACCACTGAACTTTATTTGTTATAAAAGTCTAATTCATGATAGCAAACCAGATGGTCTAAATTTTGGAATTCACTAGAGTTCCATCCTTGGCTCTATCTTCTTCAAGCGTGATGTATTCTTTATGGGTGACTTCATTTGCTATGTCAGCCTCGACTGGTCTGTATACACCAGCGGCCCGTGATTCTGCAGCCATAATTCCTTCTGTTCCTGGCTTCTCTTTTTCATGGTGCATATCTGCTGGACACAAGTGTTTATCATCTGGAGATCAGCACATCACCTGAATCCCAGCAAATCCAATAAACCTCTCCCCACTCTGCCCTTTTGGCTCTCCCCTCCTCTGCTCTTCTTGTGGTATTTATGCAGTTGAGGACATTCATATGCACAGCTGCCAGAATTACAATCCTTCCATCAGCCCTCACGTCCAATAGTGCATTAAGCCCATTAAGTCCACCTCCAGAAACTATCATGTACATTCCCTCCTCTCCATCCCCTGCCAGCGCCTGAGTTCAATGATACTTTCTTTTGTCCAGAATATTGCAATGGCCTCTTTCCCTTCCGGATTCTACTTGCCACTATATTAGTTTGTACTTCAAACTCTTTCAAATAATTATCTTTCCAAAGGACCAATCTAATCTCGTCACTTCCTTATTTAAAATCCTCGGGTGGAAATCTATTGCAAATTATTTACAATCTATCCACCACCTTCTTTTCTAGTGCCACCATCTTCCCCGACAAGCACCCGATGCTCTAAGATCCACTCTGAAATGCTTGGCTCTTCACATTTCCGGTCATCACACATGTGGATTTCTCTGCTTGGAATGAGTCCTTTTTCCCTTGTTTTCTGACTGGTGAGTTTCTCCTCTGCCAATTTAAATGCTGTCCCCTCTGTGTCCTCTTCCTAGGCTCCTCTACATAGAGTTAACCACACCTTCTCCTGGGCTCCTAATGGTGAGCCCGTTGCACTGAATTGTCTTTCCTAACTGAATGGTGACCACCTCAGGTCAATGAGCACACTCATTTGGGGTGAAAGGAGTATTACTAACGCCTGTCCCAGTGCCTGGCACTCAGCAGGTGTTTGATAGATGTCTGTTGAGTGAGGGAATGATCGAGTAGTTGGCCTCTTAGCCTCTCTGGATCCTTGAGATGATAAAGAAGGTGAGGGAGGATATAATGTATTATAAATATATATATTTTTTCAGATTAGGGAACAGTCATAGCCAAGTTACTGTCGAGATTGTGTTTTGTGTTCAGAAAGATAGATAAATTTCTCCAAGACTCCAAGTCACCATTTTGTGAATTACTAACAAAATACATCATTACCCAGGCCTGGTGGGTATTTTACTAACAAAATACATCATTACCCAGGCCTGGAGTTGAAAGCCTCATGTCATGATTTGAAATTCACAGCATATAATTTTCAAGAAGTAGTATAATTCAATGATCAATCTATATTTAATATACCAGATTTTGAAGACTTTGGGGATTCCAAAATTCTTCCCATTTGTAATGTGTTTGGGCTCTGTGGTATTGTACAAGATATGCACTTAATAATAAGATAAAAGCTGGTATGAATTAATCTCTATAAAAGGAATGACAAAAATTTTTAGAAAAACATTACAAAACTATTTTTTCACTTATTTAGATTTATTTCCACTTGCTAAGAGAAATACTTTCTTTTTATGGGTGTCATAATTTACAAAAAAAGCAGAAATGAATACCTAAAAGCTGATCTAATAATGAAACAGAAGGAATTGCAAAACCCTTTGATATTTATTATAATCAGTATACCAGTGATCTAAAAACATGCTAGAGTCCACTGTCTTAGTCTAAATACACTGTAGGAAAAACAGCTGGTGAGTGGGTTCCACAATGAAATTGCCTTGGCTTTGTCGAGAAGGCTGCCAATATCAGAACAGAGCAGACCAATAGGTCAAGGTTTGGTCTTCGCACAGGTGACTGTGTGTGAGTTGAATGGCATTTCCACATGGCTCTTTGTATTAGAGAGACAGAAAGAAAGTTCTTGTGACCATCTTGACCTCAGTTCTGTGTATCTAATAATAACAGCCATTTCATGGAGTGCAGCATGGCCAGTCCCGGTGTCCTCTATTTTAGAGAAGAGAACTCTGAGGTGAACAAGTCTGAGCTCTGTCAGATAGAAAGTATGTTTGGACATTGAAAATACATTCATGGACTCGTTTCATTATATCACAATACTTTTAGTATTCCCTCATAGCATTTCAGTTTCACTTTTTCGATATCTCTCTCAGAAGTGGTAGTAGTGTTCTCTTGCTTAAAAACAGATTCTGTTCCTTTGCATCAAACGGTGATTCTTGGTAGAAAGAAAAACTCTTGGGGCACCTGGGTGACTCGATCGGTTGAGCGTCCGACTTCGGCTCAGGTCATGATCTCATGGTCTGTGAATTCGAGCCCCGCGTCGGGCTCTGTGCTGATGGCTCAGAGCCTGGAGCCTGTTTCAGATTCTGTGTCTCCCTCTCTCTCTGCCCCTCCCCTGTTCATGCTCTGTCTCTCTCTGTCTCAAAAATAAATAAACGTTAAAAAAAAAAAGAAAGAAAAACTCTTTTCCCTACTTTGGCTACTCTTTATGTTATATCCTTTATCAGTCTTGTATTTAATGTCTCACTGTTTTGAAGTCTTCACCTCAACGTTGACATGGTCCAGTATCCCAGCGGTTTCCATTCTATAGTATCCACCATAAATATAGCTGCTCTTGCCATGCCTGCCCCTTTTTACCTCACAACTTGCTGCTTCTGGAGCCTGTATTCTGGTTCTAGAAACTTCCTGAGAGGTAGCTTAAGCTAGATGTCTCTCCAGTTAGTCTTATTCCCACCCTCATTCTTTATTAACATGGCTTCTGGAGACTTTTCGCTATAGTACTTGAGAGTAATTTACATCTTTGCTGTCTTTCACACAATGAAACAATACCGACTCTTCTAGCCTCTTTGCCCTAAAGACTCCGACAAAATCATCATCCCCCAACAACTCCAAACACAAGAGTTTATCAAGGTCCTGCTTGGAACAACCTACTGATCTCAGAATCTATACCTGTATAGATCTCTAGATGGGCCATGTTTTCATGTATAGACGTAATGTTCCTCCTTCTCCATCATTCCCTTCCCTGTATGAAATAATTCATATTTATTAGGTGCTCCAACTATAAGGGCATGCTTCAGTGAATTCATTCACATGTTCATTTAAAAGAAATGATTTCATGTTTACTTCTTATAGAGATACTTACTTTTCTATAAGACCCTATTTTTTTTTTCATTTAGAAGTACAAACAGCAGCCAGCTAGCAGCTAGTAAGCTTTTATCATTACTGGCATTAATTACTTATTCTTCATAATGATGCTGTGATGTGCCCATTACTGTTTTCTCACTGGGCAGATGGCAAAAGTGAGACCGAGCATCTAACTCGTCCGTGTCCGTATACCTACTAAGTGACAGAGCTCAGATTTCAATCCTGTTCAGTGTGACTCCAAAACGTGTATTTTAAATCACTTCAGCCACTAACATCAGCTATTTGGGAGGGAGCTGCCCAGGACTCTCTTGTTTACATATGAAAATCATTCTAGGAAGGTGACCAGGTGTGGATTATTCTAAGTTCTCAAAACACATTTTCTTTCTAAAATTCTGTGTATAACAGGAGTGCCTTTTTGTTCACAATTTCAAACATGGGCTGTACATTGAATAACCCACTGTTTTAATCACCTCCTCTTTACCCCATTGGTGAGGGAGTGATCCTCACCCTACAGCTGTGGGGATGGACAGACCCCTGACACCTGGCACTCTTGCAGATGCATTTGACTGCAGTTTACTGGTCACATCTACCCACAGCCCATGGAGGGGGACACTGCTGGCCACACAGAGCCACATGAGGGTTATGTCAGGAACAGAGTGAATAGCCAGGGGCTGTGGGAAGCAGGCTTTGTGGTATCAGGAGGGTGAGGTGCCCCCTTGATCCCAGGGGAGGATGTGATTGGCCTGTTTGAAGAATTCTGCAGGTTGGCAGGGAACTGAAACCCACTCCTTAGGGTAAAATAGGAACTACGCCTGGTCCCCTTGATAAGGAACACGTTTGGCTAGAGGACCTTATCTCCTGGAGCAGAAGCGGGGAGGGAATTTGCACTTAGGCTACACGAACCCTCCTGGTCTCATGAGATATTAAGGCAGCACATAATATTGGAATTTAATGTGGGGCCTCGTCTCACACCTACAAACCCTCACCTGGCTACGTACCTGTGGTTTTTTTGTTCAGTACTCTTACAGAATCGAGGGTGTGGAATATGTGTTTCTGAAAACTGGCAAGCGTTAACCAGGTGGCAAGATACGAGGGGAAAAAAACCTACGTGTAGGGTTAGACTCCTTGTTCTGCAACTAACCAGCTCTGTGACTCAGGGGACTTCAGTGAGTGCCTTCCAGCTTATTCTTCTTTAAAGTGACTACAGATCTACCAGGTAAAAATCATGAGACAGGCCCCAGAAAGGAGGGAAAGGAGAACCCAACAGCCTTCTGGGCAAGGATCTTTCTTCCCTACTCACGTTCCCTAATCCTGAATTTCCCAAAGTATGCAGTATGGTATTCTGGTCACGTTGGATTTTGTCTGGAAGGAAAGGTTTTCTGGGCCCAATAAGTTTGGGAAACTCTGTGTACTTATCCTTCATTTACAGATTCACAAGTAAATGGTGGAACAGTTCTAAGACATCTCAAAAAATCTTCAAAAAGATTCTCAAAGAATCTTCAAAAAACCTGAGGGTTGAACCAGGGATCTCCCTACATTTTGACCATGAATCTTCTATGCTACTTTTGTTTTCTCTGGAATATCTACTGATATCAATGAGACTCATGTTCTGTAGAAAAAGAAATGCCTTTTGGGCATGGAGGTGAGTAGTCTTGGTTGGGTAGAAAGGTAAGTGACAGGGGGACACGGGCAAGTCACCCACAGTGACTGCGATGCCACACGTTTTACCTAGTAGACTGGACACTGCATGGGCTCCTCTTAACCATTGACTGTCTGAGGATGACCCATAATCAAGCTCACAGTCCTGGTTGGAGCCATTTACATGGTTATCACTGGCATATTTTTTTTAATGTTTTGTTTATTTTTGAGACAAAGAGAGACAGAGCATGAATGGGGGAGGGTCAGAGAGAGAGGGAGACACAGAATCTGAAACAGGCTCCAGGCTCTGAGCCATCAGCACAGAGCCCGATGCGGGGCTCGAATTCACGGATCGCGAGATCATGACCTGAGCCGAAGTCGGCCGCTTAACCGACTGAGCCACCCAGGCGCCCCATCACTGGCGTATTGAAAAGGCTGAACACAGTAGTGTAAAATCCAGAAATGGCTGTTTCCCATCACTGCCTTCAAATCCATCTTGTCAACACCCCTTTCATATTGATTTGTCAGCACTGAAAGAAGATACAGACACTCTCCTGTTAACTTTGGGTTTTAGAAAATCCAGTGCAAACTGAATTTTTTATAAATCAATCTTGCATTTGATTTAAAACTTCATCCTTCTCCATAATTTAGGCTCGATTTGAGATTCTCTTCACCCACTGTAGGGAGGGGAGACACAGACTCTTTCCTAATTTCCGTCACTACCCTCTGACTCTTCGGAGGTAGAGGAAGAGAGGGAAAGGTGGGTGTGTTAGAATGAACGGGGCAAAGGACTTTATTCCTAGCTGGTGCCAACTACACTCCTCCCTTGGCCTTTGCATGCCCTGGTGTTGGTGGTGCCATCTTTAATAGGTTCCTCTGAGCTGCAGTTTCTCCTACCCCCCACACACTCAGTGGCCAGTGACTTCTGAAGTCATTCCTTCTTTAGGATGTCCCTGGGTTCACTCCCCTTGTTGCCCAGAAAGCCCTCTGGAGCATGTTTGAGCCCACACCTGCTCCGTCCAAGGGAAATCTCACTATTCTCACCACACCAGACTCTGCTGTCCTCTGCTCCTGTGAATGGCATAGCCCACCTCTGACTCAGCTTCTGTAAACTGGGGGTGAGTCCAGTCTTTATCTACACATGTAACCCTAATGCTATGGAGCATGAGCCCCTTTCTCTGACCTCTCACTCTACCGTGGCAGGAGACCTGCAGACCTCAGTGCCCAGCTAGTATCCAGCCCCCAGAGACTGCTTGGATGAAATCATGGTGTCTGCAGGCAGAGATGCAAATGTCACAGTGCTCTGCATCCTTCTGGATTCTTTTCAAAGAAATGGCTCTTCTCCTTTCTACTGAAACCCCAGTGTTCTCTTTTATAGACGATGGGGTGATTTAGGATGGTTTAGATACTGTTTAGCAGGTCCTGTGGGGGTGGGGGTAGCTAATCTAGTGCCTCCGCTTGGAATGCAGAGGTACTTAAAAAGCCATTAGGCTAAGCTTGAGGCTTTAGTTGAAATTCCCAGACAAGAGGAAACGGTCCATCCATAACCTGTTGCAATATCCAAGAGCCAGACGCCTCCTACTTGGCTCCCTCTGCACCACTGTTTTGTGACCCACCAGCCTCACTAGCTGATTGAAATGGGATTAGGCGTCATTTGAGGGGTTGTATTTGCTTTCACAGACTCTTCTTTCCTTCTCCAAATGGCTCGGAGCAGCACTGCAAGGGGATGATCCGTGGTTTCAAGGAAGGAAGAGGCGATTCCGAGCCGGCCAAGTAAAAAGCCACTGGCAGAGATTCCACAGCTGATGGCCAGCTAAAAAGTCTTCCACTTTTCCTCAGATGGTGAGTGCTCACTCTTGC
Source organism: Acinonyx jubatus (assembly GCF_027475565.1). Lineage (NCBI taxonomy): Eukaryota > Metazoa > Chordata > Mammalia > Carnivora > Felidae > Acinonyx > Acinonyx jubatus. The sequence continues at coordinate 95,103,813 of NC_069383.1, read as the reverse complement.
CATTAAAATCTCAAGGCCAGGTGGTTGCCAGGGAAATCGAGAGAATGCTAAAGTTATGTCAGGAATAACAATAAAACTCATAATTGCACTGTCATAAAATGAAAGAAAGTTACAGGAGATGTTTTTATCTTAAGAATTCCAGACGCCATAGAGTTTCCCAGGAAGATACGGCCAAGACTGTGTGGTCCTTGTCACTGCGTCACAGCTGCCTTCTATAGCACAGCATCATCAGCGCCTGGCAGGAGGCTGGGCACCACAGAAGGGCTTAAATACCGTGCAGTGGAAAAGTGGTTCATTCCTGGGTACAGTTTAAGGAGAAATGTACTAGGAGATTTTGGTGGTCAAACCTGAGACTTTCTGTGGAGAAAACAATGAGCTGCGTAAGGTGTTCATTTCATTTTTTTCATTTGTTACTATAGATGACAGATCGCTCATGTCCTTATGCTAAACATGCCGAAAGAACCCTTGAGGACACAAGAGGGAAAAGTAAATGCCTACCTCAAGGACCTTCCACTTCAGAGGAGAGAGACGCAAACAAACAACTACAATAAGAAAATAGAAGTATTACATGGGGTATTGAGCGAGTACAGCTGGAAGGGAGCAGGTACAAGGCTGTTCCGGGGTGGAAATAGCATTTGCACTGAGATACACCTGCTGGAGCAGATTCAACAGACTACAAACTGGGAGGGCGCAAGGCAAATGCATAAGCTTGAGGGATTCTCATGGCAAAGGACCATAAAGACAGCCCATAGACAAATGTTGACTGGGATTGGCAATCACTTCTCTGATGCAAATAGTTATGCATTTTTATTAAAAGTCAACCACTGCTAACTGAGGTTCGGGGTGCAAAAGAAAGAATTACTATCACCAATTTTTAGGGAGAGAAACAATTGTACCAACCCTAGGCCTCTTGATGACATTCTTAGGTTTAGTTCTTTGCTCAGAAACCATACATGAGTGAAATCTGGAAGCTGCACCCAGCCTCCAGTCCCAATGAAGGAACTGATCAGACTCCCTGACCACCATGCTGACTGGGATCTGACATTGTAACGCAAAGTAGCATGGACACTACAACTCAGACGAGAGAGAAAATGTTTCTAAGTGTCTGGGTTTTAAACACAATGCCAACCCTTTGAAGTCTGGGTTACATTTCGCCTTTTAGCCTGGGCCAAATTTTTGGTCCAACAACCAAAATTTAAAAGAAGAAGAAGAAGAAGAAGACAATAAGTTGAAAAGTTTAATAAGAGACCAAGGCTTCTTGGACCTAAAGTTTGTTTTGCATACAGCATTTAAATGAATTATTTTTAAATTAATCAAAAGCACATAGCATATGATTATTTTATGTCTATCAAAATTCTCATGTATCAAAATCAAAAGAAAATTAGTTTGGTATTTGATTTTGCCAAGCCCAGAGTATTTAGGTATGACTTTGAGAGACATGTTCCCCAACCAAAGTCGTGGGCGTCCATCCTAAATAGTCGAAACGGTAAGTGGAGCTTGAGTCTTGTGGGCTGGTTTCCCAACGCTAAGGATCATCTAGACCCTCTTGTGCATCTTTCAGAGGGAAACCATGCACACACTGAGGAGGAAGCCCAGAAGCACTGGATGATTTACCAGGAGCCTTAATTCCCTCCATTTGGTAGAAAATGGCTTCTCGTAAGCTAGCTAAAGGAGGCTGAAGAGAAAAAAACTATTTTCTCATCACCCCAAACCCTCAGTAAATAAAAATATTCCTCAAAATTAAAAGCTGCAATTTTTTACATGGGATTGGCAAAATCTTAACGTAATTGTTTTTAGAAGGCTTCTGGTTGATATATTGCCTGGCACATGAAAATTAAGCAGAAAACTGCAGCATCCGCTGGGCAGGTTTCACTTAATTTACCTGACCCTCTGCCCCCTGATCTTGGTTACCTTCTTATCAGACACTTTTCTAATGTACACCATGGAGTTATAGCATTCTAGAACATTCTAAACACTATATCACAAATGCTGATAGACAAGACACAAAATCTTTTTTTACTTTTTATTTAATTTTTTTAATGTTTATTTATTTATTTTTGAGATAGAGAGAGACAGAGCATGAACATGGGAGGGGAAGAGAGAAAGGGAGACACAGAATCCAAAGCCGGCTCTAGGCTCCAAACTGTCAACACAGAGCCGGATGCGGGGCTTGAACTCACAAACTACGAGACCATGACCCGAGCCAAAGTCGGACACTTAACTGACTGAGCCACCCAGGCACCACACAAATAAAATCAAAGAGCACAAACTGATGAGAGAAAAAAACAGAAAAGACCGACTGTGGAAAGGCAGCAATAAATTGTAATAATTTAATTTCCAAATATTTGAGGATTTTCCAGCTCTCATTCTGTGATGGATTTTTCATTTAATTCCATTAAGGTCTGAGGGTATGGTTAGTACAATTTTTATTTTGTTAACTTTGTTGAGATGTGCTTTATGATGCCGAATATGGTCTGTCTTGGTGAATGTCATATGTAAGCTTAAGAGGCATGTGTTATTGGGTGGGAAGTGGTCTATAGATCTCAACTGTGTCCAGTTGACTAAGGGTGTTGTTGAGCTTGACCATGTCCTTACTGACTTCCTGACTGCTGGACCTGTCCACTTCTGATGGGCAGGAGGGAAGACTCCACCAAAATTTTGCATTCATCTAATTCTCCTTGCAGATCCATCACTTTGATCTTACATGTTTTGACACTCTGTTCTTACGGCCATGCATACGAAAATTGTTGTGTCTTCTTGGAGAATTGACCCCTTTAAAATTACATATATATGGTGTGTGTGTGTGTGTGTGTATAATACATATATATATATGTATATAGATATATATGTTTTTATATATACATAATATGTCATATATACTGTACATATATATAAATATATTCCTTATCTCATTACATTCCTCTTGCTCTGAAGTGTATTGTCTGAAATAAAAATGTCTACTCCACCTTTTATTTGTCTTGTTATATATATATGTGTGTGTATGTGTATATATATATATGTATCTTACTATACATATATGTATGTGTGTATATGTATATGTGTGTGTATATATATATACACACACAATAATCATGTCTACTCCACTTTTTGTTTGATTAGTGCTAGCATGGTATATCTTTCTTTATACCTTTACTTTTAATCTATTTGTGTCTTTATATTTAAAGTGGGCTTCATATAGACAACATATAGTTGCAGTTTGGATTTTGGTCTGCTGACAGTCTTTTTTTTTTTTTTTTTCTTTAATGTATATTTGTTTTTGAACGAGAGAGCAGAGTGTGAGTGGGGGGAGGGGCAGAGAGAGAGGGAGACACAAAACCCAGGCAGGCATCAGGCTTCAGGCTCTGAGCAGTCAGCGCAGAGCCCGGCACATGGCTCAAACTCACAAACCTTGAGATCATGACCTGAGCCGAAGTTGGACGCTTAACCGACTGAGCCACCTGGGGGCCTCTGACAGTCAGTCTTTCAACTGATCTACTTAGATCATTGACGCTTAAAGTGATTATTGATATAGCTGGGTTTATGTCTACCACATTCATTATTGTTTTTTGTTTATTGCTCTGTCTTATTTTCTTTTTGGTCTTCCACTCTTGTTTTGCCTTTTCTGCTTTGGAGTGTTTTATATGATTTATTTTCTTTCCTCTCTTTGCATACCATTTATACTTGTATAAAATTTTTCTTTTCTTGGGGTGCCTGGGTGGCTCAGTCGGTTGAGCGACTGACTTCGGCTCAGGTCATGATCTCATTGGTTGTGAGTTCGAGCCCCGCGCCGGGCTCTGTGCTGAAGGCTCAGAGCCTGGAGCTTGCTTCAGATTGTGTCTCCTTCTCTCTCTGCCCCTCCCCCACTCATGCTCTGTCTCTGCCAAAAATAAACATTAAATTTTTTTTTTTTTTTTTTTTTTTTTTTTTAGTGATCACCCTAGAATTTACAATGTACATTTATAGCCATTCCAAAACCACTTTCAAATAATGGCTTCACAGATACTACAAGGACGTTCTAACGGAGTATTTCAAATTCCGCCCATCCATGCTTTAAGATATTGCTGTCACTCATTTAATTTCTAAGTTACAATCACGGAATACATCATTGCCATTATCATTTAGAATAAACTTTTATCTGTTAGATAATTTAAGAGAACAATAAATATTTTATCTTTTTAATAAATGTTCACTTATTCTTTGTAAAATGCTCTTCTTTTCTGTAGATCTAAGTTTCTGACCTAAATCGTTTTCCTTCTCTCTGAAGAACTTTTAACATTTCTTACAGGGCAGGTCTACTGACAATAAATTCCCTCCATTTTTGTTTGTCTGGGAAAGCCTTTATTTCTCCTTCCCTTGTTTTGGAGGTAATAGATACGTTTATAACCTAGATTGTGGTGATGGTAACATGAGTGTATACGTATATACAAAATCACCTAATTGTACTCATTAATTATATGCAAGTTTTATACCAATTATACTTCAATAAAGCTGGAGTGGAGGGCGAAAAGTCACACATCAAAAATGGAGTTAGATTCTTCATTACAGAGGAAGATTAAAACTCCCCTGCCCTTTCTGAACCCAAAGAAGGTTCTGGCTTCTCCTTATTGTAGGCTCTGACAGAAAATCTTTGGGTAACAGTTAGGTAAGTAGCCATCTTGAGTTATGTAAACGCAGCATCAGTAGTGTCCTTCAAGATTCAGAGAGATTAATAAGAAAGACAATTTACCCCATTTGAAAAAGAAATCAAAGTGAGAAGTTGCTGAGAGATGGGACGGAGTTTCTGGGCCTCTGAGGACACAGGAGTGGGTCCTGCTGGACCTCTAAGGTTGTACCCGTCCCCAGAGAACAGCGTGTGCAGGCTGAGAGGTGATTTCTTAGAGTTATAGTAATAGCTGGGGCTCAGACCTCTAGGGAATTGCCACCAGGCATGTCCATAGAGATGAACTTTCGTTCACCCCTGAGGAGGGGCTCTGGTCACCTTGCAAGGGGCCTCGGTGTCCACCGCCAGGCCCCAGCCTCGGCCTTCAGGGACAGGCTTGTCACTCTTATCTCCCACCACAGACTTACCTCAGATCACCTTTCCTGCCTCACCTCCCCACTCCTCGTCCTTAGCAGAGAGACCTCATTCCTAACACACGTGACTCCATAATCTGTCTGGGCTTCTCTCAGCATAATTTAATCTGATACAGAATTCCAGGTTGGTGGTTTTTTCCCCCCTTTGGACACTTTAAATATTTCACTCCACCCTCTTCTTGCTTGCGTGGTGTGTGAAGAGAAGTCCAATGTAATTCTTACCTTTGCTCCTCTGTAGGTAAGGTATTTTTTTCCTCAGGCTTCTCTCAAGATTTTCTTTTTATCTTTGATTATTGGCAGTTTAAATGTGATATATCTAGGTGTAGAGTTTTTGGCATTTGTCTTGCTTGAGTTCTTGGACCTTTCTTCTCCTTTTGCTATTCCTGGTATGCATATTACTTTCATAATGGTCCTGCAATCCTTGGATATTCTCTTCTGTCTTTTTTGCATGTCGTATTTGGAACATTTTGTTGACCTCTCTTTAATCTCACTGATTCTTCCCTTGGTTGTGTCCAGTCTATGGTGCACCCATCAAAGTCATTCTTCATTTCTATTGAATTTCCTTATCATTCATATTTAGAGTTTCAATGTCTCTGTCCATCTATTCTTGTATGCTGTTCACTTTTTCCATTAAAGTCTAAAAAAATTTTTTTTAATGTAAATGTTTATTTATTTTTGAGAGAGAGAGGGGGAGGGGCAGAGAAAGCCAGGGAGACCCAGAATGCGAAGCAGGCTCCAGGCTCTGAGCTTGAACTCATAAACACAGGAGATCATGACCTGGGCTGAAGTCAGACACTTACCTGACTGAGCTGCCCAGGCGCCCCAGCATTTTTTTTAAAGTAGGTTTTAGGCTCAGGATGGAGCTCAGAGTGGGGCTTGAACTCACAGCCCTGAGGTTAAGACCTGAGCTGAGAGCAAGAGTCCAACACTTAACCACCTGAGCCACCCAGGTGCCCCTGAAGTCCTTAGCATATTAATCGTGGTTATTTTAAATTCATGGTCTGGCATTTCCAGCACGTCTGCTGTATCCGAGTCTGGTTCTGACACCTGTTCTGTCTCTTCATATTTTACTCTTTATGTTTTAGTATGCCTTGTGATTCTTTTTGTTAAAGCTGGGCGCACCGAGTAACAAGAACTGAACTGTAGTGTGAGGTTTTATGTTTACCTGGGTGTAAGTCAGGCTGTGTTTATTATTTGCTGTAGCAGCATGTGCCAGAGACAAAAATCACCATTGTTGTCCACTGTTGTCTCTCCCCTATTGTTTTTGGGTTTCCATAGAGACTTCTTAGGTAAGGTCTGGAAGCGCTGTTCTTTCCCTTGTAATCCCTTGTTACTATACAGGAGCCCTATTGATGTGTTGGCGAGGTGTGTGGGGAGAGGAAAAATTCTGTAGTCTTGTGAGTTGGTCTCAGAATTTGATTGAACCCGAGCCTCTGGACTGTGACCTTCACAGTTTTTCGTCTCCCTTAGGCGAGACAGGATCTAGAAGGGGATAGAGTTGGGTATTTCTCTTCCCGCAGGTCAGTTAATCTCTGGTGACACCTCCGTGGGTTAGAGTCTGGTAAAATAGTTAAGTCCCGGAGGGGATTTTTCTCTGATTTTCACTGTTAGGACCCAATAGAACTCCTGGAGGTAAAAGTCATGATAGTGTGGGAATCCCTTTAAGACTCACCCCCTTTCTGAAGATCTTCACTCTTATGCCATGTCTGTACCCGAGCCCCTAGCAATTCGTCAGCTGCAGTTTTTCTAGTCCTGTGATGTCTACAGTAGCTCCCAGGCCTCTTCTGTATTCATCTGTACTTTCTCCAAATTTCAGGAGGCAGTTTGTCTTGTGATCTCAGTCTTTTGTTGGCTCTAAGTAGGCCTGCTGTTTTCATTTTGTTCACCTTTTGTCTTCTTGTGAGGATGGAGTGATGGCTTCCAAGCTCCTTACATGCTGGACCCTAGACCAGAAATCTCCTGTGCATTTCTAATATTATTATTTTGTTTTTTGCAAAAATATTGTTATAGGTGCCAATATCTTTTCTCTCTATCGAGGCAAAAATAGAGCCTACATTAAAAAAAAAATTAATGTTTATTTACTTTTGAGAGAGAGAGAGACAGAGTGCGAGTGAGGGAGGAGCAGAGAGAGACAGAGACACAGAATCCGAAGCAGACCTCAGGCTCCAAGCTGTTAGCACAGAGCCCAATGCAGGGCTCGAACTCACGAACCATGAGATCGCGACCTGAGCTGAAGTCGGGTGCTTAACTGACTAAGCCGCCCAAGTGTCCCTGAGCCTAGATTTCTTATTAGTGGTTTAAAATTCATAATACGAATCAGTATTTTAAGTCATAAATAGTACCTTTCACTATAAAATGCTAATTCTCCATCTCAAGCTTCTGTTCATTAGCAGAGGTTATACAGTATCTTGTAACTGAGAAACATGTATTATTTTTGTACAGAGATCAGAGTTGGTAGGGCACGTAATAACATGTGTTAATGTAGCTTACACTATTGGGGCCATGGTTTATACAGAGGCAGCCTCTGCTAGAGTGAACACAAGCTCTTGTGTGGGCTAGAGATAAATAATTTTCCCTGAATAGATGGATTGCTTTATTCAAATAGATAATCTTTGCAAACAGTCCATTTGATCAGTATTTTTAGTAAACATTCAAATAAATTTCAATCTTCACAGTGGAGGTGGTTTTCAGTGGCTATCAAATTTTTGCTTGTAGGGGCGCCTGGGTGGCTCAGTCGATTAAGCAGCCGACTTCAGCTCAGGTCATGATCTCTTGGTTGGTGAGTCCGAGCCCCGCGTTGGGCTCTGTGCTGACAGCTCAGAGCCTGGAGCCTGCTTCAGATTCTGTGTCTCCCTCTCTCTTTGCCCCTCCCCCGTTTGCACTCTGTCTCTCTCTGTCTTTCAAAAATGAATAAATGTTAAAAAACAATTAAAAAATTTTTTTTGGCTTGTGTACCCAGAAGAGAATATATATACACCCACGTAAGTGCACATACATGCATGTACAGTTCAAAGTTGAACCCAATTTCAAATTAGATGATTTTCATCAAGTTTTAAATCAAGGAAAGCATGTAATTTCTGGAATGTTGTTAATATTATAATTTTAAAACAAAATTACCTATACAATTATCCAATAAAATGTCATAGCAATTTGATAGCTATTAACAATCATTTAGAATAAAGAAAAATAGCTCTCATTTTAAAATTTGAAATTCCCTTTGCTCTCTAATTATGTATTTGTGTTCCACTTTCCTCACACGTTTTTATTCTAATATACTACTTTTTAACGTTTTTTTTTAAGTTTATTTATTTTGGAAGATAGAGAGAAAGAGAGAGAGAGAGACAATGTGAGTTGGGAGAGGAGCAGAGAGACAGGATCCCAAGCAGGCTCCATACTGTCAACACAGAGCCCAATGTGGGGCTTGAACTCATGAACCAGGAGAGCATGACCTAAGCCAAAATCAAGAGTCTGACACTAACCATCTGAGCCACCCAGGTGCCCCTACTTTTTAATGTTTGAAAGTCTTTATTCATCATTGCAAAAAGTGCCCATTATTTTAAATTTTAAAAGTGTTATTTTAAATTAAAAAAAATCTCGTAATTGTAGATACATGATCATAGAGATAAATATTATACATCTTGCTAATTATGACATATAAGAGGCAAAATCTTATTAATGACGGCCTCTGTTAAGCAGATGGGTGGCATTAGGAGTTCATGTATGTGTGGATGAGTAATACTTATCGCTGGAATGGGACAAGGGTTCACTATCATTTCTAGCCCTGATTTTCTTTTATGATAATTGTAATTTCTGAGAAACTTGGTTTGCATAAATAGTAATTGGGAATATAAAGAGTTTGGTTGTGGAAATGTCACTTAATTCTTTGAACTCTTTCCAAATTATGTTTTTAATGATCTAACATCAATAATTACATTATGTCCTCCGTCAATTTTGTTGAAAAGGGATATTTGGAAGCCACAAAGGAATCTGTTACTCAGTCATCAGCATTATTAATTTTCTCAACACCTACAGCACAATTTGAATGTTACTTCAAGACTGGAGATTTGAATCTCTTTAGAGACTTGTATTCTTTAAGGCAATGCAACTGTCAGATTCCAGGTTGGTCGGAGTTCTGCCTTTAATTCTTTTTAATGTTTATTTACTTTTTGAGAGAGAGAGAGAGAGAGAGAGAGAGAGAGCACAAGCAGGGGAGGGGCAGAGATAGAGGGAGACACAGAATCCTAAGTAGGCTCCAGGTTCTGAGCTGTCAGCACAGAGCCCGACGTGGGGCTTGAACTCACAAATCACAAGATCATGACCTGAGCCGAAGTCGGAGGCCTAACCAGCTGAGCCACCCAGGTGCCCCAGAGCTCTGCCTTTCTTATGCAGTGTGAGAGAGAGCCATTGGGGAAGGGAGATGGACCAGGAGTTGGGCTGAAATATGGCCTTTACCCCAGGCCCATTCAAGGTACATAGGTTTTAGGAAAGATGTCATACAGAAGTTAAGAATGTGGCAGTTGATTTCACTAGAAAATATCCATATCTAGGCAGCCCTTGGAAAATCCTCACAACCCCTGTAGTAAATATCAAAGTCTCTGCCAGTTTGCTAGGTTTGGTCTAACTGACAAAGAAGCATTTTGTAGTTAAGAAAGAAAAAAAAAAGAAAAGAAAAGAAAAAAAAAGAAAAGAAAAGAAGAGAAAGAAGGAAGGAGGGAAGGAAGGAAACAGAACCAGAATTCCATAGATCAATCTAATAATTCCAATTAAAACACTATATTGAATGCTAGCAAATTAGATCCAATGATATGTTAAAGGAAAAATAACCAGTAGAGTTTATTCAAAGAATAAGTTAAGATGGAGAAATTTATCACTCAAATCAAAACCACAAATCAGTAGGATGGCATCTTATAAATGTAATGCAATTCTAACACAAATTTCAATGGCAACATATTTTAAACTTGACAAATCATATGATTATCCTGATCAATCTCCAAAAGGCATTTGGAAAAACTCAAAATCCATTTTTTAAGTTTATTTATTTATTTTGAGAGAAACAGAGAGAGCACTAGTGGGTGAGGGGCAGAGACAGAGGGAGAATTCGAAGAAGGCTTTGCATGCTGCCAGCACAGAGCTCAACTTGGCTTAAACTCATGAAACTGTGAGATCATGGCCTGAGCAGATATCAAGAGTTGGACACTTAACCTACTGAGCCACCCAGGCACTCCTCAAAATCCATTTCTATTAAAAATATTCTCAGTCAAGATTCACTAGTGGCTGCTAAATTCAATGGGTGAAGTTCTGAGGAAAACAGGATGTGCATTCTCATATACCTGCCCTGAGTTATTTGTTAGCTGGAGGGAAAGCTAGTTTACAGTGGAGAAAACCTGGCAGAAACCACCTAATGCCCATGAGCCCTGCGACGTGATGCGATATGATGCATGGAGATGGTCATTACTGTGGTAATCTTACCAAATATGGGTAATCTCAGTCATTTGAAGATACTAGTCAAGCTCAAGTCGGGCAACATTTGGCAAAATAACGGATCAACATTCTTCAGTGATGTCATGGTCAAGAAAAACAAAGAAAGATTGAGAAACTGTTATAGACTGTCTGAGACTAACGTGATGTAAGATCCTGAATAGCATCAAGGAACAGCAACAACAAAGATATCAATTTAAAAAAAGACAAAAAACAAAGCTAGGTGAAATTTGATTAGGCCTTTAGTTAATGGAGTGGTGCCAATGTTAGTTTCCTGGTTCTGTTAAATGTACTGTGCTTATGTAACATGTGAACACTGAAGGGGGCTGGGAGAGGGACATATGGAAATTATTTACACCTTTTTTCAACTTTTCTGTAAGTCTAAAGGCAGCTTAAATTAAAGGTACAAAATCAATGCCGTGCCAGGATCATCTATGTGATTCCTTTAGTATGATAAAGAAGATTTCCTTAACCTGATTTTTAAAATACTATAGCCGTCACAAACCACAGGCCAATCTCATGCTCATGGTGAAATACCAGAGACATTAAAATCTAGAAAAGTATGCCTCCCATTACCATTATTACTCATGATGTTTATGAAAGGTCTAGTCATTGCAAAAAGACAAAAACACGTCATGAGAAATATAAATTTGAGAAGGAGAAGATACATTGATGTTATTTATAGGTGATAGAGTTTGAAATATATAAAACATAAATAAGTCAACCGAAAAATATGAGTAATGATTTAGAAAGGTGGCGAGCTACAAATAAACATACAAAAATCAATTGTTTTTCTATTCCCCAGTTCAAAATTGCACTGAATGAAATAAACTCAGTGATATCAGACAAAATATAAACCATATACCAATACAATTAAGAAAGTTATTTAGTACACTTAAATGAGGAAAACTAAAAACTCCACTTAGTGGCATACAACATGATTTGATTAAATAAAAACATACAATATATTCTTTCATAGGGTTACCAGTTATTGCAAAATATAATTTCTCTTTTAATTTTTTTTTTTTTTTTAAGAAGGCTTCACTCCCAGCATGGAGTCCAACATGAGGTTGGAACTCATGACCCTGAGATCAAGACTGGACTTGAGATTAAGAGTTGGTCGCTCAACCAACTGAACCAGCCAGGTAGCCCTCTCTTTTAATTCCTTATGAACTGAATGCAATTCCAATTGAAATTTGAATCAAAATATATCTGCAACTTGAAAAAGTGATTATAGCTCAGAAGATTTGGAGTAACAAAACTAATAAGGGAGGAGGTATATTTTTTTAGTACTGAAATGTAGCATGAAGTGACCATAAAACAAAAAACAATGAAAAACAGTCACCTGTATATAAACATCCTATTACGGTCATTGTGGCATTTTAAATTAGTGGGGGGGAAATTAATTATTTATTAAAGTGCTTCTGGAAAACTTGATAAACCCTTTGGAAAAAGAACAAGCAAGAATCTGTTCAAGTTATACATGAAAATAGATCCCAGATGGATTATAGAATTGATTGATAGAAGAAATGAGACCAAAAAAAAAAAAAAAAAGGAGTATTTAACAGACTCTTTTCTCAGAGGAGGATGTTTATATGGAAGAAGTGGTAAGACAGCCGTGTCATATCTGATTACATGGAATCTACATTTGTTCACATAAAAACAAGTGAGGGGGCACCTGGGTTAAGCGTCAGACTCTTGATTTCAGCTCAGGCCATGATCTCACTTCGAGCCTCGTGTCAGACTCTGCACTGACAAAGTGGAGCCTGCTTGGGATTCTCTCTCTCTCTCTCTCTCTCTCTCTCTCTCAAACTAAATAAATTTTTTTTAAAAAAGGCTGACAAATTAAAGGGTAAAAAGGAAGAGCAATACGTATCACAAAAATGTGAGAAAAATGAATATTAATATCTTCAACAAATGAAGAGGTCTTATAAATTCAAAAGAATGAGTACAAACTCCTGCATAGGAGACGATACACAATATAAATGGTGCATGAACACATGCAAGTCAGACAACCTCCATGAAAACAAAGCAATGTACCTTGAAACGTGTAGAGAAGAACTATTATTCACCCACTGGATTGGCAAACTTTTCCTATTTTAAAAGTCTAAAGAAGTTATGAGGTGGGCATTCCCCTGTAGCGTTTAACTTATTGCAACCTTCTGGAATACAGTAAATCTGTGGCTTTAGACGTGCTTACATCCCAGGGCCTAGTAAATCCACAGACCCAACTGTCTCGCAGTAGGGAATTAGATACATTCTCCATACTGATAATCCACGGAATATTCTGTGTTAGTCATGGCTTCTAACAGTACTAAAACTGAGAAAACGGGTTGTACATCAGAATTAACCAAGACAGGGGCTCCTGAATGGCTCAGTCTGTTAAGCGTCCGACTTTGGCTCAGGCCATGATCTCAAGGTTTGTGAGTTGCACCTGCATCAGGCTCTCTGCTGTCAGTGCAGAGCCTGCTTCACTTCCTCCGTCTCCCTCTCTCTGTCCCTTCCCTGCTCCTTCCCCCACTCAAAAAGTAAATAAACATTAAAAAAAAAAAAAGAATTAACCAAGATGGTCTTTGAAAATACCTCTTTGGGCCTTTCAACTCCTGTCCCACCCCACCCCCCACTTCCTTCTGATTTTCTGATTCAGGTGCAGGACTCAGAGCTGGGGTTTTTGCATACATCTCCAGTGAAATCTGATGCAAGCCCTCCATTGCTAAACACTATTCCAAATAATATTCAATACCATAGGGAATTACTCTCAATAATAATGTGAAATTTAAAACACCGATGTGTTTACTTTCTATGACCCTAGTTTTAGAGGACATACAGTGTTATGTGTGCATTTATTTATTTTTTTTACAGAACGCTCTTTACACTTTTTCAATATTTCCAAGTGTTCTTTATGAACATTCCTTAGGATAATCACTACTGGTGCTATTGGTTAAAAAAAAAAAAAGGTTGTGGTTTTTTTTGTTTTTTTTTAAAGAGTGACTGTCCTCTCCTTTCCCATCTCTGCCTGTGCTTACCGAAATATGCCAGGTCCTCAGAGAGCACCTCAAATTTACCCCTAGACAACTATGGCATTATTTCCATGTGAATACTGGAGAAAGAAAAAGAGAGAGAGAAAAGTAAAACATTGTGCACCAAGTGAAATGTAGAGTTTAGCTATTATCTAATGAATTTGATCACAGTAGGTAGCCAATCTTGATAATTGTTTTAAAAGATTTTTCTTCAATTGCAGCCTATGGGGGTGGGGTGGGTTTCCTGGGACAAAGGTGGTGGCGTCAGGGGAGCTAAAACAAAGGGAAAATCCTCTAAATCAACACTAACAACAAAACTCACATACACAAAACATAAAACCAAATGTCTCCCGGGCTCTGCCTCAAAAGTACATAAGAGGACCCGAGTGTTAAAACAATTCTGCACATATATATGGATTTGGTCACTATCTCTTGCCCCGATACCTGTTTTTCTGTTTTATTCTACGTTCTTGCAAAGATCCAAAGCATTTGAAAGAGAGTTTGAAATGTGCATTTATACTTAGAATGAGCTATGGCCCATTATACCAAAAGACAAGCCTTCTCAGAAGTCTACTCTGGTGCCCTAGAGAATGAATTAATTAAAAAGATATTAATTAGCTCAATCAATCTCCCCCATAGCACCGCTTTGTGGGAAGGTTGAAACTTGTTTGAATGGTTGAAGAATACCTGGACCCTGCATAAGACCACCTTAAAGTATATCCTTCAAGCTGAGGCCCATTTGGGAATTCAAGAGGGCGGTAGTAACAGTTCTACAGAATACAAACTGTTGTCATGGGCAAATGGAGACACACGCTCACTCTAACTAGGTGCTTCCCTCTGTTTGAACACACTGAGGCCATGGTGAAATCAGACTATTCTGGAGCCCGAAGGCAAAGTCAGTAACGTGGACACACTGGGCTGAAAAATTACAACAATGCCATCAATGAAATACTGTGCACTTGATTCGTTCTGAGGTGTAACAAGTTCTAAAGGACCCTCAGGGGGAGTTAGGGTAGGGAAAGAACACTAAATAAGAGAAATATGACCCCAACTTCTACAGAGCTCACGGGCTAACTGGAGATGTAAGTAGTTGAGCTAGAAAACACACCATCGCGTGTGAAAACGGGTAGGATGAGTGAGGCCGTGATGTCCAGGTTGGAGCCTGGCACCCGTGCTACAATTGACAGTCATGGCGTTTAAGCTGAAGATGACTAAGGGTTTGTCAACTAAAGGAGGAGGTTGGTATAAGGAGGATTGTTTCGGGTAGGAAGTAGAACATGCAGGTATATTCAGAGGAGAGCCTATGACCCAGTTACCGCCTGGAGGAAGTGTGGTTGATTTTCAGAATGGGAGGCAGCTAGTAGTGAGAGATGAGACCAGAAAGGCAAGAGGAGAAGTACCTTATCCCACAGGGTTAGAAGCTTAGACTTGTCTTGAGGGTGAAGGGATGGTCCTGAGGAGGGGAAGGACGTGATCAGATTTCCTCTCATGGGATCACAGCCTGACCTGTAGCTGATGCAATGGAGGGTAAAGAAAGACTCAAGGCTAGTTGTGGGGAGAACAATTCAAGAGAGAGAAGATGGGGGTCTACAGGGTAAGATAAGAAACCAGTGCTTTGTGGAGAAATTTATGCAGTAAAGCTAATTTACGTTGTAAGTGGCTCTGGGGAGGAGGCAGATAAAAGACTCAATCATGAGAGGACAATTTCAGCGTGGGTATAGTGTCCATGGCATGGCCCCACACTTCTGAAGTGTTTTCCTCTTTGCAGAAGTAACTGCACCAAATCGGTGGTATCCTAGGGACTTCTAACAGGCTCAAAATTTCTCATGACATTAATTGTCAGAACTGAGGTATTGAGTTTAATTGATCCACCCATCTATGTATAGAAGTGAGGGGGAAATTAAGTTGTTTGACATATAAAATTCTAAGCAAATGGTTTAAACTATGCAATATAGTGACATATTTTATGGGTGGTTTTGATGTTGCATTGACTCAGTCTCAGACTGGTTTTCAAATAATTTATTTTTCCAGACACTAATATCTCTGCCAGAACCATAACAAAATGAATGAAATTAGACAGGCTATAAAAGTGTATATTTAGTAGGGGATTGGAAAAAGGGGAGCTAACTTCCTTTCTATTTCTTGAAGTGGTTTAGCTGAAAAAAAAATGTAGCTTGGTATACACACAAAGAAAACCTGATACAGAAAAATCCCAAATGAAATATTAATGGTGTGTTTGCCAGCCAGAGGGCATATACACGGTTTGCTCCAAACTTCTGTGAAGCCAGAATTAATGTTTGTAGCCTTTTCATGAGCTTTTTATTCCAAGTTCAACTATTTACTCTCATGTAATTAGGATGTCTTTCAAAAAGGTTTGAAAGAGACTCTATCCTAAGAGGTCTGAGATCCAAGAAAGAACAACATGACATATTTCTCCAATGTCTATCTTTAATGGAGAAGAATCCAAGAGCATTTGCTGGAAGTTTGTCTAAAATGGGGCTGCGTCCCAAAGCCCAAATGCTAGACCCACTGGATGATGGAACCATGAAGAAGAACAGGAGGAAGGGGAAA
The DNA here is from genome assembly GCF_027475565.1 of Acinonyx jubatus. Lineage (NCBI taxonomy): Eukaryota > Metazoa > Chordata > Mammalia > Carnivora > Felidae > Acinonyx > Acinonyx jubatus. Next base: position 95,087,671 of record NC_069383.1, on the reverse strand, counting down.
GCTCCACTGAGACTCTGGCCTTGCATTTTTAAGAAAATGTAGGCTGTCAGGAGCATATTCAGGGTCACAGTCAGGTAGTTTTCAGAACCATTGATTAGAAATCAAAGTCTCCAAAATTCTGCCTCCATTCCCTCTTTTACTTCCATCTGATTCCCCTGGAGGGACCCAAGGGAGCCCCACAGTAAGATGACGCTGAAGGGAACCGGCCTTGTAGAGCCCGAGCCCTTTGATTGTGTGGCCCAGCCCCTGCCCTGGCCCCACTCAGATTACAGCCCACAGTCTGCATTGTCCAGACAAAGGAGCAGTGGCTCCCTTCAAAAGACTGCCTGGAGCATGGCCACTCTGGGCTGTCTTCCCCAACCCCAGCCTCCTCCTGTTTCTTCCTTCAGCCCGCCCCTTCTGGGTTTCTGGAGTAAAACATTTAGAAACCAGTCAGCCCTGCGGTGGACTTCCTGGGGCCAAGCGGACTTGGCTGTCCCCACCCTTGAGATTTCTGTTTCCCTTTTTGTGCCTTCTGGGGAGGGTGTGAACCACAGGGCAGAAGGAGGGGCCTTCATTTCTAAGAAGGGTCTTACATACCCAGTAATATTCTGGTTCTTTCTTTCTTTACCACTACCACCCAGCTATCTCACAATCTTCAATTTCTAAACAAAGGTTTGTTGAGTGGATATAGTCAGGTGAAGTTAACGACATTGCCTGATTTTAAATGGCAAAGGTCTTAGATCTTAGTACTAACAATTAGATGTGTTTTTGTGTCAGGCACTGTCCTAAGATCTTTCTATCTATTTAGACATTTAATCTTTATAGTGACCCTATGAGGTCATGTATTTTCCTCATCTGTGAGGGAGAGAAGTTAAATGCCTTGCTTGGTGTCTGTCACACAACTAGCAGGTGACAGAGCTGAGTTTGAACCCAAGGCTTCTGCCCCAGAGGCTGTGCTTGTAACCACTGTCCTATAGTGTGACACAACTAGAACCCATTGATTGGTTGGAAGGAAAGCTTTTTCAGCCAATATTATTTCTTGATTCTCTGACAAATCTAAGAACCCTTTTCATTTTGCCATTGCTACTCCCAGTTAGGCTGTGAAAGCTCTAGTCACTGGGATTTGGAAGGTGGTGAGTGAAGGCAGAAAGGGGGAGAGAGAAAGAGTAAAAGACAGGAGTCCTACTTTAACTGTCTAGTCAGAGGTCCCAAAACTGAGTGAGCTTCAGAACGACCTGGAGGACTGGTTACAACACAGATAGTTGACCTCCCCTGAGGTGCTCCTTCATTAGACCTGGTGTGGTACCTGAGAATTTTTATTTGTAAGAAGCACTCAAGTGATACTGATGCTGCTGGTCTAGGGTCACACTTGGAGAACCACTGGTCCAGGAAGTTACTTGAGTTGGTGCTCTTATATGAGACCAAGTAGGCCATGGGAAAAAGTTCTGGGCAGGTGCCCTTCCAGAAGCTACTGTTTCTCTTTTGGCCTTTTCAGGAATTTCAGCTCTTTTTGCGTATTTTGTACTGAGCCATCACGAGTGAGAGTCTTACAAGTTTGCTCCCTTGTTTTATGTATCTTAAGGCTTAACAAATACTGACGAAAATCTTTGCAATGTTTTTATTATTATTTTTCCCCCCATGATTCCCATGTAGACTGTTGTAGAAGGAATGAAATTGAGGGGAAGGGAGAACGGGACCATTCAGAGAGTGTGTGTTTAAGTCTCCCTTCCCTTATCTCACACATTAAGACTGGCCCCCGCAAAGGACAAAGTCAAGGCTTACTGGCTAGTTAATTTCTGGTGTTAACAAGAAATTAACCACATTGAATTCCTTCTAGACATTAGGAAACCAGTAATGGGATCTTTGTCTTTTGGCAAATGTCCCTCACAGAGGCCTCACCACTGTCTACTTGGGCCATGTACTGGGATCAAATGCTGATTACAGCTGGAAGCCTAGAGTGTCCAGGAGCGATCGCTCCCTTCTATCCCGTCTTGGTTCTGAATTTCCCCTAAGGACGGACCTGTCAGCTTACCCAGATCTTAAGATGTGGAAGCCATTCTTGCTAAGAAAGTCAAGGGATATATTGCTTCCCAAGAACATTGATGCTTGTGGTGGTGGTGGTGGTGATGGTGGTGATGGATGAAAGACAAAAATGAACACTTCAAGTCTGCAAAATAGCTACTTTCTCTTGTAGCAGAAGGGCTCCAGGAGAGTGGAAGGCCCAATTGCAAAGTACATAAGGTTGGTCTTCTGGTATCCTCTGACACCTGTTTCGAGTTGCCCCTCTCCACTCTCTGCCTCTCCAGTTTTCGCTATTATTTTGAGTCTCTCTCTCTTTCTCTCTCTCTCTTTATTATTATTATTATTATTATTATCATTTACAGGTTCTTACTGACTCCCTTCAAGGGGTTGTTAATAAGGCTTAACTTCTTACAAAGGCTTTAGCATTCTACATGGAACTTTTGAACACAGTAAAATAACACTGTCCCATAGAGCGTTGTATGAAAATACAGTGTTTTATGTTCAAGGATAGGTAGTGGCTACCATATTGGACAGCAGATGGTGGGACTGGTGTTTTCAATGACAGAACCTCAGACCATACCTTAGGCAGTTACCAGCCCATAAGACCAGATCTTCATGGCAGACAGATAAGCCAAAACATTCCCAGTCTAAGACTAAAATAAGTCCCAAGATATAACAGAAGAGAGTGGAACAGAAAGGGTTTATTTCAATTTCCATGTTGGCATACTGTCTTGGTACAGAGGAGACAAATAGGAAATGAAAGCAGGGGAACAAGAAAAAAACTGTAGGTATGGTAGTCTTGTGTGGTGACAGTGTAAGCCCCGGGCAGGCTCTAACAAAATGTGTTGAAGAGGAATAAAAAAGAAAGCCAGGCAGATAAGATGGTGTTAATTAATGGAGCCTGAGTAATCGAGGCTGAAGAGCAGTTTCAACATTTGAATTTCCAGAGGCAAGAGGGAGCTATGGGATGACAAGACGAAAAGAGGGTTTTAGAAGTGGTAGTCAGGGTAGGCTGAAGATGAAGAGACTGGGGTCAGACAAGCTACTGCCATCCAATCCACTCCTTGGGGACAAGAAGGAGCTCAGCACCAGGGCTTGCAGGAAGAGAGGAGAGGAAGGGGAGAACCTTCTGCTGTCTGCAGCATGTCACATCTAAGGACTCGCTCTTCCTTTGGCTCTTGGCCTCTGTGACGTGTCAGCTTCTGCTTCTTTTCCCATCTCTTCTGTCACCTCCTCTGCCAGCTCCTTTTCTTTGACTCACAACTAATCTTGGTGTTCCCATGATTCTTTACTGGTCTTCTTTCTTGTCCCCCATTCTCTTGCCTTCAGCTATAATGCCTAAACATTTATCCCAAATTCAAAAAAAAATTTTTTAAGTGTTTACTCATTTTTTGAGAGGGAGAGAGACAGAGTGTGAGTAGGGGAGGGGCAGAGAGAGAGGGAGACATAGAATCCAAAGCAGGCTTCAGGCTCTGAGCTGTCAGCACAAAGCCCGACACGGGGCTCAAACTCATGAGCTGTGAGATCATGACCTCAGCTGAAGTCGGACACTTAACCAACTGAGCCACCCAGGCACCCCACATTTACCCCAAATTCATGTCTCCATTCCAGTGTCCATCCATCTATCCTTTCCCATATTTCCAACTGCCTCTTGAACATTCCCACTTGAGCATATCACTAGCACTTCAAAATTAATGCCTAGAACACTCTACATCATTGCCTACATCCAAACATGTCTCCCCCTTGGATTTCCTTCCTTTTGATAATGGAAAAAAGATCTACTTAGCTACAAAGACTCAAAATCTCAGAGCCCCATCCACTGACTTCCCTCTTCTTGGCTCTTAGGCCATAGAGGCAAAATTACTTGGCTTCTTTTCCTTTGTGCCCATGAGCCATTTTTGCTAGCTTCTTCCCCCACTTTTCTATCTATGCAGTGCTCTAGTTCACCGTTGGTCCTTTTTTTAATATAATTTTTTAAGTTTATTTATTTCTTTTTGAGAGAAAGACAGAGAGAGGGAGTATGAGGGGGCAGAGAGAGAGAGAGAGAGAGAGAGAGAGAGAATCCCAAGCAGGCTCCACACTGTCAGCATGGCACCCAATGTGGGGCTCAATTCACAAACTGTGAGATCATGACCTGAGCCCAAACCAAGAGTCAGACGCTTAATTGACTGAGCTACCCAGGTGCCCCAGTCCTCTCTTGATTGACACTGCTACTCATCATAACCCTGTTCCACCCCAGAATGCTCCCACAATGTGTGATCCCAGGGCAACCTTTTCAAAAGCCACAAGTCTCCTGCTTTTTTCCTCTACTGCACCGAAGCCTGACCACTACCTATGCCTCACTCATGCCTCCACACCCTTACCTCATCATGGTTCCTGAGCATAGAATTCCCATTTCCTGCACCCGCCCCCCACCTGCCGCAGTGTCCACTTATACAAACCGTTTCTACTTTTTTCGATCCACTTCAAATCTGACTCTCTCCATAAAGATTTCCCTGCTGTCTGTGACACGGGCGTCTTCTTCTTTCTGTGAACCCTATGACACTTGTAGTTTTCAGTTTTATGCCATAGTTCCCTTGTGTTCTCGTGACAGCTGCTCTTTAAGATCGTAAGTTTCTCAAGAGCCAGGGTGGTGTCTTAATGATTTCCGCTTTCCTTGCAGCTACCAGGATGCCTTGTGCAGAGTGGACACTACATCAATAAGACATAAATCAATGAATCCACATAATAGTACAAAAGGGAATTTGACAAAGTGTCATAAACATTGAAAGGATCAAAGAAACTGGAGGATCATGAGACAGGTGGTGCCATCTTCTGGAATGGTCATATTTGAAGGAGCTGTAGCACCTTTGAACGCTAGCTCAGTCAATAGGTAAACTGAGGACACGGCTATAATTGGCATTAGGTAAGAGAATATTTCTGGTTATAAGCTTTGATACTATTCTGTCTCGTTACACCAAAGATCACATTTATTCCTGCGTCATATGCACCTAATGGGAATCCTGCTCTTACTGTAGTAAACCAAAACAGAAGATTCCACTTCATTCTCTCAAGACTTTTTGTTTGTTTGTTTTATTTTGCATAGGGACAAATAATGTTGGCACAAGTGAGCGGATTTCAAAACACGCGGGTTGAACAGTAATTCTCTTTCATTCATCCTGGTGTTCTCTCCCACTGCTCTGGCTGACTGGAACTGGAGAAATGTACAGCCTACGGCAGTCCCATGTCTGGTTTATGTATTACTAATGCTCTCTGACTGTACGGGCAAGGGAAGGCAGAGATCATGCTCCATGGCTTTGCAAGGTCTTAGGTAATTTTCAAATCTTCCTGTGTTTTTGGTAATGATCTGGCAATCCACACAATTTGGTTTAAAAGCTGTTCTAGGGCATCTTACCCTGTCTGCATTATGTCATGGCAACCACGAAACTGCCTCACTAATGTTATAAAGGCCACCAAGATACGAATGTAAATACGTGACATCTATTTTCATAGAGCAGTGGCTTCAGGAATGCACAAAATTGGAAGACTTGATGTTCTGGGCAGAGTCACTACCTTATTCTTAGTGGATCCCTCTTAAAATAAAGCGTAACACCTGATGCGACCAAATAGCAAGGTGGATGATTTTAAAGCATGTTGATGATAATTAGCTAAGTAATTATCTTTCTCCAAAGATAAAGTAATACTTCCTCAATTTACCCTTTTCCTAATTCCAGTAGGATTTGCAAATAGAATACTACTTATGACTCAATCTTGGATGATAAATGCATATTTTGTCCTAACACTCACTGGAGTGTAAGAAACCTTGCAGACCCCTGAGAAAAGAATGCAGATATCTAGTCACTTCAGGATGAGATGATGATTGGCACTATCAGGAGAGAGTAATTAGAAATAGATCAGTTTTGGGGGCGCCTGGGCGGCTCCATCAATTGAGCATCAAACTTTGGCTCAGGTCACAATTTCAGGGTTTGTGAGCTCGAGCCCCGTGTCAGGCTCTGTGTTGACAGTTCAGAGCCTGGAGCCTGCTTCGGATTCTGTGTCTCCCTCTCTCTGCCCTTCCCCTTGTTAAATAAACATTAAAAAAAAAAAAAAAGAAATAGATCACTAAATAAGAATCAAGCCAAACAGGAGGCTTCATTGACCCAAAGCCCCATATCTTTTGAGGATCAAGCATAGTTATTATTTCCCTTTTTACAAGTAAGGATGATTCTTTCTCTTGCAATGTTTTTTATCTCATGAGAATAATCAGTAAAATATCAGGTGAGGTTTCGTAAGTGAAGAACCAAGTAGCAGTTCTTAAAATGAATTGAGGAGGTAGAGTGGGAAACGGGTTGAGCTGGACAAACAGATATGAGAAATGGCATTACACGTAGAAATAACCTAGCGAAAGAATATTTCTGAGGAACAGATATCCACAGGTTATGCTCAGCTTTAGCTCTGTCAGGTCACGATAACACCGAATTGCCCCTATAGGTTCCCTTGTTCAGTCTTATGCGAAGGTAGAAATCTTTCTGAGTACAGGTGGCAAGAAAAGAAGGAAGATTGAGATCCTGAATGTAACAAATACATCCTTCATACAGAATAAACATTGCTTTATGTACTTAGAGAAATCCTTGAAACTCAAAACAAAAACCCAGAAGGGAGTGGATTTGGGAAAAGAAAAGTGGGCAGGTCCATGCACAGGGGGAAAAAATGTGTTAGGGGTTAGGAGCCTCGGGTCTTGTCTGGGCCCTGCTCCTACTTTCTGTTTATCTTGGTTAAATCATATGACCTTGGAGCACCAGGATTTCTTCATTGTAAAAGAAAAAAAAAACAACTAGATGTTCTCTTCCCCGGCCCAAACAAAGAAACAAATGACCGTTCCTTTAGTGTTTCTTGAATCAGCAAAACAACACTTGTACCTCATTGTTCAAGTTAGAACTTGGTTGCCGTTCTTGAGTTCTTTCCTCAACTTCCCCAATTCAATAGGATACAATCTTGACGGTTTAATTGCTTCTACGGCTATCACAGAAGTCCACATAAATCTGTTTCCATTGATTCCACAGTAATCTTGGCCACTGTGATTTCTCCCCTGGAATACTGCAATCATCTGCAATGCGTCTCCCCAAACCTTCTCTTGCTTCCTGCCAAACCATTCTCCCCACACTGCAGCTGGAATGATACTTTAAAAGCAGAAATTATAATTTTTCACTTCTCTTATTAAAATGTTTCACTGAACTCACATTGCTCTTAGGAAAACTTTTAGTATCTACCCACTCTGCTCTTTCTGTTTCATTCATCCTGGATTCTTCTAAATTCCTTTCTCCCTCCCCATCTCCCTCCTCTAGCCTGAGCCTATTATCTGCCTTAAGCCTAGAGTGCTCCTGCCATCCTGCAGCTCTTAAAAAACTGACCTCAGGAAAGTGTGAGTCCCTTCCAGGCCAGCCATCATCTGAGATTCTTCCATATTCTGTATTCATTTCAATACCTTTACCACATTGTAGTTATTTCTTCCAAGACTAATGCTATGGGATGTATGATTGTCCACCAAGAACTATGGCCATGTTTAATCACCAGAACTTGTGAATGTGACCTTATCTGAAACAGAGTCTTTGCAGATATGACTGCATTAAAAATCTCGAGATGATATCATCCTGGAATGGATATATATCCCCTATATCGGGGATATATATCCCCTATATCCGATAACAGTTGTCCTTATAAGAGAAAGGCAGACAGAGATTTGAGCCATAGACACAGAGATGAAGGTCATGTGAAGACAGAGTCAGAGACTGGAGTTATACGGCCCTAACCCAAGGAGCCCCTGGAGCCCCTGGAACCTGGAAGAGGCAGGGAGGGATTCTCTGGAGTCTTCAGGGAGACTGCAGCCCTGCTGACCTCCTGATTTTTGGACTTCTGTCTCCAAAACTACAAGAAAATACATTTCTATTGTTTTAAGTCACTGGGTGTGGTAATTTGTTACACTGGCCCTGATACTTCAAGGAAGATATTTCTTCCCTGTGAGACTGTAGGCACCGAGAGGCAGGAGCTATGCCTGCTCACTGCTGAGCCTGCCACATAACAGGCCACTTGTGAGCGATGAGCCAATCAGATGGCTGATCCTCAGCTACATGCAGACACACCTGAGGTCAAGGGTAAGGTATGTGAACTGGAGAGATGGCCCTCCAAACGTGCCAGCTTGAAGGAAGAGTCACGGCAGCACATCTCAAAGCAGCTGGTACTGGCCTTTCATTATGACACCTCACAGTTTTATGCTACATTAATGTCATTTCTCACCTGTAATGTAAGCTCCTTGACTCTAGAGAGTCAGGTTTTATTCTTCTCTGTATTTCCTTGGTCAGCTCAAAGACTTTTGTTTTTTCTTGATAATTAAATGTTTGATCGTGGACAATTGACTTTCATGGCTTGCTTTCGGAAATTAAAGTCAAGTTCTGTGAGAAGCCATGGTTAGTGTGATAGGTCATAAAAAAAATTACCGATACTTGGAGTCAGACTACTTTATAAGTTTGTGTGGATTTATACAAGAGATTGACCTTTGTGACAACAGAGTAACCTAGAGGTTGCCCTATGACAGAACTTAGTATCACCTTCCTTCAATAATTGGCATACAGCGTAGTTAGTATGGTGGAATTCACCTTATTAAGCACTTTTGTATCTATTTATTAAGCTATTACAAAAACTATTGAGATAATATAATTCTTCGAGATAAAAAATTAAAATTATCTGATCCAAATGTACAAGGAAATTTTATATTACATATATCTCTCCAAATTGATTTGGATCCTGAGTTTAGTGAGTGAGAGTGTGGACAATGAGAGATAACTGTGTTACCCCTCTGGCTTTCACTAGCACCTTTCCAAGTTCATGCTGTAGGGTGATCAGTTCAGGCTGAAAGACAACAAGTGACTCTCTCCAGGTCACACATCCATCAAGCAACAGTCTCAGGATTAGAACGATTCTTCCAATTCCATGCTTAGTTTTCTTCTTGTTTGTTCCTAGTGGCATTTGTAACTCCATTTTGCTCATGAAGAAATAAACCGAGGGAAGCCATTCATGGCATGGAAATTCAGAGGGTAAGAAAGCCAGAAAAACAGATTATGGAGTGTGATGGGTCTTTAAGATCAACTGGTCCTGGGTTAAGGCTTATGTGAAATCATTTCTGGTGGTTTCAAAGGAACACTGAAGCCATTAGACAGGATGGGACTCAGTCCCTCTTCCCAATTTCATCCAAAGTTGCATTTTTTTTTTATCATGGATCACCCTAAAATATTATTTCAAGAAAAGGTCCAACCCCTAAAGAACACAAAGGTCCAACCCCTAAAAAGACACGCACAAAATCACCCCAAAAGAAAACACAACCACATGATCTGAATACCACATATCCAGCCCCTAATTTCAAAGGTGAAGGTGCACTGCACCTGTCCACAGCCAGGTCGATTGCTCAGTGTGGGCACTCCTAGACCTCACCACATGGTCTACCAGACTTCTTCTCTCTCCCTTTTGCTCTCAGGGAATGGGTTCCCATGGTCAAAGGGCAACTGCCTCTTGCTAATCCCACCCCACAGTCTAGAAGCATTAAACCTGGCTGGGAGAGACCGTGTCATAGTAGAAGCTGAAGTCCGTGATTTCATGTTTATCTGCGTCTTCCCCAGGGAAGTAGGCAGTTAGGCCTCAGGAAGGATCTGCAGGGCTCTTCCATTATCCTAAGCCAGGCTTTTCTTTTGAAGTATAGGGTGAAACCCATTTCATTAGTGGGGCAGCCTTACAGTCAAGAATACTTCAACCTGGGCATCTCTGTGCCCCGTGGTTTATCTCTAATGCCAGCGAGTTTGGGGCATAGACCAAGAGATCAGGGAAGAGAGGGGACTCTTCTCCCTGCTTCCTTGTTCTGAATGACGGTTTGGCAGCTACCTCGGAGGAAAGATAGAGCATGGCAGCTGAGAGAAGACCATAGCTTGTCTCCCTCAGTTCTGAGAATAATTTAGGTAGGCCACTTGTACGCTGCTCACTTGGAATTTGGTTCATATGCTCCGTCTCTTCTGAGAAATGCTAGAAGGCCTTTAATGAGTTCATATGGGCTCATTTGGACATCCTTGTAGCAATGTGTATTAATGATGCATGCCATGTGGTCGTTTCCCATAGATCTGGGTGAAGTATGTCCAGACTCTTGTTGAAATGATTTGGATTCTGCCAGCAAAAGACTCCACCGATTATCAAAATTTCGAACTGAGTAAGGGCTAGAACCTCATATAGAAATTTATGATGATATTCCGCACTATTTCTGTTATTGGTAGCTGCAGCCCGTTGGCTGTAAAGAGATGAGGAACATCTGTTTACTCCAATGACAAGCAGTGGGAAGGCAAGTTTACCGAGGCCTCTCAGAAACAGTAGGCTTTCTGATTCTGAGAATACTTTCTATGAAATCTGTTATTTATTAGCAGATCTATAGCAGAGTCAGGTTTCTTTTTAGTCTTTTTTGAACTCCCTACATCACTGACCCTACTGAAGACCTCCACTGGAGGTGCCAACTTTGTCAACATTTAGGAATCGCAGGATTGGCTAGCTAATGAGAAAACCCCGAAAACAAATAATAAATGGGCACACTGGAAAGGTCTGCTCCATTGGACAGAACGAAAGAAAGTTTTCTTCCCAGTTCACCTATCAGAGATACAGTGTCCTTTGCCTCCTGCCTGCCTCGCCAAGGAGGGGCAACTATTCTTAAACAAGATCTAACATTTACTTGAAACCAATAGTTTCCAGTAAAGGGTCTTTAGGATAAATGCAGGCTTACTAGTAAATATTGGTTTAATCTTCAGGGAAAATTAAAAGCTTGTGGTCTGGGACTGACGGCAGAAGGCAGATGCATGAGGACCAGGGACCAAACGGTTGGTAAAAGCTCCAAATAATGTCCTCTTTTCCAGCTCCAGGCAAAAGAAGCAGCCATACCCATTCATTTTCTCTTAAAGGAAAGAATTCTCCCAAACTTGGGAGCTCTGAGTCCAGTTCAATCAACCTTTTTCAGTACTTTGCTTAGTAGTGCTATGTATTAAGCTCTGCTCATAACTTACCCACCCAAGGGCCTGGTAGAATAGAAATCATGGTAATTTGTGCTACTTTTTGTGGAGACTGTGTCTTATAAACTGAGCATAATAGCATGTTGTGTGACTCCGTTTATTGCCCAATTATAGTTCACGTGGGCATGTTTAGCTGAGTCGTGTTCGTTGCTTTCTTTCACATACAGTTTTGCTGGAACTTTCAGCAACGTTTTTGCTGATCACAACTTAGCAATTGTGCGTGTCTTACTCAATTCATTCGTCATAAATGCGAGAGTTACCTCATTTCCCACCAGTTCTTGGTTTCTTCTGCCGTTGCTTCTTTTCTCCTTTTTTTCTGTACAGCGTTCACTTTTTCTGAAAAAGTGCAAAATCAGATGCCAGCAAGCCCTCAGTTCTGGCATCTGTATATGTTTTGAAATGGAATTCACCCCGATGCCCCAGCAGTTAGCTCCCAAAGGCCTCATCCTGTCCTTTTCCGTCCCTGATCCCAGAGGAGAACTTTAAAACACCCTAAAGATGAGCACACAGATACACCGTCTATGGATAGGAGGCATTGTTCTACCAGCCACTCACCCAGAAGAGGTTTTCTCTACCCATTCGTCAAAAAGGTCTTGTGGTCAGCAAAATGTGTGAGACAACAAAATTTCATAGGGAAGGATTTAATTATCACAGTTGGTGGTTGAATTCATGGTCTTTTCATCCTCTGTGAAAGATTCTACAAGCAAAATGGGTTACATTTCATAACGTGGCCAGAAAAAAAAAAAAAAAAAAGACCCATGAAACAATGCCAGGCAGAAATGCCCTTAGCAGGAAGATTCTATTCCTTGTAGGAGGGCTGAGGGTTTCTGTGAGTCTCAGAGGCTATGTGTTGGTGAGCTCTCTACTGTCCCTCTGTGTAGCTGGGGCACCCCAGGAAGCTCTGTCTACCACTGGGCAGGGCGGGGGGCCGGGGGGGGGGGGGGGAGGAGGGAGCAGGGTTTCCCCTGAGGCGCAAATCCCTAGTTACCAAACTAGGTGGTTCCTACCACCTGCCCAGCATGGACAGGTGTTCTGCTTCTAACCTTAACATTGGTCTATAGAATGATAAAATAACATTTGGGGTTAGGGAGTAGGAAGAACACAATTCCTAACTGAAATAGGTTCTTTGGCTTAATTGCCCTGCATCAGCCAAAAGCAAGTAAAAGAGTTTAGACAACAGTTGACCTAATAAGTATCTTTGTACATTCAGAGAGACAGAACATGTGGAAGCATTCATTATTTAATAATGATATTGACATTGATTTTACAATATAGCATGACTGGGTGCCCAAAGATTCCATTTCTACATATCAGATCCTGCTTTCCTCCCAGTCTACCATCTTTCTCTTCTTAACCAGGATCTGCAACCTGGAAGCTAGACCTCATTCACATCTTTAAGACAAAACCTTAACCTCAGTGAGATGGATTTGGGGAAACAGCCCATCTTGGACATTATCTGGTCTTTTGCTTTGATCCTGAGACCCGGTTACCACATACTTTCCTGGTCCTGGTGGTAAGTATCTTCCTCAGGCTCTGTACAAGGCCATTGAGAACTTGGGTCCCGATGATGGTCCTAGTCCTTCCTGAGGGGGAAAACCAGAGTCCTCGCTGGAGCTCTCCCTAAGAGTGGAGGCCTGTCTGAGTCCCCATCATGGAACATCCCGAAGCTGCCCATTTTCTGGGTATCACCTCCTCTGGGACTCTTGATCCTGTGTTGACCCCACCTGCAAGGATGCCTCTCTTGTGAGGACACCCCTGCCCTCCAACAAGCTTGATAGCACTGTTCACTGCCTGCTCTGGCCATCCCCGTTAGATATTCTCTTCTGCCTGCTAGAGAGGTCTTCCTTCCAGAATCTCTGCTGTAGCTGCACCTGCGGATCCACCTGATGCAGGGACTGTGTCCTGACCCACCCTGGCCTGCTCCGTCTACTCTACTTAACCAGGCAAGTTGTGAGACATGGTCGGGTGGGTGGTGGCATCACCTGGAGAGGAACACCATTGTAAAACTGCAAAAAGGTGACATCAGCAAAGCTTTAGAGATGCCGGGAGGCTTCCCTGGTAACAGGTGACCCAGGACTGAGTAAGGAAGATGGTAGAGTGTTCCAATAGGACGGAGCCATTAGGCATACCCCGTGTTAGCATAGCCCAGGGTTTCCTGGGCACATACATGTAAATAAAGGTAAAGACCTTCTCTCCTGTGGAATGTGCACTCCAACTTCAAAGACAAATTGGGTAGGGGAGCCTGGGTGGCTCAGTCGGTTAAGCAACTGACTCTTGATTTCTCCTCAGGTCATGAGCTTAGGGTAAGGGGATGGAGCCCTTGCATCAGGCTCTGCACTAAGCTTGGAGCCTTCTTAGGATTCTCTTTCTCACCTCCCCTTCCCCTGAGTGCTCCTTCTCCTCCCCCTCCCCCCACCAAAAAAAGGCAAACTGAGTAAATCTATCAGAGGTGGTGATGAATATTACCATATGAAGTAAGGCTCATCAAACTTGGACAAATTACACCCATTATGTTATTGAGCAAGGCCTTCGTGGAAAGCTTTGGATAAAATTACACTGGGCAAGCTTAAAAATAATAGCTAACTGTAATTTTATATGCTTATTATGTGCTAGGGTCTAAGATAAATGGTTTATATACCTTATGTTATTTAATTTCTAAAAAACTCTTCAAGGTAGGCATTATTATACTCCATGTTTTGATGGAGAAACCAAAATTCAGAGAAACACATCCTTCATAAGGGGTCCCTTAGTTGGGGAATGAAAAATTTGGGGTTTGACCTCAGGTCCACTCTAAATATTGCCAAAACCCACACAACAAGACATGATAGTAGAATCTGTTGTTTTTTCCTTCAGGATGTCGTAACAAAATTTTATCCTTATTTTTCGAGACACTGAGCTAGGTTATCAAGGCAAATAATCTTGTTCCTGCTGCTTCTAAATGTCTGTAAAGACAGGAATTAAGAACAGATACCCACACCCAGGCTTAAGTATGGAGTGTCAGAAACCTTAAGTAGAAAAAGTAAAAATTAGTTGAGACAACCTTATAAGAAAACCTTCATTATGTATTACCACCACAAAGTAGGTGTAGGGTTAATTTTTTGCTAGAGCAAAAATAATATTTGCGTCATGTTTCCTGTATACAAATTGCTCTGAAGGCAGTGTTCTCGGCTTTTCTATACTGCCCTTTGTTCTTTTGACGTTGTTATTTTTGTATATAAATAAAACCCCTTGTTTACATTACTGTTTCAGAGGCTTTGGGGTAGAAAAAGGAATAATTTTCTTAAATTGGTCCACCCTCAAATCACGCCATAGTTAAAACAATACAATGGAGAGAGCAGGGTGGCCCATTCTATCTTGCACAATTTTGACAATAACCGAAAAAAAAAAAAGTGTGGGAGTGGAAGCCAAGATTGTCACAAAAATCCTCCTAGGAAAAATGTTGGTTTTGGTTAAAGCCGCATCTGTGGGAGAGGATGTACATGGAGCCAGACCGCAGAGGTGGGAAGGAGGGCAGGGGCCACATGAAGGCTTCGAGTCCAGGGCAGGAGTCCACCCCATAAGCTGTGGGCTCGACAGGGAGCGTGACAGGTGGTGACTCACCCCAGGGGGAACCAGGTCAGGACAAAGCAAATGGAAGGGCAGCATCAACTCAGACTGTGGTGCCAGGAGCAGGGCTGTGGAGCAGCGGGCAGTTCCTGGGAGGGAGGGATTTGCATGGTGCCGGAGGGTGGGTGACGGAGCTAGCAATTCTGCAGTGGCTGGGGCAGGGGGGGCGGTGGGTGGAGCAGGCTCCAGGGGGTGGGCCTTGCCCATCTGGCTTCGGATAGCACTCCCAGCTCCATGAGGCGGGTACAGTTAGCACCTCCCTGCCACCGCCATTTGATAGGAGGACAGGAGGTTTCAGGAGAGTAAGTCATTCGCCAGAGATCGTGAAGCCAGGAAATTGCAGAGGCCAATTTGAGACTGAGCCGCTAACCCACAACCTCGGCTGGGCTGCTCCTGAACTTCCGGCTGGAGAGTTCCCTGGAAGGAGGATGGCAGGAGCTTCCCTTCAGTCATTGTGATCCATGTGCCATACCTATGGAGAGGAGGTCTAGAAAGGTCCCACAGGCGATGGCCCTGCAGAGCGTCCCGCAGCGACAACGCTTGGTGGGGGCTGCCCAGGTGACAGAAGCCCGCCCCTCCCAGAGCACTGTCTTCAAAAAAAATTTTTTTTTTTAATGTTTATTTATGTTTGAGAGGGAGACAGAGTGCGAGAGAGGGGGGAGGGCCAGAGAGACAGAGAGAGGGAGACAGACTCCGAAGCAGGCTCCAGGCTCTGAGCTGTCAGCACAGAACCTGACTTGGAGCTCAAACCCACAAAACCCGAGATCATGACCTGAGTCGAAGTCTGATGCTTGACCGACTGAGACACCCAGGTCCCCCTAGGGAAGCCTTTCTGCCCTTTCTTGCCTCCCTTTCTCCTTCCTTGAGCCTGCATAGCCTTCCTTGGCCAGCATACTCTGCTTCTGTGGCACCGAAGGGACAAAGAGTGCTTGTAACACACTCAGACGAGACATCAAAGGCATACAGACAAACCAAGGACCTAGAGATGAGTAATGATGTATTGAAATAATCATTTGCTGAGGTGGGAAACGTGATAAGGATGATGGGTTTTGGTAGGAAAGAATTAGTCTTGCACTCACTGAGTTCAAATAGCTTCTAAGAGCCCATCTCTGTCCTGCAGTCTAGCGGGCATACTTGTTCCTTTCCCTTGAGACACTCAAGGCTAAATATTATTTTGAAGGGACGTTCAAGAGGCTTTACTATAGAACTTGGTTTATTTAGTCGCTTCTCCAGCTCCGTTTCACTACCAGCCTGTTCTGGAGATTATGCATTCTCGTTTGGGGAAGCAGACCCACTCTCCCTCTGCCCCCCTCCCCACCTCTTCCTCCTTCTCCGAATCCTCATCCCTCTTTACCATTCTCTCTTCTTTTTTACCTTGATTCTTTCTTTACTTCATTCCTTCGTCACACTTTATTGAGCTGGTATGATGAGGCTGGCATTCTGCTATGCTCTGAGCATAACACAGACGTGAGAAAGCCCTTGGGACCCCGGGGCTTCAGGAAGAAGTACCCTGTTAAGACTTCAAAAGCTCTTGGATTTCTCCTTTGCCACGCTCACCTCGTAAACTTAAGGACCCTTTTTGGGAAGAAGGCTTCTGGAGGGGAAGTGTTCCCCAGAAATCTAGCAACAAATTTTTCCTGTTAATCTCAAAGGGAACACACCATTTTCTATGGCTCTCAAGGGAGGACTTTTATCCATCTGTTTAAGGGATTGTAAAGGGGTTTGTTGGCCAGTGGGCTCCAGGCTTAGATTGCACAAAGCCCAAACCCTGACCACGAGCAGCAGCTGTGCCCTTGATCAGAAGGTGAACTTGGCCAGATGCCACCACAGGGTTCAGCTCCCCTCTTTTAGAGGAACCCAACTGGACAAGAGTCCCAAAGTCCTTGTTACCCTCCATTTCCAGGAGCTACTTGCAAGATAAGAGCAAAACAAAGCAGAAGACCCAGTGTTTGAAAAGGGCTAAGAATATTGGGGAAACTGATATTTATCAAGAACCAATAAACTCATATTTAATAAAGGGGAGACATTTTACTAATCTAAATTCATCTTCATAAGATTTAGATGTGGGTATTATCTTATTTTAAACAGATGAGGATGCTTTTGGACTGAGGGAATACATGCTCATCAAGGAGAGCATGCTAGTAAGGTCTAGGCAGAGATCTGAAGGCTTCTGCACTGCCCTGTCCTTCTCCACCATCAGGCACCGTCTTGTCCAAGGTTCCGTAGGTGAGTGCCTTAAAGCTATGGTTGGCAAGGTACAGAAATGTCTGATTCCTGGGCACTTAAGTTACTCCTGCCTGTGAAGGCTGAGCCCGGATCATCCCTATTTCAAAGAGGCAGAGAGGGGTAGATGTTTCAAATGAGCAGCTGTCTTTATATGTTGTAACAAAATTGTTATGAGACAGAGATCTGCCTTTTACTAAGTCGTTGTTCTCCATTTATTCCCCCACCCCTCCTCTGTGTGTCTGGGTGTGTGTGTGTGAGTGTTTGTGTGTGTGCGTGCGTGTGCACATTTATATGGTCACACCGTCCTGCACACTCACAGTCATAAGGTACAAATGAGCCTGATCTGGGAATTTCCCATGGACGCCCATTCTAACTGACCTGCAGCTTGGCTGGCCCCTCTAGGGACTGGCATGCCATTCTGGGACCCCACAGGGAACGCCAGCTCCGCTTTTATGGCTCTGACACAGCCTGTGCAGAATTTAACAGCTGATAAGCAGGAGCTTCTCTGCAAGCTCTGCCATCTAATTAGACCTTTTCATTCTGATAACACTGAAAATGATACAGTCCAATCGCAAGAGAGCTCCAGTTCTCAAGAGTCTGAGACATTGTGATGTGTGTTATTAAAAAGGGATTAAAGGCTCTGGTGGGGATGGAAGGCAGAGCCTCAGAGACCGCTCCACACGTAACATCTTTAAAGGTGAAAGAGAGGATGCCTCGGTCGCTCAGTTGGTTGAGCGTCCGACTTTGGCTCAGGTCATGATCTCGTCGTTCGTGAGTTCAAGCCCCAGGTCGGGCTCTGGGCTGACGGCTCAGAGCCCAGAGCCTGCTTCGGATTCTGTGTTTCCCTCTCTCTCTTTTCCTCCCCCACTCATGCTCTGTCTCTCTCTGTCTCTGAAAAATAAATAAAGGTGAAAGAGAAGGTGGCGGGGTGGGGTGGGTGGGTAACAGGATTCCTCACCTGCTCCAGGGAAGGCCCCACCCCCTCCCCCCAGATCCAGATCCCCTGGTGCCCTCCTTTCTCATCCCCACCAAGAGTAAGGTCACTAGCAGGCCTAAGAGATGTACTAAATCTGCTCTTAATGCCTGCAAAATAAATAAATAAATTCAAAGTACAATTATGGAAAAATATGAGCCTGAGTTTTAGATGGTCAGTAATTTGGAAACTACTCCAAAATGATTCACTATAGCTTGATGTTCTTGAAAAATCCAAATACTGATTTTGGAAAAGGGAAGGAATTTAGATGCTTAAAAACATAGAAAAAAGCAGAAAACCAATATGTTTAACTGCATGAAATTAAAATCATTTTATGACAAAAATACCCATAAATACGGTTATATATTAAATGCGAACTGAGAAAAACTATTGGCAGCAAAGATGGCAAGAGTTGATATTTCACTTACCCAAAAATATCTTTAATAAAGAAAGTGTTTATACAGTTTCTGGTAAAACTGAAGAAAGGGCATGAATGAAAAAAATACCAAACAAACAATATGAACTTTTTACAAATAGGCAACGACTTCAAGTGCATCATTAATGACAAAAATGCAAATAAAGCTACAATGAGACTTCCCTGTATAATTATCTGGAATTTTCTTTTAATGATACCATTCAGTGCTAGCAAGAGGGTCTTGCAATGATCATTCTCATACCAGTTGGTGGGAATTTAGATTAGTGTAGATTTTATGGAAAGCATTTTGGCAATATGCAATATATATCTTTTAAAAAGTTACCCTTAGAATCAGTCATTTTTTTCCTGGAGATCTCTTTTAAGAATTAACACAGGTGGGGCATCTGGGTGGCTCCATCAGTTGAATGCCTGACTTGATTTTGGCTCAGGTCATGATCTCATGGTTCTTGGGTTCAAGCCCCGCGTCAAACTCTGCGCTAAAAGTGCAGAGCCTGCTTGGGGTTCTTTCTCTCGCTCTCTCTGCCCCTCCCTCACTTGTGCTCTCTCTCTCTCTCTCAAAATAAATAAACTTAGAAAATTAACACAGGTAAATTTTATATGCGAAGATATTATATGCAAAAATTATCTATAATAGAAAATTTTGAAATAGCTTCCAAGTGCCATATACAGAGAAAGGTTAAATAAATACTGGTGCATCTTTAAGATGACACATAGAGCAACCCATCAAAGATGGAATTTTTGAAGAACGTTGACTAAGATGGAAAAAAAATCCTCATGATGTGTTAAGAGAAAATATAATGTGTTAATAGAAAATAGACGTGATTCATTTTATTTTTAATTGAAGATACACAGTCCACATTTTTTTTTCAAAGACATTTCGTGAGGTAAAACATGACTCGATTTGCAAAACATATGGTTGCATTCCTTACTCTGGATTTGGGAATTCACCCTCTGTAGTGACCCAACAGACCCAAGAAGAATGCAAATGATGGCACTAAGATGCTTGCCCTGTCACCACGATCACTGCTGCTACTAATCCTGGCACATGGAATTTACTCCTGTGGCATTTTCTGGTGTAGATTCTGAAGCCCTCATAAGTGCCTGGTTAGGCCTTGTGTGTGTGTGTGTGTGTGTGTGTGTGTGTGTGTGTGTAGGGCGTCTGGAGTTGTAAGACACTGTCAGCTGTTGATGCTGAAGTAGGGGGGGCCGTATTCTCTTGGGGGGGTGGCTAGGGGCTAGAGACAGGTGCTGAACCCAAAAGCTATGCCTAAGAGCTTTATTCCTTCTAGAGCAATACACAGGAGATCCATAAGCATCATTTGTATTTTCATCCAAAACATTTAACTGTGAAATGTATCTAACTACACAGTTCCAACACAATGCCCTATCTTTGTCTTTTACGCCCAGAAGTCAATGGCTCCTATCACCTTCTATCTGAAGTAAAAAATATACTAGACTAGAAGAGTATGTAATGACAGGAAAAATAAACCTGTGAGTTTTTGTAATTTGAGATGGAACAATATGCCTTTTAAAACTGTGGGCATTGGTGTCACACTTTATATTTGAATTTCAGTCCCACTGCTTATTTACCTTGGACAATTTACTTAATTTTGCAAAGCCTCAAATTTCTTGTAAGTGAAGATGGTAACCTACCTCATAGGGTTGTTTTGAGGATGCAATGAGACGATGTGTGTAAATCATTTAACACATGACAAGAGCTCAGTAAATATTAGTTATTATTATTATGGATGTTATAAAAATTGGATAACATCAAATATTTATTTGGGCACTCAGTGTTTTCCAGTCACTATGCCATGTTCCAGAGATACAATGAAGTGTTCATTTATCCAACTGATGTTTATTGAGCACTTACGGTGAGACAGGCACCATTCTAGGCACTTGAGACATATCAGTGAATGAAATAAACAAAGAGTCCTATCCTTGGGAAGAAGAAAATCCATGAACACCAAACACAAGACACAATAAAATGACATAGGATGTGAGAAGGTGCTAAGTATCATAAGGAAAGGAAAAGAAGGACAAGGGGGCTGGTTGCAGTGTTAAATAGGAGAGTCAGTGCAGGATTGTAAAACATGAGCTTCAGTTTTGTGGAATGTTGTCCTGGTAGACAACTGACCAGAGCACGCACGAAATGGACTGGGATCACAGCAAGGGTGTGACTGGCTTGCCTGGGAAAGGTGAAGGCAGCTTTGAAGAGCTGGCTCCTGATGGACAGATGGGAAGTGCCGTGCTGATGGACGGGTCAGGAAGGGGATTCCAGGTAGAACGAATAGCACGTTCAGTAGCGTGACAATAAAAGATCACCCATGCCTATAGCACTACAAGTGGCCAGGATGGTGGGCAAGAAGGTTGGCAGTGCAGGAAGAGGAGGCGAGAGGGGCTTGGGTAAGCCTAAAGGTCGAGAATGGATCATTCGGGAAACAGAAGTTGTTAAAGAGTCTGAGCGAAGGAATAGTATAATCATATGTATGATTTAGCAGTCGTATGTGGGGGATCTGTGTGTCTGACACTGAGATCTTCTCGGGGGGAAGTAATAATCCAGATGAACCAAAACAATAGCAGAGAGGCTGGAGGCAGTCAATGGATTCAAGAAAGATTTGGGAAGTAAACTGGACAATATTAATCACCCATTGAATGCAGGGGTGATCAGCACAGAGGAAGAAAGGATGATTTCCAGACACTTGGCCTTGATGACCAATGGACAATAAATTGGGATATGTGGACCAGAGGATGAACACATTGGGAGTAGGGTAGGAAAGTGGAAAAATAATGAGTCTTGGAAGTGCCAGATTACAGTGAACTCCACTTTCTGGAGAGGACGATCAAGAGAACTAAATGTGTACAAGTAAGTTGAGAATATGTATTTGATGTGATAACAAAAAAAAAAAAAAGGAAGGAGGACACTGGATGGGGCATATTCAAGAGCATTACGCTGAAATGTGTTAATGGTATGCACAGCTCGGAGAGACAACAGGAGATCGTGAATTACCAGCATTTAAATCAACACTCCCTAAGGCAAAATGTATTATTCAGCATCCATGTAGGTGAACAAGAGGGCCCCAAAGATCCATGTCGAGTGGCATGGGGTGGTCATGCCTCTGCCCAGGACTCCACTCTGCCAGGGCCATTAAGGACTCCTGGCGAGTAACACTGCTGTTACAGCTTCCTGTTGCTGATTCTTATCTTGAGCATGTCTTCAAGGTTTTAATGATCTTATTAAGGGAACTTGCAGACATCAAAGCCCAGAGAGGTTGCAGGACTCACTCAAGGTCCTGTAATGATTTTGTGACAGAGACAGGACAAGGATCTAGATGAAATAGTTCAAGGGCTTTGAGTTGCAAGTAAGAAAGAGCTGGCTTAAAATGGACTTAAACAACAAAAGTATTATTGTCTCATTGAAGGAGAGATCCAGAAGTACCACTGGCTCCTGGCCTGGTGCTATCAGGAATCTGACTTCACTCCTATCTCGCTCTTGCTTGCCCTCTTTTACATGTCAGCATTGTCCTTAGGCTAGCTTTCTTCCTGGTCACGAGTTGGTTGCCAGCAGGGACAGGACGAAATTCTTTCCTATTCCTATCCATCCAGAGGGAGGAAAATTGTTACCTCAATCAGAAGTAAAAGTCTTTTTCTTTAGTACATTTGGGCAAGCATAGGTTCCTAACCCCCTTAGGATAATCAGATATACACAGAGGGGTGGTGGGGGGGGGGTGGGTAGCATGCATTGGTTACCTTACCCTGAGTTCCTTAACTAGTCTCTGGCAAAAAAGAATGGGATTACCATCACCCATCCAATATCCACACCACCCAATCTGGTAGCCCCGAGCCGATATGTGTATTGAGTAGTGAAATGTACAGCTGGGGAATTACATTTTCCATTTCATTTAATTTTAATTCACTTAAACTGAAGGAAGCACAGGGTTAGAAGGATGAAGGAGATATGGGTGCTGGGGTGTGACCAACTGTGTCCACTACCCTGGTGCCCATTGCACTGTCTTCTGACCTGCTCTCCAGTGTCCATCCTGATGCTACTGCTCTCACAACAATTTCTCTCCATACCTTATTTTCATATTCACCACATTGCCGTGCTCTGATGTCTCAAGTGAAACTCAGAATCCGATGATGGGGTTAGAGTGGGAGGAGAATGACAACCCTTTAAGAAAATCAAACCACAGGAGTTTGGATCAGGTTGAGAATCTGAGAAACCGCCTGCACACTGAAAGCAGATACAAAATGTTTTTTTTTTTCCTTTAATGACACAGATTTCCCCCAAATATGAAAGATCACTTGCAATAAAAAAGGATGCAGAACCACAATGCTTAAATCCCTGATAAATCAATATATCAACAGCATCTATTAAACTCAAGGGGAAAATGTGAATAATTACTATAGAAACAGAATATTTTAAAGGAAATTACCCAGATGGAAAAAGAGCAATCTTTTTTTTTTCTTTTTAATAAATCTGGATAATCAAAATTGGCTGTTGTGGGAGCACACAGCTCTTCTATGGTTATTGCTGAGCAAAGCTCTGGAGAAAAAATGACCCCAACAGCATGGGGATATTCCAAAGCCAGTGGATATAATGGCTATCCAGTCCCATTTATCTGAGATGGTTCTATGTTTACATCTGTTATTCTTGCACTTTCAAAAGTGTGATGGTTTGGACAATAAATTCTATTGTCACTCTACCAGTGAAATACAAAAACTCAGCATGGCATTCCTTCCTGATGGATGGAAGTAACAGAACTCTATCTCCAACACATGCGTAGTACACATATACCTTGAGCACTGACTGATTTGGGCACCTCTGGAAACCATCTCATGATAAGGAAAATGGCCCTAACCTTAGCAACATATTCAGCAATGCCAAGGGATTCCTCCATGTATCATCATGCTGCATGACAGCTCATGTACAGAGCTGCCCTGAAAAGCAATATGGCGGTTGGCAATATTGGGGCAGGAGAACAGTAGACAGACATGGAGGTAGAGTCCCAGCCTGCCATACAGAATCATGTGACATCACTAGAACTCTTTAACCTCTCTGACCCTCTGACCCCAGTTTCTCAGATATATGGCACCGTGACCAAGCCGACAAAAACAAGTCATTAAAATGTTATTTATATTACCAAGGAACATGCACCACAGAGGGGCATTTATCAGTATAAAAGAAATATACAATGGTTTATACTTAAATATAGCTATTTTAATGTGGCTGCATTGAATGATC
Organism: Acinonyx jubatus; assembly: GCF_027475565.1. Classification (NCBI taxonomy): domain Eukaryota; kingdom Metazoa; phylum Chordata; class Mammalia; order Carnivora; family Felidae; genus Acinonyx; species Acinonyx jubatus. The sequence continues at coordinate 95,064,110 of NC_069383.1, read as the reverse complement.
TTAATCAATAATTGTCTTGCTTTGGTTTTCCTGTCTGTTGTAAACAAACAAACCTCTGAGGGCTCCTGGTTAAATTTAAAAATGCATGCCAAGAATCTGGAAGAGTCTTCATGCTATATTGCTATGGCAAGCATTAGACTAGGAGTCTCTTATTTACCTGGTAATCAAATAGAACAGGACCCTCATGTAGAAGCAGAACCAGTTGTGCCTTTATGAAATATTATGAAAATGTATAAGTGGCTAGGAAATGAAATCAACATTATTCTAACATATAAGGAAAATGGATGCTTCACTGATTTACTGAAAAATTTGTTCTCTTTTCTGGCCAGCCCACCTTAGCTAGATCTTGGCAAAAATGACTCTCCTTGGTTTTCTATACTGCTCTCCTGAAATAAGATTTTCTCTGGGGAAGATTGCCTAGAGACCTTGCAGCATTATCACCTGGAGTTCAGCGTAAAGGCAGCATTTGTAAAGGCTACTTGCTGTGAGAAGATTAACCCTTTTCAGCCACTTACAGAAGAATTTGATTGAGTGTAACCTGGTGGCCACTTAGCCTACCACAGAGCCAGCACTAGAATCCCTTCCAATGTTGTTTGTGGATACCGATTCATTGTCCCCTTGAATCTCTCTGGTCATGGAAATCTCTTTGGTTCACATAGTCCATTCCAGCAATTTGAATCTCTCTGGTCATGGAAACCTCTTTGGTTCACATAGTCCATTCCAGAAATGTGGCCCAGCTCTGGACCCACATAGAGAATGTCTAGTCCCTTTTCCCAATGGAAGACTTAAAATCATCTTTTGGTAGAAAGTTACCTTTAGCCATATTCCATCTCTTCCCTTAAATGGTCCCTCCCTTGTACCTCATCCAATAGTTCAACAATTCTGTGATCCTGCTCTTCCATTTTGTGACCATTCCTAGGATTAATGGATTAGAATTCTAGACCTGATGGTGCAGAGTCCAATGGATAGAAACTATCATGGAACTGCTAAGAAACAGTATCAGTTGACTTTTCCTTGACACAATTCAAACAATGCCAATGGCTATCACCAAAAAGTTAGGGATGCCTAAATTTGAGGTAACTAGTGAAAACAACTAAAATGACAACACCCCCCCCGATATAAAACTAAGAGACCTTAGCCTTGAACCAGCTTTTTAAATTCTGTAGAAATAAATAATTGCATTAGATAGGATTTTGAGATTCCACACAGATGTTTTCTCACATGATGTAATTCTTTGAAAAAAACATGAAAACTCACTTTGACAAGGAAAGAGTCCCCTTCAAATGCCAGTGATTGCTCATTCATTTCATCATTTGCTACCATCCCAGTTGCTCTGTCATCGCTCAGAGAAAGAGGTAAACTTGGACCAAAATTATTCACTCTTTAGTTTCCAGCACCCTGGCCTTCTTCTCTGAGGAAGCAGAGTCACACTGAGTCGAGGAAAACCATGTCATTTTCTAGGAGATACAGAAAGAGTAGTTGAGGAAATATGTGCATTTTCTTAGAGACAGAGGATTTCCAAGAGAGAGGGACCCAGTTGATTATGTGAGTGACATAAGCAGCATGAAATTTGGCCAGTGAATCAAGTCCATATTTGTTGACAGGTCTGCTCCAGTAAAAGGGCTAGAGCAATTATAAGATGGAGTCTCTGAGAGACATTCCAGAACAGATATTTGGAATGCTGGGGGCATCTGGGTACTTTAAACATTCTGTGATGTGACTGCCTGTGTATCAGGAATGAGTTCATGACTGAAGATATTTTGAGTAATTGCCAAGTTGATGGAATTGTCAAAGAGCCAGGAATTAACACTCCTTGAATCGCAGGACCCAGCACTTGAGGTTGCTGAGATCAGAAGGCTGTCCTTTTCTTTGATCTGAAAGGTGAGTTTTTAAAATGTTACATGCAAAAGCCAGGTATGTACAAGATTATATTCAAGAACCCTGAAATCATGATGATAACTAACAAGGTGAATTGTTTTGTACTTTAGAACTAAGTCACCCATGAGAAACACTGAGCTCTATATAGGATCTGGAATCAATAAATCAATAAACATTTACCAATCATCCATAATGTTCTCAGCCAAGGCTAAATTGGGCATTGGAAGTAATATTCGGATAGAAGTTATGATTTCTAAACTCAGGTGGCATAAACTGTAGGTAGGGAGCCAAGACTAACACTTCGAGTCAATGACGTCAATACGGTAGAATAATATTTAAACATTTAATTGTGTAGTATAAATTGTCAGTATTATAGACATTCAGAGGAGGGGCTGATAAATGAGGAGGTCCTGATGCAGGGCATTTCAGGATGGGTATACTTCAGAGTGCCCAGAGACTGGAAAATATTCCAAGTGGAGAAAGTGCACTGTGAAGAAGCTTGGAGAATGAGGGTGACCAAGATGAGTAGAAATGAGACACAGGCTGGAGTTTTGGTTCTCAAATACTTTTAATCCTAAAATGAAAATTAATCAAGAGCATGGTGAGATCATCAGAACGCTATCAGAATCTGCATTTGGAGAGTTCTCTGACATGGCACTGAAGTGCTTGCGTGCTTTCACAACAAAGAATTTCTTCAAGCATGGCAAAGGAATTTGGTCTAATTAGGCAGGAAGTAGCAAGCCAATAGATTCCTCAAGCAGAAGAACAAGCTTTGAAATAAATATTTAGGGAAGGTTAACCTGTGCAATCCTGTGGAGTGTGTATCAGAAAACGGAGGCTGGGGTCAAGGAAGCCACTGGAAATCTGTGTGGACAGTGAAGGTATAACAGGGAGGGAAGGAGAGGTGTAGGACATGAGGCTTTGAAGCAGAATGTGGTCTCTTACTGGTCTCAGGGGAAGCATAAGTCAAGGCTAATTTAACGTCTTCAAAGCCGAGGACAGGAGCTTTTGTTAACAGGAAGCTGGAGGGCAGAGAAGATGATGAATATGGCATCACAAGTTTAAGGAAATTCAATTTAAAAGACAGAGTATGAGGCGCTTGAGTGGCTCAGTAAGTTGAGCGTCCAACTCTTGATCTCGGCTCAGGTCATGATCTCACCGTTCATTCTCAGTGCAGAGCCTTTTTGTGATTCTCTCTAGCTCTCTCTCTCTGCCCCCTCCCCACTCTTTCTCTCAAAGTAAATAAACATTCTTTAAAAAAAGAAAAGACACAGTAAGTCATTGGAGATGTGGAATGACGGTTTGGGTAACGGTTCAAAGTGGTTCAGATTTGCCATTACTTCCTTCCAAATGTAGACAAAGAAAGAGAATTCTTCCCTTGCAATTCAGATCCCTTTATTTTGTATAAAGGTCTTCCTCTGTCTGTTTTCTAACACACACACAAACACAAGTACACACACACATTTCTCTGGAGTTGAGCTTTAAAAAAATACATTAGAGTTCAGTAAGTAGAGAAGACAGCAAAGGATACTCCGAGCATGGTGGTTGACATTAACAGAGATCTGAAAGTCACAAAATAAGGAGGATGATATAGCATAAGAGTGAAGCAAGATTATAAAGCCAGCTCCACAGGGGTGCCTGGGTGGCTCAGTCGGTTAAGTGTCTGACTTTGGCTCAGGTCATGATCTCCTGGTTCGTCGGTTCGAGCCCCGCGTCAGGCTCTGTGCTGACGATTCAGAGCCTGCAGCCTGCTTCAGATTCTGTCTCTGGCTCTCTCTGCCCTTCCCCTACATGTGCTCTGTCTCTCTATCTCTAAAATCAATAAACATTAAAAAACTCCACATAGTTACTTCCTTTTGTGACCTCTTTCCAGACAGTCCCAGTCCAGGAAGACAGCTTTTGCTATGAGCTGTTCCACTCAAATGGAATTTACAATTTATTTTCTAATCTTTTGTATAAACATTTGATTTCCATTTTTAGGTAAGCTTTTAGTAGACAAAAGTAAGCCTAACCCATCCCTTTGCTTCATAGAAACACATCCTCGGTAGAAGATTTCTTGATTTTTTTTTTAAGGTTTGTTTTCGTATTTTTATGTGAGGTGACATTAAAAATGTAGATAGGAAATAATCCTACTTCCTTCACGAAGCCATTAACATGGGAAGACAGGCTTGGGCACGCGGTGGATATTTGTCATTATTTTGACTCTTCATTTTAAGTGTGAGAGATTCCCAATTCCCACTGTAGTAGCTGCAAAGGCAGCATGACCCTTTCTGATGCCAACATGCACTTAGGACATGGGTGTCAAATTGGACACAACCATGCTCTTTTGCATATGGAGCCACTGACACAATGAGGGAACAACAGGTAGAAACTGTTATGGTGGCCTCAGCCACTTCCAATTTCCAGGAGCACTAGAGATGCATGGGGTCAATTGTCAGGGCTGAGGACAATGCAAGCTGCAGCTTCCTGTGTTGGACTGGCTCAGTGGCCTGATCTGATCCCAGGACTCAGCTGTCCTTTCTTACTGTCCAGTTTTTGAGTCTATTCTTCTGTTTTTCCAGTGTTTCTGTCAGCTACATCGTATCTTTTCAGTAAAATTTACTCTTCACTTTTCCAGAGTTTCAGCTTTCCCATGAATCTAAGAATCGGGGATTCGCCATCTAAAAGTATTTTCTGTAGAAAAAGGCAGCATATATTCTCATTTCCCCTTGGGATCCATTGAACTTCACTCTCTCCAGTGAGAGAAATACAGCTGAGTGTGTGATCTAGGGACATGTTCACACTAGCCAAGCCTTTGACCTTCAGCAGCTTCCCATTAAGAAGGTATAAATCAATCCTGCTACCACTTGCTCTTTGAAATGGAGCAAGCTGCCACAGCCCTATGTGTCAACAGCAAGTTTAATGCCAAGGTGGTCATGACACCCCACGTTTGCTCAGGGCAGGCCCTGCTGAATACCCCTCACAAGGACAGGATCACAATGGAACATCCACTGTGCGATATAGGAAAGAGAAGAACTATTTACAAGGGGGGGAGGGGAGGGCTTCCCTCCGCCCCCAGAAACATCTGTTTATTCACTTGTTTGTTCATTCTCTCAATAAATATTTATTGGACACTTGCCTACTAGGTAAAGAGACACATTCCTAGACTTAATGAGTATGTGACCTGGCAAGGAAAATTTGAAGGCAGTCAAATGAGTAACATACAGTAGGGTAATTGATGTATAGGAGCTAGGAATAAAATAAATTTCGCAGGGAAATAGGACCAATGTTCCCCTGGACAGTCAATCTATGCTTCAAAATAAGGGACTACTGCTTTATCTTGCAGGATGAATGTGAATCAGTGGAAAATCCAGGCATTGGAAAAGTATGTGCAAAGACTCAGAGGTATGAGGTAAGTACATGTGTCTATCTGGCAGGGGTGAGGGGTAGGAGATGAGAATTTGGCTTTTATCTCAGAGATGTTGGGGACCCATTGGAGGATTTTAGTACTTACTTCCAACATCTTTCTTACTCAGATATTCTTTTTTTAAGAAAGCTAAAATGTTGAATCTTAAAGTGTATCAGGAACATGCCACATTCAGTAGCTCTTTTATTACTTATAAAAAGGACACATGAGTTGCAGAGCTTTTCCAGGTTTTCTTGTAGCTTATTTGCCTTTGTAGAAAGGCCAAAGCTTTGTCCCTCTTACTGGTGTTTGTTCTGGCTCTAGGCCATGCTTGAGCCCATGCATCTATCCTATAGGACTTCCCTTGGCTCAGCTTCATGGGGAGCTGATGAGAATATCAGCCCCCAAGTTGTCGCTGGCGTCTTTCATATACCCTGCGTTCACGGGAGATGTTACAGCCTTGCAAGCCATTGATCTTATTGTCAAGAGTTGGAAACTTTTCCTTTTGTGTGTTGGGAGGATGGGTGAGGAGGTGTGTGGTGAGGGTGGCTGAGTGGGCAAAGGAAGAGAAGAAAATTCAGCAGAGGCAGGGAAGGTACATAGTCATTGGCTGAAGATGGGGATATTGTGCAAGCGAACAAACTATTTTTAAAGGGCGTCTCTTCATGACAATGCAGGAAGAAAATCTCTGAAGTTTATTTGGAAAATGTGAAACAGCTAAATTTACTTACAAACCTAGTACATCCTCCAGCTAAGACTGTGTGGTTATAGGAGGAAGCAGGGAGAAAGAAAGAAACCGAAAGGGGAGAGAGGGTGACACAGGGAGTAGGAGAAGAGGTGTGAGTTTACTGGATGATCAATATTTAAAACTCCTCTAAGTGACTCACTATAACTCACCATCTTGGGCATCTCCTTCAATCTTCTTTAAAAAACAGCTATGGTGGTGCTGTCAGTAACCCATAGGCACGGTCAGACTATAGGGAGTCCAGAGGTCTAGGAAACCTTTTTCTACCTATGGAAAGGCCAACAACAAAGCCTTTAAGGAAAAATAAATCTACTTTGCATGAATAAATATACATTTGCATATATATGCATTAATCCTATCTATCTATCTATATTAAAGGATATTCCAGACTTCAGAATATCACAAAGTGACAGAGGGGGAAAAGACCATGAAAGGTTGCTAAGTACCAGCAGATCTTCCTGGCTAAAGCATAAAGGACGGGCCAGAGACTGGCATGGAGTGGACTACTGTCTCAAGGCCAGTCCTTGGAAGGAAAGTCCTATGGGGTCAGGGTCCTCCTGAAGGGATTTAAGCAGCTGGGTCCCATGATCAGATCTCTATTTTAAGATGATCATCCCATCAAGGAGGCCGAGCATGTGTGGAGGGAGTGGATCATGAATAGATATGCTGGTCATTTACAGAAGGTGTTGGAAGAATCAGAGACGGATAACTCAGCCTTAACTGGAGTGGTAACAGTGGAGCAGATCTGGAGGTAGTGACCAAACAGAGGTCACTGTGGAGAGTCCAGTTCATGGGAGGGTGGAGGCTGAGAAAGCAGTTGTTCAAGATGCGTCCCAAGATACCTGGGCAACCTACACCACCAGTTATCAAATGGGAAAAATTTAGGGGGGTGTCGATTTGGCAGGAGAGGGATGATAACTTACTTTCTGGATGGGAACTTTGGAAGCATCCTATGTCTCTTCAGTGGCATGTGTTTGGCCACCAAACATATACAGTTGAAATCTCGTGTATTGCTTTACGTCACCCAGAGAGAGCCTGTGAAGATTCAAGACTGAAGGCAGAATCGTATGAGATGCTATGCCTGAGGGTCATTAAGGAAATAAGGGTCTATGCTGGATCCTAAAAAGAAAAAAAAAAGTCAAGAGAGCTAGCAAGGGAGCCCAAGGAGAGAGAAAGGGATCCCAGACCCAAAATAAGAAAACATCCATGAATGCAATGATGGGTCAGTTGCTGTGGAGAGGTCAAGATAAGAACCAGGAAAATATCCTTCAGCTGTGACAGAAGTTCTTTAGTTAACACAAATTACTCTGCTAAGGACAGAAAGAAATGGGAGAGGGCTGTTAGTGGGGAGATAAAAGGCAGATAGATAGAAAGAGCAATCTGTTCTTTCAAGGAAAACAGAGAGTGCCTGCAAAAGAAAGACCAAGTGCAGTTTTCACACTTAGGAGAGACCAGCCCTTGTTTGTTAGCCGATGTCAAAGGGCTGACAGAGGACCGGCCAGATGCAAGATTTAAGGAAGGGAAAGAGAGCACAGTAATTAACAGGTTAAGGCAGCAGAGGAGGAAGTCCGTGGCACAGATAGAGGGCAGAGTTTTGGTTGAGAGGCAGCGTTTTCTTTCTTCAGGCAGCACAGAAATTGTTAAATGGGGGTATTGATCTGTGGGGGTCACAACACTGATGGTGCCCACGTCTGAGATGTGGGAGGACAGTGCTGGACACTTGGGAAGGGTGACTTGGGATGACACAGGAAGGTGATCACGGAAGAGGACAGCTGAAGACTGCCGAGCCAACTGAGGCTGGGAGTCTGGATGTGGTAATGGCATCATCTGCCTAGGCTTATGAATTCCTAAGGCAACACTTAGCTGCTTCCCTGTGAGGGTCAGGAAGGCAGAGATTTTGACTATTCCAGCTTGGGTGAAAATCCTTTTGTCTCTGGGAACTCTGAAATTGGGGCAGCAGGCACAGTCACTTAAACAAACATAGTGGGCTCTCATTACCCATTTGTAGGGCCCATAGATTTAAATACATGGAGACATTAGGTAAAGTGTGTAAACCAGAAGAAGTATGCATTGATGTCTTGACCCTATACAAGTTTAGAATGCCTTCACTCTATACAAGTGCCCATAGCCACCCTATATAAGTCAAAAGATAGAGAGGAAGAGAGACGCAGAGAGACAGAGAGACAGAGAAAGAGATCAGGTTCCAAAAGCAAACCACTAAATAACTTTAGCAGAAGGGTCCTACTTTTATATTTCATTGCACTTGTTAAAGTAAACAGATCACTTTAAGGATAGGCTAGATAGATAGCTAAGGAGGTGGCCAAGTGTTGCCTCAATTATCCTGAGGGACAGGGGTCTGGAAAACTGATGACTCATACTTGGTTTAGTAAATCAGCGAGCTCAGAAGCCTGGCTGTGAAGTCTCAGGGCAGTGATGTGTCTCTGTGTGTGTGCGTGCACACACATGTAAAACAGCCAACAAGTAAGTTTCTCTGAGACCTATCCCTTTCATCGACTTAAGAGATTCTGCAGGAATCAATTAAGTCTTGCATGTTTTCCGCCAGAGATGAAAATCTGGCAAGTAATACCTTCTAGGCTTCTTTAAGAATAAAAAAAAAAAAAAAGAAAAGAAAAAGAAAGAAAAAAAATACCCAGAGCTAGGATTCCATTTGCTGGTGTTCATTCACATCAGACTTTCCTTCTGAGGTAAACACCTTCCATGCTGGGTATTGGGCATTATGAGCCAAAAAAAAAAAAAAAAAAGTGTTTTCTTGCCAACATGGCCCAGCAAGCCTGAAGAAAGTTCTAGAATGGAGTTCCTGATAATGAATACCCCCAAGACCGCAGGGCCAAGTCAGTGGTCAGTAGTGGCTGTTTTTTGGTTTTGTTTTTGTTTTCTTAAATCTCCTATATGATTCTGAAATATGGCATGTGACAATATTTCTTGAAGTTTAACAGATATTCTGCTTATTCATGAGTTACATACCTCTTTATTAGACTTTCTTGTTATGTGCCTTAAAATCTGACAGAAAATCTCATCCACAGCATTTGAATTTGGGAGATAGAAAAACTCTGTGGTGCCTCAGACTTACAGTCATAAAATTAAGTGCCAAGGAAACTTTGAGATCTCCTAGACTAATGGTTCTCCATCACACTGACAAGACTCACTGTTGAGTCATGACTGAAACAGCAAAAAAGATAAACAGAGTGAAATATAAATATATTTTAAATGGTGCAAAAGAAACCATAAACAAAGCTAAAATACAAACCATAAACTGAGAAAAATATTTTCAACACATATGGCAGATAAAGGATTTATGTCTATAATATACAAAGAACTCTTACAAACAACCCAAAAGTGAGCAAAGAATATGAATAGACTCTTTCCAAATAGCAAATCCGAAGGTCAATAAACATATGAAAAGATGCTCAACTTCACTGCAGGTCTAAAAAGCAGAAATTCAGAGTAACAATAAAATATTTCTCACTTGCAAATATGCCAAATATGAAAAAGCATGGGAACCCATTCTATCAGCTAGGATGAAACAATAAATAGAGAAATGAGTCCATTCATACGTTTGCTAGTGAATAGGCTAGCAATCTGGAAATGCCTATTAAGAGTAAAAGCACACGAAATCTTTCACCCGATAATACCAACCTTGGGAATGTATTCCATAGAAACTAGAGCAGATGTTAAAAATATGAGTACAAAGATGTTAATTGCAGGATCATGGGTAGTGCCCAAAGAACTGCAGAGTGAAGGCTTAAAAACAGGAGAATAAATAAATAAGTTGGGGGATGTTCATAGCATAGGATGTATTCAAGACATTAAGGTAAAATGAATGAGATTCTACCAGTTTATTTGGTAGCTTTTTATGCATTAAGTAAGAAAAAAGCAAGGAGCCAGGACATGGGCACCATACAATCCCATCTTGAAGAATAAAGGAAAAACCATCATTTGTACCTATATGTATAATGTATGTACTTTTATGCATGATTGCATGGGTATATAGAGAGATTTGTAAGAGTATATATCAGGTTGATAACACTGATTACACTGAGGAGGAATAAGGAGAAGTCAGAGGGAAAAAAAAACCTCAAATAATATCAATGACAGTAAAACTGCTTTCCTGGTATGATTTATTTTATGTAAAACGATTTTATTGTTAGAGAGAGAGAGAAAGAGGCAGAGACAGAGAATCCCAAGCCCGACGTGGGGCTTGAACCCACAAACTGTGAGACCATGACCTGAGCCGAAGTCAAGAGTTGGAATTTCAACCAACGAGCCACCCAGGAGCATCTTTATTTTATTTTTATAATTATCATGGGGAGGATGCATACGCCTGAACCCCACACCAGTCCAATAAGGCAGAGTCTTTCAAGGTGAGGCCTGGTTATTCAAGCCCCCCCCTCCCCGCCAATGGATTCTCATGTACATTAAAATAGTTTGATAGCCAGTGATCCAACCCAAACTCTCAGCAGCTACAGAGCAGCCCTCAAGGGCCATCCTCACAGATGGTCTTCCAGTCTTCTTCTTGAAGGCTTTCAGAAGCGAGGCACTCACTACCTACCAGAGTAGCCCTTTTCCTTTTGGATCAGGTCCTACTGAGAGATTTATTTTTTTCTCCTGATAATGAGCTGGAATCTATTTCGTATGACCCACTGACGTGATACTAGAGTGTCAGGGGTCTGAGACAGCTATCATGGTCAGGCCATGTTGTCTTCCTCCTGTGATAACCTTATCCAGAACACAGAGATTTGAGGACCTTGAGGAAAATCAGTGTGGTGACTAAGGACAGTGACCGTATTATTTATCGTTTGAAGTGGGACAACAGATAGGAAGTGGGACCGACCCAGGCAAACTGAGATGTCTGGGCACCCTATGACAAGTTTATTTGCTCCGTAAGGAATGTACAAATATACATCTGCTGATGTGTCTAACGTATTTCCTGCTTCTAGAAGCTGCATGTGGGTGGCTACAGAAAGCCAATCAAAAATGGAAAAATTAGCCAGTGGCAATCTCTGAACATTAAATACATTCAATTACAATAATTCACTCTTATTGGTGGCTCTTAAAGTGGTTAGTCGTTGCTAGGATAGCACTACTTTAATGTATTTCCATTATTGTCATCTTTTTTTTTTTATGTTTGTGTGTATAACTTTCTACTTGAAGGTCAAGGACTATTTTTCTATCTTCTTTCTAATGAATATCTGAGAATTAGCTACAGTCTTAGGCTTCTATAACATAGTCTCCACCATGAGTGATAGCAAGCCCAGGGCAGGGAACTCTGGGAATTTACGAACTTTACACTTTATGGGCCTTTGTGACACAGTAGAGAGTAGAGACCCAGACACACACCAAATATTTAATCCATTCTTTATCGATCAGCGTGCAAATCCCTTTGAACTGTGTCTTCCTTGTTTTCTCAGGGATCAAGCTATACTCCATTATATGGATAGAGCCTCAGGATGGATGGAAATAAGGTTAGAAAAGATGTTTAGACCCCATGGGGACATTGACATCACTGCTTGATTGTTTCCATTCTAAAAGTTGGTCAGACTCTGAAAAACAGCCAGTCACCAGCAACAACCGAGGGTTTTGTTTACACTTGCAAGGAGCTTCTGAGCACAGCAATGCCACTTCTTGCATTCTCTGGCTGTCCGTTTTATGGTATAAATTAATGGCCTTCTTGGTTTGGCCGAGACCAGTGAATTCCTCTTCACAGAGTCACTTTTCCTAGCAAGACAGTCATCTTCAACACATCTTCAGTCCTAGGCTGGCAAAAAATAAAGCAAAGAACATGAAAGCTCAGAAGCTTAGAGAAGAATCTCGTTCGGAGCCTCAGTCCCACCACTCATAAATATGACAACTGTGAAACTGGTACCACGCTTGCAGACATGCTCCTCTGAGAGAAATTAATGCCAGCGGGCGAATGTGGGATTCAGGCTTGCCAGGTTCTCTCCTTCCTTTCCATGTCTCTGGAATCTCTTTAGCTTGGGTTTATTGTGACCACCTGTCTTGCATTCCATGGTCTAGTCCCCAAAGTCAGTAATTGGACAATCATGTCCCCATATGCTGGCCCTCCCATTTCAGCTTCACCCACTCACATCATATTATCCCAACACCAGCCTCACTTCAACATCCAGGCTTGGAATGCCAGTATCCCACTCATTCCACCTTGGCATTCCCAACTGAAATATCATATGAGAGCTTTATGTCAGATATGACTGGTATTTCTGTATCATGAAAAAAGCCGTCATGTCTACTGCTTTTCATGGCCACCTCTGGGCAACTTTTCCACATTCATGTGGTAGACCTTGGAGGGACCTGAGTTTCGTCTTTTTTCTATCCATCAGTCCCCCTCCCATCCTACTATGCCCCACTTATCACCTTCATAATTTTACTCACAACTCCTGAAAGATACTTCACCTCCTTTTTGTGACCAAGGAATCTAAACACTGACTCATTTCAGCTCGGATGTTTGACACAATTTATTACAGAATATTAGGTTATGAGTGAAAAAGTGAACTGAATTCTTTAGATGTTTGGAATTACTTAACAAAGGATAGTAGTTTGGAATATTACGATATATATTTCAAAAATTATATCTACTTCTGGCCTGTCTTCTTCTTGATACCCAATATACTTGCAGTGGGTCAGGAAATACCCGCTAATTTCAACATAGGAGCAAATCAATAGAATATTAATAATGCATTCTAAATCAAGATAAAGCTGATTTTTCAAAAGTAAAATATCTACTTAAATATTTGCACCATTTGTCTTTTCTATTGCCTAAAAACCCAGAATTGTTTCTGCTTGATAAATCTTTAGCCACTATAATAAATATTTTTACCCTGTTTAACTGGAAACCAAATGAACGGGACTAAACATAAGCAGTTGTGACCCTGGGACATTCAGCAACATGGTTAGGGCATCTGATATGTGTTTAGTAGGGACGAGGAATCTTTCTTTGCAGAGTCTGCATCCTGGAAATCTTTGTCTTAAATTCTTGGAGGTACTTATCTCTAACTCTGCATTTTGCCTATTCCTTTTAGCAATACATGGACAAATTTTCAGTTATCCAAAGTACGGAAGAGTCTATGACTTTGCCAAAAGAGAGACAAAAGAAACTAGTCATCTAACCATTCATCTACTTATTCATTCAAGATAAATTTATTGAGCAGTTTCTACGTTCCAGAATGTTAGTGCCTGTGTGAACCATACTAACATCATCTTGGACAAGTCTGCCATGATGACAGCTCTGTGACCTGAAGCCTTCTTGAGCACAGTACCCCCCCCCCCACACATTCTTTCTTTCTGTTTCACCATACCCTTAAGTATACCTTCGAAGCATAATGTCCTTGACTTGCTCTGGAGATAGGACTCTGACACACACCTTTCTTGAACTTCTCCACCCAGGTGGTCCTTCAGCATGTGACTCCAGCCTCAAAGTCTTATGGGAGGTAGGGTTGTGAAGGTCTGGTCCTCCTAAGGCAACCTAAGACAGGTTTATGTCAGAAAGTCCCAATAATAAACCATTTCTTGTCAAGGTGGGCTTGTCAGCCTTTTTCTTTGGTCTTACAGATCTTTTGGAGATGCTTTTGCAGGTATTTCTCTTTCCTGGAACAGTTCTCAATACAAAGAAATTCAAGACATGGTCCTTGTCCCGAAAAAGCTCACCATCATTCAAAGTTTGCTGTATATGCTCAAATTTTCTCTTATGAACCAAAGCAGGTAAAGACCCACTTTTTAAAAATTGTTCTTTTTCCCTTTAGTAAGAGGAATCCCTGGCTTCAAACCCTGTTCACAAAAGGTCAGTGTGAGAATTACAGCTTTATGGTAATAGGGCAAGTTCAAGAGTGAAGCAGAGGCCTTGGAAAGATGCTCATCTGCTCTGTGAGTCCATGGCTTCTTGGTCCTCATGTTCCAGGTTTTTTTAAGGCTTTTCTTTGATTAACTGTTTTATTAGTTAACATACAGTGTCATCTTAGTTTCAGATGTGTGGTATAGTGATTCAACCATTCCACATCACTCAGATCATGTTCTCCACTTTCTACATGGGTATTTCAAATTTTCCTTACTCTGATAGAACTCCTTTAACATATTGCCCAAAATGAAATCCACCAAGGTCTGCCCCAGGCTCCATTTTTCCCCTTCTCCATTAGATGTGGCTATCCTTTGTCCTAGCCAAGGCCACTTACTCTATCTAGATGCTATCTGTAACTTCTACCTTGTGTTGTATATCCAGCTGTCCTTCTTGAATGGATTGTTTCTATTGACATGAAACATGCTTGGAATTTCCCCATATTAATTAGCTAATTAGTTAACTCTCCCTTGTCTATAATAATGGGTTACATTTCTTCACCCCACTCACTCCTCAATTCATTCTAATTTAGCTGTAACGCCAACACTGGTGAAAAAGCTCTTGCTGAGGACATCTATGATATCCATGTTCCTAATTCTGATAAAGGTATAATTATTTCAATTTGTTGAAGAAATATTTTCTTAAAGCAATTCCTGTGTCTACTTTAAATGTCAGGCTGTATTACAAAGCACTAACACCCATGTCTTCAGAATTTATAAGACATGGATTCGATACCTTCTAGTTTTCGCTGTGACTTCTGACTGGTACAGGCATCACTTTGATCCCTGGTACTTTGACTGTGACCTGTTTTTTCTTACCGTTTTCTTTTTTCCCTTCTCTCTGGAAGCTTTAAGATCTTCTTTTAATCCCTGTTGTTCTGAGTTTTCCCAAAAGATTGTAGTGTGGTTCTGTTTTCATTCATTTTGGTGGGCATTTTTCAGTACTTTGAATTCAGAAGCCCATGTTTGATTTCTGGGAATTTTTCTTATATTATTTTTGATAATTTTCTTCTATATTCTTTGTCTATATTCTCTCTGTATGAAACTCTCTGTATGAACTCCTGTATGAGCTATGCCCTCAGCATCCTCCAGAGAAACAGCACGAAAGGATGTGCCTATGTATATGTATACACACACATACACACACACACACATATATACACACACACACACATATACACACACATACATACACTCATATATATGTATACATACACATATGTTTTAAAACTATATAACATATTATATATATAATTACATTATGTGTGTGTGTGTGTGTGTGTGTGTGTGTATTTTTTTTTAAAGAATTGGTTTATGTGACTGTGGAGGCTGAGAAGTCTCGAGACCTGCAGTTGGAAAGCTGGAGACCCAAGACAGTGTAGTTCTAGTCTGAGTCCAGAGGCCTGAGAACAAGAAAAGCAGATAGTGGAAGTTCTAGTCTGAAAGCCAGAAGACTCAAGACCCAAAAAGAGCCAATGTTTCCACTGGAATCCAAAGGCAAGGAAATACCAATGTCCTAGTTCAAAGTAGTCATGCAGGAGGAGTTCCTTTCCCTCAACCTTTTTGTTCAATTCAGGTCTTTGGCTGGGAGGGAACCAGTCTTTACTTATTTTACAGATTCACATGTTAATTTCATCCAGAAATGTGCTCAGAGACACACCCAGAATAATGTTTGACCAAATGGTATTCTGTGGCCCAGTTAGGCTGACACACAAAATTGACCATCACACCTATTTTTTCTTCTTCTCACCTACTCTCCATGTCTATTCTTTTGTTTTTATTGCTTAAAGATTTTCTCAATTTATCTCCTATACTTCCTTTAAATGTTTTAATGTCTATCATCATAGTTTTAAATCGCAAGAGCTCTTTCTTGTTTTCACAATCTTTTTTCTCCTTTTTATTTTTGTTTATTTTTTTTAATGTTTATTTGTTTTTGAGAGAGAGAGAGAGAGAGAGAGACAGAATATGAGCAGGGAACGGGCAGAGAAAGAGGGAGGCACAGAATTCAAGGAAGGCTCCAGGCTTTAAACTGTCAGCACAGAGCCCGGTGCAGGGTTCAAACTCGTGAACCGTGAGATCGTGACCTGAGTTGAAGTTGGACGCTTAACAAACTGAGCCACCCAGGTGCCCCATTTCTCCTTCTTTTCAAAAATAAATCCCTATTTGTTCCATGGATTCTACATCTTCTATACTGTTACTTTTTGAAGTTTTTTTCCTTCATTTATCAATATATTCTACTCATCTTGCCTTCTGATAGCCTATAAAGCTCTATATAATTGCTATCTATCTCCATGGCCAACACCCTCTCCAAACCATCATTTCTTTTCACCTAGACCCTTGTAACTGCTTATTATCAGTCACTGGCTTATTCCACTGACCTTTCACACTGTCAGTAGGGTGATCTTTCATGGTGTAAACATAGTCATCTCATCCTCCTGCTTCAAATCCCTAGATAGTTTCCCCTGTAAACTTCTCCAGCACCTTCTCATATCACCGTCTATTCCTCCTCTGACCTGTGGCCATATATTTCTATTCAGTTTCTTAGATTTGTCATTCTCTGTCTTCCATGTAAGGATTTTTCCCCATACCTCTCCTTTGTCTGGAAGTTCTCTTCACATACAGATATATATACCCTATATACTTTGCTTTGTATTTAAACTTTACTAGCTTTTTACTTGATTTATTTTATTTTTTTTAAATATTTATTTATTTATTTTAAGGAGGGGAGGGGCAGAGAGAGAAAGGGAGAGAGAGAATCCCAAGCAGGCTTCATGTTCAGCACTGAGCCCAATGGGAGGCTCCATCCCATGACTGTGAGATCATGACCTGAACTGAAATCAAGAGTTAGATGCTCAATAGACTGAGCCATCCAGGCACCCCTAAACTTCACTAGTCTTTTAGATTTCAACTTATTTGTTCTTCCATAGAAATATTTCTTAATGCTCTGTTCCATACGAGTTTGCTTTTTTATACATACTTATAGGATCAAGTTCTTTCTCTGGGACACTTGTTTCAGTATATTATTCTGTATTCATTAATGTGCTTAGTCTTCCTCCAGGAGATATAAGCCTCTTGAAGACAGGGGTCATGTCTGTTTTGGTTAGCCATTATATCCTCACACTCAATAAATGAATGAATGGGTCTCTCATAGACTATCTAAGTTACTTACTCAATATTTATTGTTGTCTTGTTTCTTGGTTACAGAAACTCAATTTTATTTGGTAGGCAATGTGTCCAGATAAACCATAACTTCCCAGAGTCCACTGTAGCTACAATATCCACATATCACAGACTTGGCCAATAAAGATGTAAGCTAAACTCTAATTGAGATCCTGGGAAAGTTTTTGCATTCTTGAAAAGGATTACTCATATTTTTAAGTTTTTATTTAAATTCCAGTTTCGTTAATATATAGTGTAATATTATTTTTAGGTGTATAATATAGTCATTCTATACTTTCATACCATATCTGGTGTTCCTTACAACAAGTACACCCCTTAATCCCCATCACCTATTTAACCCATCCTGCCACCCACCTCCCTTCTGGTAACTATCAGTTTGTTCTTTAGAGTTAAGAGTCTATTTTCTGGTTTGCCCTTCTCTTATTCCCCCATGTTCATCTGTTTTGTTTCTTAAATTCCACATATGAATTAAATTGTATGGTATTTGTCTTTCTCTCATTGAGAGAAAGAATGAAATCCTATGGTATTTGTCTTTCATTGAGAAAGACAATATTCCACTTAGCATAAATTCTAGCTCCCTCCACATCATTGCAGATGGCAAAATTTCATTCTTTTATGTGGCTGAGTAATATTCCATTGCATATATATTCTTTATATTCTGTATCCATTCATCAGTCGATGGACATTCCTTTTTTATTTTCTTTATTTCTTTTGAAGTGCAGATTTGAAGCTGCACATGGAGCCGTTGTCATGCAAACTTGTAGCCACCTCTGATCGTTGAGATTGAAATTAGTTTATCAGTGTCCTGGCAGGGCAGCTAATAGTATTAAAACTGCTATTTAAGTGAAATCTGGTGGGGTTTTTTTAACAGATAATTTCCATCAAAGAATGGGGTGCCCAAAAGTGGTTATCCATATTAACCAGAATAGAATGACTGGTATAGTAAATTCACAACCTTAATTCTTAACTCAATAAAAGCTTTAGTGTTTAATCTTAGTCCAATTGTGTGTCCAAAGAATGACCTTCCATATGGCCATTCAGAGGCTCTAGTAGCCTCCATCCCATGGTCTCGTGATCCAAGGGCACCCAGAATCCTCATCTGGATCCTCTGCACATGACTGGTAAATAATAAGGGACACGAGAATGTGGAAGATCACACACAATGTCCTATGACTAGACTTGGAATTGTTGTACATCACTCGCCTGTACATCACTGACCAAAATTCAGTCATTTTGTTCCACTTAGAGGCAAGGTGGGCTGAGGAATGAAGTCCACATGTGAAGTCAGGGGAGAAAGCAAATAGTTTGGTAAACACGTGGCATTGCCTTTGCTACGATATTAAAGCACACCTAGAAATGTTTGTCTCCATGTCTTTGTTGACATTATTTTCTCAGCACAGAATGCTCTTAACCCTGATTTTCACTAGCCAAATTTACCTGTTTTCCAGGAACAAATGAAGGGCCACTTTCTTCACCAAGTGTTATTAGTATACTTACTCCACCAGCTATGGGAAACCAAACCCCCATCTGTCCTGAAGATGTGTGCAATGAGGTTGAGAAAAAAAAGAAGGTCCTCACCAAATAGTTTAAATAATTATTCAGGGCAATAGTTGCTTATGAATGCAAATGAATGGCACAGATAATACGTTAGGTACCAACTGTGAGGCCTCCATCGTGCACTTTCTTGGTTTTAAATGAAGTTTATTCAGATACTTATTTATTGACTGTTTTCATTTTCTAAACAATAGATCATAGAGTCAGAAGGACCTTGTGAGGGGGCACCTGGGTGGCTCAGTTGGTTAAATTTCTGACTTCGCCTCAGGTCGTGATCTCACAGTTCATGGGCTCAAGCCCCATGTTGGGCTCTGTGCTAACAGCTCAAAGCCTGGAGCCTGCTTGGGCTTCTGTGTCTCCCTCTCTCTCTGCTCCTTCCCTGCTCACACTGTATCTCAGTCTAGCAAAAATAAATAAATGTAAAAAAAAAAAAAAAAAGAAGGACCCCGTGAGGACAGAGATCAGCTTGTTTGCTCTTCAATGTATTCTTGAAGCCTGGCATGGAGGAGGCCCGCAGCAGATTTGTTGAGGAAAGGAATGAACAATTTAATTAACTAATGGAAGAGATGTTCAAGAAAGGAAGGAGCAATTGAGAAAAAAGAATGATGAGAGAGTAGAGCTTTAACATAAAAATATATCAAGATATATTTAGAGCTTTAACATAAAACACATTATGCTTTTGGTGGAAAAGAATAGTCTCTATATGTTTAGATTCCATCTATTAAGTCAGTAGTTGTAAGCAAAGATATCTACCAAACAGAAGTCATGTTTCAATGAATAAGTGAATGAATGAATTCTTGCTAAATAAACATATGTGTGTAGCTAACACAGTACGTTCAAATGTAAGTACACTGTTTTGAACAGTTATTTCCAATTGTTTGAGGAGATGGCATATGCAATTTTGTGAGAAATGCAGGGAGGGTACAAAGATAAATTGGGCATGAGGCTCTATCGCTCACTCCCATCCCCTTTCCTCCTTTTTCTCTCCTTTTCCTGCTTCTTTAAGGAAGGTCTAGCTATTCTTCTCATTGTTTCATAATCAAATTATCAGCATCACTCTCTTACAATAGTTCGTGAGACTTCTGTACGTTCTAACTCACTTTAATATGTATTTTTGAGCCAGTATTGTTCGCAGTATTGTATGAAGGTGCGAAGATGAGTAAGTCAACTTTCTCTTTCTCTCTTCTCTCTCCACCTTATTTGTTCAGTTACAGGCATTTAATTCTCCGTTATGAACATAACTGGTGCCAGGCTCTGGGAATACAAAAATAAATAGCATAGGTCGTGCTCTTAAGGAAATCTGAGTCCTGGCTGGAGGGAGGCAGATGCATCAGTTAGCTAATGGCAGAATGAAACAAGCTCAAGGACAGAGCCCAGAGAAGGGTGTCACAGGAGCAGAGGCACAGAGGAAGACAATACTGGTCGGAGAAGCACCAGAGAAAAGCTCCCTGGAGGAAATGATCCCTGAGTCACGAGTTCTAGATTCACCCACGGGGTTTGAAGTCCGGCTCCATCATTTACTCATTGTGTCACTGTAGGCAAATTAACTTTTCTGTGCTAAATTTCCTTTTAGTAAAATCAAGATGGTAGAACTTTTTACCTCAAAGATTGGGAAAGTTAAATGAGATGCATAGAGAACAGTGATTTGCACCCCATAAGCATTCATTAAATATTATTATTATTGTTATTATTATTAGTTATTGGAGAGAGCCTGGGAAACATAGTAGAAAATACCATTCCAGCTTGATGGATCAGGCTGTGGGGTGCAAGGAAACATGATAGCACTACAGGAGCTGGAAGGTTTGTGTGATAAGGTTGGGAGAATGGCAAACTAGGACAAGATGGTACCAGTGAGGGCCCCAGGAACACAAGGAATTCCAATGTCAGTCTGCAGGAGCCTCTACTTTAGCAAGGGAATGGCATGATCAGATTTCCATTTAGAAAGGTCACTTTGATGGTAGAGGATGGACTGAAGGGTGAAAGAAAGCAAAGGCAGGGCAACAATTGGGAAATTGTTGTAAACATATGACCGCCTGGTGAGGAGGCATGAATGCTAGCAAAGTAGGGTGATTCAGAGTTGTGACAGAAATAGAATCGAGAGGTCTTGAGATCCATTGGCTGTGGTAATGAAAGACTCCAACCTTGGGTTATAAGGTAATAGGATAAAGGTCATTGATGACTGATGATTAAGACATTAATAAAAGCCAGGAAGGTAGCTGGGCTTTTGCTTGTTTGTGTGGGTTTTTATTTTGCTTGTTTTGGTGGTTTGGGTTGAGAGGCAATGAGATCAGTTTTGGTTATTTTAAGTTTTAGTATCTTGTGTAACATCTATTTAGAGATATCAAGTGGGAAGGTGAACTTATAAATACAGAAAGAAGAGAGAGACCTGAACTAATAAAACACTGTGTGTCAACTATACTTCAGTAATACACACACACACACACACACACACACACAGTTACTGCCTGGAAAAAGAAAAAAAGAAAAAGGAAGAGAGAAAGAGAGAGAGAGAAATATAGTACAGAGAAAGAGAGAGATCTAAGTTAGAAATAAAGATTCGGGAGACACAGTGGGCAGGTAGGAGTAGAAGTCATGTGTGAGCACGAAGGAGTTACTCCCAGAAGCACTGTGAACCAAAGACAAAACTCAAGGCCATCCATTTTCAAACAGTTTGTCAAAGTGTGGCCCTTGGGTCTCTAGCATCACAATCAACTGGAACACTTGTTTAAAAAGCATGGTCCTGGGCAAACCTCCAAAGTTGTGTGGGTGTATTTATTCTTTCCAAATATACATCTGATTGTATATATAATGCTTACATTCATTTATATCCAGGAAGAGACTGAGGGAGATGTCAGGAATCTGCATGTTTTACAAGTACCCAGGTGATTCTGAAGTGCACCAGTGATTGAGGCCCCTTAAAGAGGGGATTTAAATCCACAGAGGGGATCAGGAAGGGGTGGCTAGAAGGATGAGGGGGAAACTGGGAGACCGTATGTCACAAAATAAGACCTTTCTCAAGGGAGTGGCCGGCAGGATGATGTGCCACAAAGATGGCAACCCAGGCTAGAAATGAAAACCTTTCCTTGGACTCAGCAAGAGGAAAATTCACAGAGATGCTGGCCCTGCTGACTCAGCTAAGTAGAGGGGCTGGGAGTGAGGGAGCAGAGAAGGGAAGCCTTTAGTGTTCTGACCATTTCAAGAAGCACAACTTAAAGAAAAGGGAGAGATAGGGTAAGAGCGGAAGGGCTAGAGGGAACGGAAGGGTTGAGACCAATGATGTTTGTTGTTTTTCAAAGAAAGGAGGTGAAGAAAGCAGTGTTCCCAAGAAGCTTTAAGTTTTAGAGTGAAGAGCACACAGGTAGAGGATTAGGTTGAACAGAAAGCACATCCCTTTCATAAAGACAAGAAGAAAGAAGGCAGGGAAGGATGCAGGTCTGCAAGATGGAGGGGAGAGGGGATGGGGCAAGAATAGGAGCAATTTCCTCCAATCTTCTGAAACCTTTGTGGAAAGAGCTTAGGGTAGGAGACTCAAAGGAAACAATGAAGTGAAGATATGCAGGAATTATTGCTAATTATTGCTATTTAAAGAATGTTCCTTGTTGTTCCTAGACCTGGAGCTAGGCGGCCCAGGAGCGTCTGTGAAGGAAAAGGAGAAGGCTGCATTTGGCTTCTTCCTCTACTCAGATGTTTTACTGAGAAGACTCCATTTTCATTAGTGATTATTTGTGGCCCAGAGTAAAAGGGGAAATGAAAAAGTGCTGTCTTAAGAGGGTGCTTTGGCGGTAGCCACTAGAACGCCATGTATCTAGTTAACTTCTTCATTCATCCGAGGGCCCTGAAGTGGTTAACGCAGCTTCCCAAAGTGCCCTGCTTCTAACTTGGGAATAGTTTTTACTCTAGGAGACTCTGACGCAAGGCTAAGTTCATGGAACATGTTGATTTTCATACCACTTCAAATGGAGCCTAAATCAGCTGTCAGATATTTACAGGCAATTTTCCTCATTACACAGAACTCTCTGTGATTATTATACTTGGGCAATGCTTGCATTTATTTGCACATAAGCATGTCAAGGTAGGGGAGAAGACGCCCTGAGCTGTGCCAAGAATATGTCAAGGCACTCCAGCATTACTCAAGATTGGATGGGATGAAATGTTGGGCTGTTCCCCAGAGCCTGTCATCACCCTTGCTCAGGTACCTCGGGTTACCGTTTCCCCCTATAGACTTCCCTTTACATACCCCGTACCAAAAAGGCAGAATTCCACCCAGGCTATTTAATAACCTCCATGAGGTCTCAACTTTTACCAACGGTGCGTTTTTCAAGGGACTCTGGAAATTTCTGTGTTCAGGTGATAGGAATGCAAATGAAATGAACCGAAAAAAGACACCTCCCAATCTAAACACAGATGACCAGGGACACCAGACAGATGACTAACAGCCACAGAAAGAATGGGCCCTTAAAAGGTCTGTGTGAGTCCATTTTGAGGTCTTGGCAAATGAGTTCAATGAAAACAAA
Organism: Acinonyx jubatus; assembly: GCF_027475565.1. Classification (NCBI taxonomy): domain Eukaryota; kingdom Metazoa; phylum Chordata; class Mammalia; order Carnivora; family Felidae; genus Acinonyx; species Acinonyx jubatus. The sequence goes on along the minus strand of NC_069383.1, from coordinate 95,040,991 downwards.
AGATGAAAATGTTTCCAACAGCTCATCTTTTATTTTGCGAATTGTGAAACAGGCTAGCCAAAGGGAGGGTGTGTTTACTAACCCATTTGGTGTGAATTTATGCCTTTCAATAGCAAAACTAATACATTTGAAGGTAATTTGAGTACAGAATGCAAGACAACATGACATGGTGTGAAAAGTTTCCCAGCTTTACAGCCAGACAGAGGAGGGTTAAAAATCTTAGCTCTGCCACTCCCTGGCTACGTGACCTTGAGCAAGTTTCTTAACCTTTGAATCTCAGCCTTTTCTATCTACTGGAGAGGAACATACTCAACACATAGATAAGTTTAACAATAACGAGAAAATGTAAGTATCGAGAGTAAAAATGGACACGTACTGTAGCTGGCTTAATACAGTCAACTCAACAAGTGACATGAGAATGGCAGGCACAGATTACAGAGGATAAGACTGCCAACTCCGGACTCACATGGCCTGTCCTCGATGGCTAGTGTGGCCAGCTTCCCAATCTTTAAAGAGGGGCAAGCAACAGTGCTATTGTAAGGGTTCAATGAGATGATGCTTACAAAGAACTTGCTACAGTAACTCACATATGGTTAGTATCCAATACCTGGTAGCTGTTATCATCAGGGGATACCTCCCTTTATCACTTTCCTTTCCATCCAGTTAGCAGCGTCTCTGTCCATCTCATGAGCCCCAGGCACATTGAGGCCTTTCATCTGTTTTTCCAGCCTATCACAGTGCCTACACACTGGAATTTAGTGGGTCCTTAATAAAGTCTTGTTGCATGTTAAGTGAATAAATATATAAAGTGCTCGTCACTTAGGAGATAGTAACATAAGTGCTTTTTCCTTTCTGACATCAGCTTCTCTTTCACTGATTTGAATGGCAGAAAATACCATCTCAGCTTGTCATATTTTTGGAGAAAGGAAAATGAACCACTTCCATGAACAGTGAAAGGGTTTAGTGAAAGAGAATTTAAAACCAACAATCTGGTCGATTCTGAGGGTATAAATTAAGCTAGTTAAGCAGCCTTAACCCAGGATATTGGCAAGATAACTATCAGACTCTGGCAGCTTCATTTCTTCATTCTTCTGTAAGGTTAGGGCATAAAATGTTAACCCAAGACATCAGAGGTTTAAAAAGAGCCCATGATAACAATAAAATAATTCTAAATAGTTCAGTGTGGATTGGAAACCAAGAACAGGGCAATGACTGTCAGCCACATCTAGGTCCTATATTGCTAACAGATGGTGAACATTTTCATGGACTTGGGACTAGTTTAGATCAGAGTGAGATTCCCTCCCTCCCCCCACAAGAGGCTCTAATTAGTAGATAGGACATTAGACCATGTTAAAATTCCAGGCTGACATCTTATTTGTTAGTTTTAGATTGAACTCATGCCTTAGGGTGACTGAATTTGCTTGTCGAAACACACACATGCTCACGCACACACTAAAAGAGTAACTCTAACTTTCTGTTCTATGGGGATCAAAATAAAGATTTTCAAAGTCCTCTAGAAAAGGGCTCCAAAGATTTGTTGGATATCAAATAGCTCCTTCAAGACAACATTTTGATGAGTTAAGTGTAAATGAATCAGAAACATATGGATTAAGTTTCCCTTGAAATACACAGGGGCTTAAAAATCAAAGAGGAAACAGTGCCTGGCCCAGGGTCTTGCAGGTTGTGCCAAACCCAACACATATGAGCTGCAGTTCAAGATATTTGAGGGATCCAAGGACGGGGCTGGCCTGACCCACGCCTAGTTCCTACCGTATTGAAATAAAGAACATAAGTCATGCCATTTATATTGCATTATTACTAAAAATTCCTCCTTCCTTGTGGTTTGAAAATTAACTAAACCAAGACTTACAAAAGAAAACCCTATAAATGGTGTCTGCAGCACAGAAAGCTCTCTAAAGGCTAAAAGAGCAAGTTCAAAATGTTCTCAGACAGTGTAGCTGTTATTGTCTGACGATGCAATAGAAGTTGGACATCAGCACAGCACCGAAGACCATTCGATGGTGGTGTAACTTCAGATTTGCTTTCCAGAAATTCTCCCCAATATTGCCAGAAATGATATGTTGGAATAAAGACTAATTATTTCTAAAGATAAGTCATACATTCATCAGCATTTCCAATCACTCCTCTTATTTGCTATAGATGGTGGATTTTAAAATCTTCTAATTGGTTAATCAGTAAATTGCTGATGTAGGAAACTTACATTTAAATCTCATCATAGAGACATATGCCCCAAATAAATTTGATCAGTTAAACACATAAATGCTATCTAATTTTAATTTAAGTAGCTCTTATAATTAGCTTGCTTTCATCACTTGGGATAAATAATTAAATCTTAACATAACCTACTTTGAAGATTTACCAATCTGGTGTTAACCAACCACATAACTAAATCCAGAAGTAAGCAAGGTGCAGATTTATTGATCCACTTGGAAAATAGACATATAATTATTCATATTATCACGTTTGGTTTGTTTTAAACGTATCATTTAAAAAAATTATAGGTAATACATATTCAGAGAAAATTAAGAAAATACAGAGAAAGCCTAACATTGGGGAAGAGAATCACCATGAATCTTGCCATCAAGAAATAATTTTCTGGGTGCCTGGGTGGCTCAGCAAGTTAAGTGTCTGACTCTTGGTTTCAGCTCAGGACATGATCGTGCAGTTTCGTGAATTTGAGCCCTGCATCAGGCTCTGTGCTGGCAGTACAGAGCCTGCTTGGGATTTTCTCTCTCTCTTTCTCTCTCTATCTCTGTCCCTCCTCCACTCATGCTCTCTCTGTCTCTCTCAAAATAAATGAATAAACTTAAAAAATTTTTTTAAAAAGAAGTAACTTCCAACATTATGGTGCCTTTCTCTATAGATAGATATAATACTGTAAATACATTTTGTGCCCCCAATTTTTCAGTTAATATATTGCAAACATATTTCCAAGTCATTAAACATATTGCTACTACATCACTGCTTATAACATGAAATTTCAATGTATAAATCTACTCTGATTTATTTAACCAAGCATTCCTTAATGGTTTCCCATATTTAGCTACCAAAACCCCAAGTGAGATGAACATGTTTTATGACTAGTTGTTATCTGTGCCTTAGGGTAAGTTCCTAGAAGTGGAATTTCTTTTTTTCTTATCTGGGCCTTCAGGTAAGTTCCTAGAAGTAGAAAAGTATTTGCGTGTTATGAAGTTTATTGATATATGTACATTGATGAATTGTCCTCTGAGAGATGGCTTGGCACAGAGCTGATAACTATAACTGTTTGGTAAATGATGAAATCACCCCTAGAAAGATGGTCCCTAGAAAGGGCAGTAACAATGACCACTTTTTTGAGATAAGAAACAATCTCCAGCAAAATGAAGTATTACTGGTCTTTTTAATCTTCGTTCTTCATAGAGTCAAAAAAGCATATTCCTTGATTTAATTTGCCTTTCCTGGACACTAGTGAATTTGAATGTGAGTCCTGTTTATTGGACACTTGTATTTCTTCTTTTGTGACTTATTTTTATAAGGCTTGTGTTTGCCTTTTTTTATTGGTATGTTTACTTCTCATTGATTTGTAGGTGTCCTTTATATTTTAATATATTAACACTTTGTCACATAGATTGCAATGTTGTCTGTAGCATTTAGAGACATTTACAATGTTTATTTAAATCCATCCATCAGTCTTTACATTATGTGTCCTAATTTTGCTGTTCATTTTTAACAGTCTTCCCAAACTCAACAATTTATATAACTATCTTATTATATATTTAGTAGTTCTTTAAAGATTTTTATGTTTAACTTTTTATGTCATTTGTTTGTTTTGGTGAATGGTATATTAAGGATTTATTTTTAGATCAATTACTTAATTCGGCAAAAACTTACTGAAGTGTTTGGCATTTAGTTGGGCACTGGCTATCCAAAATGAATTCCTGTAGCGCACTAGGACAGACCCTAAAGTAGTCCCCATCATCCCCACCTTCTGAGGGTCAGTTCTTTGTGTAATCCTGTCCCCTTAAGTACACCAGGACCTGTGACTTGCTTGTAACCAACAGAATATGACAAAGGTGATGGAATGTCACTCGCACAATTACCTGGCATTATGTAAGACTGTGTCATGCTAGCCAATTCACTCCAGGGATTTTGTTGGCTTCATAAAATAAGCAGCCATCCTCAGAAAGCCCACATGGCATAGAACTGCCGGTAGCCTCTGGGGGCCATTGAGGAGCTAGGTCCCTCAGTTTTATAGCTACAAATAAATGAGTTCTGCCAACAACTTGAGTAAGCATGAAAGATCATTCTTTCCCAGTGAAGCCTCCATAGAACACAACCCAATCAAAAACCTTGATGACAACGTTGTGAGACATCGACATTTCACTGGGCTAACCAGTGCCCAGACTCCTGATCTATGGAAACTGAGAGATAATAAACGTGTCTTGTTTTAAGCTGCTAAGTTTGTGGTACTTCGTTATGCAGCAATTAAAAACGAATACACTGGGCATTACTTATGGAAATCTGTTCTTTCTCTCTTGATTTTAGATACCATTTTTGGCACAAATAAAATGCATAAATTGGGAGTAATGCATCCGAGCTTGTAAACCCCAGAAACATTCAAACAACCCAACTGTTCTGGGTGATCATTTAATAGTTATTCATTTAAATATTATTCTAGTTTAGCATTTATAGAATAAATTGTGTGGTGATGATGTCATCTGCTAAACTAAGCAGGACAGTTATTGTGGCCATGGTGGCCCATCAGCAAATGTGGACAAAGTGTGCTGATCCTAAGGGGACCCTAATCAGAGCTTACTGATAAGCTATATGATACTATGTAATAGTATCATATAGATGCTATAGATACATATAGCATCTGTATGCTATAGATACATATAGAGTATACATATAGAGTAGTTTCGTTACCCTAAAAATTCCATTTGATTGGCCTATTCATCTCTGCTTCTCTCCAGAAATCACTGATATTTTTACTGTCTCCATAGTTTCACCTTTTCCAGAATGTCATATAGTTAGAATCATACAGATTTTTTAGATTGACTTCTTTCAGGTAGTAATATTCATTTAAGGTTTCTTTATGCATTTCCATTACTTGATAGCTCATTATTTTTCTTGCTGAATAGTATTTTATTGTCTAGATGGACCTCTGTTTATCCATTCCCCCTACTAAGACATCTTAGTTGCTTCCAAGTTTTGTCAATTATTAATAAGTTCCTATAAACATCCATGTGCTGGTTTCTGTGTGGACATCAATTTTCAACTCCTTTGGGTAAAACACAAGGAACATGATTGCTGGATTGTATGGTAGGCGTATGTTTAGTTTCATAAGAAACTGCCAAACTGTCTTCCAAATGGACAGCAACATTTTTTATTCCCTGAACAAAAGTTCCTGTTGCTCCATACCCTATCAGCATTTGATATTGTCAGTGTTTTGGAATTTGACATTTTGATAGGTGTGTAATGGTATCCTGTTTTAATTTGCAATTCCCTAATGATGTAAGATGTTACACATCTTTTTATATGCTAATTTGACATCTCAAGATCTTCTCTGCTGAGGTGTTTGTTCAAGCCTTTGGCTCATTTTGTGATCAGACTGTTTGTTTTTTTACTATTAAATTTTAGGAGCTCTTCATGTATTTTGGACAGCAGTTTCTCTATCAGATATGTCTTGAAATCTTTTCTCATAGGATGTGGCTTGTCTTCTCATTCTCTTTATAGTGTCCTTTGCAGAACAAAAGTTTTTAATTTTAATGATGTCCTGCTTATCAATTATTTCTCTCATGGATTGTGCCTTTGGTGCTGTATCTAAAAAGTCATCACCAAATCCAAGAACATCTAGATTTTCCCGTCTTTTCTCCTAGAAGTTTTATAGTTTTGCATCCTGCCTTGAGGTCTATGATCGTTTGAACTAATTTTTGTGAAGGGTCTGAGTTCTGTATGTAGATTCATCTTTTTGCATGCGGATGTCCAGTTGTTCAAGCATCATTTGTGAAAATGCAGTCTTTGTTCCACTGTAATGCCTTTGTTCCTTCGTCAAAGATCAGTTGTTTATATTTATGCAGGACCATACCCAAGCTCTCTATTCTACTCCATTGACCTGTTTGTTCTTCATTCTTTTTGTCATTGTCTTTAGTGTCCTTATTAGAATATACATGCCTGATAAACCACCGTACTTAGAGGGTGTTGCTCAGACGAAGGCAACAGTACTACGAACTATGAAACAGACTGTGTTTGGGAGTCAGATTTCTTTGTAAAAACATTTAATTTTCAAGGTATTCACCAGGGAAAACCTCTTTGCCTAAAGTCAAACTACTAGGAATCAGTGGTGTAGGCCTCAAAACTAGGTCATTAGACTTCAAATCCAAGGCTCTTTGTGCTACATTAAACTGTTTCTTTGTGTGATAGGATTTAAGGGATGATGACTGATTTATTCCCAGCAACCCTTTTGGAAACTGGCAAAACTGAGGCTGTACTAATCCCACCAGTCTCTCCTATTTCTGCCAAACAACCTCTTCATTCACATTCTTCATGGCATTCTTCACTTCCATCTGCCTCAGGATGTAGATCAGAGGGTTCAACGTGGATTCGTGATGATGATGTTAAACAAAGCCACCATATGTATTGTCTGCAGTAAAAATGATGGAAGACCCTAGGTAGAGGAAAGTGCAATGGACAAAAAGCAAAACGAAAAATCATTTTGTTGACAGAATAAATTGTTGGGATTTTGAATCTACAGGTCAATTTGGAAAGAACTGACACGTTGACAATATTGAGGCTTTCTATCTGTGACCATGTAATATCTTTCCATTTTTTAAATTCTTTGACTTTTATCATCAGAGTTTTGAGATTTCCTCATAGGTCTTGCACATATTTTATTACAGTTATACCTAAGTATTTCATTTTGGGAGGAGAGATACTATGTAAATGGCACTGTGCTTTTAATTTCAATTTTTATTTGTTCATTGTTGGTATGTAGGAAAGTGAAGATTTTTTTTTTTATATAGATTAACCTTGTATACTACAACTGTGCTATAATCACTTGTAATAGCAGAAGTTCTTTTGCTAATATTTTGGATTTTCCACATAGTTGATCATACCATCTGGGAACATAGTTTTATTTCTTCCAGCCCAATCTGTATGCCTTTCATTTCCTTTTCTGTACTTGTTGTATTAACTAAGACTACCAAGTACAATATTGTAAAGCAGTAAAGAGAGAGGACATCCTTGCCTATTCCTTGCCTTGCTTCCCTTTAGTGGGAAAGCATCAAGTGTCTCACCTTTAAGTATGGTGTTAGCTGTAGGTCTTTTGTAGATCTCCTTTATCAAGTTGAGGAAGGTCTCTTTTACTCCTGGTTTGTTAAGAGTTATCATACAGAAGTGTTGAATTTTGTCAAAGCTTTCACTGCCTCCATTAATATGATCATGTGATTTTTTGTCTTTTGCTTGTTGATGTGATGGATTACATTAGTTGATTTTTCAATGTTGAGTTAGCCTTGCATACCAGGGATAAATCTCATTTTATCATGGCATATAATTATTTTTATACATTGTTGGATTTGATATGGTGGTATTTTGTTGAGGAATTTTACATGGATGTCCATGAGAGGTATTTGTTTGTGTGTAGAATTAACTTTTTTCAGTGTTTTTGTCTGGTTCAGTATTAGGGTAATGAGAATAGAATTATCCTCATAGAATGAATTAGGAAGTATTACCTCTGCTTCTATCTTCTGGAAGAGATTTCAGAGAATTGGTACGATTTATATCTTAAATGTTTGATAGAATTCATCAATGAATCTCTGGACCTCATGCTTTCTGTTTTGAAATTATTGATTCAATATCTTTAATACATACAGGCCTATTCAAATTGCCTATTTCTTCTTGTCTAAGTTTTGACAGCTTGTGTCTTTCAAGGAATTTATCCATTTCATCTATGTTATTAAATTTGTAGCCATAGAATTGTTCATAATATTCTTTCATATTCTTTTCATGTCCAAGGGATCTGTGATGGTGCACCCTCTTTCATTTCTGATAATAGTAATTTGTATCTTCTCTCTTTTTTCTTAATCTGGCTAGAAGCTTATTGGTTTTATTGACCAACACTGGGTTTCACTGATTTTTCTTTATTTATTTCCTGTATTCAATTTCATTGATTTCTGCTCATTTTTTATTTTTCTTTTTCTTAAATTGCATTTAATTTGTTTTTCTTTTTATAGTTTCCTAGAAAAATTATTAATTTTAGATTCTTCTTTTCTAATGCATGCATTCAAGTCTATAAATTTTCCTCTAGTCATTGCTTTTGCTGCATTCCCCAAATTTGATAAGTTGTATTTTAATTCATTTAGATCAAAATATTTTAAAATTTCTTTTGAGACTTCTCCTTTAACCCCTGTGTTATTTAGAAGTTTTTTTGTTTAATCTCTAAGTATTAAGTGATTTTTTCCATTTATCTTTCTGTTATTGATCTCTAGTTTAATTTCTTTGTGGTCTGATTGAAGCAATTATATGATTTTTATTCTTTTAAATTTAAATATATTAAGGTTTGTTTTATGGTGCAAAATATAATCTATCTTGGTGAATACCAAATGTGAGTTTTAGAAGAGCATGTATTCTGCTATTTTTGGACAAAGTAGTCAACAGATGAGCATTATATCCAGTTGATTGATTGCACTGTCAAGTTCAGCTATGTCTTTACTGACTTTCTGCCGGCTTGCTTTCTCTATTTTTGAGAGAGGGTTGTTGAAGTTTCCAACTGTATTTTTGGATTCATCCATTTTTTTCTTGCAGTTTTAACAGTTTTGGTCTCACATGTTTTGATGCTTTGTTGTTAGTTACATTCACATTATGGATAGTTCAATCTTCTTAGAAAACTGACCCCTTCATTATTATGCAATGCCCTTCTTTATCTTTGATAGCTTCCTTGCCCCAAAAGTCTTCTCTTTCTCTGAAAATAAGTTATTTTTGCTTTCTTTTGATTAATCTTCGCATGGTATATCTTCCTTTATCCTTTTAGTTTTAGTCTATATATGCCTTTATATTCAGAGTATGTTTCTTATGGACAACATATAGTTAGGTCTTGTTTTTGTTTGTTTTTTTTAATCCAATCTAACAATGTCTTTCTTTTTTTGTTTTCTTTTTTAATTTTATTTTAGAGAGCGAGAGAGAGAGAGAGCGAGAGAGAGAGAGAGAGCATGAGCGGGGGAGAGGGGCAGAGGGAAGGAGAGAGAGATAATTTTAAGCAGGCTCCATGTTCAGTGCAGAGCCTGACATGGGGCTCAATCCCACCACCCTGGGATCATGACCTGAGCTGAAATCAAAAGTGGGACACTCAACCGAGCTGCCGAGGCACCCCAATTTCTTTCTTTCACTAGGTACATTTAGGTCATTGATTTTTTTTTTTAATGTTTATTTTTGAGAGAGAGAAAGTGGGGAAGGTGTGGAGAGAGGGAGACAGAGGAGCTGAAATGGAATCCATGCTGACAGCAGAGAGCCCAATGTAGGGCTCAAACGCCTGAATCATGAGATCATGACCTGCACTGAAGTCAGACGCTTAACCAACTGAGCCACCCAGGTGCCCTGGTCATTGATTTTTAAAGGAATTGTTGGTATAGATGGATTAGTATCTACCATATTTTTACTATTTTCTAATTGTTGCCATTTTTTTGTTTTTATTTTTTATTTTATACTTCTTTTCAACTTTTATGGTTTTAATTGGGCATTTTATATAATTTCACTTTCTTAGTGTAGCAGTTACACTTTTTCTCCCCACTTTTTAAAGTGGTTCACTTCCAGTTTGAAAGATAAATTTACAACTAATATGAGTCCGCTTACAAATAACACTGTGTCACTTCACAGGTAGTGCAAGTACTTTGTGATAACAAAATAATGCTAATTTATCCTTCCTGTCCCTTCTACTGTTGCTTTTATTAATTTCACTTATACATAAGCATTAATAAGCATATATATCAAACACACTTTTGCCATTGTTATTTGAAACAAACTGTTATCTGTTAAATCAATTAAAAATAAGAAAAATATGGGGTGCTTGGGTGGCTCAGTCAGTTAAGTGTCCAACTCTTGATTTTGGCTCAGGTCATGATCTCATGGTTTATGAGGTCAAGCTGTGCATCAGACTCTGTGCTGAGTGTGGAGCCTGCTTGATATTCTCTCTCCACCTCTTTCCCTGTGCCCCCAACCTCATCTCTCAAAATAAATAAGTAAACTTTAAAAAATAAGAAAAATAAGTGTTTGTTTTACCTTCACTTATTTCTAATTCAATGTTCTTCCTTTATGTAAATACTAGTTTCTGACCTATATAATTTTTTTTTTCTACAGAATTTCTTTCAATTTTTCTTGCAACACAGGTCTACTAGAAAAAATTCCCTCAACGTTTGTTTGTTTGGGAAGTTCTTCTTCACATTTGGTGGATGATTTCTCACAGTACAAAATTCTAGGTTGGTGGTTTTTGTCCCCCCCTGCCCCCACCCACCAATACCTCAACTATTTTACTCCATTTTCTTCTTATTTACATGACTTTTGAGAAGCTGGATCTAATTCTTATCATTGTTCCTTTATAAGTAAGTGTCTTTCCTTGGGCTTCTTGCAAAATTTTTCTTTACCTTTGATTTTTTGCAGTTTTAATATGATAACCTAAGATGTAGGGATTTTGTTTGTTTGTTTTTGGTATTTATCCTGTTTGCTGTTCTCTGAGTTTCACAGATCTGTGGTTTGGTGTTTGACATTGATTTGAAGAAATTCTCAGTCACTGTTGCTTCAATGATTGTTTTTGTTCTTTTCTTTCTACTTCTGGTGTTCTAATAGGCCTTTGCTATTTTTTATGGTTGTCCCACAGTTCTTAGATATTCTGTCTGTTTTTTTCAGTCTTTTATTTCTTTGCATTTCCATTTTGAAAGTTTCCATTGACATATCCTGGAGCTCACAGATCCATATCAACTCTACTAATGAGCTCACCAAAAGGCATTCTTCATTTCTACTATAGTGTTTTTCATCTCTGAAACTTCTTTTTCACTCTTTTTTAGAATTTCTATTTCTCCGTTTCTATTGCCCATTTGTACTTCATGCTGTGTACTTTATCAATTAGGGCCCTTAGCATATACTAATAATGCAACAACTAATCATAGTTGTTTTAAATTGCCAGGTTGAAAAGTCTAACATCCTTGCCATATCTGAATCTACTTTGGATGCTTGCTTTGTCTCTTAAAACTGTATATTTTATCTTCTAGTATGCTTTGAAATTTTCTTCTTGATACCTGGACATGATGTGCTGGGTAAAAAGAAATACAAATAAACAGGAATTTAGTAATAAAATGGAAAGTAGTGAGGGAAGGGAAGTATTCTACAGCCCTGTGATTAGGTCTCAGTCTTTTAGTGAGACTGTTTCCCTGGACACTAAACTTAACAAGTGCTTCTCAGTTCCCTTCCCCCTGAGATGGGACACAATAGCTAGAGAGAGAGCTGGGGTTGTGTATTTCTCTTCCCTAATTGGAGGGCTAGATTCTCCCTTCCCCTAGGTCAATTATGTTCTGAAAAATTTCCAAGAGTTAAGGCTCTGGTAAAATACTTTCTCTTGAGGGTAGGCTTCATTAAGCAGAATAGAATGTTCTGGCATGTATTAAAATGATTCCTGGAGTGCCTGGGTGGTTCAGTTGGTTAAGTGTCCAACTTCGGCTCAGGACATGATCTCATGGTCATGGGTTTGAGCCCCAAGTCAGGCTCTGTGCTGACAGCAGAGTCTGGACCCCTCCCCTGCCCATGCTCTGTCTCTGTTTCTCTCAAAAACAAAATAAACATTAAATTTTTTTTAAATGATTCCTTTTCATTTTTTCCTACCATAAAGCTGACAAAATTTTTTCTCTGATATTCACTGTGAGAAGCTGGTTGCGTTCCTTCCTAGAAGCAAAACTCACTAACTTGACTGGGATCCCTTGGAGTTTTTTTGTCTCTCAGATGTGCCCACACTGAACCTCTAACAATTCATCAATTACATTTAGCGTTTCTTACCTGGCACTGGTTCCCATGAAAGTTTGCTCATAGGTCCCTGCTCTGGTATATTTTGATTATATTATTCACCTTTCTGTATCTCCAACTTGGAAGTTAGCCATTTGTCCTATGACCTCACTTTTCTGGTGGATCTAAGAAGAGTTGTTGATTTTTCAGTTTGTTCAGCTTTTTAAGATGGAGTGATGACTCCCAAGCTCCTTATGTGCTGGGCCAAAAACTGGAAGTCTTCTTTCACCATTTTCTAAGGAATAAGAATACAGTGTAAATCCTATGTTCAGTGAGAATTGACAAGCTAAAAGGTTCTAATTTACTTAAGTCACTAAATATTTATAGTTTTACAAAATTAAATACTTGGGATTAATGCAAAATGTTGACTATGCTTAGTATAATCTTCTGTTGACACAAAAAAGATGTAATATGCAAAAAAAATACACTTTGGTATACTACATTTTATTCCTATACTAAACACCAGTACTTATCAAACTGTAGTCTTGGGCATTAAAACTGGTTTCATAATATTATTAAGACATTATTTTCTTTGTTTGCTTTATCAGACAAGATGTTTGATATTATAAAAGATGAAATGTAGAAGCAAATATGATGAATCATCTGCCTTCTTTTAGAGATTTGTAAAAATATTAAATAAATAATTTTGTCATTAATTTTTGGTAAAATGTAATTATTTTTCATAAAATATTTTTTGGCATGTAATGGATTTGATTTTTATTATTTAAAAATTAATAATCCAGTATTTTAGAATTGTCAACTTTAATTTCTAATACATTAAATAACAATATATGTAACACACTTAAACAAAACTTCTTGGGCTCCTCAAGAGGTCCTAAAACCAAAAATTTATGAATTACCCATTATCTATCTATTTAGGCATCAATGAATAGATATCCAGAGATCCGTAAAGAGGAAGTTAGGGTTCTAAGTTTTCAATTTCTTCCACTTATTCACCTATTGCTTCTAGAACCCATACTACAGGATTATAAAAATTGCAGCTTTATGTTATTTTTTCTTATATTTCATAGAGCAAGTGGTACCCACTCTACAACACTCAATTCTGCTTCTTTTAAAAGGATTTCTTGTCTATTTAATCACATTTAGTTTTCAGTTCAACTTCAGATTTTTTTGTCAAAAGCCACTCTTTTTTTAAATTTTTTTTTTTTTTTTTTAGACACAGAGAGAGACAGAGCATGAGTCGGGGGAGAGGCAGAGAGACAGGGAGAATCTGAAGCAGGGTCCAGGCTCTGAGCTGTCAGCACAGAACCCACCACGGGGTTTGAACTCACAAACCACGAGATCATGACCTGAGCCAAAGTCAGACACTTAACCAACTGAGCCACACAGGTGCTCTAAGAGCCAGTCTTGATACACAAATATCTCTTTGGGCTTTTCACTTCAATTTTATTAAATTTATCTTAGCACATCTTATTGCATCTTGTTGGGTGGCTCACAATTTTGATTTTTCCCATTACTGATGATCTCCATTTGTTTTCATTTGATTAAGATGGTGTCTTTCAGGTGTCTCAAATATAAAGTTGAACTTTTTCCATTGGTAATTAAGAAGTTGTATGGGGAGATACTATGAAATCATGACAATATCTTATTCTTCACCAAACTTTATTAATTAATTTAAAAATATTTCCATGGACTCACAGTTTTCTATTTTATTCAATAGGATATAATCTGTTGCTACTATAATTTATTACTCAAATGCCCCCTCCGCAGCTTAGTAATGAGAGTTCCTTTAAGCTGGCATCTGTATCCTTTTGATATGTCTCCATAATTTCTGGCACAGTAAGATGTTCCAGATTTACCTAGTATTTTTCTTGCCCTATTTCTGAATCAGCCGTTTCTTCAAGGAGCCCTTTTCACTAAAAGAATGGTATTTAGAAGCCAAGATCTGCATACTGTGTGTCCTCATTATTACTGGGGTATTGTTGCTCCCAACCTCTCTCATTGGATTGAGAGAGGAAACTTATGTACACACACACACACACACACACACACACACACACACACACTTTTAATCTGTAGGGTCTGATGATAATGGTATCAGAACCCAGTATTCATCCACTGCATGGAATGAGAGGGCTTTGGCAGCATTTCTTTGGCAGGGGATAAGGAAGGAAGGAAGCCAGTAACTTTCCTTGTCATGGTGGGTGAAATTACAGTTGCCAAATTTGGGAAGCAACTGTTATGGGAGGTTTGTGGTCTGATCAGATTAATCTATCTGGAGTATGCATGGAATTGGAAAATATCATCACTGACATGGAGGACCAGGACAAGAAACAGAATGCTAAGGAAAAGAACGAAATTCAGGGAGAAGTTGACCATTTAAAAAGAAAAGCCACATTGGGGGATAAAAAAAAGACCATATAGTAGAGAATAGAAATAATACAGAGGAAACAAAAATCACTCTTTTGTCCTAGAGAAGGACTTGAATTGGGGTAGTTAAAGAGTCCACTGGTTATCAGTAGATGAGTTAACACAGATCAATGCCTAGAAATGCGAGTAAAATTCTTAAATTATTATTATTACTACTAGCTACATGTATACATGTATATTTCTAAATATACATGTCAGTACCTGACCGTAATACCATTCCCTGGTCTTTAAACTAGGACATGTTCCAGGATTTTCTCTGTTGTCTTCTTAAGAAGCCACATTGTTTTCTTGGCTTTCACAGGAGGTGTTTCATATCAGTCCTCAGTGTCCTTTTAAAACTTGATTCCATCTGTAAGACATCTAGTAGAAATTCTTGGAATTTTCCATCACTTGGGAGGCACTCTTCCCTAACATACAAGAATGAGGCAAGTTTTGTGATGTTAATGATGATGATGATTTTATTTTTCCCTCATTGTAAAATTTCTTTGGGAATTGATTTATTTTGGACTTGGAAAGGAAAGGGTCAAATATCTCCTCTCACATCATACAGTTTGCAAACATCTATTTGATCATTGTACAATTTTTCCTTTAAACCTCTCTGATATTAGGAAAAAAATGTCACCACTAAGACATCTGAAAGTAGACTAGTCCGAAGTTTGCTCTTCTTGTAGTATCCTTCGCACAATGGATTGGCACAGATCGTTGCCCACTTGTAAAGAATTACTCCGTGATTGACAAGTGGTCATGGGTTATTTGGCTGAAGTTTTGCCAAGGGTGGGCCCTTGACCATAGGGGCTTCCAAATAAGGACCCCCTGTTCTCTGACCCATTTCGAATGGTAGATTTCCAATATTCCCAAGGTGTCAATGGAGGTTTCACTTTACACAATGTGTCTGGCCGTCTTTTAAAAGCTCTGCAAAGTTTTGCTTTGCTTTGTTTTAGTGATCCCATAGAGGTTAATGGAATATTCTTAGGAATTAAAAACAGAACTTGACTTCAAGGCCAAAAGTTGAAATTTTGATAGCAGAAGTCCACTAGAATACCAGATCTCTTTAAAATAGTGATGCATTCTTGTGAAGATCTGGATTCCAAAAAGGTCTAAAAATACCTGACCTTAAGAAGAGAAAATGTCCTGTTAGAATATTATTTTTTATGCAGAAAGGCTAAATTTAAATGTAGCTTTAAATTTTAAATTGAAATATAAGAGAAAAACAACTTGAGTTTTCAGCTATTGATATAAGATTGACTAAGGTTATACGGTTATAGAAAATTCAGTACACCAAGGGCCCAAGTTTGGAGGAACATATTCATAAAGTACTACTTATGTGAAATTTTGTAAGATGTGTAATATTGCTATGCCTCAGTTTACTCATTTGAACAATAAAATGATTTTATCTGTCCTGCCTTTTTCACAGGTAGTTCTGGGAATCACATATAATAATGCAAATTAAGATCTTCCGTAAATACTAAAAAGCACTACACAAATGAGTAGTCTTATTTTCTTCTATTACTGTCCTAGCATCTTCCTAAGATTTATGCTGTGACCTATCACAAATTTTAGCTTGTGGGCCAGACTCCATTCTGCAATTTCCTGAAATGGCGGTTTACCATCCCCCCGCCCCCAAATTCACCTCAATCTCAAAAATTGTAAATTATATTTACAA
This sequence comes from Acinonyx jubatus, assembly GCF_027475565.1. Classification (NCBI taxonomy): domain Eukaryota; kingdom Metazoa; phylum Chordata; class Mammalia; order Carnivora; family Felidae; genus Acinonyx; species Acinonyx jubatus. Next base: position 95,024,895 of record NC_069383.1, on the reverse strand, counting down.
GATAGTCCTATGGTTGGTTAAGAAATTATATTAGAGTCTGTCGTGCAACACAATGTCCTAGAAGTCTAACAATTAAACCAGATTTTGGAAGTGAACAAGGCCAATGGCTTAAACATTTTGGCTGTATAAAGTTTAGACAGGTGAAATTTACTCAGAGGCCCGCTATGTGACACAGATAGTGTCGAGTGGCTCTGCTAAAGTGAGCCACCCTTCTTGGTTTTCAGTTCCTGTGAAAGAGCTCAGCTTGGAAGCTACTGATCTTCAAAATGCTTTATTTGGCCTTGGGATCCCTGTGCAAGGTATGCCTTCCATGGAAGTGTAGTACCAACAATATATGAAGGGAGCCATTGCTCTGTGGAAGCAGTGGGAGTGTGGGGTCCATTTCACCCGTGCCACTCAGCTTTTTTAGTGCCCTGAGAGGAGGGCTAAAATACAGAAAATAGTTAGGAAATCTCTCTTTGATCTCTTCATTTTCGACCCCATCCAAGAATCACTTCTATAGTACCTTCACCTGTCCATTATTTATTATCTACTGCTTCCTCTCACTGCTTAAGAAGGCAGTGTGCTCTTATAGCCAGCGATTCTGGTTTTGGGAAAATGGATCCCTAGGTGGGGCTGAGAACATGATCCATACACTGTAGACCTTCTGTCACTAGTTCTGTCATTTGGAGCCACTCAGACCCAGGCTCCCCTCTCTTGCCCATGATTGCTTCCTTCCAGGTGTAGACAGCTATCATGCCTCCTACATCTCCTCTCCAAGGCAAGCATTCCTAGTGTCCTCGATTTTGTCCAACTTCCTCATTATGCCAGCTACCTTCCATAAGATTAATAGTTATTCGTCAATCTCCTGCTTAAAACTGGGGTGACCTGATTTGGTCACCTCAGCACATGTTCTATAGAAGCATTGCTACCCATGAACTGGGTCTTATACATCACCTACTCAGGCAAGTTTCTTTAGTTTAGAGTCAGTTTCTAGCCTTAAAGTGGTTCAATAAGTAATACACTGAGCTGAGATTTGTTACTAAGTGCAGTAAACCTAATATTATTAGATATTATTGTTAAATATAGATACAGACAATATTAGTAATATTATTGTTACTAAGTGCAGTAAACCTAATATTAGAGCATGTTACCAAGAAATGATGCTACAAAAGTTCTTAACTGTCCATTTTCATTTTTTCCCTGGGTTTTCTCAAGATTTTTTATTCTTTCTACTTTAATTGCTCCTGAACCACCTATTTGCTTTCCTGATGACTATGAAGGAAGCCTTTTTACCTTACTAGATGTTGACAGTCTTGACCCTTGGTAGTCATTTAGGGGCTAGATTTTATCACTAAGATTTTCACTGACCAGTGGGGCTTGCCTGGGCCCAAACACTTGGTAATTAAACTAGCATTGTGGAAAAGGCTTGAACCTGTTTAAAGACATTTTATCTCCTTCACAATTATGAGCTCCATCAAAAATAAGTAAATCAGTATATTTTAGAAATTTCAAAGTAGGGATTTTTGGCTTTCACACTATAACCATTCAGTGTCCTTCTGGCACCCCAGATGGGGATATTTTGAACTAATCAAATACTGTATTACATTAAACAGTTGAGAAAAGTCTATGAATGTAGTAGCAGCTGAACAGGGTATTATTGCTTTTTTCCCCCCAAAGGTCCACATGTGTAAAAATATTTACTCTCATTTTAAGCATTTGTTCTTGAGTCTCTGTGGAATTGGTGAGTTTCGAGACACAAAGGAAGGAAAAGAGAAGTAAACAGTTTCTACGGCATGTCGGCAGCCAGCTCTTCTGGAACCTTATTTCCCCTAGGGTGACAATTGAAGTCTTGTCCTGAGAACCTGTAGTGGGTGGAAGAGCAGTTAAATCCTCTCATTTTTGCAATGTTCTCTTATTTCCGGGATCATACCATGTGGCAATTCTAAAACCTCCGAATGGAAATGCTGCCACGCTTGAGGTCATGCTGTCGTCCCGCCGAGCAGCACCTTCAGATTCCCATCTTTTCATAATTTTGAATCAACAACCACATTAGTGGCAGAACTAGATAAGATGTCCCCAAATAATGAAATCCGAGAAGGGAATGCCCTTCTGCAAGTTGGCAAAGGCCAGAGTGGTCTTCTTGTGGATCCAGACAGCTGCCTTCCCATCCCTCCCCCTTCCTGCCAATACAGGAACTGGCCCATTGAAGCAGAAGTTACTTTGTGACAAAGGGACACAATGGTTTATCTATAATGAGTAACAGAATGTGAACATTTAAAATGCACATGTAGTTTTCAGTATGTCAAATCCAGAACTTCTCACCATAGCATTACAGTACATCAGAAGGAGCAAAATCAGTGAGAAACAAATTTGGGGGATAAAAATATTGAAAACGTTTCTGAAGTTATGTTGAAACATTTTTTACTTGGTTGGTTATCAACAGACGGCTGCTTGTGTTGAGTAACTTAACCCAAGCCAAACTGTACTTGTATAAAATATTACTATTTCCTGTGTTTGTGTCCAACATAGATGACCTTGAGTTCTGCTGTTTAGTTTGCTTTGTACAAAATCACTTCTCTCCTCTCATCCTCAGGCTTCCTTTTTTGGGAGCCAATGCAGTTGATCCTCCTTCTGGATGAACTGGTAGCAAAGGGAGAAAAAAGAAACCAAAAATGCTTTGGTAGAAAGGATTCTTAAGTAGTACGGCCTAAGGGACACTTCCAAAGATAGAGAACTGTATATTTTGAAGTGGAATTAAATTGTGGAGAAGATACCACATTGTCTCTACTAATTCCCCTGCCTTGCTTAACCCTGACCTTTCCTGAACAATCCTGGAGCAGGGCAGCCACGCTATCCTAGGAGAAACTAAAGAACCACGTGGTTTTCAGGGCTGGGAATGAGCTACTGGTTTAAATAAACAAATAACCAATGCCATTGGCTAATTGAGGATTACGTCGCAGCCTCTGGTTTGAGTTTTGACATGAAGTGAATGATGTTATTACTGAAAGACAGCACAGTGTCACGGATAAGCCCACAAGTTCTAGAGAGGGGCTGCCTCTAATGAGGGGTTATTTCCCTCCTCAATGACACAGATTCCTTCTCTGTGAAAGTGTCCACCCTCATTCTTTATCCCCAATTTACAGACAAGGCAACAGATGTTGAAGACCTTGCTCGAAGTCACGTGATGAGTTAGTGCGGAGACTGGAGCCCAGGCAGCCAAAATCTGCACATTTGAGCTCACTCTGCCCGCCCTCTGCCAGCTACTTTTATAAAATGCTGTTTTCTCCTTTTTAATTTTCTCCTGAAATGGTATCTATAACTGTGTTTCCAACACTAGATTATAATCAGAAATTTCAAGCAGAAAGCAGCAGCTGTCTTTACATTTAGGTTCGTGGTTCCTAAGGTTTTCCAGACGCCAGGCCCCTTCCCAGAATAGGTCCCTGACATAGATTCACGAGGTGTGAAAGGCATGTTGATCAGATTGGGGTGCTGCATTTGCTAGCCAATGTACCAAAATAAACTACCCCCCAAATTAGTGATCTAAAACAGCGATGAGTATTGCTACCTTACACAACATCTGAGCATCAGAAGTCTACAAAGAGCTTAGCTGGATGGTTCTGGCTCAGGGTCTCTTATAAAGTTGCAGGCAGGATGCTGGCCAGGCTGCTGTCATCTGAAGGTCTGACTGGGGCTTACTCCAAATATGGCTAACCTCGGGTGGTCATTGCAGGAGGCCTTAAATCCTTGCCAGGTGGAGCTCTCTTTAGGGCCACATGCGTTTTTCCCCCTGAGCCACATGAGTTGCTTTCCCCTGAGCAAGGGACAAAAGAGTGAGAGACAGAGAGACAGAAACAGAGACAGAGAAAAAGCAAAGCAGAAGCCTTAGTATCACATATTAGTACTTCTGCTATTTTCTCTTTGTCCCACAGACAAATCCTGCTATTGTGAGGTAGTGGTAGAGGGATCTACACCAGGCAATACACAGGAGGCAGGGATTATCAGGAGCCATCTTGGAAACTGGCTACCACAGCCACTGTTTTATCCTTGAGGAACTAGTCATCTATTGCTGGTGACAGAAATTTACCTTGTATAACCACTTATTTGCTTAAATTTATTATGGTATTTAAGGGTACATATTCTGGGTCAGTTTTATACCCATAAAGTGAGAGTATAAAATTTAGTTGGGTGTCTTCTCTTTATTCTGCCTCAGAGATCCTTTCCTCCTCAAACTAAAAAGATGAAGACAAGTGGTAGACTAAACCATCTCAAGTAACATTTAAAAGAAGGGAAGGCAGAGGAAATGGTGGAGAGCATCAGAAAGAGGGACAGCATACACATTTCAAATAGAAAGAAGGAATGGTATGCTTGGGGGGAGTTCTAGTGTATACGTTAGAGAATGGGGAGAAACATTGGAAAGATTTAATCCAGAATCCAGATTAGGCAATGAGAGGAGCCAGAGTTCAAGTAAGTAAGTGATACTACAACAGTTATGTGCTAAGTACATCCCCTCAAGGAAGTTAAGGCCAGAGGTCCAGACCACTTGGAAGGTCATTGCAGCTGTACGCACATGTGGGCGTTCCAGAAAGGGTAGATCTAGCAGTGATGGAGATGTTGGGGTGGATTTACTCAGCAATTAGGAGGAAAAACCAACAGGATTTGGTGACTGGGTGGGTCAGGGCTACAAAGACAACAGGAACATGAAGAAAATATCAAACAAAGTTTTGGTTTTTTTCAACTGGAAAATGATTTGTAATATCCTTCAGTGTTTTCATAAAAATTAGAGAATACGTGTGTAATTTCTAGTACACTGCCTGGCATGACAGGGACACGGTGAATTGTAGCTATAAGTAAGTATAAAGAAAGAAACCAGGGGCGCCTGGGTGGCTCAGTCAGTTGAGCATCTGACTTTGGCTCAGGTCATGATCTCACAGCTCATGAGTTGGAGCCCTGCATCGGGCTCTGTGCTGACAGCTCAGAGCTTGGAGCCTGCTTCGGATTCTGTGTCTCCCTCTCTCTCTGTCCCTAACCCACTTGCATTCTTTCTCTGTCTCTCTCAAAAATAAATAAACATTAAAAAAAAAAGAAAGAAAGAAACCAGTGAATAAGAATTGTTAAAAAGGACACTGTGTGTGTGTGTGTGTGTGTGTGTGTGTGTGTGTAGACTAATGAAAAATACCCCAAATAAAGGATCCAGCATCCAAACTATAAGATTTATTTTAACAACGCTGATGTCATCTCTGGACAATACATAGGAGCTTCGTTCCAAAAAAGCACTGTGCTTGGCAAAGTCACAAATGCCAAGATTGAGGTCAAATACAAAATAGAAAATTAGAATAAAAATAATAAAAATGGTATTAGGTCTACAAGATGTCCCTAAAGTTTGGAAAGATAGATGAGCATGCATAATGTTGTCAAAGACATATTTAATTTGTCGAAAAGAAAATTGTCTCCAGACTTTCTGGACATACTGCATGTATGCGTGCGTGTATGCGTGTGTGTATGTGTGTGTGTATGTGTGCATGTGTGTGTGTCTACAATGGGTACATATATTTATACTCACATTTTTTAAAGCAAATTAAATAAAAATTTGGGAAGAAATTTACCCTTAAAACAAGCAAAACATGTTGGTGCTGAAATGTTACTCAACAGCCAATCCTCAAAATTCAACTTTTCAGTTTTTACAAAAATCCTCCTGCATTGACACAGAAGTTGGGGAGGGAAGATTCTCCTCCATAATTTTTCATTATGTAGCCTGCATCTCATTGTAAGTTTTGGAATTAGTGTCAACTGCTTGAAATTTAATGTGTTTTAGACTTGAATTCCCCTTGCTTCATTCTTGCTTGCCTTGGAAAAATAAATTGCCTCAAAGCGAGTTTTGTCTCTTGGACCTTTTCAAAAATGATCTCCATAGGTAAAGGCCCATTTTGCTGTGTTTAATCTCTGCAGGAGCTGAGAGGGTGGAGCTAGCCCTGCTTTCTTCTCCCTGTTCCACACGCCCTCCATCTGCCCACGTGTATGCTGTGGTGGGGGTGTTGGGGGGGGCACATACTGATAGCTCCTTTTGGTTGAGGGGACTGGACCATATCATGCACAGAGCACACACATATAAAACTGCTAGATCACAGACTGCCCCAAAAAGCCACTCTTGGGGGATTGCCATAATACAATGCAAGAGAAATATCCAGCCTGTTGCTGCCCAGGGTCTTAATGTTATGTGGTAGGAATCTCTAGGACAGAACCTGGCAAATCCAGCAGAGGTTATTATCTACCGTTGAATGAGTAGGGCTTCTTGAACTTTTCATTCTGGTTTTGTAAACCTTGATCTCTTAATATTTCTGCTTCAGATCCCCCTTTGAAAATGAGTCATCAAGTGTATAAAACATAACCAGCTGTTTGGAATGTAAGAACATGGATTATTATATTATAACGAACTCCAAAATGCAGAGAGGCAAATTGTAGGTATGTAGTTTCATTTCAGATCTGGGTTCCTTGGGCCTTTCTTTCCTTCTTTCTGTCTCCAGTTTCTGTTTCCAACACTAACTCAATTATGTCCCAGACCCAAACTAAATTCTTTTCTTTCTTAGCCCCTATTTACCTCTAAGGCAGCATGTCTGTTTCTTTCAATCTGTGGACTTCATTTCCCCTCTGACTCCCCTCTTAGAAGCTTCTGGGCGTATTGGGCAGCAAGGCCCTGTGGCATTTTTGGACCATAAATTTCTCTTAACAGCCTGTGTGACTTGTTCTCCTGGGACAATTTCAATTCATGTGTGTTGTTCTGATGTGATTATAAACAGTGGTTCCTTTCTGTCTCAAAAATATTCTGGTTTTGGTGATAAATTATATGATCACTTTGTTCATAAGGCACCTTTCTGTTTTTAAATTTTATTTTATTTTATTTTAGAGAAAGAGGGCATGCAAGCAGGGAAGAGAGGCAGAGGAGGAGGAGGAGGAGGAGGAGGAGGAGGAGGAGGAGGGAGAGAGAGAATATTAAGCAGACTCCAAGCCTGATATGGGGCTTGGTCCCCCAGCCCTGGGATCATGACATGAGACTGAAATCAAGAGTTGGGGGCTCAACCGAATGAGCCACCCAGGCACCCAGCTTTTAAAACTTTGTGGGAAAGGAGTCATGGGACACACTGACTTTCTACTTCCTGGCAGAGTAGAACATGGTGTCCTACTCAATACTTCATGTAAAATTCGTATCAGTCCATGTTTTGGGGTTAATATTATTTCCGTTTTTCTAACCAGGAAGCAAAAGCTCAGGGAGGTGAAGTAACTTGCCTAAAGACACCCAGACGTCTAACAGTAGAGCTGGTTAACTGGACCCAAGCCTTCCTTACTTATAGACCATCCCTTCTGTAAACCTTGAGCTTCATTGTCACCCCAGTCACCATGGGCCTACCTCCAGACCTGTCCTGTCTCTGTGGCATCCTAGTTTTATCCTTTTGTTACTCTTACTTTTGCCGTTCCTCTAACTCCTGGAGTCAACCTTGGAGGTATTCCATTTTTTTCCCCTTAATTTCTGTAACCTTTGGTGTGCAGGATATGGTTATATGTATAAAATTCTGTCTGTCTGCCAAGATCTGGACAAGGTGCTTAGGGATATCCTGGTTGGAAATAGAGTTGTTGTGCACTCCCTTTCTTCCCCTTTGCTCTGAAGAACTAAGAAAGGTCTAGGAAGGGAATTTTGAAATAGAAAGCCTCCGCAATCTCAACCATAGTCATTTGCACCAGGGGCAGGCGAGGACCTGTAACAGGTGCGCACACCGTTGTTTGTTTGTTTGTTTGTTTTTTAATTTTTTTTCAACGTTTATTTATTTTTTGGGGGACAGACAGAGACAGAGCATGAACGGGGGAAGGGGCAGAGAGAGAGGGAGACACAGAATCGGAAACAGGCTCCAGGCTCCGAGCCATCAGCCCAGAGCCTGACGCGGGGCTCGAACTCACGGACCGCGAGATCGTGACCTGGCTGAAGTCGGACGCTTAACCGACTGCGCCACCCAGGCGCCCCTCGCGCATACCGTTTTGAGTAGTGGAAAAGCCACTTCAGCTGTTCCCTTCACTTCCTTCACTGGGGAACCAGGAGTAAAGACTGTATTAGCTGACAGAACTAGAACTTATACCATGTGCCCAACACAGTGTCTGGTACAAAAGAAGGGCTCACGAAATGCTGATTGCCCTTCCACCTTCTTGAAATGGTCATTACTGCGTTTCCATTGGTCTTGAAAGGTTTTGGTAAGAGGAGAGAGAAATAAATTTGAATTGCGGAATTTGCAAACAAAATTAGAGTGTACTCACCTGCTAGTTAGGGACTGTGGGAAACCATCTCCTTTTCTCAAGGCCTTACAGAGACTAAGGAAAAAGTACATGGGGTAGAATCTCTCCACACGTGGGCCAGAAATAGGCAGGGTGGCTGGCAAAGCCAGGGAAAAGCGTGAAGGCAGCCACACACAGAAAGGCCTTCTCCCCTCTCCTGGACTCTTCTGGTCAGGTGGCCCCGCATTCCCTGTCTGGCTTCCGGAAACCGGAAGCGCAAACAACGCGAGACTTTAGAGACCGCGAACTTCATTTGTCAGCATTACTCTACGGAGGTGTTATTCTGTTAAGAGAAAGCTCTTTGGTGTGAGTTCATGGTAGAAGGTAGGATCCGGAGCCTGGCTGTGTGCCTGTTGGAAATAATGACACTTTTTTGAGGATTAAGTGAGGCAATGCACGCAAAGTGCTCGGAACGGTGTGGCGAGTGCCATGCAAGCGTTTGCAGTTTCTTGCTGCTGTTTATGCATTATTATTATCACTCTCAGCTACTGACTGGTGCCCAGGTTTCTGAGTTGCCTCTTCTAACTTTTCTACCACTAGTATGGGAATGCCTTCCTCTTTCTTATTTTCTTTTTCCTTACTGACTTAGAATTGACATGTAACATTGTGTAAGTTTAAGGAGTTCAACATGATGATTTGATACATGTATACACTTGTGAAATGATTACCACAATAAGATTAGCTAAGGCATTCATCACTTCACATAGTTACATTTTCTGTGTGCATATGGTGAGAACATTCGAGATCCACTCTCTTAGCAACCCTCGAGTATACAATGCAGTATGATTAATGTAGTCACCACGCTGTGGTGTGGAGGTTACATCCTCAGAACTCACTTTTTTTTTTTAATATTTATTTATTTTTGAGAGAGACAGAGTGTGAGCAGGGGAGGGCAGAGAGAGAGGGAGACAGAATCTGAAGCAGACTCTAGGCTCTGAACTGTTAGCATAGAGCTGGACGCAGGGCTCAAACCCACAAACCATGAGATCATGATCTGAACTGAAGTCGGATGCTTAACCGACTAAGCTACCCAGGTGCCCCAGAAGTCATGTATCTTATAACTGGATGTTTGGACCGTTTGACCAGCACCTACCCACGTTCCCCAAACCCCAGCCTCTGGCAACCACCATAATATTCTCTGCTTCATGAGTTTGGCTTTTCAAAATTCCATGTGTAAATGGGGCACCTGGGTGGCTCAGTCGGTTAAGCCTCTGACTCTTGATTTCAGCTCAGGTCATAATCTCATGTTTGCAAGATCGAGCCCCGTGTTGGTCTCTGTGCTGACAGCAAGGAGCCTACTTGGGACTCTTTCTCTTGCTCTTCCCCTCCCCTGTTTGCTCTTTCTCTCTTTCTCAAAATAAATAAACTTTAAAAAAATTCCATGCATAAGTGATTCCATGTATACAATATCTGTTTTTCTCTGTCTGACTTATTTCACTTCTTTCCTTTTTTGAAAATTAATTTAAGTTATACAAAGTTCATGAACAATATCCTTGTAAATTTTTAAACTATCATGGATAAGGCAGAGGCCCTTACTACCCCTACATCTTTTATCACCCCCTTCTCCACAGAAGTAACCATGGTTTTTAATTTTTGTATATATTTTCAAGAACTATTCTCATCGGAGTATCTTTATATTCCTATAATGAAAGAAAGCAAGCTATATCTCCAGGCTCTGTTCTCAATCTCTCTCTCACGTGTGTGTGTGTGTGTGTGTGTGTCAAAAATACTAGTATTGTTACTTGTCTACATATATTTTTAATAAACAGTAAGTATTAAGCTCTCATTCTGTAATCTGCTTTTCACACCACAATACGTTTAGAGGGTATTTCTATATTAATAAAAGGAGATTCATTCATTCTTTTTAAGTGCTACAAAGCAGGCCACAGAATGAATGCATACAATTTAAGTAGGCTTCCACCGCTGAAGGAAATTCAAGTTGCTTCAGCTTTTCCCCCTGATTACAAGTTTCACTACCATAAATTAAATATCCTTGCTCACATGAGTGAATGTTTCTGTAGGGAACTTCTGTACAACACAGAACACTTTGAATTAGTTGAAATATAAATGAGAAGCAGAGAAGAAATATTTACAACATACATAACAAGCTGCAACATGTTCTGGATTATTATCCAGAATTATGTATTAAAAACAACAACAGCAAAAAACCTCCTACAGATCGATAAGGGAAAGGCAAACAGGATAGGAGAAAAAAATGAAAACATGGGCAGAAGGTATAAGCAGACAATTCAGAGAAGAAATAAAAACCGTTGCTAAATACACAGAAAAATACTCTTCCTTTCCAGCAAACAAGGAATACTAAGTCAAACAGTGAGAGAATGTCCTTCCTATGCTAATTTGACAGAGATGAAAACACCTGAAGATGTCAAGTGTGAGTAGAAGGAAGCAAGTTTTCTCAAACCCTGCTGGTGGGGCAGGGACAACTCACTACACTTCAAAACAGAACCCCCCCCCAAAGATAAATATCATATGATTTCACTCATATGTGGAATTTAAGAGACACAACAGATGAAAATAGGGGAAAGGAAGGAAAAATAAGATTAAAAACAGAGAGGGAGGCAAACCATAAGAGACTCATAAATACAGAGAACAAACTGAGTGTTGCTGGAGGGGAGGTGTGGGGGGGGGACGGGCTAAATGGGTGAGGGGCATGAAGGAGGTCACCTGTCGGGATGAGCACTGGATGTTCTATGTAATGATGAGTCACTAAATTCTATTCCTGAAATTATTATTACCCTATGTGTTAACTAACTTGGATTTAAATAAAATTTAAACAAAAATTTAAATAAATAAAGCAGGACCCTCAGCGGCCCAGCAAGCCACGAGCGCCAGGCTTCCTGGCCACATCCTCTGCCAATCAGGTCTGTACTGTGGGGTTCAGGGTAGGTGAGCTGGATTAGCCTGGAGGCAAATACCAAATACCTGAAGACCAACCAGAATGACTATCCTCTCAACCTCAGGCCCTGTGGCTGGCTAATCACCCCTCAATTCCTTCCCTCCCAGGATAGAATTGTCCTCCAGATTCCTCCAGGATCCCATTAACATTTAGATTCCCCTCTATGATTCCACTCCTTCTCTGACCTTCGAGCTTTCAACACCCTGACTGCTTGAGGTCAAGTCCCACCATGTGACTTTGGGCACAGCATCTAATTTGCCTCTGTTTCCTCTCTGACCTGCCTCCCTACCTAATGTGGGCGTATTCAGAGGACCTGCCTCACAGGATCCTGGTGATTACACGATGGAATGCATCATTACAGCTTTAGAAGAAGCCCTGGGGGGAGTAAGATACAACAAATTAAAAATTATCATTATTATTAATTATCTGAAGTCTAGCTGTGGACAAGTTTTCAATTATTTTCCGGGAACTCCTAATCCCCTGTGCCCTGCCGTTCCTCCACCCAAAAAAGCAAGTAAAGCAGGATGTAGTGGGATGTGGGGATGGGGTGAGAACAGCAGGAGGGGGACCCCAAATGTATTTCCACCCAGCTTAAGCTTAGCATCTCTTGTGGCTTTCTCTTATGAAACTACAGCTTTCTTTGGGACAATATGACTAATTTTGTGCCTATATAAGAGCAAAAAAACACAAAATAGGACTTGTGAATCATGTACTCAGCACTTTAAAAAGGTACGGTATTTGTTGAATGCCCTGCACGATGAGTGCATACTTGGGAGAGGGGAAATTGGAGTGCAAAACCTTCATTCAGAGAAAACATCGATTTGGTAGAAGGCATGTGGACAGTGAGAGGAGGAGGAAAAGTTATAAGAAATAAGAGGTAACAAAGTCATGCTTCCAAGTTCAGGGGTTGATAGGAAAGGGGAGAAAACTGCTCCTTTCTCAGCATTTGCTGAGTGCCAGGGATGTGCTAGATAAGCTTACATACGTAACATCTGAGGTCATTATTGCCAAACCCATCATTGTTTTTAATGTTCATTTATTTATTATTTTTGAGAGAGAGAGAGAGAGTAAGGGGAGAAGGGCAGAAAGAGAGAGAGGGAGACAGAATCCCAAGAAGGCTCCATGCTGTTAACTCAAAGCCTGATGTGGGTCTTGAACCCACGAACCATGAGATGATGACCTGAGCTAAAACCAAGAGTCAGACGCTTAACTGACTGAGCCACTCAGGTGCCCCCAAACCCACCATTTTTTTATATTTGCCTTTTGTTTTTGTTTTTATGAAGGAACAGGCTGACTGAAGATCCATACTGTTAGATTAAGTTACAAGGAGGCCATTAGACTAAGACTTTAATGCCTTCGTAACCCATATAAGCAAACTAAATCCTATGCTTGAAATGCTTCGAGGTTAAAACATCAAAACCTAAGGACAACCAATCACAAACAGCCAATGGGACTTTCCCCAATAAGTCAGCCACCTAAGTTACGGCCAAATAATTTCCTTGCGTTGCCCCTGCCTCTCTTCTATAAAAGTCTTTCCCTTAGCTCTTACTAGTGGAGGGCTCCTAACCACTCCGACTGGGTACTGTCCAATTTAAGTCAGTTTTGCTCAAAACAATTAAAAATTTTAACATGCCTCTGCTGACCTTTTAGCAGTTCTGGTGTCAGAAGAGGGATCTGAAGGAGACCCCAGTGGTCCCCCAGGGGCAAAAGCAAAGAGCAGGCATAGGTACCCACTTAGCCCATGGTGCTCACTAATTTTCTCTACATCTGGATGTCCAGGTAAGTCCCGTTCAGGCATCCCAGCTCCACAGCTTTTGCATCATGAACTGTCAGACTTTATGTGAGCATTTCTTTTACCAGACTGAGTCCAGAGGCAAACTGAGTCAAACTTAAAACTGGGTCCAGTGGGAAGCCAAGACTCAGGTAAAGTTTTGTGTTTTTGTTTTTTGTTTTTGTTTTTTAAAGAAGGGGGGGAAAGGAAATGGGTTCCTTCAAAGGCAGAGAGTCTGGGACTCATCCATGTGGGCCTATTGTCTCTAACTTTATGTATAAAAATTATAGTCCCAGACCTGTGTTTGAACAAATGGGCTAATCTTACCAAACATAATCTAGAGTTACCGTTGCCACAGTGGAAAACTTGTAACCTGGATAAGCTTATCCATTTATAAGGTGGCCTGGAGAAAAAGGGTTCTCAGCCAAGAACTCAGAAATGTAGAGAGAAATTATTTTTCTTCCCCTACAGTTTCTGGCAATGCAGATGGGAACACAAAGACACATCATTCACTCTGGAACCTGCACATGGGATCCTGGGAAAATTAGCAGAAACCGTTGGAGAGTGAGAATTCTTAATCAAGTCAGCTTCCTGGATCTCTATCTGTAGGGCCCAGTCAAGAGAAGGAGGTGATATTTCATATTGTCCCTTTTGTTCTAAATTAAGACTGTTGCGAATTTGGTTTTGGGGTACCCATTGATTGTCAATCCTTTCTCTCCCAGGGACAGCTATTGCTTTCTTGTTTGTCTCATTTTGTGTCCTGAGAACCGACCTGGCTTTCGGTCTGCCTGGGGCAGGGAGGTTCTTGAGTTAGGGATCCTGAGAATATGATTTTCAGTTTAGCATCCTACTGACTGCTGGCAGCTCTCATGGGAATTGCCTAAGTCTTTCTTTCTTTTGGTTATCTTTGCAAGCGGTTCTGGATCTTGGTACAGCTGTGTCTTTTGCATCCAAACTGGGACACTTATGTCTGTAGTTAAGCCATAGAAAACTTACTGGTTCTGATTTCAATTCACTTCCTCGGTATTCCTTTGGTTTAAAAGGAAAAGGGAAAAGAAAGAGTTAAAGAATTCCAGGAATATTTACTGTTTGTCCAGGTTAAAACCTGATAATAAAATATTTGAAAGGGATTTTTTTTAAATGAGTTCTATGGTCAGAGGGTGGTCAAATTGGAAGTCGATATTCAGAATCTAACAGGACCTTCTCACCTAAGATAAAATGGGATCGAAATTTTCTGATTTCCTTCTTAGTTGGAAATCATCTCCCTTGTGTAAAGAAGCAAACGGGAGATAATGTGGTTGGACGGATGCATGAGCCCTTCTATATCATTTTCATTGCAACCCCATTTTTTTTTAAGAATTAAAAGCAACTGTGTTGGTCTTACAAATTTAGTCTGGTTCAAAGCCCACTTGTTATTTTTATTAATCCCCAAGCCCTCCATTTTCATATCAAAATGCTTGCAGATATTGTCAAAGATCAAGACACTGGAAACAAAACTTCTTGGAGAAAACATGTCTTTTCTCCGTGCCTTTGAGATACAAATGTTCTACCTGGTTTTCTGTAGGGACCGGAGTGATATCTTTGGGTGAAATGCAAGCTTCAAGGAGATCGTTTTTATTTGGAAGAAAAGCTATTTGGAGACTAAGTGAATGAAAAATCTTTAAGGGCTTCTCCACAATTATTAGCAAAAAGTCTAACCCATCTAAGCAGGTAAGTTTAACTCATCCCATCTGCCAGAAACACAATTGGGGCCCAACTCTTCTTTTGTAAACTAGTAAGTTTTATATTTATCATATCTGTTCAATGGCTAAAATTTTAAAATAAAAGCTAAAAATCTCTTTGTTTTATCTGTCTACATGTTTATGCATGTCATAGATGTATCACTATTGTATTGCCAGATGATATCACCAGACTTCATTTGTGAAAGCTCTAATTGGTCTAAAGAAAAGTAAGTGCTCATATAAATTAAGTGTTCTCTCAGAAATACAGAAGCTAGTCCAAATGTTTTCAAGTTTACATCATCTAGGAAAGTCTTTGGTAAATAAAAACTAGTGTAAGTTTTGTTGGTTTAATTAAAACAGGCACATCTTCAGAGTTGTCAACATTAAATATAATGCACACATACAAATTTTATTCTACCTGGGTTTACAAAAAGTCTCATATGCTTATATTATCTGTTATAAAATTTGTCAGAAAAAAAAGAACTTAAGATGATGGTTAGCTGTTTAAAGTATAATGAAATTTTCATGAGTTAGCTAATTTATAATAGTTAAGAACAGATAAATTAACTCTAAAAAAGCAAACAATCCAGTTAAAAAATGGGCAGAGAAGCTGAATAGACATTTTCCCAAAGAAGACATAGAGAAGGCCAACAGGCACATGAAAAGATGCTCAACATCACTACTTGTCAGGGAAATGCAAATTAAAACCCCAATAAGCTATAACTTACACATGTCAAAATGGCTAAAATCAAAAATACGAGAAATAAAAAGTATTAGCAAGAACGTGGAGAAAAAGAAACAATGTACACTGTTGGTGGGAATGTAAATTGGTGCAGCCACTGTGGAAAATGGTATGGAGGTCCCATAAAAAATTAAAAACAGAATTACCATATGATCCAATAATCCACTACTGGGTATTTGCCCAAAGAAAACAAGAACACTATTTTGAAAAGATATGTGCATTCCTATATTTTTTGCCACATTATTTATATTAGCCAAGATATGGAACCAACCCAGGCTTCATTGGTAGATGAATGAGTAAGAAAGTTATGATATATATGTGGAATGGAATATTTTGCAGCCGTGAAAAAGGGAAAGGATGAGATCATGTCATCTGCAGCAACATGGGTGGACATAAAGGGTATTATGCTAAGTGAAATAAGTCAGCCTGAGAAATCCAAATGCGTTATGATTTCATTCATATGTGGAATCTAAGAAAAAAGCAAGCAAAGAAACAAATAAAAAGCAGAATCAGACCTATAAATACAGAAAACAAACTGATAACCCTAACTGTAACCCTAACCCTAACCCTAACCCTAACCCTAACCCTAACCCTACCCCTCACTGGTTACCAGAGGGGTTAGGGGAAAAAGGATGTGCAAAATGGATTAAGGGGAGTGGGAAATATAAGCTTCCAGTTATGGAATGAAGAAGTCATGTGAATAAAAGGTACAGCATAAAAAAATAGATAAAATAAATTCTATGGAAAATGTGTTTTTTTCAAAGAACAGGTAAATCTATGTAAGCAAGATAAAAGTTTATAAATAAACTTCTCAACAAATAATTGTGTTTTGTGTTAGGCCACCTTCAAAATAGTTTCCAAATTTCTTTGGTAACTTGAAACCTTAAAGTTATACTAAGTTAGGTTAAATGATGGATATTGACTGAATATCTAGATCATTTCTAAATAAGATAAAACACTAAAACATTAATCACTAAACATAGATTTATCTACTCTTGGCTTTTTATTATAGATGAACTGAAGATATTTGGGTCTGTTAGTAAACATGTCTTGTGCCACATTGAAAAATTTGCTAAGAACGTACTTTCAGAAATTATGGAATGTACTGATAAATTTGCCAACCCACAGAATGCTGGTGAAACACAATTGCTCATTTTTTTGGTTTTCACTAGAAATTAAATTTTCTAGCAGTTAAGAATTCTAATCAATAGGGGCACCTGGGTGGCTCAGTCAGGTAAGCATCTGACTTCAGCTCAGGTCATGATCTCATGATTCATGAGTTCGAGTCCCACATCAAGTTCTGTGCTGACAGTTCGGAGCCTGGAGCCTGCTTCGGATTCTGTGTCTTCCTCTCTCTCTGCCCCTCCCCCACTCACACTCTGTCTCTCTCAAAAATAAACATCAACAAATTTTTTTTAAAGAATTCTAGTCAATATATGTAATTAAAACTACTAGAGATAATAAGGGTGAAAGGTAACAACTGTGTATGAAAAGGAGGTAAGGTAAGTAAGATGTGTTTTTTGAATAAGGAAATATATGGAGGACATGTTTTTGCTAAGGGAAAAAGAGAGTAATTTTGACCTAAATTAGAATGGTTGTTCCAGAATGAGAAAGAGAAAAATTCAGCATGAAACCTGAATAGATACAAAAAGTTGTAGAGGGCTTCTGGAAAAGGACCACTGGATAAGAAATTTGATGTGTGGTCAAACTGGCTGAGAGAAAATGGATTTATTTAAGTTGTAAGAGTGAGCCTTAATATCCAAAGTACACTGGTACAAAATTAAAATTTGGTTTTTCTCTCTGTTAAAAACAGAGAGATTTCTTGGCCTATCGGACTGCTCTTGATAAGGTATCATGCAAAGTTTTTCTTTACATTTTGGGTAATCTCCCTGGAAAGTAAAGATTTTGTGTCTTACCAACATAATTTCCTGTGCTTCCTTTCCTTTTACCAGGTCTTTGATTACTTGGGAAAACTAGTCATCTCAGTATTTAAAAAAAAAAAAAAAACATTAAGTTTATTTATTCTGAGAAAGAGAGCGGGCACACACAAGAGACAGAGGGGCAGGGACAGAGAGAGAGAGGCAGAATCCCAAGCAGGATGTGCTGCCAGCACAGAGCCTGATACGGGGCTTGAACCCACAAACCGTGAGATCATGACCTGAGCTGAGACCAAGATTCGGATGCTTAATCGACTGAGCCTCTCAGGCGCCCCACTAGTCTTCTCAGTATTAAAAGAGCTCAGTTTTTTTCACAACCATGTAATCTTCTTTATTTGCCTTTACAATCTTCTATTGTCACTTCAGTTAAATAGATAATTAAGCATTATTTCACAATGATCTGTGATCTTATTTAATCAAATGTTCAAAATTTTTGACATTTTGACAGTTTTCTAAAAATAAAAGTCTAATTGGAGCTCTTTGACCTCAGACTAACTTTGAGGTTTGTCAAAGGTCCCTGGAAAATCTCAATGGATTTGTCTTTCACCTTGTAAAGGAGATGTTAGACTAATTAGGTGTATTTGTCATGTTCAATTACATGGGAAGCCTTGTCAAATAAGAAGTGATGATAAATCTTCTGAAGCTATATGTGCATGGACATTTGCTACGAATAAAGGTGTTCCAGAAATTGAAGTTCATAGTAACTTGTCAGTACCCTCGATGTCTAATTATTATCGTAAATTGTGGTATGCCACAGAAATCCCTAACTTTTCCTGTGAAGTGAACTCTCATGAGATCTGCAGCCATGGACATTTACTTAAGTCTTTTCGTTCTCTACAGACAGTTACCGTTTGACTTTGCAAAAGTTCTTTGTCTTCAGGGAGATTCGTGGAGACATCCTGACAAGTACTCTGGAATACAGGTTTCTGGTGACTTGGAGATTATACCACTAAACAATAGGGTAAGAATTTCCAGAAGTCTAATGGAAAAGCTGTATTCGGGCAGAACCAGAACTACTAACATGAGATTGAATGAACTGAAGATGATTATAATTTTTTTTTAATTAAAAAAAATTTTTTTAACGTTTATTTATTTTTGAGACAGAGAGAGACAGAGCATGAACGGCGGAGGGTCAGAGAGAGGGAGACACAGAATCTGAAACAGGCTCCAGGCTCTGAGCCATCAGCACAGAGCCCAACGCAGGGCTCAAACTCAAGGACCGCGAGATCACGACCTGAGCCAAAGTCGGATGCCCAACCGACTGAGCCACCCAGGCGCCCCGAAGATGATTATAATTTTCAATGACTCTCCATTTGAAACATTGCTGGTTCTTTAATGATTTGATTTTGTAGGTTTAAGGAAACCCTTTTCTCTTTTCTCTTAAGCCATCTATGACTTACTCTTTTCTCTTAAGCCATCTATGACTTACAGCAGTTTGGTACAATATACCTTTGAAACAAAATTGAAACATTTACTTTGTCTCCCTACCTGATCCCTCCAGAAACTTATTGACTCTTCTTATTTTCATAGTAATATGGTTATTTGCTTATGTTCAGTAGGAATCTGTTCTCCTTCTACCAGGACACAATAAGAAATACTGGTTATATTATGAAGGCTTTGACTAGAATGTCATCTTTAAGAATGGTGTGCATATAATCAGATGTGCCCAGACAGTTTTAAGGAACTAAGGTTGATGGAACCAATAAAGCCTCTTAGGAAAACCACCTGGTATCTTGCTTACAGGGTTCCAAGCTTTCCCAGGTGAGTAATAAAGGTCACTTCCTGGCAGGCCCAGGGGACCTGAGAAAGAGAGCAATTCACCCAAATCTATAGATATTCTAGGAAAAATCTGATGGCTTGGCTTCTTAGTCCTGAGATGCCTTTTAAAAGTCCAACCTTGAATTCCTTAATGAAAAGTCCCAGCAAAATTGCCTTAAAAAGAGCCTATATGGTCAGTCACTATTCTTGCTGCTCTTATGTAAATTGGCCAAATTTAATGAAACGGGACTTATTTTGCAAGCAAATTTAGTCTTGCTTTGATTAACCTTGATACAAGTGGGTGTAACATTAGCAGAGAGAAAAATTATATGTCAATGGAAAACTGTATAGCACACCCTTGTGGGTATTAAATTCTAGTCCTGTTCCCTGTCATTGAGGTTTTGTTATATACTTGCAAACTGCACTGGATTCTGAATTCTTCTAGTTTTCTCAAATATCTGGGTGTGACTCCCCAAAGTAATATTTTCCAATTTTTGCCTACCTTTCTGACTTGGAGTCACCAAGAACAAAGACTGCCCTTGAACCTTGTAGGAAAGGACCAAACCTGGAACACTACCCAGATGGTAAACTCCAAGACTAAACTCCAGGGCCTTGACACTTGGGTCCATATCTCCCAATTAAAAAGGCTTCTCTCGACTCTTGGAACTACACACCAGCTGGAGATCTAAAATTAAAATTGACTCGGGAGGAGTTCTCCCCAGAAGCAGACAACATTTTAAAGTGGACAGTTCTCCCAAGATCACAGATCGAGATCTTCATCTCCAATATGAAAACTCTCTTCCTTTTGCTCTTTTGCCATTTGCTTTTTCTCTCTGCTAATGCATGGAAAGACACCGCTCCTTAACCCTGGCAACTACTGCTGACTAAACTGCTAAGGCCATAGCTGCACAAAAGAAGTCCCTAGGCTCTCTTGCTAAGGTGGTTTTAGATCATAGAATTGCTTTAGATTATTTATTGACTGAACGAGGAGGAGACTGTGCCATAGCAAATACCTCCTGCTTTACCTGGACCAACATCTCTGGGATTGTAGCAAATGCAAGACACTGGAAAACAGTTCTCTTGGCTAAAATAGGTTGATGCCCCTTGGGGTACATTCTTTGATTCATTTGACACCAACTGGTTTGGTTCACGGGGGCCCTGACTAAGGCACATATTTTAGTCTCTTGTCTTCTCCTGAGAGTCATCACCATAATCTCCCTGGTGTGTTGTGTTCTCTCAGGGGTCTTAAGTACATGTTCATGGCCATCAGCAGTATGTCAGATGGTCTCACTGTGCTTAGAGAAAGAGAAACAAGATGAACAGTGAGATGAACAGAAAAAACAATTCTTCCATGGACCTGACATCATAGCCTACTGCTTTTGTGATAAGACAGGAACAACTTCACCCTGATGGTGACTAAGAATGTCACTGAGACCAAATCCTTGGCCAATCTCTCACGTGTGAGAGGATGATCAAAAGGGGGGAATTGTGAATCCGAGAAGGAGACCATTAGACTGAGGTGGCTTTGATGACTTAGGAACAAAAGTAAGCAAACGAAAACCTAAGCCTGAAATGCCTCACAGGTAAGAGATCAAAAACCTAAGGACAGCCAGTCACAAATAGCCAACCAAGTTTTCACAAATAAGACAGACACTTGTGCTATAGTCAATCAAATAATTTCCTAGCTTTTCCCCTTCTCTAGAAAAGTCTTTCTACCAGCTCCTGTCATTGGAAGGCTTTTAACTACTTCTGGTCTGGTGCTGCCCAATTTTAATCCATTTTTGCTCAAATAAACTCTTAAAATTTTTAATATGCTTCATTTTCATTTTTAACAAGACTCATCTCTAACTGATCCCAACCCCCTGCACCTGTTTTAGAAATGCCTCATTTTGGAATTTTTTCTGTGAACTCTTGGTGGAGGTCTAGATCGTGGGATTGCGTGTGAAGCATAAGACTCAAGAAATTAAGCTAAATAAATCTCTGGCAACATGAAGAAAGCAGTTTGTGCCCCAACAATTAGTAGATATTTTATTTGACTTCCTTGGAAGGCAGACACACTGGCGAGTATTGATAGAAGAGGAAAGTGGGCAGAAGGTTAACAGAGAGAAGCAATGAGGGAAAGGAGCTTAAGAATGGTTTACTAGGGAACCTGCAGGAGAAAGAGAAGAAACACAAAATGCCCCAAACAATTTCAAGCAAGTTGGAAGCAGTTCCTAAAGAGAGCCAAGAAAATGAAGGGTATGTGGGAAAGAAAATGATCAAGTGCACAGGAGGAAAATGAGAAGAGGCAGCCATGGGTTTCACCCGGGGACACCTCTAAGTATCCACTTGGTAACCTTACTCTTAAATGAGTATAGCTCAAAGTTTATGTTCATTAGAGCAGCTAGATGGTTTCACAGACACAATTGCATTGACAGAGGGTGTTATTTCAGTAGATCCATTACATCATTTTCCAAAAACAACAGTCCAGTACAATGCTGAGAAATGAAGTCTTCCAGAAGACCCTGTGTTTCAGCAGGACAGCGTTCCCTGGTACCGTAGTAAGCTGAGCAATGTAATCTTTGACTGGATTTACCTGGACCACATATCGTGGAGACCTTGAAAAGGAAAGACGCTGACAGCACGAAAAGTGCCTCTGTTTCCCCCTCCTGAGCAGTTACGTCTCCTCCACCTTTGATGCTACAAAGAAGAAATCACTAATGTCCACTGGCATTGTGAAATTTTCTTAGCCTCTAAATTGGTTCTCTTTACTCTTCCTGTTAAAACTCCACACAGTCAGTCACCTTCCAAAGTCCACATTGCTGGGAATTATTTGGAGGACAAAAGTTCCCAGGACAAAGTTTCATGCTTTATGTCAACAAAACCTCATTTCTATTATTTTCTATTTAGCCATGAGCAATTAAGCTGGAAACACAAATGTGACATATATTTGTGATGACTTTGCATGTCCTCTGACACAAACTTCATTCTCTTTGGGACCAGCAGAACCCTTATGGGCAGTCACAGATATCTCTGTCACACCCCTCTATTCTTGCACGATCAATTCATGTATCAACCTGATAAAATGCAACTTTTGCCAGCATAAGGCTGGGGTCCCAATCCTAAATTAATTTTCTTGCCTAAAACAAACTTCTAAAGGATACTTGCTGGTGTGAGGGATATTACCTGCTCTTTCTTTGCCGCATCCTCTGGAGCGGTTATTGCTGCACATGTGGGTGAGAATGGGCCTAAGGAAGGGCAGAGTTTTCTTTCTCACTTCCAGCCTAAAGATGCCCTGTAGAGAACTGTGACCTTTGTGCCACTTGAGATTTGGAAGAAGAAGAAGGATGTCAAGGGGATGTGAGAAGATAATGAAAGAGGAAAAAAATGTAGGAATCTCTAGAGAGATTCATTTTTATTGGCAGTACTGGAGGAAGTCTATAAATCTTGCAATAACTTAGATATAACTGGACGTCAGCTGCCATCAGACAAAAAGAACATAGAATGGCTTAGAGATTATAGAAATATCCTAAAGAAAATGAGATCACCTTGTCCTCGTGCTCATTAACTCTTTACCTGACTCCTGATATTAATATGACTAAACAGCAAACAAGTCTATCCAGAGCAGGCGATTGACCAACAGAAGAGAATCACTAAAAAACATAGCTCATTGGAGGGATGAGTGGGGAGACAGAATTAAGGGGCCAAGGGACTACAAAAATTCCAGACCCATTGGCAAGATTACCCTGCACGTGGGGAGAGATGGAGAGTATTATAACCAACGGAGCTCAGGGATTGCTGTGTTTTTTGGCAGCAACACACAGTCTTCCTGTGGTGGAATGGATTAGGTTGATCCTTGCAAACATTCCCTTCCAATCATTCTTCTTTGTTTGATTCCATGTTCAGCCAAAATCTCGCTCTGATCCTGCCCTTTCTTCCTGTGAAACTCAGCCTACGGCGTCACCGTGCACTGACCCCACAGGCGTGGAACATGGAAACGCTTGTAGAGTCACCTGCACTGAAAATCAGTATGTGGGCACTCCCTTCATATTGCTGTGTTATTACAGTGAGATAAATAGTACATGTATGGAGTCCTATAGATTACACGAATACCTCTGTCTGTAGCATTCTGGCATATACATCAGTCTTGTCAGCTTGCTTAAAGTGACTCTGCCCTAGAGAAGTGGATACATCGTCAGAGTGTCTACAAAGGCGTCTCTGTCTGGATGGTTTGGGCTGCACCCAGAACCAGGGAAAATTCCCCGAGATAATAAATGTTTTCCTGCTTCATTTCTTAGGAGACAGCCTGCGGACATCCAAGTCTCTGAAAGAAGAGAGTTAAATTGTGCTCACAGAAGGGATAAAGCATGGTTTCTTCTAATCAGCGAAGGGACTGGACTCTGTGTGTAGGACACCATGTAGCCACAGTCCCTGGATTCAGCAGAGAAGCATCCAATTCTTCTCCACCATTACAACTAATTATATATGATGGTAGCTTACATCTAAAGAGCATTTGCCATGTGCCAAACACTGTACAAAGATCTTTGTGTGCATAATTTCATAGATTCCTCACAACAATTCCGAGGGAAGATCATGCCCCATTTTACAGATGAGGAAATTGGGTCCCAGAGAGGTTAAGAGCTTTCCCTAGGTCACACAATGGTGCGGCCAGGAATGAAACACACCAGGCTGCCTTTCTCCAAAGCGCGCCTGCTTCCTGACTCTCTTATTCCAGTGGCTTGTTTCTTTTCTTTTTAAAAAATATGTCTTTAGTTACCGAATGGCATCATTGAAGCCAGTGGCTTGTGGTCAACCGAACGGGCTAAACCACTCCATACCAAAGGGATGCTGTGGTCCCTGGTCTTTGGGTGTAACTGCACTGCTGTTCCATGGTGCCTGCCATGGCTCACAGGGGCTGAGACTATGCTGCTGGTGAAATAGAGCGAGGCTGACCTGGTTGCCGTGCGTATTAGGTGTGGGTCAGAATGCAAAGAGCAATATCACTTTATGAAAGGGCCGTGGGTCTGTCATTTTTACCTCAATTTTAGCCCATAATTTAATCACCATCATGAATATATATATATTAATGTATATTCATATATATTTTTAACATCCATATATATGTACATATATATGTGTATATATATATATATTTTTTTAACCTCTACTTTGAATATAACTGCTCTTTGGTGGAATTTCTGGTCCTGCTGCTCTTTAATAAATATTTACCTTCACTTAATATTCTCCCAAACTCCTGTGCCCCTTATAGACAACTCTACCCTTATCGTCATATGACTCAGAATGCTGCTACACTATTTTTGTAGATCCAAACTGGCCGGGACCTCTAAGTTTATACTATATTATGCAAACATAATCCCAGGGCCTGATGTGTTTTGTGCACCTCCAAATGAATGGGTAAGTTTCCAAAAATTGTGTTGCTATGACACAACTCCAAAGCGGACATCTCTCAGACATGAATAAGGCCAGAGAGCCTGTGTCTTCCCAGAAATAGAAGTTGGCCGGTAGGAAGGATTTTATAGGTAAGGAAACAGAACCACAAAAACCATTCAATTTGGCCCCCTCATTAGCTAGTTATAGCTGAGTACATAGAGCGTACTCAATACCTATTTTTTAAATGGACACAGAGAGAGAGGGGGGCAGAGAAAGAGGGGGAGAGAGAGAATCTCAAGCAGGCTCCATGCTGACAGCACGGAGTCCGATGTGGGGCTCGATCCCACAAACCTGTGTCAGTCCTTCTGCCTGGAAATATCTTTCTCAGAGCTTCATGAGACCTGCTATTTCACTTCATCAGGTGACGAGGCTATCAGGTCTCTGCTCAGTGGTACTCTTTCACTCAGGTGTAATCTCTGTCTGTCTCCCCTTCTCAAACCAAAGCTTCCAGATGTGGCCTACTGATAGTCAACATCTCTAGCACCTGTACTTGTACCCAATACATGGGACACAATAAATGCTTAAGCCATATTTATTGCATAAATTAAGGGAACCACATTGTCTCCACAATAACATATTATGTGATCTTCTGAGGCCATGGAATTTCAATTTATAAATAAGTGAAAAACAGTGCAAAGCAAAGTGAGTCCATCAGATACCAAACACATAAATGTGGCCACTTATAATTATTAGCTTTTTTGATGAGCCATCTCTTCAATTTGGAGCTTTCACCAGATTTACAACTTGAAAATGCATATATTTCTACAACTGCATATATCGTGACATAGAATAGCACACATTACATGTAGAGAGTGATGACCAGTAAATTTGGAACTTACCTTTTTTTAAAAAAAAAAATTTAGAAAAGAACATTTAAAATGAGATCTACCCACTTAACGAAGTTTTAGATATGCACTACACAAATTACCTCTGGGTGCCATGTTGTAAGCAGATCTCTAGAACTTATACATCTTGTATAACTGAAACTTTATACCAGTTGAAAAGCAATCCCCATTTTTCCTCTCCCCCCTTGCCCATCCTCAGCAAAGAATCATGCTACTCTCTGCTTCTATGAATTTGACTGTTTTAGATATTGCTTGTAAGTGAAAACATGCAATATTGTCCTTCTGTGACTGGTTTATTTCATTTAGCATAATGTCCTCTGAGCTCATTTACATTGACATAGATATCAGGATTTCCTCTTATTTTTAAAGCTGAATAATATTCCATTCTCTCTGTCTCTGTTTCTCCCTCTCTTAGAGACACACACACACACACACCCCATATCTTCTTTATCCATTCATCTATTGATGAACAGTTAGGTTGTTTCCATGTCTTGGCTGTTGTGTATAACGACCCTATGAACAAGGGGGTGCAGATACCTTTTTGAGATAGGGATTTTTGTTTCCTTCAGGTATACACCAAGAAGTAGGATTGCTGGGTCATATGGCATTTCTGTTTTTAATATTTTGAGGCATCATGTGTTCCATCATGGTTGCACTAATTTCCATTCCCACCAACAGTGCAGAGAGGTTCCAATTTCTCCACATCCTCACCAACACTTATCTCTTGTCTTTTTAAATTCTTTTTGGTTAGAATGAGAGAGAGTGAGTGCACACACAAGTGGGGGGAGGGCAGAAGGGGAGAGAGAGACAGAGCATCCATGTTCGGAGTGGAGCCCGACACAGGGCTGGATCCCATGACTCCAGGATCATGACGTGAGCCGAATCCAGGAGTCGGATGCTCAACCAACTGAGCCACCCAGGTGCCCCCTGTTATCTCTTTCTCGTCTTACTATGACTAGTCATTCTAAGAAGTGTGAGATGACATCTCACTGGAGTTTTGGTCTTAATTTCCCTGATGATTACTGATGTTGAGCATCTTTTCATGTACTGTTTGGCTATTATTCTTGGCTCTGTGGCTCCCACAGTTTTCCACTGGTAATAAAAGAAAACCAGTCTCAGTTTCTTAAAGTCATAGGACTTTTCTCATCTAGATGGCCTTGGCCCCGTACATCCGGAAATATTTGCTCGGAATGAATTCATTTAATTAGTGTGTATGCAAACGTCAATGCAGAGCTAGCTCCCCCTGTGCATTTGGCTAATCACTCCTGGGTTCTACAATGAGGACAGCACAACCCCTGTCTCTAGAAGGGCCCGCGCGCGGGAAGGAATGAGGCTCCGAGGAGAGTGGGTGCGAAATAGCACACACTTGGCGAGTGATTCGTTGCCCCAGGCCTTTTGTTTCATCACCATGCATTGAGCCTGCAGTCCCATGCCTGAGAAGCAGCTCCCAGGACAATGTTCTTCAGAAAAGGAATGAGGCAGAGAAGAAGGCTGTGACATCCTCCTGGAGACTCGTCACTTTGTCCCTTACTTATTTTTAAAGCACCCCTCCACCACCCCTCTCTGGAGGCTCGGCAGGGCACCCGGCCTCTGAGGAATCACACGCCGCTGGTTCCCATGTCAGATGGGGACTCCCCTAACCCTGCTGAGCAGCTTTGGGGTTTGAGTGTCCCCTGCCCCCTCCCGAGGGCCCCTGCAGCTGCAACTGGTTACTTCTTGGCCCGAAGCCGGGCCCTACCCTGGGCATAGCCAGTGCCCTCCCTGAAACCATGGAGATGTTCTGATCCCAGATTTGTTTTTCTTCTTCTTGTGGCTTTTCAGAAGAGAGAAACCTAACGTTACTTAGGCCTTCTGGATTTAAGAAACAAACAAAAAAAGTCATTTCCTGATTCTCTAGGTTGTATCTTAAGAGTTGGAGGAAGAGGGTAGCTTTCCAGCCTGAGGAAGGAAGAGTCATGTACCCGTTAGGGCCATCCCAGGAAGGGCACTGTGGGCCGGGTGGTGTCCATGTGGCTTCTCTGCCTGGTGCAGGACTCAGGGATCACAGCACCTAGGTTCCTGGGCTGGCTCTGCCTTCTCCCGCTGCCTGACCCTGGGCATCACTTTCCTCTGGGGTGTGCAACTGAAAGGAAGCCTTTCTCACAGTGGATTAAATGAATTCATGCCTGTAAAGTGCCCAGAACAGCAATGGGCACACAGCCTGCGCTCTGTGACTATTAATTATTGACATTATATGGTTTTTGCCATTCCTGTGGTTTCCAGAAACAAAACTCTGAAGATGTAGTAGTTCAAAAACTAGAATATAAGTTACTCATAATTTCCAGTGCAAAAATAAATCCTGGGTTATCCCTTTTCTCGAGAAAGTTAAATGTTGGAAAGACAGCTTCTGATTCAAGATGTGCCTCTCCTATTTCCTGTCCAAAAATAGGTGGTCATGTAGAGACTGAAGTGTGATTGATTATTTATTTCCTCATTAAGCTCCTTCCTTATTGATATTTTACTCAACATGGAATGGGCAATGAGTAGTTAAAAAATGAAAAACACTTGAATATTTGGAACCTAGCCTTCCCTATACTGGGCGGTTTTATTTGTGCTTTGAGATCTTCACGGTCATTTACTGACAAAGAGAAAGAAAGAAAGAGAGAAAGAAAAAACGAGAAGAAAAAGCAAAAGGAGGGAGGGAGGGAGAGAGGAAGGGAAGAAAGGAAGGAAGGAGGAGGGGAAGAAGGTAGAGATCTTGAGTAAGGAATGTTGCCCAGAACCCAGTTTTTAGCTTAACTGAAATTCAGGGTCTCACTCATATCTCTCTTCAATAAATATTTTAGGATTCGAAGTACACAGAGAAGGACAAAAATAAGAAAACAAATATTCGTATCACCACATCCACAGTTAACTGTTAATGCTTTGTGTTCTTTGCTTCTAAGCATACAAACACAATCATAACAAGTTGTGTCCACTGCTGACCATGCACTCGTCCCCCTCCACCTCTAACACCTGCACACACTGTCCAGTAAAGAAGAAGTCCTACCATGTTTCAGGTATGGATCTTTAGTCTTGCCTATACTTTCAGACACACGTATTAACATGCATATCCATAAACAATTTAGAGTATTTTTGTGTGTATTTTTAAGCCTCATGAATAATATTATGCTGTATGCACAGTTGGGCAACTTATCTTTCACTGAACACCATGGGTTGATCTAGTCTCGATGATACAAATAGCTTCAATTTATTTCTCCCAGCTGGTGCATATTGGTCCATGTGAACACATCGCATTTTGTTTTCCTATTTCCGTCCAGATGAACATTATTACAAGTCATGCCTCAGTGAACATCACATAACACATCTCGTGCTCGCATTCGAGAATCTCTTTGGGTTATGCAGTTAGAAGTTGAAATGTTGTAGATACTCATTTTTATTAGATGACCAAAAAATTTTCTCCAAATCACCTATGCTAATTTAAATGAGATACATTGCAGGTGACTTACAAAATGGAATAACCATTGACA
Organism: Acinonyx jubatus; assembly: GCF_027475565.1. Classification (NCBI taxonomy): domain Eukaryota; kingdom Metazoa; phylum Chordata; class Mammalia; order Carnivora; family Felidae; genus Acinonyx; species Acinonyx jubatus. Next base: position 94,995,967 of record NC_069383.1, on the reverse strand, counting down.
AAAGGAGAGTTGTCGATTGTTACCAAAAGTACAAAAGCTCTTAGCTCTCACCCCAGTGATTCCCACGTCTGAGAATTTGTCCTCCAGGTATCCCTGCACACACTTCATGGTGTATGAGCAAGACTATTAACTACAACGTTGACAATGACATCAAGAGATTCGATGGGTAATCTACCCAATGATCCATCAACAGGAGACAGGTTTAACAAACTTGCTGTATTTACAAAGCTGAATACCATACAGCTATAAAGCCAGAGTATTTTTTATGTACTCACATTGGAAAATGTCTCTAGGATACAATTTAAAAAGGCAAAGTGCAGAAATAGTGTATGTTAGTTTTGGTGTGAGAAAAAGGGAAGTAAGAGCATGTAATAATATTTACTGGTTTCTGCATACAGAATTTAAAAAAAAATTTTTAACATTTATTTATTTTTGGGAGGCAGAGGGACAGAGCATGAGTCGGGGAGGGGCAGAGAGAGAGAGGGAAACAAAGACTCTGAAGCAGGCTCCAGGCTCTGAGCTGTCAGCACAAAGCCTGATGCGGGGCTCCAACCCACCAACCGTGAGATGATGACCTGAGCTGAAGTCAGATGCTTAACTGACTGAGCCACCCAGGGGCCCCCAGAATTTTTTTAAATGAGTAGACTAATAAAAGTGGTTACCTAAAGTTGGGGATGGGGTCAGAGATGGGAGCAAGGTTTCTATATTGTATTATATTATATTATGTTATATCATATCATATCATATCATATCATCATATCATATTATGTTATATTAATTTATGTAAGAGAGAGGGTGCAAGCAAGGGAGAGGGGCAGAGAGAGAAAGAGAGAATTGCAAGCACGTTCCATGCATAGTGTGGAGCCCAATGTGGGGTTCGATCTTAAAAATGTGAGATTGGGGCGCCTGGGTGGCTCAGTCGGTTAAGCGTCCGACTTCAGCTCAGGTCATGATCTCACAGTTCATGGGTTCGAGCCCCGCATCAGGCTCTGTGCTGACCGCTCAGAGCCTGGAGCCTGTTTCAGATTCTGTGTCTCCCTCTCTCTGCCCCTCCCCTGTTCACATTCTGTCTCTGTCTCAAGAATAAATAAACATTAAAAAATTTTTTTTTAAATAAATAAATAAATAAACAAACAAACAACAATGTGAGACCATGACCTGAACCGAAATCAAGAGTTAGTCATTCAACTGACTGAGCCACCCAGGAGCCCCTCAATTATATTTTATATTGTTTTGATTTTTATGCCACCTGAAAGTACTACTCATTTGAAAAAAAATGCGTGAGTGTGTATTTTCCCCCATAATTGCCACCATTCATATTGTTTGCTTTTTAAACTTTTGCATTTTCTACCTTGATCTGCATTAATTTCTCTATGTTATTCTTTAGTAATAATAACATCCCTAAGAATAATAATCATGCTTCTGCTGCTGGTGATGGTAATATGGTTCATACCTACACAGCACACTGGCACTGTTGTAACCATTGTAGATGTATTCACTCCCTCAATCATCACATCCCAACAGCTTTGAAGGAGTGCTTATTATCATCTCCATTTTACAGATGGGAAACTAAGAAAGAAACATGTCCAAAGTGATTGTTTTAGCCTAACTTCCCTTCTGACTTATATTCATGTTACTTATATTATTATCATTATTAACATTATATTAACACTGCTGTAGTGCCTTTTGGGGGGATAGGTGTTTATCTGAGATATATTTTTCCTTGTATTCATGTTCAACCATTTTCTATTTTTAGAGGAACAGATTATAAATACTTACAACTGGATTTTTTTTAAATGCTTTCTCTCTTTTTTTAAATATTTATTTATTTATTTATTTATTTATTTATTTAATATGAAATTTATTGTCAAATTGGTTTCCATACAACACCCAAAGCTCATCCCAACAGGTGCCCTCCTCAATACCCATCACCCACCTTCCCCTCCCTCCAATCCCTCCCCCATCAACCCTCAGTTTATTCTCAGTTTTTAAGAGTCTCTTATGGTTTGGCTCTCTCCCTCTCTTTTTTTTTCCTTCCCCTCACCCATGGTCTTCTGTTAAGCTTCTTAAGATCCACATAAGAGTGAAAACATATGGTAACTGTCTTTCTCTGTATGACTTATTTCACTTAGCATAACACTCTCCAGTTCCATCCACGTTGCTACAAAAGGCCATATTTCATTCTTTCTCATTGCCACGTAGTATTCCATTGTGTATATAAACCACAATTACTTTATCCATTCATCAGTTGATGGACATTTAGGCTCTTTCCATAATTTGGCTATTGTTGAGAGTGCTGCTATAAACATTGGGGTACAAGTGCCCCTATGCATCAGCACTCCTGCATCCCTTGGGTAAATTCCCAGCAGTGCTATTGCTGGGTCATAGGGTAGATCTATTTTAAATTTTTTGAGGAACCTCCACACTGTTTTCCAGAGCGGCTGCACCAGTTTGCATTCCCACCAACAGTGCAAGAGGGTTCCTGTTTCTCCACATCCTCTCCAGCATCTATAGTCTCCTGATTTGTTTATTTTAGCCACTCTGACTGGCGTGAGGTGGTATCTCAGTGTGGTTTTGATTTGTATTTCCCTGATGAGGAGTGATGTTGAGCATCTTTTTATGTGCCTGTTGGCCATCTGGATGTCTTCTTTAGAGAAGAGTCTATTTATGTCTTCTGCCCATTTCTTCACTGGATTATTTGTTTTGAGGGTATGGAGTTTGGTGAGTTCGTTATAGATTTTGGATACTAGCCCTTTGTCCAATATGTCATTTGCAAATATCTTTTCCCATTCCGTTGGTTGCCTTTTAGTTTTGTTGGTTGTTTCCTTTGCAGTGCAGAAGCTTTTTATCTTCATGAGGTCCCAATAGTTCATTTTTGCTTTGAATTCCCTTGCCTTTGGAGATGTGTCAAGTAACAAATTGCCGCGGCTGAGGTCAGAGAGGTTCTTTTCCTGCTTTCTCCTCTAGGGTTTTGACAACTGCACTTTTAAAGAGCCCTCTGTGCTTTAATTGATGGAGCCCAGTTACTCTCATTATACTTGTTGATATTTATTTATTGTTGCAACATATTTTGCACTTTATCCTTACGATTTTCTCCTTGTTTTACTTTTTGTATTTGTTGAAGTGCTGATGGATCGATTGCATTTTAATTAAATTTTCTATACTCCACTTCCTAAGTTTCCTCCACTTAGGAAACGATGCATTTTCTTTACCATTTACCAATTTCCTTCTAAAGTCTTGTTCTTTGTAAATAGTAAACTATTTTAGGTTTGAAACATTTTTAGTTTTTAATCTTCCTATGACTGATGTTTGTTTGTATGTTACATAATGTAAATTATAATTATGTTTTCCCTCAATGCCTTGAAGCTAGTATTCTATTGCCTTAGGTTATATATTGCTACTGTTGAGAATCGTCAGTCGATTTGGTGTTTCTTTGTAATGAATTTTTTCTATTAGCTTTTAGGATTTTGTTTTTACCTCAAGATTATGTCTTTTCACTATATTGACTCTATGAATAGTTTTTTTTTTTTTTGTTTTTTGGGTTTTTTGTTGTTGTTGTTGTTGTTGTTGTTTTCTTCCCCTAAGTGTCCCAACTACAGATGAACAGAAGACATTCGGGCTTATTTTCAGTTCTGGAAGATTCTGAGCCATTATTTGAACACAGTCTCTCAACTGTTCTCTCTTTTCTTTCTGAATCTGTATGAAGGTATAACTGCTCTATCTCTCCTCTGTGTCTCGCCTTCTATCCATGTTTCCAAAACTTCATCATTCTGTAATGCTTTCTGCGATCTTCTTAGTTTTGTGTTCCACCTGAAAAATTCTGTCTTCATCCCTGTTCACCCATCAGTTTAATTCACTTCCTGTCCTTGTGTTCTGGGTTAGTCTCAGCCTATCAATAGTGATGACAGGGATGCTATTGGCTGGAAATGCCTGGGGCGCTCACCTGGGCCCCACCCTTTTAGAGCCAATGCTGTGGCCGGACTGGCCCTGTGGGTTTTATCACGACTGCATGATTATTACTCATAAATTCTGTCATGTACAGGGGATAGCCAGGACCACAGGGTGGCTGCTGCCTGGGGTTGTGCCTTTACTGGGGCTGAGGGGGGCTGTCTAGGGGTCCTGTGGGTTCACCCTATTGGTAAATTTAAAACCTAAGGACAGGAACTAAAACTCAGAGAAGGAAAAGCAAGTGGTCAAATGGTCAGGGAACTTGAGGAGTGGGGCAGCCTGGCTCTGCCTCTGGTCCTGTGGCTGGCACTATGTTTATTGGAGATGGGTGTCTTTGAAGTGGATGCCTTGCCAACCCAAAGCTTACTGTCAGGTATTTACATTACAATCAAAAAAGCTAGTTGCCAGGTGCTTACACTATACCTTTTGCGCTAAATGGATATTATTCCACCTTCCATTTATTTGAGAACATTGTATTTATTCTATGAAATGGAAAATTTTCCATGACATCTATTTTTACATGTGAACTTTTGTTTGTTGGGTCTGTTGATCTTTTCGTGCTGCTAGACTTCCTCTTTTGCTTTGTAATTCTCATTTCAGAACCCATCTGTGGGAATCTTTCCCAGTTTATGGGATGGTTTTGATTCTACTTTCACCTTAACTCTATAAGGTATGTGGCTTGAAACTGGATTTTAGACTCTCCTGCCACAGGGATGACAGAAATTCAGGCCTCTTGTTATACAAGGAGGGGCTTAGCTTTAAGTGGCAAATCTGCTTCTGTTCCTGGATATGGGAACTCCTTCGGGCCTCACACGTAAGAGTCAGCTTGGTCCCCACTCCTGGCTTCATTCAGAGTGTCTGCCACATACTGGGTGTTTGTCCCCTGTCCCCCTGTGCCTGTTAGACCCTAGCACCAAGGGCAATGCTCTGGTTTCAGTTCCTACTGACCTTTAATCCCTACTTATTTTTGTTTTAAGTTGATTTATTTTGAGAGATCACATGAGAGAGAGAGAGCAGGGAAGGGGCAAAGTGAGAAGGAGAGAGAGAATCCCAAGCAGGCTCTGCATCTTCAGTGTGGAGCTGGACACAGGGCTCCAGCTCGTGAACCGTGACACCATGACCTGAGCCAAAGTTGGACACTTAACTAACTGAGCCATCCATGTGCCTCCTTTAATTCCTACTTCTTTAAATTCTTTTTAAATGTTTATTTATTTTTGAGGCGGCGGGGAGGGTCAGAGAGAGAGAGGGAGACACAGAATCCAAAGCAGGCTCCAGGCTCTGAGCTGTCAGCACAAAGTCCAACACAGGGCTCAAACCCACAAACTGAGAGATCATGAGCTGAGCTGAAGTCAGATGCTTAACCGACTGAGCCACCCAGGCACCCCAATCCCTACTTCTTGATTGGAGCTTGGTCCGGTCCTGGTCCACAGTGCATCTTTTAAGGCATTTAGTCAATTATTGTGTTTGTACTGAAAGCTTTAAGCTGTAATGAGTGTTAAGTCTGCCATCTTGAATTTTCTTTTCATCGTATTCCCAACGTTTTCTCCTAGAGGGAAGAAATTATCTCAGATGAAGGATCATAATGAAGGATCATCATGGTCACAGTTTGGCTGGGATTACGTTCATGACAGAGAAGAGCACACAGAGCATGGCTGCAGTTCTCACTCTGCTGTAGAGCTTTTATCCTGAGTTTGTACACACAGAAATCTCCAGTGTGCCTCATTGGTGGTGGAAGGGGTAATGCATGCCCCTTTTCATCTCGGCCCACACTGCTCTTTGCCCTACTTACCTCATGGTAAAGAAATGATTTTCTGTAGCCATGTCTTTGGCAAAAGTCAAAAGGGGAGGCCAAAACATTCTCAAGAATATGTTTCAAAAAACAAAAAAAAGTGAGAGCTTCTATATGGAAGCAAGGAGGACGTGTGTGTGTGTTCCATGTATAGAGTTGTGTGTGCCTGCATCCAAAGAATCATGCCGCCCCCTTTGTCCGTTGAGGTTGGCGGGCCACCTTTGCAAGATTTGGGGTTTGCCATCCCCCTTCCAGACTTTGGAACTCAGACGCACCGAGTTGCCCATCAATTCTCAGAAACTCTGTTCCTGGTGGGAGAGACTCTTAGAGATTGAGAAATATTCATTTTAATTTTTAAAAATCATAACCTGAAAATTGTGAACATATGTGAACATGTGTATAACATATGAACATATGTATAAAAACATATGATAGATCTTCTCACCAATTAACACTCTGTGGTACACATTGCTTTGGGAATGGGACTGATTTCACTATTTGAATTTTTTTCCCATTAACATCTTGATTTTTTTTCTTGAAGTCTAGTTGGGGCTAATTGAGACGAGTATATAGTAAGTAGCTGGGAAATACTACTAAGCAGGGAGAGTGGGAAACAAAAATACCCAGGTGAAGAAACATCCGAGTAACTGAGTTCATTTGTTCCTCTCTACACACCTCTAGCAGCCCCCTTTTAAGGGGCTATTGTCTGATAAGCACGGGAATCCATGGGAATTTCCTTTGGGAACTGGAAGAACTTGACTAGAAGACAGATAAACTAGGGTCACTCACTGGCTCTGCCTCCTCATGGCCATAGGATGGGAGAGGTTATTTCACCTTTTTAAGGTCACGTTATCATCTACAAAATGAAAACACTGAAATCAGCCATATTGTCTGCAGAGTGCCTGACACACAGTGGCGCTCAATGTCGTCATGATTATCAGGGGCACAGCATGATTTGACTTTGCCCAACTAACAGTAACATCACTATTCAAAATGGACAAAAATAGGGGCGCCTGGGTGGCTCAGTTAGTTGAGCATCTGACTCTTGATTTCAGCTCTGGTCATGATCTCACGATTTGTGAGTCTGAACCCAACATCAGGCTCTGCGCTCACAGTACAGAGCCTGCTTCAGATTCTCTGCCTTCCTTCCTCTCTGCTCCTCCCATACTCATTCTCTGTCTCTTACTTTCAAAAGAACCATTACAAAATTTTTAAAATGGACAATAATATAAATAAATATGGTATTTTAAAATATACAGTGTATTCTCCAAGGTATGTTTCTTGACTCTTCTCCACCTGCACAGAAGTAGAATGAAGAATTAGACTCTGAGGAAAAGGGTGTTGACTAAACCCATTGTGGTAATGATTTCACAATCTATACATATATCAAGTCATTGTACGTTGTGCACCTTAAACTTACATGTTTGTGTAAGTGCATATATCAAGTGTTATATGTCTATTACATTGCAGTAAAAGTGTAAACAAAGGAAATATAATGTGATAGCGAGAAAAGAAAATCCTAAAACCCCAGGCACTGTAAGAAGTGTGATGGGTGACAAAGAAAAGAGGTAGACTTCTCTTTCCTGAAAATCTCTAGCAAGGATTTAATATTACATGGATATATTGGGGCCTATCCTGGCTCTCTGAATTCAATTCTTTAATCTAACTCCTTCCTATATCTTCAACTATATCACTGTTTTTGTTCCTAGTGTTTGCTTTTGCTGGTATTTTTACTCCGCTGTCTCTCTTTGCTTTCCCTCCACCCATCTGACATTAGCAAATAATAGTGGTAATAATAGCAACAGCAATCAAAATAAAAACAATTGAACAACTGTAATGATGGGATGTTTACTGTGCACTTGACACGTATTATCTGCGATATAACAGCCACGGAGGGTGGGTAGGATTCTATCAGACTTGGACATGTTGAAACGGAAGCTTAGATCGACCAAGTAATTTGTCTGCTATCATGCAGAAACTAGGAGTAGAATTGGGATTTGAACATACATTCATGATGAACATACTAGATGTAAACTAGTGCTTCTCATAAAATAAAATAAGAACATCCACTTATTAACTATATTCTTTTCTTTATTGATGGGTACTCTTCTCCATTCTACAGATAAGGAAACTCAGACCATGCAAGTAGTTTACTTAAGGTTAAATACTTAGTAACTGGCAGAGTTATGACTTCACTCACCAGCTCTGCTTTGATTCTAATGCTATATATTTTTTCACTGTATTGGACCTTAACCATCTTTGGAGGTCTAATCTTTTCCAAGAATCCATCTCAATATTAGACGTTCTTTTTCAGAAATGTTATATCTTGTATTTACTATTTCTGCTATTGAAAATAATGATTTGGAATTTTCTTTAATATTTCTCTTATGTTCCATAATTTGCAGTTTTAAAAAATCCTTATTGAGACTTGGAATACCCCGAGGCACACACAGAGGGTTCTTTTTGTGTTGTATGGAAAGCCACTGGGCACAGGTCTAGGAACTCAATTTATTTCTGTAAATCAATCAGTGCATTGATTTATTATTGCTTAATTCCAGCACAATTGATGATGCCCTCCTCCTAGAGGCTTTTGGATAAGACAAGTATATTTCTGGGTTAGTGCATTTTAGATATAACAACTATAATTCTGGATGAAAGGATTTTGTATACAGCAAGTATATATCTCACTAACCTTAAGAGAGAAAGGAGGCTGCTTTTATACGCGAGCCAGAGGGAAAATTGCGAGAGGTCTCACTCCTGGTGGGGCAGAGGACTATGAAATACCAGCTGATGACTGGGTCAGGACCAATTGCTCATTTATACACACAGTAAGGGCAAGGGTTTTTTACAAACCTCAATTTGTATACGCCTCAGTCCTTTGTAAGAATCATCTCCTTTTTTCCCAATATCAAACCTTTTACATGACTGTAACTAAAGCTGTCATAGGTCAAGGGACTTCCTCAAATTCACAGACCTATTAAACAGCCAGGCCAGGATTTGATTCTTGAGTCACCCGACTCCAGAACCAACTACAGCTACTCTTCACCACCTGCACTTGGCAGGTAGCAGCAGGCAAGGGGCCCGCTTGGTACTGTCTGGATTATGTCAGAGAAGCAAGGAGAATGTGCATAGGGCAGGTCAGATGGGGAGCAGGTTGAGAGACATGTGAAGGGCCCAAGCTCTGAAATCTGGCGTTAGGAAGAGGACCATAACATATGGCACAGAGACCACCACTCGCTCACACATCTGAGGCCTCTGCAAAGCTTCTGTGTTTCCACGTTTTCTTCGAGACCTTTCAACTTCTGCATTCCAGCTACCCTAGAGCTCTGGGCCTTTGTACCTGTATTTCTTCTTCCTGAAACCCTGCCCGTGTCGTCCGCACCACACATGTGCCCATGAGCACGCACTCACGCACACTACGCACCCTTTGCCTAGTTAGCACCTTCTCATCTCTCTTAGACTCCAGATCAAGATCTCTCTTAGACTCCAGGTCAAGAAGACTCCATCTTGAACGAAGCCTCCCCTGATGACCACGAATCCAGCCCTCACCCTGTCCAGTAAAGTTCACGTTCATCTGTTACCTGGCCTTCCAGGAATGGGTTGCTTCCTTCAGAGAGGGCCCTAAATTTGCAGTTGAACAGTTATCCATGTGAGTATTAAGTTAATGTTTCTTCTTCGCTGACTACAATACAAGCCCCTTGAGAATAAGACATTAATGCTTTTGCTCTTTATTCTATGTCTGCCACCTGGCAGTGTGAAATTGTATGTGTTCAATAGCTATTTGTTCAATGAATGAATACATAAATTAATGAAATGTTCCACTGACAAGTGTGTGGATTTAAGCAAGTTGCTCTCTGAGCTGTACTTCCAGTGTTCAGAATGGAATTAATACTCTCAAAAGTGCCTGGTATATAAATATGCCCTGTAGACATTCTTCTTATTGTTATTATTTCCCTCTTCAGAATTACCTGGTAGCAGAATTCACACTTCTTGTGAGATCTGCATGGCTTTTCCCAGTTTCTCTACATGTTTCTCTATTTTATCCTCCTTATTCCTCTTCCTTAGCCCACTGATTTTCCTCCCATTTTCAGTAGGGTGGGAGATGAGTTAACAGGACAAAATGCTGGGGGACCATTCCAGGGTTACATGGAATGGGGTAGCGTTCTGAGTTCTGTGATTTGTTGGCCCACAATTTCAGATTCTTATGCAGGAATCATTATCAAGGCCAATACTTTCCCTGTTCCAGATCCCAGAGCCTTCTGTGACTGATTTTAAGACCGTTTTTATATTTGAGACAGGAGGCAAAACCATAGAGGGGCATCATTTTTATTGGCATCTTTTGAGACTTTACAGTTGAATTCAAAGCTTCTGTCTGGGCAAGGCGAGGGAGCCACATATTAAGGCCCGGTCTTCTTGTCTTGTCATCCTATTCCCATCCCTTCCTCCTGCCCCTAGTCCCTTAAACACACACACACACACACACACACACACACACACAGCCCTCCTGACCATTTCTCCTTCGTGAATCTTTGACTGTTCTCTGTCAGTTCTAATCTTGAAGGTCAAGAAGTACCATCATCAATTCTCCAACCTCCCCCCACACCTGTCATCTCAGTTCGAGACCTCTCAGACAGGATGTCTTAACCCAACAAGATTGTCATGGGGTCCAAGCAAAGCTGTAAAAGGTTATGGACCTAGCAATCTAAATAAATGCTGGTTTTATTTCGGCATTTTTATTTTGGCATTTTGACATAGACACAAATCTTAGAATCAAGGAATTTTAAGTTGGGGAATGGAAAGGGAAGGAAAACACAGATTTTTCCATTTCTTAACACAGCAAATGATTTTCAAGTAAGTTAGGATTATCATCCTAACATGTGCATTTGAGACATTTTATTATTATTGCTTTTCCATGCTCTAACATGGTACGTTTTGGGGGGATGTCTTTTTCAAAAAAAATTTTTAATGTCTATTTATATTTGAGAGAGAGAGAGAGAGAGAGAGAGAGAGCGCAGGAGAGGGGCAGAGAGACAGAGACAGAATCCAAAGCAGGCTCCAGGCTCTGAGCTGCGAGCTGACAGTGCAGAGCCTGATGCGAGGCTCGAACTCATGAACAATGAGATCATGACCTGAGCCCAAGTCACACACTTAACTGACTGAGCCACCCATGTGCCCCTGGGGATACCTTTTTAAAAAAGCTTTCTAATACCTCCTTCTGCACCTTTTTAGATATTCTATTTTTGTTAAGGGGTCCTCAAAGCAATCCTGGATATTTGGATGGAATATAAAATTCAGATGGAATGCTAAAAAATTGAGAGGAATACCATAACCCTAGTGCTATTTTAAATTTAGTTCCAACTAGGGCTTAATACCGAAATAAAAATTCCCCCTTGATAAATTCTGTTTATTTCCCCATTCTCGCATGCCTGTTTCTAAAGACAAAAAAAGAGAAAACTAAAGTTCTTTCTGGCTGTGGCTTCAGTTCTCACTGCTGCACTAGAAGGTCTGCGGGCACTCGATCGGCTCTACTGACCGGACGTTTCTGAAATAGTACAGCTATCAGGTAGATGGGATTGTTGGCAGAACTGCTGGCACCAAAGAGACCCAACAAATACATTTCATCACACTGACCCTGTCCTAACAGCAAGTTGATGTGGATAACCTCATGAGAATGGAAGTTGAGAAAGAGCTATTTCAAGGCTTCCAGTGCCTTAATCTCTGCTCTGTTCAAAATGCAAGCACGAGGCTTTTTTATGCTCACAGCAGTTAAACAAATCTGGGAAATTTTACAATCCTCAGCATGGGAAGGTAGAGGGGAAGGCGTACAAGAGAAATCCCACAAAAATGACCTACAGGTACGATAGAGAGAAGAAAATGATAAACACCTTTTTAAGAAAGAAAGAAAGAAAGAGAGAGGGAGGGAGGGAGGGAGGAAGGGAGGAGGGAGAGAAGGAAGGAAGGAAGGAAGGAAGGAAGGAAAAGAGGGAGGGAGAGAAGTGCACTGGAAATTCACCCAACCTCAATTATAGGAGGGCAAAAAATAACTTTTATTTGAAGCACCAACACTCACGTCTCTGTTAAAGAAAACTAGAGCAACACCCTGCAGGGTTGAAGCCTCCTAAGTTATCAGGGAACTGTTTCCTGGGAATATGCTCACCCGGTCCACTCAGCCTGCTTAATAACGGCAGAATGAGCAGTGCAAATAAATTCTGTAAAACAGATGAGTGTTCCATGCTTTGTTCTAACAACTATGATATTGATGTCATGGAAATTTCAGGATCTGTCTGATCGGCTCTGCCCAAACTGTGTTGGGTGGCTTCCAGGGCGGACCCTGACTGTTCTTTCCAAAGCAAAGGGATCTCCTGGCCCTCAAGGCCTCTCTCTGTGTGTTAACCGACCTGTCAGGACGGCAGCCCTCGGTGGACTCTCCCTCCACCAGGCTGTGGAATAGGCATATCGCAGTGAGATAGGGGGGACGCAGTCTAGTCGCAAGGACAGGAGGACTGAGACTTGCTTATCTCGATACTGGCTCTCCAGGGGGATAACAACTGGATGGAGTCCCTGGCCTTGGTCTCCTGGCTATCTGCTGCGAGTCTGTCTATGACCCTGGGCTCCTTCTGTCCCTTCCCCTCCATCCTCATAACTGTAGGCGGGGATCAGAAGAGAATGGGACTCCAAGTGGTTTTCAGAATGTTCCCCTTTCTCTGTTAGTCATTACCAAATGGTTCTCAACGGGCGATTAAACAGTGTGGTAGCTTTGTTATGACTATATAGAGTGATTCCAAACCTATTGAACAATTTTTTATTGTGATTTATTTGTGTTCCTTAATTGAAACAGAATGGTACAGCATTCTATAATAATGGTCCCAAGCCCTACAGCTCATAATAATGTGCAGTGCTACTTTTTTCTTTTATGGGGTCTGGCTATTTAAGTTTGTCCTAACTACTTGTATGTCGGAGTGTGACATTCCAGATTGGATCCCACTGAGAGAGCCCTGCAATGCTCATTTCTAAATCCAATCCTCACAGCCTTGTTATCTTTGTCAGAACAACCTAGTAACTGCTTCCTCAATGTTTTAATTTAGATTTCTGAGATACACGAGGAATTTAGATGTTATCCCCCCACCCGCCCCACCTTAAAAATGTGGCAGTGCCTCACTGTTTCTAGGACAAGCTAAAAAGAAACAGATCAAGCAGCAGCGAAGCCCTGAAATGTTATTCTGAGTAGTTTTCAGATTTCAGTCCTTCTGTACAGTAGTTGGGGCTCACTCAGGGATATAATGCTCAAGAAAACAGCCCCGGCTTAGCCAAAGGATTATGATGATGCTCATATAATGATAAACAGGAGGCAGCTAATTGTTTCAATTGTCCCAATTCTGCAGTTTTGGGGGGAGGGGGTGGTAAATGAAAAGAAAAAATGAGAATAACTCCTATTTCTTTTACTATAAATCTTGAACGCAAACTTTTTTTCAAGGCCAGGCACAATACAATACATCTTTTCATAAGTATTTTTGGAACGTCTCTTGCTGTATGTATTTCAGTTAAAGAGTCCTTTGGGTGGGATTGAACGGGGAGACCAAGTCATCATATGGGTGGAAGCTCGAAGCTCTCTGGATGGAGAATCTCTAGTCCTTGCTTGGCCAGATTTCTACGACAAAAGTCATCATGGCAATTCCATCCGATCATGCTTGGACTCTAAAACACCTTTGGTTCCCCCTCCCCTCCATTTTGTCCTTGAGAAAGTCAGGTGTCCATGGTTAGTGTGTCTGGACACTAAACCAGATACCCAATCCAAATTCAGGAAAGACAAGGGCCTATTGTGATGAGATAAATGCTTCCTTTTCAGGCGGCATTTCCAGTTTCACTCTCTTTGTTTTGCAGTCCCCTGCTTTGGTGAGGTCGCTAGCAGCTGACAAACAGAGCCTAAAATTTAAGACAGTCTGCAAAGGTCAAGTCCGTTTTCCTTGCACTTTTTGCGAAAGAAGAACCCAGGCATCTTGCCTTGGAAAAGTTGCAAAACAAAAGAGCCTTAAGCATTTATCCAGGGGAATTGTTTTGCGTCCTCAACAACATCCTTGTATGTGTCGGTGACTTTGTCACATCTGTGAGCTCCACTGTCCACAGAATCTTCACGGAGTTTTGGATTCTGAGACCTCGAGATATGAGGTGTTTGAAATCTTCAAAAAGAAAAAGTAGAAAAAAGTGGGGATCCAAACAAGGGAGAGGGCACAGAGAGTGGGATAACAAAAAGCAAAACATGATACTTGTTCACTAGCCAACTTCTAAGTATAGAGCTCCAAGTTAATTTCAGAAGCTAATTGCAAGCGTAACTATTGTGATCTTTGTAGGGAAATCCAATAAAGCTGTCAAAGGGCTTCAGGATTAAGTGCTCTGTGGTTGAGGAGATATCAATTTGTTTGCTTTTGGATTCCTTTGTGCCTTCAGTCTTCCAGGTGCCCTTTTCGTCATGATAAGTTGGCTGTTTTGCATAAATATAGCCCTTTTCTCATTACTTAAGCAAAAGAAATAGTTATAGTTTCTACACCTTTGGGCAGATAGGATCTGCAGAGAAGAGTACACCCATTATCTTCCTTTAATTTTCTCCACAGTCTGTAACTGTATCCTTTTAACTTCCCTCCAGAAGTATTTCAGGTTGGGAGCACAGCAACCAGTGTGTGTGTGTGTGTGTGTGTGTGTGCACATGTGCATGCTTGGAGAGTGATGGATACTTCTTACAATAAGGTTCTCCTCCATCCCTGATTTAATTCTCACCCTGCGAGTACAATACGTTTTCCTAAAGTTGTAGCAGCCACACTAAAAATGGGGACAGGTGCCAGGTCAGAATGGCAGGGATCAAATCCCATGATGCCAACAAGCAAAGAAAGAAGAGATCTCAAAATCAAAGTCTTTATTTGGCCAACATTAAGGATTGTGGAAAAAGAAGGGAGTCCTTTTGGGAAAGCACTTTTCTTTTTTCTTTCTGCTTAGGAGAAAAGGAGACATGCCAGATCTTTCCATGTACGCAGAACATGTGGCTGCACGTGCTGGCCGCTCGAGAGGACAGCAGCAGGGTCTGCTGATATTCTTATTCCAGGCCAGCATTCCATTTGTCTTTCTTTAGGGGTTTTCAAAACCGTTAAAGAGAAAAAAATGGAATTCTGTTTTTCTATATTATTTATGTCAATTTCTATATGGACTCTACTTTTAAGTATTTGGCTTTGCCCTTGTGTTGTGGACACACCCTTTGAACACTGCCTCCAAAAATTCTCATTACGTATGTCCTATGTGATCATTATATACTGTATAAGTAGTCAGCTGTTGAATAGAAAACAAATGCTTTTTTCCTAGTGTATGAGATAGATCAGTGCTAGTTCAGATACTTAAACACTGTGCATGAGACTTACATTTTACTAGAAGGTGGAAATCACAGCCACTGGGATTAGACTATCCAGCCCAATGTCACAAGCAGCCAGACACTAATTATAATGTTGGTGAGTGAGTGCCCAGGGTATGTAAAATGATTTTGATTTAAATTTAAACTCTTAGAAATGAAACACCAATACTTTAAGGAAAAGCAATATTCAAGTATGTTTCAAAAAGAAACTCCTTTACTTTTCATCATTCAGTGGTTTCTTGGTTCACCACTCTAGTGGAAATCTCTTGTCCATTGCCCAGTATCCATTATGCTTCTTTTGGTAACACCCCCATTTCCTTGGGGGACTATCTACCCCCACAGCCCCCCCCCACTCTCTCCACAGCCCTTTCCACCCTTAGCCACTGTGTGGTTTGAGGGTAACTGTCTCCCCCTCTGGCTGCCAAGATGGGCTTGTGACCCAGGATTGAGCAAAAAGAGTGTTTATCCCACTGGCCATAGTCGTTGGTTCATGAATGAACGTAAAACCCAGTCAAAGCAAGTCAATCCTAGCATAGGGCTCTGCGGGAAAGACTAAAGTATGCTGAGGGAATTGACCATAGAATGGGTTTTGAGCTTTTGGAAGCCATCTTGCCATCAAAGTAGAAGGACTGGAAAGAAGTGGAAAGTTTCAGGATATTTTTTGGAGGTGGAGCCAACACAACTTGCTGAGTTGACAGGATATTCTTGAGACTTGGATGTAGGTGAGGAGAGAAGGGAGGACTCTTGAATATGTCCTAGATGTTTGGCTGAAAAACTTGGGTAGATGGTGTTGCCATTTACTGAGCGGAGGAAAGATTGAATAAGACACAAGATCAAGGGGGAAAAAAATCAAGTGTTCTACTGCTGTCAAGTTAAGTTTGAAACGTCTTTTAGACGTTCCAATGGAGATGCCAATCTGGAAATCTGGGCAAGAGGCAGGTTTGAATAGATAGTTTCGGGGGCCGTCAGCACTTGGTCGGCATTTAAAGCCATTGACTTGGAATGAGATAGCTAGGCTGAGCTCTTGAATTGCCCACATTTGTGTCCAGGATGAGAAGGAGGATCTGACAGACAAACCGAGAAGTGGTTCCCGCTGAAATACTTTAATGGCTCCTGCTGGCTCTCAGAATAAAATCCAAACTTCTTTACATTTTAAACAATTCATGATCTGTTCCTTGGTATCTTTCCAACCTCTTCTCTCGCTACTGCCTCCCTGTACCCTCCTTCCGCACGCTTCGACTCCTTGTAAGCCATGGACCGGGCTGGCTCGCGTTTTCCCAGGATGCTGGATTACCCGCCTTGTCTGTTGGCAAGTGTCCTTCCATCTCACACAATGCACCCTGGGTGTCCCACAGCTTAACTTAGAAGTCACACCCCTTTTCGTGACTCTCCCTGCGAATTTGGATTAGGTCTCACTTAGGTGTTCCTCTTGCTGGTCTGTTATTATTGTCAGTCTACTTGTCTGTCTCTTCTACTAGATCATATACTCGTTGGGATCAAGGGCTCTGTGATTTGTTCGTCCTCTCATCTCTGAAACCCATAAGGATAACTATCTCCTAGTTTAGTGCTTGAACAGTATGGACCAGTCTGTGCATAACTGACCATTGATTTACTGCTATACTGATTTGTTTCACCTGAGGCAGCCCCATGCTATGGAAGAGATTTGTGTGGTTCTCAAACACTAGCATACCTCAGAATTACTTGGAAGATTTGTTACAATGCAGACACCTGCACTCCACCCCTGGAGTTTTCTTTGAAGTTTATTTATTTATTTTGAGAAGAATAGAGAGAGGGAGCACAAGCAGGGGAGGGGCAGAGAGAGAAAGAGAAAATCCCAAGCAGGGTCTGCGCTGTCAGTGCAGAGCCCAATGGGGGGCTCGAACCCACAAACTGTGAGATCATGACCTGAGCTGAAACCAAGAGTAGGACACTCAACTGACTGAACCACCCAGGCACCCCGCCCCTAGAATTTCTGATTCAGTAGGTCTGGGGTGGGAACAGATAATCTGCATTTTTTTAATGTTTATTTAGTTTTGAGAGACAGAGAGAGAGAGACAGAATTGAGTGGGGAAGGGGCAAAGAGAGGGAGACACAGAATCTGAAGCAGGCTCTGAGCTCTGAGTTGTCAGTACAGAGCCCTACGTGGAGCTCAAACTCATGACCTGAGCTGAAGTCAGACACCGAACTGACTGAGTTACCCAGGCGCCCGGAGAATTTGCATTTTTAACAAGTTACGCCTAAGTAAAATTTACCTCCTTTACGAAAAACTCTTTAATCCTCCCCCATGTAACACTGCTCCAGAGCATTCCTTTGGCCAAGACTGGATAAATACACAATTTTCCTATGTTGTGCAAAGAGGTACCCGGTGCTAAACCGGGAACTTTGGGACAGTAAAAAAAAAAACTTTGGGAACTTTGGGACAGTAAAAAGTGTCCATATCGAGCAAATGTGGGCATTTTTAATGGTAATAAAAATAATATTATTTAGCGCTACGTACTTCGGCTGAAGTTTGAAGGACTTTCTCACTTAAATCGTGAATAACAGTAATAATTATGATTTCGTTCATTCTTATAACAATCTGTACGACCCCAAACTTTCCGAAAGTGTGCTGAAGTTTTGGTTGACTTTCTCAGCCAGTTTGGGGGTTGGATACAACAAGTCTTAGTTTTATAATCTAGAAAATGAAATAGATAAATTTGAACAACCTTAACCACTCCATGACATACCTCCCAGTGAGGTTCCTTAGTCTCTAAAATTTTACGATTTTTTAAAAAATATTTTTTTTGCTCTTTTATTTTTTTAAATTTTTTTCAATATATGAAAGTTATTGTCAAATTGGTTTCCATATTAAAAAATATTTTTAATGTTTATTTTTAGAGAGAGACAGAGACAGAGCGTGAGTGGGGAAAGGGTGAAAAGAGGGGGAGACACAGAATCCAATGCGGGCTCCAGACTCTGAGCTGTCAGCGTAGAGCCTGATGGGGGGCTCAAGCTCATGAACCTGGGAGATCATGACCTGAAAGCCAAAGTCGGACACTTAACCAACCGAGCCACCCAGGTGCCCCTAGGTTTCTATGATTTTAAGAGTAAGGAAATTGAGAAGCTAAGAGCTTACCTAAAGTCGCAGAGCCAGTTAAGATGGAGAAGAACGAGAATCCGGGTCTTCTGTCTCCCAGGTTAGCCATCTTTTAAAACTACCACTCCAGGCAATAGGTTGACAACAGCCACGTTGCCCTTGGGCCACTGCCCAACAGTGAGGATTCCTGGGGCTCACTGCTTTCTCCAGGGCTTCAAGGGAACGTGTCTTGCCTCCACAAAATATTGGTGCAGTAATTGTAAATCAGCACAACAGATCGTCTAGAACTGCTAGATTAAATACTACTACTACTAATAAAGCAAGGAAGAAACATCCAAAAGTTTAGGTTAAATGTTTGCCTGTCTTGAAAATTATTTTACACGGGTGGAAGATTATTTATTTGGCTGTAATGACTTTCTAAAGTAAACACAGCCTGTGAACGAGATTTATCACAATGCTCTTTTCTAATTGGCTTTATTTCCATGGCAGCCAGCTCTCCCACGTGTAGGACATGCCCTCCTGCTTACACTGGAGGGCACACAAAATACGGTTCCCACATGGGGTGACCAGATGTCCTGGATTAACCAGAATGACACAGGCGCTAGAGCCACTGTCTGCCCTGCCGGGTTGTGCGCAGACATTCTGGAGGGGAGTGTCCTTCAGAGCAAGGTTCTTGGAACCCTTTGAAGGGGAGACACTCGTGCCTTTCACCATTCTGGTCTCAAGAGGATAAGGAATGAATCTCCCTGGCCCAGCCCTGGGGAGTACTTGATTGCTTTTGTTTGAAAGGAAATGTTTCCAGTTCTATAAAGAGCTTTCCTTTATTCCTAAGAAGAAAGGAATGATACAAGCTTACACATTTTGTGAGACTCCGAAAGGGGGCATTCCTGAAAGTTTGCCACTTCGGATAGATTACTGAGAGATTCCAGGGAAAGGAGGAGAGAGGGAGGCAGAGACAATAGGTGCTGGCCCAGAGGAGATATTGTCTTGCGCACATTAACGCAGGACAGAGTTCTCAGAAAGCAGGAGGGGAGATTTGGGACTGGGGCAGAAATTCCAGCGTATGGCTAGAGTGCCATCTACTTACACTTCCACAGGACTCAGAAGGTGCTCTTGAAGTCCTCATTAATCACTGCTTCTCTTTCCGAAGAACAAATGTGTTTTCTATAAGCCGGTTCTTATGAATAGGGCTGATTACAAAGCTGTAAAAGTCAGACATGAATTAGTGTACAGAGTCCCCAAAGTCCCTGAATGCCACACCAAGGCAGGGCTTTTAAGTGCAATTATAACTTCTGGAACCAGCATAACACGATGTTCTGCATTTGAAAATCTGGGAAAGTATCTGCATGAATTTCTTATTCCATTTGCTATTTGCATACTTGCAAAATGTAAAAACCTGCTTTGGCATATGTCAGAAAAAACTATAAAATCCCTTTCAGAATAATGGGAGTAAAAAAAACGTAAAAGGCAGTGTAAATATTTGTGTCAAAGCCTTGATCAGGGCAGTGACACATTTGTTTTGCCTTTTTATAATAGTTTCTTGCTCTTCTCTGGACAGTCATTCCAATGGACAAGAATTGGGGAGAGAAAGTGTCAATTACCTTAACTTATTGGGGAGATACTGCCCTAATTAAACAGTAGGGACAAGACTTTGCATTAGCCAATCAGATCTGAGCACTGGTTAAACTCCTATGGGGCTGCCATGCAACCCATTTATTCCTCAACTGAAAATCAAGTCCTGCCACTGCCCAACTCCCCACCCCCCACTGAAGACCCCAGCCCCTTTCCCCAGCAGCCTCTGAATTGTGGTGGCTGATTTCTTCCAGGTTTCTGTTTATGATGGATAAGAGACCCCTTTTGCTTTTTTGGACTTCGAGGTCCCAGTGTTGGAGATTTGTCTACAACCCATGACACACAGGAGCGCTTAAAGTGCCCTTGGGTAGCAAGCACAGTTAGCTGGATTTTGACCTTTGTGCTTCTTTTTGAATTAAATTTCCAGGCATATCCACGTAAACTCCCTGAGAACAAAGTCCAGGTCTCTTCTGTGCACCTAGAGAGGAGCGCGAAGCAATAACATTTGAATGGCTACCCCGGGATGAATGAATGCAGTGGAAGACTAGGAAGCCCCCTTGAGCAATGCCTCCTGGGACCTTTGCAGATGGTTCTTTACTGGGCGGATGGGTCTCATGGTGCCTCCTATCTGCCGGGCCCTGCATCGAGCACGGTGGATAAGAAGGTGAATCAAACACAGCTCCTGTATTTGAGAAGCTAAGTACCCCTTGAGGGCAAAAGACACAACATGATTCCAATGCTGGCCATTGGGGACCGTAACGGAAGGGTGGGTGAGAAACATGGGGCCGTTCCTCAGGGCCCCAGCTCAGTGCTAAGCAGTTGGTCAGCAAGGAGGTTGGCCTCTAGCAATAGGGCTCTGGCTTCTGCTCTCAGGAAACACTGGCCTTTTTGAGGGACAAGGACTGACTTGTGGAGCTCCTGAATCCAGGACTTTCATAATAGGTAGGGTCATAGTCTACTCACACTATTTTTAAAATAACCTATTTTTAAAATAACCTTTCCCTTAATTACAAATGTAATGGCATACAGGTTCACTGTAGAGACCTTGAGGTCGCCCAGCTGGTACCACCTGACTGTGCTATTCCCACTAGTCTGCTTTATAAGCTTTAGCAATTATTATGAACAGGTCTGATTGGGCAAAGCATGTGCCCAATCTATGGACTAAGCCATTGTCCTATGAGGTCTGGTGCCAAAGCTCAGCCCAGTTAGAGATGGTGATGATTAACTGGAGAGGAATTTGACCTGTAGAGGGTTGACTGGTGACAGCCAGGGCAGAGGCTGAGAAACACACAGGGAGAAGAAGAGGCCAGAGATTAGCCGGGCCAGTATAGTGGGAGAGCATAAAAAAAGGAATTAATAACATTTAGGAGAGCGGAAATTTATGGAATGTCTATTATATGATATGCTAGGCACCACTCTAAGTGTGCTGGATGTCAATTATCATGCTTAAATCTCACAGCAAATCTAACGGTTGGAATTATTTTCTCCATTTTCCCGATGAAGAAATGGAGGAACAGAGAGGTTAGTTAACTTGCCCAAAGTGACATGGATGGGAAGTGGCATAGCTGAGCTATAAACCCAAATAGTCTGGCTTCAGAGGCTAAGCTCTTAGTATACCCAGTGCCCTGCAGTGGAACACATGTACAGGTATGTATGTACGCACGTATATGCGTGCATATATGCGTGTGTGAAAGTATATGCATATATTGCCATTGATATAACAAGACTGGAGACTGGCTGTGGAGAGGGTGACCAGTTGGTCTCAGTCGGTAGATCCAGAAAACTCTTCAGGTTCTTCAGTCATGTCTCCTGGTCTGGGTAGCAGCTACTGTTCCTGCCCACGTCTTGGGTAGATGTGCAAGCATCCCGGTTGCTCAGGATGTTCCCAGTTTCACCACTTAATATCCCCTGTTTGGTTAGATTCTGGTCTTTCTCATTTCTCTTCACTCTCACAATAAGATCTTGCTAATTAGACCAGCCTGACCGTCTTCCTTCTTTGTAACCTTAAAACGCCCGATTAACATTTGTGCTTCTAGTTGCTGGGCTACCTTTGCAAATCTTCTCGCCTCAGAATGTCACCCTGTCCTTCTGATGGTACTGGCCAGGTAAAAATGAGACTCCCCTCTCTCTACCTCCTCACTCTCTGAAGGATCCACTCAGGCTTTGTGACAACACTGTCACCACTTGGTGACAACACTGATTGACCGCACAGTGGCATAACGCTTTCTTCATAGGTCACCTCACCGATCCCCTTTGAGTCACTGAGAAAGGCGGGGGATGGGCACCCATTTGGAGAATAAACCTAAGGATGTGTTGATTTTCCCTTCCCACCCAAAGCAGAAATTCCCTCATCTCCTGCTCCTCGCTCCCGGCCCTTATATGTTGAATTGTTCTTTTTATTTTCCACAGCTTTAATTTTTAGAAAGTTCTCCCTTCTGTTAATGTGAAATATGACAATTCCCAGTTTTGTTTTCTAAAGCCACTGAGAATAAAGCTTGTACCAGTTGAATAAAGGTCTCCTCTAAGGAAGCAGAGATCATACACTAGGATGAAGGATGAAGCTAGTGGCCCATGTGACCCACAGATGGATATGTAGAAATGGAGGGTGTGGTTGTCAGAAGCAAGGTGGGAGCCTCAGAGAAAGCTATAGACAGCGGGGAAACACGCAAGAGGTCAACACTCAAGTTTGCACATGAGCTGTCTGAGGTCCAGGGAAAGAAAAAGACTTACATCTAGCTCATGATGGCCCTAGTGGGGAGTAATGCACACGCAGCATGGAATGTGGGCAATGGATAAAGTGAGTTGGAGACTGAAGTCAGTTTGAACAATCACAGAGAACTATTGAAAAGGCACTCATGACCAGAAGGCAGAGTTGTAATCTACACTTTCTATGAAACTAACTGGGGGTCAATTCCAACCTTCATAGCACCAGCAGGAGGGTGCCCATGTGATGGGGCAGCACACACTGGGGTGTGCCCAGTGGACAAAAAGGGAATTTTGAAATTGTCCCCAGACCTCTTTATACCTGCTTTGCAAAAATTACAATGGAGTAACAATTTTTAAAGTTTCTTTTTCAATTCACAGAAAAAAACATTTATTTTCAATCAAATGGATGATGTGGTCCTCTTGTCCCTTAATCCTCAATGTTTGCTTGAATCTTTTTTTTTTTAAGTTTATTTATCTGTTTTGAGAGAGAGAGAGAGGAGAAGGAGCAGAGAGAGAAGAGAGGGAATCCCAAGCAGGCTCGGCATTGTCAGCACAGAGCCTGGCATGGGGCTTGAACTCATAAACCGTGAGTTCAACCATGAGCCAAAATCAAGAGTTGGATGCTCAACCAACTGAGCCACCCAGGAGACAACCCCCCTGATTTTTTTGTTGTTTTTTTTTTTTTTTTTTTTTAATTCTTCCACATACCCACTTCTTGCTACTTTGGTTCTTTCCTGCTCAGGTCCCTTCATTTGTACTTTACAGTTTTTCTCATGTAAATTTGTACAATGGATAATATTGTTCAGTTTGGATAGAAAGCGTGGAGAATTAAAAAAAAGATAGCTGAAATTCAGATTGAAGAGATTTATTTCTGTGTAAAGTTATTTAAATCTCTGTATTATATAAAAGGCAAAAATTCTATGTACTTGATGTGAATATGCGAATACTGCTATAATAAAGATTGACTGCATGGAAAAAAAAAGCTTGTTTACTTTTTAAAAGAAAAAGTATATTTGTTCATTATTGTTTTGGTGCTTAAAAACTTTGAAAAATATTAAAATGTTGAGAGAAAAGTTACATTTTCTACCCATTAACCCTTCATTTAAAATTGTCCAAGTGGTTTTCGTGCCATGCATATTTTTTTAAAGTTGAGGTCACACTGCGCATGCAAGGTTTTGCCTTATTTTTTATCCTCAACTTTATAGTATTTGAATTTCCTCATATCCTTGAAAACTCTTCACAAACAATGTTAACAATCAGTATAGTATTGCATTATCTGGATAATCCACAATTTACTCATCATTCCTTTATTAGCATTTGTGTTGTTTCCAGTAATTAACTTGATGACGCTGAGATGAAAATAATTATACATTGATATTTATTTGCTGTTTGTGAATAATTTCCTTGGTATATATTCTAAAAATAGGATTACTGGGTCAGAGAATGTGATTGCTTTAAGTTTTTTTTTTTTCCAATAAAATTGCAAAAAAAAACCTCAGAAAAATTGTAAAAATTAACACTGCCATGGCACTGCACGTAAATATCCCTTTGGTATGACTTTTGCTTACAAAAGGCATTATCAGAGGGGCGCCTGGGTGGCTCATTCGGTTGAGCGTCCGACTTCAGCTCAGGTCATGATCTCACAGTCCATGAGTTCGAGCCCTGCATCGTGCTCTGTGCTGGCAGCTCAGAGCCTGGAGCCTGCTTCGGATTCTGTTTCCCTTTCTCTCTGCCCCTGCCCCACTCATGCTCTGTCTCTCTCTCTCTGTCTCAAAAATAAATAAACATTAAAAAATAAATTAAAAAATAAACATTAAAGAATTTCAAAAGGCATTATCATATTAAAGATGTGCTAATTTTGTAGATGTGGCTCTTGCTGTAGTTTTCAGTTCATTAGAAATGAAGTTGAAAATCACAATATGTAAAAACAAATGTCATGCGAGAAGTAGAAAGCCTAAGAAAACAATCACATAAACACGAGTTTGAAATTTTCCAAACTAATCAATTTCTCCTTCTGCTCTCAAAAGACTCTGTGTACCCATTACTCAGAAGGATAGGCAGGTTCTTTTAAATATTCACAGGAAAAATATTCTAATGCTTTGTCAATTGTGTAAGAGCACAAAATTTAAGGGACGAGTCACATTATAACTCATTTTTTTTTATACTAGCAGAGACATGATACAAACACCTGAAAAATATACCATGCACCAAAAGAAGGGAACTGAAAGTAATTTTACTTATCAACACAGACATTATGTGTATTATTAAAAAAAAATCCCAAGTGTAGCTACATTGCTTTTAATACATTTTAAAAGTAGAATGCTCCTAAATCAAATAGGATATATGCAAGAAGGCAAGGGAAATTAATAGTGAGAATTTTGTGAATTTAATTAGATTACTCAGCCAATAGAGAAGAGTCATATGATTATCTGAATTGATTCTGAGGAGGCATTTGGTTGAGTTGAACATCAATTTTTTTCAATTGTCAATTAGAAACATAAGAATACATCGATAGCATGACAAAGAATATGTATGTCAAATTCACATGCAATTAAAAAATTAGTGATGAGCGGAGCCCATTTCGGATCCTGTCTCCTTCTCTCTCTGCCCCTCCCCTGCACTCTCTCTCTCTCTCAAAAATAAATAAACATTAAGAGAACTAGTGACAAAATATTCAAAATGCGACTAGAAAGGGGAGAAAAGAAATTGTTCACTTACTACCTTTAATTTGACAACAAATGCAAATCAAATTACAAGTACTAGAAAGAAGGCCACAAATGTATTACGAGTCCCGGACAGCATGACTGTCTACATAAAAAAGCTAATGGAATAATGTGAAAAACCAATGAACCAAGTATTAACATGAGCAAGATAAGTAAATGAGATGGCCAGGTTATTTTGCCTGTTAGGTTTCTTGAGGACCAGAAGAAGCCTCAGGTGGCCTGGGCTCTGGGTTTTGTGAAACTGTATCCGTGTGTATTGAAGAGTATCCAGTCCTCACCACCACGCCACTTTTTTTGTGGCTGTGACAATAGTTTAGTGGCTCAATAGCCACTCCACTGACTCATTGGCTCTTCCGGTGGTTGCCTCCTCGCAGTTTGCAACTATATAGATTTGCAGCCTATATAGATTTTGCTCCAGTTCCTTGACCAGTGAATAGCCTAGTGGGGACGAAACAGTCTTATTTAAAATAGTGACAAAACATATAGAACACTAAAGCCTAAACTTAAGATATGTAAAGGGTGTATACATTTGAAACTTTAGTTAACATAGAGGGCTATGTTTTTTTATTACGTATAGGGAAATCTTTTATTTGACAAAAACAAATGGTAAGGAGATGTAGAAAATGTTCTGAATATGACAATGGAAACGACAGAATTCTCCAGGGCTGAAATCTTTTAAGTAGGAGATCTTGATGATGAAACGTACAATGGAATTTCCAGTTCTGAAAATGGTATTAAGCTCGCACATTTGCCAAGCCCGCAATGGTCACACCACAACAACATGTGGGTGGTAAGGAGAGGGCTAGATATGCTTCAGTGTGGGCAAAGGGAAAGACATGAATTTAGATGAAAGTCATCTAAATTTGACTCATAAAATAAAAAATACCAAACTATCAACTATAAACCAGAGAAAGAATGTAAGAATACTGGACTTCTTCCTACATTCAACGACTTGTGTGTTGAAGCCACACACAAAGGTTGGCACAATTCTGGGCATCTCTGGGAAGGGTGCAAGAAAATAAATGGAAAGTACACATTCACTGCACAGACATTCAGCAAACATCTAGTGAATGTCTACACTATGTTAGGTGAGCCTCTGTAGAAACAGGCCACTGGAGTGACAAACAGTAATAGAAGAATCAAATCAAAGAACACCCTTGGTTATCAGGAGAGACCAAAACAAATTAAGACTCACGGAGGAGAAAGTCAGTACATAAAACAAGTATGCTATATGATTTATCATAAGCTATTCAGTGCTTGGCAGAAAAGTAGAGCAAAGAGAGGGAAATAAGTGAGGGGAAGAGCAGGATTGGAAGGCTGCAAAGAGGCTGGATTCTGGGAATATTTTAAAAAGTGGAATCAAAGGGATGTGCTGATGTTTTGATGTAAGGTGTGAAAGAAGAGAGGAATCAAGGATGACTAAACTTTCTGGTCTGAGCAACTAAGAATGGAGCTGGCTGTTTGTGAGACGGAGAGGTCTAAGGAGGGAACAGGTTTGGGAGCAGATCAGGAGTTCCCTTTGGGGCATGTTGAGTTTGAAATGGAATAACCAAAGGAGATACCAAGTAGGCAGTTGCATATATGAATCTAGAATTCAGGGGGGAAGTCTGGGCTGAAGATATGAATGTTGGAGTAACTGGCACCAGAGTAGGTTACCAGAAGAAAGTGCAAAGTCCTGGGTGCTCCATCATGAAGATGTCAGAAGACAGGGAGGAACTGACAAGAGACTGGGAAGAAGGGGTTGTAGAGGAAGGAGGGAAAACAGGCAAATACACATTCTGTAGGCCAAACAAAGACAGTTTCAAGGAGGAGACAGTCATCCACTCTGTCAAATTCTGCTTATAGGTCACCTAAGATGAGATGATAGAGGACAGTTGATTGGATTTAACAAACTGGAAGTCATCTGTCCTTCTGATAAAAGAAGTTTCAGAGGAGTGGTTGGGGTGACAGCCAAACTGGACTCGGTTTAAAAGAGAAAGGGAGGAGAGAAATTAGACCCATCAACAGACAACTCTTTCAAGGACTCTCTATGTGAAAGGAAGGCCAGAAATAGGGCAACAGATGGAGGGCGAAGCGGGGTCAAGGGAACATTTTCTTTAATATGTAGAGAAACGAGAAGCAGTGTGTATGCTCCGGAATAGTCTGAGAGGGGAAGTCTGCTGACACAGGAGAGGAAGAAGAAATGCCTGGAGCGATGTCTTCGAGCAAGTAAGGGAAGGGAAGGTGGCATCCAGTGCACCAATGGAAAAGATGGTTTAATCCAGGGACATGGACAGTTCATCTCTGTAAACAGAAGGGACAGGCAGAGCAAAGCTTCAACTAGTGTAGGGGAGCAGATACAAAGGAGCTCATAGAAGTTCTCTCTCCATTGCATCTATTTCCCCAGTAGAGTAGAAAGCAAGATTCTCAGTGCAGAGTGAATATGGAGGAGGGTGCTAGAAGTCTGAGGGAAGGAGGAAATACAAAATAGAGGTCTAGTAAGTGGGAGAGGAAGTGTACTGGGAAGCAAGGTATGATAGGGAGAGTCGGGCTTCACATGAGGTTCATGGTCATGAATTACATGTTACCGTGGGGGTGTGTGCTCCAGCTCAGAGCACTTGGATGACTCCATCGTCTTCAAAAGCTTTAAAGGTCCATAATATGACTGATGTGGGTCTTTAAGACCTTGCTGGGCATTCTCCTTAAGCACACCACCTCTCCACACTCTCCAGATCACACTATATTTTTCTAGCTGTTTTCCCAAGTGCTACTACTTGGTACTTGGATCACCCTCTCCCTCAACTACTTCTCATTCAAGATTTATTCTTCCATGATCTCCACAGCTAGGCTTCTCTAGAAATCTTTTAATGGGCTAGGTGTCACTCGTGAAACCTAATCACTGTTCCATCTTGTGAGCTAGGTATTATCACCATCATCTTCATTTTATGGATGACAAAGAGGAGGTACAGAAACATTGACTAGCTTGATGGTCTCCTACAAGTAGGACAAGTCAAGGCTGGGAATTGAATGGCAACAGATCAGATCCGGAGTTCATGCTCTTAACCACAGGCCATGCTATCTCTTTTGTTTTAGGTCATTGCAACAAAGGGAGACTGAGCCAGCTGAATCCATAATATGTAGCCAATGCAGATCGTCTACAAAAACATATTGAATCTTATGTTATGTTATGAGAACCAACAAATCACCAATGAGTTTGGTATTCTTCTTTCTTGTTTCTTTTGAGATGGTGTTATGTTCACTGGAGGTGATGGGACCCATGAGATTTTAATGTGCTTTGGTGCCATTCTATTTACAAGTAAGAATTTGCCTGTTGATATTCTCTTGTAAGGTTATTGCAGAAATGTATATTCTGCCTACATGTTTTGATTAAGAAATGAGTATTCAAATCATGCATTCTGAGTAGTTCCCCATGAAAATTCCTGAGGATGGATGTTCAGACTCCTTCTGGCAGCGGCGACCTAATTTTCTAAGCTTATGTAGAAAGAAAAGTTTTTAAGGGCAAATAATATTCTCTCATAGTTAAAATCACAACGGCAGACAAGAGAGCCAGCATACTTGACACCGATACTTACAGGATTTATTTCTTGGAAAGGAGGAAGCTTTTCTTAAAAGCTTTATCCAAAGGCATGCCTGACAATAGTGAATATAAACTATTTGGCTTCCTCAGGCAACTTTTTCTTAACATATTGTCTAATGGCATTCCACTCTGTCTGCCCAGCCCCTGGGTTTTCAGCACAGCAAAAGCTGCATGTAGCACTGACTTGTTGTTCACAGCTGTGTCCTATTAGTAAGTTCACCTACAAAACTGCCATGCCTCCCCGCAAGCCGCAAGCCTGCCAGTGAGTATGTGACTCTAAAGTCATTGGAATCTCTAGGATGTATAATCAATGAAAGCACTGGCTTTCAGTTGAAGCCACTAGAAAGAGAAGAGCCAGATGCTTGGATCAGTATGCTTGTTGCGTGGGATAGAAGGGCATGGGGCCAATGTTGTCGGTTTTTTAGGTACCATTTGCCATTTACTCCGTGCCTTCCTTGTACTGGGTACAGTGCTTTACATGTATTATTCCAGGGGCTCCTGGGTGGCTCAGTCGGTTGGGCGTCTGACTTCGGCTCAGGTCATGATCTCGCGGTCTGTGAGTTCGAGCCCTGCGTCGGGCTCTGGGCTGACAGCTCAGAGCCTGGAGCCTGCTTGGGATTCTGTCTCACCACCCCCCCTCCCCTGCTCATGCTCTGTTTCTGTCAAAAATAAACATTAAAAAAGCTTACATGTATTATTCCATTCTATCTTCACATCGCATTCAACTTCAGAGATTTTGTTTAAGATTTTGCTTTGTACATATTGAGAACAAATACATTCCAATGCACTGCTCCACTCTGTAGTGGATATGAACCCCAGTAAAAGGCGGTCCCTGCCTTCATAAAACTGCCAATCAAGAAAGAGTGCAGAGAGCCTTTCACTGGGTAATGTCTAATAGAGAGAAGTCCTTGAAGAACCGGAACTGGTGTGGGGAGTAGAGAAACTTTTAAGGATCCCGAAAAGTGGCTCTCTAGGGAGAAAATAAATCAAGTTTGTCAATGATGTCTGGGGAAAAAAAAAGTCATAAAGAAGAAAAGGAAAGGAAGCAACACCCAACAAAATAAATAAGGTTTCAATGATGTCAAGCCCAAGGTCAAAAGCCAATCTGGTTCCCAGAAGGCGGCCATGCTGAACATCATGAACAAGTTCCTCTGCTCTACGTGGTTGGATCCAAGGTTTTCTGCCCTCTGGATACTGAATCTTAGGACTCATGCTAGGAATGAGTGAGTACTCCAGCTGAATATGTGTCCAAAATAGGTCTCAGAGAGACCTGCAGTGGATGGAGTCCCACAGAACACTGGTTCTTGGATTTCAAGGTTAGAGGTATTTCATGGCTTTGTCAGTAAGTGTGATGGGTACATTTGAAAGGCTAAATACTTTTTGTGGCATGCCCTCATGTTTGATGTGTGTGTTATCTACAGTGTAAGTCCTGACAGATTGTTGTTGTTGTTGTTTGTTTTGGTTTAGTTTTTTTTGGGGGGGGGTTGGGGGGGTATAATGCAAGTGCCTGACTAAAGCTTTACTTGCCAAGTCCTCCATTTCAAAGAGGCATCCACCTCAAAAATGGCTATCTACCTCTCCCATTGAGGCCCCTTGTTTTAGAGAGCTTGGTTAATTTTGATAATTGACCATTTGGGCCACTTGTCCTTTCCTGTGCTTTAAATTCCCACTGTCATGTTTTATAATTTTTTTTTTCCAACGTTTTATTTTATTTTTGGGACAGAGAGAGACAGAGTATGAACGGGCAAGGGGCAGAGAGAGAGGGAGACACAGAATCTGAAACAGGCTCCAGGCTCTGAGCCATCAGCCCAGAGCCCGACGCAGGGCTCGAACTCACGGACCGCGAGATCGTGACCTGGCTGAAGTCGGACGCTCAACCGACTGCGCCACCCAGGCGCCCCCCCACTGTCATGTTTTAAATTCACCGATAGACAGTGAGTCCATGAGACCTTAAGCCCCCATCCTTGACTCAAGCACGTGTACACTCTCTACCTGCAACCTTGTTGTGTGGCCCCAGGTGTGCTGTGTAATTTCCAGGCCTCGTAAGTAATAAACCTTTATGTTTTCAGAGGTTCCTGATGGTTGTTGCTGTAGGGAGTCTTGCAATCGTAATAAGAACCACAAGGGTTGGTCCAGTAATAACATTGGTTTGGAAAGGGGAGATGTCCGTGGGAAGCTCACCAGGGCCCAGGTGAGTACCCCCAGGCATTTCTAGCAGATAATAATACTATCACTAGGCTGAGGCCAGCACAAAACAATGGGCTTCCATAAAACCTCTTCTCGCATTGTTAGTGGAAGAGAAACTTATCCCACATTTCAGAATTTCCAGATATTCTGGGAAAGAAGAACAAGTCACCCAGAAATGTTACTTTAACACGAGATTTATTCAGAGAAATTTATGGAGCAAACATGCTGATTTGGTTGTTATAGATGATGAGACAACTAGAGAAATAATTTTTTTTATACAGATAAGTGTGAAAGTCTCCCAGGAGAGGAACAAAAAAGCAGACACTGTAGAGAGAATTGCAGGAGAATGTTAAATTGGAGGAAATAATAAAGGCCTTACAGATGAGGTGTCTTTTGAAGGAGGTCCAAAAGGGTGGCTAAACTTTTGACTAGTAGAAATGAGGGACGACGTTATTGTTATTCTAACGGTAGAAGCAAAGGTGCACTGGCAGGCAAGGCTGAGTTCAGTGTACATACAGGTAGGAAAACAATGAAATCAAGCCTGCAGATTTAGGTTGGGATCAGGCAGACAGAGAGCCTGAAAGCCAGGTCAATGGTTTTAGTCTGAATTCCACTGACTACTCTCTTAGGAATGAACCAGCAAAACCTTACGTGAAGGGGGGGGAAACATGATAGGCCTTTGGGAAGACTCACTTGGCCAATGTCATCATTGGAAAAGAGTTGGAGAAAGGTACTCTTGACAAGGCTATGAACTGTTTAGATGGGAAGGTTGAGGGTTTGAATTAGATTAGTGGCAATGAGAATGGAAAGGAGGGAATGGAGTGATGATATAGCAGTGGTCTTGGAACTTGCCTGGCTCTGAGGAAAGGTTGAAAATTGATTCAAAGTGGATAGAGAACTCTAAGTTAGACAAGAGATAAGGCAGTATGCTGTGAGCTCTGGCAATGGTCTTGTCTGAGAACTGGAAGTATAACACCTGCCTGGAAGATTCAATCAGTGATAGCCTCTGTCCCGGAATAAATATGGTGTTTATCGAGATGGTGTGCAAGGCAAGTATTTGAATCATTTCATCCGTAGGAAGCCTGATTCAACATGTTTCAATATGAATGGGTGAAATGGGAAGAACCAAGATTATTTGTGGATTGTATCAGTGGTTCTCAAGTTTTGTGATCATTTGGATTGCCCAAGGGGCTAGAAAAAATCCTAGACAATCAAAAACAATCCTTCAAGGTTCTGATTCAGTAGATCCTGGGTGGATCCCAGGAATCAATAATGATCTGACCTATATCTGATGATTATGAACTAGGTGATCAGAAAAAGTAACCTTGAGAAACATTGGGGTATGTGTGCACAATAGTATTTTACACACACATAGAACATGAGGTAATCACAATGTATATTATCTATCCAATAGGGCCACAAATCTTCCCAAGAGGAGTAAAAAATTCTCCTCCATAGACAGCTCAAGGGCAAGTGTCTGACTCATCCTAATCTTTGTTCTCTTTTTTAAAACCATATTTAAACCATCCTCTCCTTGCATTCCACTTGTTTATTAACTTTGGGAGCTTTTATTCCCTTGAATGCTCTGTCTATAAGAATGTTGGCTGTAGGAACTCCTTAGACGCCATTTATGTACTGTTCAATCCATTTTAAAATAAACAATATATAAGACTTTGTGACTTTGCTGCTGCTGCCACTGGCAATAATGGGACCATGGGAAAGTGACCTAACCTCACTGAGTTCACATATTCTCATCTTTAAAATGAGAAGATCTGACTAGACCATTTTTATGATCCCCTCTCTGATTCTTTAGTCTCATGAGTAATAATTTGGATGCGTATCTATTTCAGGGTTGGAAGGGGTCTTTAGTGAGATCTTGCCAGCCCATCCTTCCAAATGTTGAATCTATCATGCCTCCTGTGTCCCTTTCAGTGTGGGGACCATGGTCTCCCTTGCCACCCATTCTCGGGGAGGCATAGCTGGAATGTGTCTGTGTTGATTCTCACATTTCAGAGACTGCCCACTTGAGGTGTTCTTTTTTGATCTTCAGGGTTTCATAATCTTAGCAAGCTTTCCCCTACAGTTTTAGAAAATAATACCTTCTCAGCACGTGCTAGGAAGACTGTCCCTATGGGAGCAACAGACTCCTCTTCTGAGGGAGAGGTGTTCCTTTATTCGGTGGTGAACCTCATGAACAGAAGACAGTCATCAACGGACCATGTCATCATTTTATTAACAAAAGAAGTGAGTTAAGAGCATTAGTGTTCTGGTTCTGAATAGAGAATGGGGAGATATATAAACATATTTCTTTTTTTTCCTTTTGTAATTATCTTTTATAATGTCCCAATTTTATGAGGTAAATTTACATACTTTTTTTTAAAATTTTTAAATATCTCCTGTAGACAGAGATAGAGTGAGTGTGCACTCATGTGAGCAGGGGAGGGGCAGAGGAAGAGAGAGAGACTCTCAAGCAGGCTCCATGCTCAACACAGAGCCCTACATGGGGCTCCATCCCACAAACTATGAGATCATGGCCTGAGCTAAAATCAAGAGTCAGATGCTCAACCAACTGAGCCACCCAGGTGCCCCTTATATACTTATTTCTTATTATAAGGTAATAACAGTTCAACACAGACACTTCAGAAAACTATTATTATTAAATGATATGTATTAAAAAGAATAAAATTCTGCCTATATCCTTGAAATCAGGAATAACTACTTAGGTGTGTATCTTTGTCATTTCTGTCTTTGTCTCTGTTTCTGTGTGTGTGTGTGTGTGTGTGTGTGTGTGTGTGTCTGTGCGTCTGTGTGTGTGTGTGATTTTCTTTGAAAAAGGGCCAATCCCAGAGATGATAACCTGATTTTCCCCCCAGGTCTTTTTTTGTTTTGTTTTGTTTTGACTTATTTTTAGTGGCCATCTTGAATTCCATCTTATAAATATATCAGAATCCATTCATCTCATTTTCTTGATATTAGTGGAGTTCATTTTAGGTGACATAATAACTAATCTTTGCCTTCAATTTCAGCTGTTTGACCAAACCTGCCAGCAAAGGTGCTCAGGGCCACAACAGAGCAGTGGTCGGCCATTACCAATCTTGGCCAGTTGAATCAGACAATGAGCTTCCTCATGTGTTGCTAAATTATCTCAGTTAGGCACCAGTGGGCCCACAGGCCTCATGTGAGATGCCTGGGATTGCGTATGCCTTTCCCCCTGGGAACCGAACAAGCGTCATGCCAGCTGAGTTTAATAACAAAATCTGTAGCTTTATTGAAACAGCCACTGTCCCCAGAGAAGCGGCCTTCCTCTCGTTATCCAATCCCAGGACATTTGGGCTATAGCCGTTTTGGGGGTTCCTAACTGTAAAGAGATTTGGTCCAAACCAAGAACTTACACCTTCCTTTTAGTTTTTGTAAGCCTCACTAGCACATATTTAAAACTGCTGGAAGAAACCTCTGCACTAACAGTTCCAGTTGGAGCAGGGGAAGTCGAGTTCTTTTAATGCCAATAAACCATTGGCAGGCTCCTCTGCATATACGTTTCTGCCTCCTGCCTCGTCCAACTGAGCTAGAGATTCTAGATCTTTACCGCCTTGCATGCTATGAACATCTCATGACAGCGTGAGGCTCCAGACCTTCCAGAGACTCTCTTTGCGTTTAACCTTCACACAGGCGTGCTTATAAACCTTTCCATTACAGCCAGGCCACATTTGCTGATATCTCCCTACGGAGTATGTACCTGGCTGAAAACCACTTGCAATAACTTTTTGCTAAAGTGTAAAAATATATACATTGGCCAGCCATAAGAACCATACCCTGTGGAAAAAGACTGAGGCCAGACAGAGCCATCTTGGTACCAGGCTGGACCAAACACAAGAAGCAGGTATACCCTAGCCACCATCCCCTGGGCCAGGACGACCACCAGGCCTGTGGTTTCTTCCTCTAAGAACATCTTAAACTCATTCGAGTCTGTTCATCTCCACTGTTGGAATCCAGCCCAGTTACTACCTTATCTTGTCTATAATATTTTAGAGGTCTCTTTACTGATCTCTCACAATTTCCTTGTCACTGTCCTATCTGCCCCGGCACAACAGCCAGAGCACTCTTTCTAAAATGTGAGGCTGACTGTGTCTTTCCCAGGGGACCAGAACAGCTGAACGGGAGCCAACAGGCCTTCCCTAATCTGGCCTCTGCCAAATCTCTAGCCTCATAGCCCGTCCCAATCCCAGACACCGAGAAGGCTCTCCCTCCCAATTTTAGGTTTCTTTCAAGTGTCACCTACTCAGTGAGGCATTCCCTGGACATCTCAGCTGAAGTCCCAACGTTCCTTCCTCCTCCTCTTGCTGACTTCCTGTCCCTCTCTCCTGTTCTGTTCCTCTAGACATACTTTACCTTCTAACATAATTCCCATTTTATTTTTTTGTCTTCTTCATTTTCAGTCTCCCCAACCTGGATGTTAGCTCCATGGGGTTTTGTATGTTTTGGTGATTGTGTCACCTCTAGCACCTAGAACAATCTCTGCTGTAGGAGATTTTAAACATATTTGTGGAGGGACACCGGGGTGGCTCAGTCCATTAAGCGTCTGACTTCAGCTCAGGTCACGATCTTGCAGTTCATGAGTTCAAGCCCCACATTGGGTTCTGTGCTGTCAGCTCAAAGCCTGCTTCAGATCCTCTGTGCTACTCATCCCTCTCTCTACCTCCCTTGTTCATTCTCTCTCTCTCAAAAATAAATGAACATTAAAAAAATATTTGTTGAATGAACTTCCTGCTTTGTAACCTACAACCAATGATACATATTTATAAGGTGTATTTTTATAGCATTCCTGAAAAGCAGGTGGATCCATTACCAAAATTTTGTAAGTCACAATGGGGGGAGAGGGAGGGCAGGGGTAAACATTTTCTTCTATTCCCCTCTACCATATCTCCTAAATTCAATCACACTGCCTAAAATTCTTATATTATGCTATACTTCCTTTTTGGACCTTTTATCACACTTATAATTTTAAAATATTTTTGTGTATTTTGTGATCATTATCTATTTTCCTGATAGATGAGAAACATCATAGGGTAAAGACCATGTTTGTTTTGCTCAGACCCAAGGAATAAATGAATGAATAATGCACCCCTTTTCCAGCAGCCATAGATAAGGGGACTGGGAAATTTACCCATAAAGCAGGAAAAATCAGTTGTTAAAGAAAACCTAAAAAATGATCTTCCTGCCTAAAATGCATTAGATCCTTGGCTTCTGAGAGAAACAACCGAATTCTCTGTCTTTAGGTGTTCCCCCATTTTGCTAGATTCCCATGTCCTGGGTCTTGCTCGAATGAAAACAGAGGCAACCTTGCAAGATGGATGTTTGGCCTTGAGTGGCTGTTCTTTAGGGGGTAAGAAACTAAACGGTTACGAGTTTTCACTTGTATTTTTTCAACCTCTTTGGACTGTATCCAACAACATTGGAGAAGCTGATTTAAGAAGTAATATCAGAAACTGCTGTGAAATCAAAGCAGTATACCCTTTGCACGAACATCAGACTTAATCCTTTGGAGGATGTTCTGACTGATCTGGTGGGAGAGGGAGGTTTTCTTCTCTAATTATTCCTTTTTTTTTTTTTTTGCTCAAAAAACTGTTTTCATTCTACTGTGCCGAATGCCAGATGGTAGAAACTTATGAAGAAGAAAGTATTTGCGAATAATCGTGCAGCCTTTTGATTGCCAGCTTTGATAGTTATCAACTCAACTTCTTGCTTCCTTCTCCACCTACCACAACATGGCTGATAGCAAGAACGGAGGGGTGGCTGCAAATGAACTCAGCTTTGGAAATCTCCCTCCAGGGAAATGTGCCCAGACCAGGATGGGCTCCAAAGTAACGTGCAGGATACTTTTCAGGTGGTTAAAAATGCAAAATAAAGGGGCACGGTGCCTATGCAATGTTCTTGGCAAGGATGTGCCACAAAATCTTCAAGCACTTTTAGCTAGAGTGGATCATGCTGACATTTTTCTTTTCACTGTTTCATGAGCTTTGAATATTGAGACAGATTTTTCTGGATAGTGGAAAGCAGACTTGAGAGACACTTTTCTTTTAAAAATCGAGATCAGATCTAGCTTTTGATGGAAGACCAACAATGAGGATATAATGGAGTAGGCAAGTGGGATTATACAAGTTGGTTTTGTTGATAGTATCTAAAAACATTTTTACATCAGGCCATTTCCTTAAATATAGGATTTGCCTTTTAAAGGTCTACTCTCTGCCAAATGTTTCCCAGTAAAAAGTTTACCCATTATTTACATTATGGTTGCATTTTGATTTTCTGGTCATCTGAAGAATGCTCCATGACACCTATCATGCGGTGATCTTTCTTATTCCAACCAGAACAAAAAGAACAAGAATCACTGGAATGATAGCCAAATCTCGATGAAAAAGTGTGTTCCATTTGCTTATACCAAAGAAATATCCAGCTGCAAACGGTCTACGATGGGCCAGGTATTCCTCCGAGCACCGGATATCCATCAACTAATTTAACAGGAGCCACATTACCTTGCGAAGGGGGACTGTATTATGAATCCCATTTTAAAGATCAAGTGACCGAGGTTCACTGTTCACTGTTCACAGGTTCACTGTTCACAGGTTCACTGTTAAGTAACAGTCCCGAGGTTATATGGCCAAGAAGTAGGGCAGGAGGTGAAACAGGCAGAATCCGCACCCTTAACCACTGCCTCGAATGACCAAAACTACACACCAGAAAAACGGTTTTCCAAAGAGGGATCATGAAAGGGGGTGTGATTTCCTTGCTTCATGACATTTCTTGGATGCTTACCTGAGAACCACGGGGACGCCGTAACCCTTTCTGTGAGTTGGGTGAACGCGTGAAATGTAAATGCCTCCATCTTCTCCTTTATGAAATGAAGTCGTCACCGTAATAACTTCCAGGATCCTTTCCAGTTCCACAATCCACCCCGCTCTGTTCAGTGTGCGAGGGCCCTGGGTGTTTGTAGGTGCGGCTGGGAGTGTGCGCTGCCCGAGGGAGGTGGGCGTAAGATGAAGGGGGTGTGTGAAGACGGATATAGTTTTCAAAGAAAGAGGAATGGGATTAAATAACTCATTTAAATGACCGCGATAGCACATTTATGTCCCTTGTGAGCAGTGGGGCCTTCATAAGGGACTCAGAGCTTCATCACTTGGAAGTTTTATGCCATGTATTTACTGGTGGGAATTAGCTATTCCACCTCTGGCCATTTGCAAGTGGTTCAGATCCATGAATGTTTTTTTCACCTCGTCAGACCTACACATGGAAGTAATTAGATTCTTCCAGTTACAAGGAAATCCTGTTTGATATCATCACCTAATGTTTTCCCTAAGACGATCAGCAGAGGCTAACCTGCTTTCTATGGAAATAAAGGTATCTTGAGGACTGCAGTTATCCACTATCCTTGGGGATGTTTAGAAATTCTTTTCACATGATTTGTAGGATTCATAAATAACAACAACAACAATTACAACAATAACAGTGCTATTTGGTGGGTGCCTGGTGGACACATAAATCAGTATAATGACCCCAACAGCCGTCCAAAGATAAAATTATTAGCCACAATCAGTAGATTGGAAACATGGGAAGCACTGGACCAGAAATAGCAGAAACAAGATTCACCCCCTGGACTATGTGGGTTTCAACTACACAGCGTGCAACGCAAATTCACTCCAGGAACACATAACAAACAGCTAATGTAGGAAAACCAACTGTTGTCATTTTTTTTTTTTTCAGTAATACTGAGATTTTCATCCTCTGGTCCTCTCAAACTTTCCTCTCTTTCCATTGTCACTATTAATTTAAGAGCATTCCTAACTCCTGACTAGCTTCTGCAACATTGGCCTAATTTTAACCACTCCGTGTGTCCTTGGCCCAGTAGCAATAGTTCTTACCTGGGGGGCTTCTTAGAAATACAGATTCCCAGGAGCACCTGGGTGGCTCAGTTGGTTAAGCAACCGACTTCGGCTCAGGTCATGATCTCAGTTTGTGAGTTTGAGCCCCGCATCGGGCTCTGTGCTGATGGCTCAGAGCCTGGAGCCTGCTTCGGATTCTGTCTCTCTCTGTCTCTCTCTCTCTCTGCCCCTCCATCACTCACACTCTGTCTCTCTCTCAAAAATAAATAAAAATTTAAAAAAGTCTAAAAAAATAATGCAGACTCCTGGTCCTGCCTGCACCATTCACTCAGAATCAGCATTTTAACAAGATGTCCAGGGGATTTCTCTTCTGTAATCCGAGAGTCCACGGTTTGACTGGTTCACCCAAAGGCTGAGAATCAGTAGAGCCCTTTAGAGTTAACCTGCTTCAGAATCTAGCCCTGTCTGCCCTTCCAACCTTTACTATCCCCCAGCGTCAACTCGGCCCTTCCACAGAACAAGCCTCTGTGCACACTTAAGGCCGCTTTTGCATTAAGTGACTTTTCACATGCTATTCCACCCTTCGTGAGGGTCCCTGCTCTTCTTTGCCACGTGATCAAATTCTGCTTTTCTAGGACTGCTTCATGATTCGAAAGGAATCCTAACACTGTATTTCTTCTGATACATGTTGCCTAAACCACACCATGGAGACATTTCTTTGGTGTTACTCTCTAGTGACCTCCCTTATGCAAATTTGGCGTCGCAAATAAAATGGCCAGTTCACCAAGAAGAGTGCAGTTATGTGCTCAACCACAGCAATTCACATTTTGAAAACCACTGGATGAGTTTACCTCTGTTGGTCCTTTTGCCTCTTACAGTATAGGATTTTACTTTTGAAAACCAGACAACCTCTAGCTGGATGGTTATGTTGCATTAATCAGTATCCTGCAAGGCCCTGTGCCTTATAGGTTGTAGAAAATGATCAGATTAGATTTGTCTCATGCAGCTTGTAATCTAATCAAGGAAAGCCCTAACTAAATGAATTTTGATTTCTGTTTTCTCCAAATTTGTACCACTATTTCGAATGACTCTGCTTTAACCGAAGGTCAACAAGTAAGTAGAGAAACAGATCCTAAAAAATCAGAGCATTTGAAAATTTGGCTTAGAGCAAGGCATTAAAAAGAAGACGGGAGGGATTAAATTATGTTCATTATTTTCATCATTTTAAATAATCTACTTTAAACAGTTCAGCTCATTTCAATTGCTTATTTATGAATTATAGTTGCCCGATTAAGATTCAGGAAAGAGTAGGGGGCGTGCCTGGGTGGCTCAGTCAGTTGAGCACTGACTTCAGCTCAGGTCATGATCCCATGGTTTGTGGGTTAGAGCCCCGCGTGGGGCTCTGTACTGACAGTTCAGAGCCTGGAGCCTGCTTCCAATTCTGTGTCTCCCTCTCTCTCTGCTCCTCCCTCACTTGTGCTCTCTCTGTCTCTCAAAAACGAGTAGATGTTAAAAAAAAAAATTTTTTTTTAAAGGGAAAGAATAGGAGTGAGGGATCCAAGGACTTGTCTTTGTTACACTAATTCACATCTTTCTTTTATTTAAGAAAGATAAAACCAGCAATTGGACACATGCAAATGAGGAAAGGGTTAACACACACACAGAATCCTCCACTGTTCATTATTTATTTAAGATTAATTTTTAATTCCCAAGAAATCTCACAAGGCTGTTAACTACAAAAAGTAAAAACACAACTGTGGCCCCTGAGTGAACAATTTCATTGCAAGTATGTTCTGACATGTCTCATACCAGTCCAGAAATTCTGAAATCGTAGTTTGTGCGTTGTATTTAGTTGTAATGCATTTGGCAGTGAGCAATAAAATATTCAACTAATCATTGCTTCAAAGATATGGGATTCGTTATTTCACTTGGCGGGATGTCTGGAGGCAGTTTGTTTCCAGAGTTGGTAAATTCAGAAGCCCAAGAATGTCGGGGTTCCAAGTCGGCTTCTCTGCAGTTCCCCTGTCCTTCCTCTCCTGGTGTCATGATGGCCATACAGGTCCAGGGACCACATCCTCTTAGATGACACCTCAAGGCAGGAAGAGTCCAATCATGTTTAAGAGTAAGGAAAATGTTGCAGATACTTGTCCTGTAGAACACGCTGGTCAGGTGCCCTTGCTCAAACTGGTCAGGGAAGAAATTTACATCACTGCTTAGCCTAATAAATCCCAACCCCCCACCCCGACCCACTCTTATCGCTGCCCAGCTTGGGAAGGAGGTGTCTGGACCACGTGGCTTCCCAATATCAGAATAGAATGGAGATTCAATTAGGAAGGAATAATGGAGACTGTTGCATAGGCAGTCAGCATAGCCTGCCCCAGATATTACTGGGAAAATACAACTTTACAGTTATATGGCAAAAAATATTTACACCAAAATCTCACAATAACTCTTACTAAAAAGCATGTTGATGATCTGTGCGAATGGCCTGAGGGGCACACGGATTACATTTCCCTTAAAATATACATGGGTTTGGATTGTCGGGGGGTGGGGGGATGTTCTTGGGAAAACATGTTCTGAGTTTTACCAAACCCAAAGTGTTGGGGGAAAGAAAATAGTCTCAGACAATTGACAGCTGAAGACATAGTGAGAGTCACCCCCTGGGAATTCAATCCCACGTGTGGTTTGCTGAAACTTTTGAAACCCTGTGGTATGGACCCTGATGAGCTAGTGCCTCTGACCATCTACAGCTTGCTGAGATTGAGTCAACGTGGCCACCAAAACTCAGACAGCAAAA
This sequence comes from Acinonyx jubatus, assembly GCF_027475565.1. Classification (NCBI taxonomy): domain Eukaryota; kingdom Metazoa; phylum Chordata; class Mammalia; order Carnivora; family Felidae; genus Acinonyx; species Acinonyx jubatus. Next base: position 94,954,321 of record NC_069383.1, on the reverse strand, counting down.
GGCCAGGCTGAGTGAGTTTAAGTTGATTGGTTAATTAATCCATGTGCCCACTGATCTGTATCATATATATATATATATATATATATATATATATATATGTATATATATATATATATATATTTTTTTTAACGTTTATGTATTTGAGAGACAGAGAGAGACAGAGCATGAGCAGAGGAGGGGCAGAGAGAGAGACAGAGGTACAGAATCCAAAGCAGGCTCCAGGCTCTGAGCTGTCAACACAGAGCATGACGTGGGGCTCGACCTCACAAATCACGAGATCATGACCTAAGCTGAAATCGGACACTTAACTGACTGAGCCACCCAAGCACCCCTATATATTTTTTTGCTCTTCTGATTTTCAGGATGCACTATATTGTGCTATGGAGAGCCAGAGAGAAAAAGTCAGAGTCCTTGCCCTTGAGAAGTTTCTCATAGAGAAAAACAGTCTAGCTCTAAGCAATAACTAATTGCCATAATGAAGCATCTCCATGTGTAATGGAAGCTGAGAAGGAGTGCCTGCTTGGTGGTTTCCAGCATACTCTCCCTACCCAGCATGTTTAAAGCTACAAGTCAAATACACAAGACTGGATAAAACCCCCAAACACAGGTTTCCAAGGCATTTTTCCCCTTTAATATTTGAACCCACATGTATGTGAAAGGAAATTTAATCCATATGTTTCTGAATCATACATACTTAAATCGTAATAATTTGTTTTGTTAGAGCTGTTAAGGTCCAAGAAACCTTTGGGGCTTTTTTTTTTTTCTTTTTCGTCAACAGGAAGTTGATTGAACCAAGAGTGAATGACCTCTGATAGCAAAGAAGTCATCGAAGGCCCAATACTATGAATCCATGAAATTCAAATGGCCTGTGAGCTTGGCAGACCCCGCAGCAAACTCAAACACGTTGACTCTGTTGCAATCACATGCCTCTTTTCCAGGTTATGGCCCTTCATAAAAAATCTTGCCGGGAGGTATTTGGATTATACGTGCCCCAATTACATCTTCTTTGTGTGCTCATATGATGCAATGGTCTAAAGGTCGAAAGAACCAAAATGCTGGTTCAATCTTGAACTATCCATCAGGCCTTTTTGAAACTGGAAAACTGGTCTTTCCCACTGCTTGTAAATGCTACCCCTAATGCCCCCGAACAACTGTTACAAAGTTTTCTTTGGGATTTAACTAAGATTCCTGGGGATTTAAGATACTGTCTGCCAGATTGTTAAAATGCATTAATGTTTATAGTGATTATGATTACGAGAACTAATAATAAATACTTGCATATACCTGGAACAGAGCCCAAATCCTACTGTTTCAAAAGAAAGACTCAGTGTAAAGCCATAGCCCTTTGGAAAGCTGCACACAGGAAAACCTGAGACCAGTCTAGACCCACAGAATGGCGGCGAAAATGCCAGAAGCACGGTAGTCAAATTCTCCCCAGACCCTTCCCAGTGCTTTAAAAAATTACAAAAGTAAAATGAAAATCTTAATTGTATGTTTTTATTGGTCAGTTTGGGTAGGCTGACTGTGAAAATAGCCTTTCTGATTACATCAAGTACAGTACCAACAAAAGAACTAGTTGCCCTCAGAACTAGTTACTGTCAGAAGTCTCCCATCAGGGCTACTGTCAATGACACGATTAGTTCCTTTGTCCTGTTACAACCTAAGTGCCTGAATTGTGGCCAATCTCATCACGCTTCATTCTGTCCATGGATGGTCAGCTCAAGTGGCAAGAGCCTGTTTCTTGCTGGGGAATGATGCTCAGGTCGAAGGTCCGGTTCCCCGTGGGCCCATGAGCTCTCTTGAACGGCACAGGTCACATCTGGAATGGGGTCATATGGCCCTGAGGACTCAATGGACTCAATGGCCCTGAGGAGCCAAGTTCTTCCTGCTGCTCAGAGAAGAGTTCCTGGCATGTTGGCTCTGATGGAAAGCCAATGGCACTGCTGGTCTGTGCGAGGGCAAGCGTGATCACTGCTCTCACCCCTGAGTCTCTCTGACACACTCAATTCTAACAGCACATACTAGTCCACTGCAGAAACCGCAGATTGTGCAGTTTTTTGTTCCGGGGGGGGGGGGGGGGGGAGGGGAGTTTTCACACTTTCGATGCTAATCTTAATACTCAAGTACCATTCAGGGTATCATTTTTCCTTTAACAGTCCTTGAAAAGGTTTTCGTTGTAAAATATATCACACCAGAGGAGAGGATAAGGAGAGTGAAAATTACATGAAATAGACAAATGTACTTTTCAGAGTCAACAGAAGGTAAAAAGCAAACTTCTTTAAAGAAACAGTTGCTGTACTTAAAAAAAAAAAGCAGCAGCGGCAGCAAACAACTGGGAAACTGATGAACTTTTAAAGCTGTTCTAATCTCAGGGGAATTGTGTGTCCCTTTTATAGGACAAAGGAGTAGCCTGTACCCCATGCATAATACCAGGGACTATATAAGGCAAGTGTTTACAAACTGTACCGGATTGTTTAATCCAAAACGTTTCCCTCCTGCCTCGGGATTGTGTGTCTACATGAAGTTTAAAAGGCTTTTAAAGATAAGGAGGGCCAGCAAGCACTTGAGAGCCAATCGGGCAGCTTTCTGCTCATTAACCTGATATGGACTGATCTACTGATAGCCAATCCATGGCTTGAAAAGTGATGAAAGGAACTCCAGTAGAGCAAAAGTGTTGGTGCAATCCCCAGGAAAGAGGGTGGGCTGAAGCCAAAGGGTAAGACACAAAGAACAGTGGGAGAAAAAGAGCCTCCTTTAGAATTTTATGCTTTACCCACCACATCTAAAAGACTTTCTAGAGTCATCCCTGGACTTGGGGTCACAGGATCCCAGCCCGAGTCTGGGCACCTGGGACAAGTCTCCCACCTTCTCAGATTTTCACTCACCTGTTTAAGGGTTATTCATGGCCTAAGGGGCAGAGAAAGCCACCTGCTTTTGGCTAAGATCTCTTCACACATCCTTTAATCAGATTCACCTCCTAAACTACTAGAATCTTCTTTGCCTTATTTTTATTTTTAATTGCTTTATTATGGTATAATTGACCTAAAATAAATTACCCACATTTATAGTAGTAATTTGGTAAGTCTTGACATCTGTATATACTCATGAAGCCTTCACTACAATGAAGAAAATGAACACATCAGTAACCCCCAAAAGTCTTCCCATGCTTCTTTGTCATCTGTCCTTCCCACCCTTTCTCATCACCTCTTCCTTCAGGCTACCACTGATCTGGTTCCTATCACTGTGGATCATTTTACATTTTCTAGAATTGTATATAATTGGAATCATATGGTATATACTATTTTTTGGTATGGTATTTTTCACTGGGCATAATTATTTTGCAATTCATTTATGCTGTTGTGTGCCTCAATTGCTTATTCCTTTTTGAGCCCTAAGTAGTATTCCATTTTATGGGTATACCCCATTTATTTGTCAGTTCATTTGTCCATGAACATTTGGGTTTCCAATCTTGTTCCATTTCCAATAAAGCTTCTGTAAGCATTCACATACAAGATTTTGAATAGACATGCTTTCATTTCTCTGGGGTAAGTATCAGTGGCTTGATTATATAGTAGGTATGTGTTTTGCTTTATGAGAAATTGCTGGACTATTTTCCAGTGTGGTTGTATCATTTTACATTCTCACCAGCAGGACATGAATGTTTGAGTTGCTCTATATCTTCACACTTTGGTATGATTAATTTTTAAAATTTTAGTCATTCTAACAGGTGTATAGTAGGATGTCACTTTGATGGTAATCACTGTTCCCTAATGATGAATGCTGCTGAGCATTTTTTATGTGCTTCTTTGCATCTACATATCTTCTTAGGTGAAATGTCAGTTCAAAACTTTTGCTCGGGGCACAGAGCCTGCTTGGGATTCTCTCTCGTTCTGTCTCTCTGCCCTTCCCTGCTTGCTTTATCTCTCTCTCTCTCTCTCTCTCTCTCTCTCTCTCAAAATAAATAGGTAAACATTAAAAAAAAAACTTTTGCTCATTTCTTGGAGGGGGATTATTTGTTCCTATCGTTGAGTTTTGAAGCTTCTTTATATATTCTGGACATAAGTCTTTTATCAGACAAATAAATTGAAAATATTTCCTCTAAGTCTGTGGCTTATCCTTTCATTCTCTTAACAGTATGTTTTGCAGAGCAAAAAAAAATGTTAATTTTGTTAGTCTAATTTGTTAGTTTGTTATTTGATAAATAGTGATTTGGGTACTGTATCTAAGAAATCTTTGTATAACTCATAAAGATTTCTCCTCTATTTTCTTCTAGCAGTTTTATAGTTTTCTGTTTATGATCCATTTTGAGTATATTATTGTATGTGATGGGAGATATAACTTGAAGTTTTGGGGGGGCATAAGCAGGTAAAGTTTTTAATCAGATAAATGCAGATATAAATAATAAGAAAGAGTGAGAATTTTTAGCTGTATTGTGATAAGGTTGGAAGCAAAAGAAATAATCTACATGGAACTCATAATGGTACAAATCACATCCAAGGTCACCTTCTTCAGCTAAGTCTACCTAATCTGTATGCTTCTGAAGTAGCTTTGGGATTTGCAAATGCTTTATTTAATTGTATATAATTTGTAAAGTAAGTCAAGGACAAGTAATAGCAATAGTGAAAAAATCAGCAGCTCAGAATTTATTAGACATGTTGGTTCTCATTGAATCAGTGTGGGTGACAAATGGAGGAAAGAAAATTCTGGGAGGATAGGTTATAAAAAGAGAAAGGAAGAAAGAAAGAAAGAAAGAAAGAAAGAAAGAAAGAAAGAAAGAAAGAAGAGAGAAAAGAAAGAAGAAAGAAAAGAAAAGAGAAAGAAGAGAAAAGAGGAGAAAAGAAAAAAAAGAAAAGAGAAAAGGAGAGAAAACAAAAGAAGAGAAGAGAAAAGAAAAGGAAAGGAAAGGAGAGAAAAGAAAAGAAGAGAAGAGAAGAGAGGAGAAGAGAAAAGAAGAAGAGAAGCAAGTGCTACGTCAGGCAGCAAGTGTCCAAACCCTGGGGCAAGTCATCCCTTAGTGATTGTACTTGAAGCCTTGGCTGCTGAGTCATCATCAAGAGACAGTGATCCAGCCCTTGCAAAGTGTGAGATTTGGAAAAACAAAAGAGACTGTTGGGAACCACTGAGGGGTTCCTTATCAGGCAGAACAATAGCTTCTTTGCTTATCATTTGGACACTGCCCTTCCTGTGGCTCTTGGAGCCTGGCATGCCTGAAGACAAAGTTATGACTTGGCTGAAGCAAACTAACAAACACAGTAGGCAAACACGAATTGACTAATTTTAACGACCGCAAGGCACTGTGAAAGGCCCTATATTTATTCTCCTGCCTGAAAATCCCCAAAAAGTCCTCCCAATGCTGTTACGTCACTGTTGTGACAGAGTAATGAAGTTTCTTTCCTTTTTAACTTCAGAAATAAAGGTGGCTATTCATTTCTTAGGTTGCACATGGGAAAATAGAAAAGAGCAGAGGGAAAGGCTTCAGCCTGAATGATCCTGGCCCCTCTCCCTTGTCTTTACTCTGTTCCTCTGACCAGCTGTGATAGAACCTACTTTCAGACTTTGGGAAAAATTGTGAGTGTGTGTGTGTGTGTGTGTGTGTGCACGCGCATGTTATGTGTGTGTAAAGAGGTGCATGAGAACAGCTAATATATGATAAACTGTTCAAAGCTAGGAATTTCTTGGGACAAATCTTTCCTTTTTGTAAGTATGACCACATAGCTCGTTTCTACCAATCAAAAGTCACCAACATTCATTGAGCACTTTCCTAAGCCTTTTGTTTATGTCATCTCAATTATTCTTCACAATAGCCTGAAAGTCGGACAACATGAACATTCTCATTTTATAAGGAAAGCCACAGAAACTCTAAGTGATTAAATAATTCAATCAAGATCACATTTATAATGACAGCAGAGACTTAAACTCAAGTTCTCCTGATTCCAAAGCCTTAGCTTCCAAGTATAAAAGCCCAGTGCAGGCCAAATTCTGGAAAAAACTTACAGCATAGGAAAGTCAAATTCTATCAGAGTAATGAAATTACGCTTCCCATTTAAGTTAGTCAAACAACTCTGACACATGGAAATATATTCATTATGTTAAAGTTTCCCTATATTATTTCATTTTGTCAGGATTCAAATTTATTCATAAAAGGACTATAAAGCCAAAGAGAAAAAGAAATCCAAAAGATTCTGAAATCCACCAATTTAATGATCCAATAAAATAAAATAAAATAAAATAAAATAAAATAAAGACTGTGCCAAAGGAGCTTTATATCCAAACTTGAGAATTAGATTGATCAATTATGGGTTAATCAAAAGCATTTAAAAATTCCTTGTGTCTAGATTACTGAAAAGAAGGCTGGAGTATGAACCAAAGGTCCTTTCTACCTTTGCATCTAAAGTTGGACAACTTCGAGCAGGTCACTTATTACCTCCAATTCTGTCTCCCACCTGTAAAAGGAGGGTTGGAGCAATCTAACCCTTAAGATCCCTTCCCGTTCAGATATTCTGTAACAAGGGACAGGCTTTTGTTAGGCTTAACATTCATGATTCATTGTTCTATATCTTTGCAGGAGATGGGGCAAATTTTGCATGTTGTTCTCCAACCCCTCCACTTCCAACAGTCTAAGACCTAATTTAAACCCTCTAGAGAAAAGTGGCAAACTCTGCCTGGAGGGCTCCTTTTTCTCCATCAACAGGTATCTGAGTTCACAGGTAGTCTCAGCTGACACTTCCAGCTTGTGCGTCTTTGCCTCCGTGCAGCAATCCCCTTTTGCACATGGGGAAGTCAGGGGAAGAATGTGCTGCATGCCGAGACACTTGGCCGGGCTAGGATCTGGACAGAGTGGTCAGTGCCTGGGTCTCTGCTAGAAAATAGCAACTCAGAATAGGATAGCTTGAGGCGGACACAGCTCCTCCTTTGTGTTCCCGTTGTGTCTTTATTTAGCAATGGCATAGTCATTTCTTTGGGGCATTGTATTAAGAGTTTTGTGAACTGGTTTCTATTTCTCTCTCTCTGCCCATTTCAGTGATGATTTTATTAGAAAGGCTGCGAGCCACACCAGCCTGTGTTAGGAAACTAGGGTCAGCCACCCCTGACTCAGCAGCACGCATGGGGCACTTACTGCACAACCTGTTTTCCTAACTCCCCAAGCACAGAGGAGGTAAATGGATATTAACCTTCCGATCTCCCTCAGCTCTGGTTGTGTGCTTTCCTTGTGAGCTACATCTGGACAAGCTGGATGGGCACATCCATGTCGAACAGAAGATTAGAGAGAATAAAGGTACATTGGGAATTAAGCAACACGACATTTACATAACAACCGTTTATGACTTCGGGGGATATAAGACAATGGAGAGAATTCTCAGCACAGGGCTGAGGTTTGCACAGCAGGATTCCCAGGACCTTTAATGAGAATCCTGTGGCTGAATCCCGAATCCTGTCACATCTGCTGAGAACTCAGCCTGAAGCGTTCTCATTATGCTAACTTTGGGAGTCCGCAAACAGCGGACTGAGCTGGCGTGCTCTTTTCCAGGTGCCATATGCTTGTTCATTTTCTTTTTGTTCCATCCATGGTAGCACGCACTTTTCCTTCTATCTTGCTTTGCTTCCTGAGGGTTCTTTCTGGGACACCAGTGGAAAGGACAAAGAGCAGAAGAGGAAAAGGAGTTACGCTCCCGCGGATCCTCTGCCACTCATATGACGTTGTCTTTCACAGGGAGACCCATTTGAATTGGGCTTCACGTGGCATCACGGAATTAAATTGCTATCATTTTCAGCGTCTGAACTAGATTTGTCATGAGAACATAGCCCCCATCAAAGAGTTCATTGTCAGGCGGCATTACGGAGATCCCGAGGGCGTGGCTCCACACTGCCCATCCACCTGCCAGCCTTCAATGGCAGACTGGGGATGGAGCAGGGAATCGCCCTCCTCTGCCCACAGGATGGAGCTTATGAAATGGCTTATCTTGGTACCATGTGCTTTGAAAACAAAGAGCACCATTTAGCTCTTTCTCCTTCCCTTGAAGTCTGTATCTCTCATCATTCTGATGCCTCATGTTGCACTTCTCACGTGGGTACACCCAGGCCAGCGACAATGGGGAAGGGCCCCGCTCAATGGTGCACCAAGTTTCAGAGAATTTAATCGCATCACAAATGCTGGGATTGGCTCAAACACAAGCAGAAAATGCCTTCTCAGGGTCGAAGTGCTTTTCATTTCCCCATCAAGTTCACCTGGGTTTCAGAAGTTATAGTCAAGGTTTTTCTCTGGTTTGGTTTTGCTTTTAGCATAAGTTAGGGCAACAGTCAAGCAATTCATTGTTCAAATTCAAAAGTGCTCTGTGATAATGGACCTTATTTTATTTGTTTCAAAACGCATCATTTCTGTCTCACCAAATCAAAAAGGACAACACATGCAGGAAAGAGGTGAGGTTCTGGAAAGGAACAAATGATAGGCCTACACCTGAAAGAAAACCCATTCAACTGTCCAAGAGACACAAAGACGTTTACTGACTTGCCTGTTGAATTGAGCCTCCAGAGTGAAGTGTCAGATTCAAAAATCACATCTCCAGCTTTTGCGGTTGAGCTGGGACTCCTAAATCCCCAACTACTGGTTCTGGTATTAAAAATTTCTTGAGGGGCGCCTGTGTGGCTCAGTCAGTTAAGTGTCGGACTTTGGCTCAGGTCATGATCTCACGGTTTGTGAGTTCAAGCCCCGCGTCGGGCTATGTGCTGACAGCTCAGAGCCTGGATCCTGCTTCAGATTCTGTGTCTCCTCCTCTCTCTCTGTGCCTCCCATGCTCATGCTCTGTCTCTGTCTCTCAATAATAAATAAACATTAAAAAAAATTCTTGAAAAGAAAAGAAAAGAAAAGAAAAGAAAAGAAAAGAAAAGAAAAGAAAATTAGTAGCAATGGTCCTTATTTTCCAAGACCTACAAAAACCTATTTAAAATATAGTTGCTTGGACTGCCTGGGTGGCTCAGTCAGATGAGTGTCCAACTTCAGCTCAGGTCATGATCTCACAAAGGCGCTCGAGTTAGAGCCCTGCATGGGGCTCTGTGCTGACCGCTCAGAGCCTAGAGCCTGCTTCAGACTCTGTGTCTCCCTTTCTCTCTGTGTCTACCCCACTCGCCCTTGCTCTCTCTCTCTCTCTCTCTGTCAACAATAAATAAACATTACAATAAATAAATAAATAAAATACAGTTTCTCAATTTGTGTTTTATTGCAATGGAAGAGAATTGAGTGAAGGAAGTGGATTCTTACCTTTAAAAGAAGAATATTTGGGTCATCTCACTTTCAATGTGATGATTCATAATAAAGAATTTATACTCTGTGCCAGTGTCACCATATTCTTTATTTTTTTCTTTACTATTTATTTATTTATTTATTTATTTATTTATTTTTCAATATATGAAATTTATTGTCAAATTGGTTTCCATACAACACTCAGTGCTCATCCCAAAAGGTGCCCTCCTCAATACCCATCACCCACCCTCCCCTCCCTCCCACCCCCCATCAACCCTCAGTTTGTTCTCAGTTTTTAAGAGTCTCTTATGCTTTGGCTCTCTCCCACTCTAACCTCTTTTTTTTTTTCCTTCCCCTCCCCCATGGGTTTCTGTTAAGTTTCTCAGGATCCACATAAGAGTGAAACCATATGGTATCTGTCTTTCTCTGTATGGCTTATTTCACTTAGCATCACACTCTCCAGTTCCATCCACGTTGCTACAAAGGGCCATATTTCGTTCTTTCTCATTGCCACATAGTACTCCATTGTGTATATAAACCACAATTTCTTTATCCATTCATCAGTTGATGGACATTTAGGCTCTTTCCATAATTTGGCTATAGTTGAAAGTGCTGCTATAAACATTGGGGTACAAGTGCCCTTATGCATCAGTACTCCTGTATCCCTTGGGTAAATTCCTAGCAGTGCTATTGCTGGGTCATAGGGTAGGTCTATTTTTAATTTTCTGAGGAACCTCCACACTGTTTTCCAGAGTGGCTGCACCAATTTGCATTCCCACCAACAGTGCAAGAGGGTTCCCGTTTCTCCACATCCTCTCCAGCATCTATAGTCTCCTGAATTGTTCATTTTGGCCACTCTGACTGGCGTGAGGTGATATCTGAGTGTGGTTTTGATTTGTATTTCCCTGATGAGGAGGGACGTTGAGCATCTTTTCATGTGCCTGTTGGCCATCCGGATGTCTTCTTTAGAGAAGTGTCTATTCATGTTTTCTGCCCATTTCTTCACTGGGTTATTTGTTTTTCGGGTGTGGAGTTTGGTGAACTCTTTATAGATTTTGGATACTAGCCCTTTGTCCGATATGTCATTTGCAAATATCTTTTCCCATTCCGTTGGTTGCCTTTTAGTTTTGTTGGTTGTTTCCTTTGCTGTGCAGAAGCTTTTTATCATTCTTTAAAAACAAATGATGCCACGTATAGCTGGGATAAACTGACCTATAGGAGACTTAATGTAGATTTACATCAGCTCCTAACTGATCAGCTACTTATTGCCCTGCTCTACTGTTTCATTCTTCATGTTGCCTCTGTACTCACTTTCCTACAATAAAAATCCCAGTATTCTTGCTTTTCTGACTAATGATCTCTACTGATCCTTTTCAATGAATGGCCCTTATAGTAGCTCTCCTATGGCTTTCTGCTGTAGTGACTCAGGGCCTTTCTCTGCTCCCTGAAAGCATCACAACTGGCACATGTTTGCCTGTGCTCTTCCCTCTGAGCAGAATATTCAACCTCGATGTCGCTCCTGGAGAAGTGCCTTCTTTCCTTTCAATTCAGCTCAGATGTGATTCTCTCCATGAACCTTGCTTGCTTCCTCAGGCAGAATTAGCCGCCCTGTCCTCTGTCCTGTAGGGTAGGTACTGTTAGTAATATGACTTGTCATTAGTTGCTTTTCTAATTTTTTCCTTTGGAATATAAGCTCTTCAATTTCTGGGACAGTGTAGTCATCTGGTATCTCCGGCCCAGCACATAGTGGACGCTCAGATCTTTGTCGAGATGGTAAGTGAACCAATGAACATCAGTGTTTTGGAGCCCTGAACACTGATGTAAGAATCGCCTCCTTATCATACTTCAACCCTACGTCCATGCTTTGACATACTCTTGTAAATCATGCCTCATAATGAACTTTTAGATGCATAGTACAACTCTTTCCTCCATCTTTACCCTAACGGATCAAGACCATTCTCAGAAGCGAAAGGAAGGGGACACAAAACTTCCATGTAACTGAGGCCCTTGTTGACTCTGCACCTAGAAAGTGGCTGCTTTCTTATCGTGATGATTAGTAAAATGGACTCTGGTACAAGCATATGAACAAGGAGTTTTTCTCTGCCAGTTTTTCACAAAACAAGGCCATTGGAACCTGGAGCTTTCTGACTGTGATGCACAGAAGCGCTGACTTTTTTTCTCACTGATAAATGAACTGAGCAGCATTTGATATAGTAATAACTCCCAGAATTACTAATCAATTTGTGCTAAGGTGACCTTTTAAAGAGAGAGGCTACATGCCAGGCCTCAGCAGGGAGTGTGACCTCTGAGTCCAACATGGCTGGTGTCAGACCCAACTGGAGGTGCACGGGAAGCTTGCACCTTCTGTAGCTGGCGCTTTGTACGAGTCACCGACTCAGCGATGGCTCTCTTCTTTCTGGTTCCCCTTCAGCAAAATGATGAGAACAACTTGTAGCATATGGAAGCATTTCCACATTGCAAGTTATTCTGGGGGGGGGGATGTGATTTGCAAATTCTGTCAAAAGAAACAGGCATTTCCAAATGCTACTACGATGTTCAAACACATCCTTGTGTGTCAGAAGAGTCTTACAGATGTTGGCTTTCCTCTTTTTGTCTTTTTAAACATTCTCCGTGGCTAAAAATGATCAGGGTGAAGAAGTGCAAGGAGCTCATCCCAACAGTCATTGCTCCAGACAGACAGGGAGACCTTCAGCTGTGGCTTCTGGATCATCAGCCTCGTCACAAAGGGTTGCTCAATTGTCCCTCAAATAACCACACGTTGCCAGCAGCTGTGTACCAGCAGACAAGGATTGCAGTAATGACATTTGTAGACAAGATGATACCTGAAGATCAGGACAAAACAACCTCTTGCAGGCGCCCCCACCCCCTGGGGCTTGTCTTTGTGGAGGCTGTCAGGGAACATTTCAACACCGAGGCAAGGAAGCGGGATTCCCCAAAGAGCATTGGGAGTGGGTCTCTGCGGGCATTTGGACACGAATGGCTGGTGGTGTGGGTGGAAGGGAGAATAAAGGCAGCACCGCTGTAAATGCCAGATTTATGGCCAGACAATGTCAGAGAGGAACGGAATTACACAATTCTGTAAGAATGGATCCTTAACTCATTTTTTAATAAAAGAACAAAATAGGATATGGAAAATACACTACAGGGAATATCAGTCCACCAACAGAAGACGGAGGACAGAAAAAAATATCTGTCTGTTTACTGACGGTGGAATAGAATTAGTCACTGAGCAGTGGACAGGCAGCCACACTTCATTCTGTGGCAATGGAATCTTCTCCGGTATCTTAAAAGGGCTTTTTCCCCAACAGGTCTATGGAGAAGAAAAAAGGGATCAGAAATGGACGAAATTTACTCTTGTAATAGCTGCCTCTTTTATGAAACAAGAAAAATATAATGCAAAGTGAAAACAAATATAAGTGCATCTGTCATCTGAACACAGGACAGGCCCCTGTAGGAGACATTCTTTACTAATAGCCTTAATAAAACCAATCGCCCATTTTTCTATGTGTTTGGTTGTTTTGGTATATCTTAATTTATGAGTGAGGACAACACCGAAACAAGATTATATTAAGAATTGGTAAGAAATTCTCTGTGAGCTCTCTCATATTATTAAATAGACTCAAAAGCAGAAATGCAAAGAAAGATAACATTTTAATTTTTTTTTCAAAAAAAAACAGATGCAGAGTAAGAAGTCCACTTAACAACTGCATAGGAAAAGTTATTTCTATGTTCAAAATGGAGAACCTCTCCAGGGGTGCAATATAAATTGGTCTGAGATTCTCCTGAGCATGTAACTATAAGAGCTAAAAAATGTGTCACACACCAGATGAGGCTTTAAGTGGATTATTTCAATTACATTCTCACAACATTATGAAATTCTCATGGTGTATTATTATTCTTACTGAACAGTTGAGGAAACTGTGGCTTCGAGAGACTGAATCACAGAGTAGGGAGGTAAATGGGGAATTCTCACCCAGGATCTACCCAGGATCCACACCTCCCACTCTTTTTTTGGTAAGTTTTTAAATTTATTTTGAGAGAGAGCACAAGTCAGGAAGGGACAGAGAAAGAAGGAGAGAGAGAGAATCCCAAGCAGGCTTCCACAATGTCAGCACAGAGCCCGCTGGAGGGCTCAAAATCATGATTGGTGAAGTCATGACCCCAGCCGAGGTCTGACGCTTAACCGAATGAGCCACTGAGATGCTCCAACCACACCTCCCGCTCTTGAGCAGACTTCAAAATGGCCAGCACAGGGCATTTTTGCTTCCTCCCCATGTAGGGTTATTTCTTACAACAGATGAGAGGACTTGATCTTCACCTACAAATAGTCACATAATATTTAAAAATAAGCTAACATATGAAAGAGAAGTAGCATCTAAATGAACTCTGACTTTTCAGAAGTTTGCAAAGTTGGTACAAATGAAGCATCAGAAGATACTAGCAACTATTCAGCAGATAGGACTCATTTAGACAAGGTTGCACATGCCCTAAGCTTTATCCTAGCTAATTCTTTGTTTCCCTTTCCTTTTCTCCCTAGATTCATTATGAAATCTATTGTTTTCTCTATCTGTTTGACGTGGTAGAGAACACTACAACCAGAAAACAAAATAACTTTCCTTGTGTTACTAATAATGCGGATGGTTTACTCTCCTCAATGTATGTCTGTTTCCCATAAATTGGTTTTGGAGAAACGAGTTTAGCAGCATGCGTGTCCATTTGTAAAACAATTAAAAACATATAAAAGCAAATTTACTGAGTACATTTTATTTATTTTTTTTTAATTTTTTTTTCAACTTTTTATTTATTTTTGGGACAGAGAGAGACGGAGCATGAACGGGGGAGGGGCAGAGAGAGAGGGAGACACAGAATTGGAAACAGGCTCCAGGCTCTGAGCCATCAGCCCAGAGCCTGACGCGGGCCTCGAACCCACGGACCGCGAGATCGTGACCTGGCTGAAGTCGGACGCTTAACCGACTGCGCCACCCAGGCGCCCCTTACTGAGTACATTTTAAAATAGCTTCTGAATAAAAAAGGCTTTCAGATTTTACATGCAACAAATGCTCATGTATGAACAAAGGAAGTCAGGTCTAATACACTTTGTTACACTAAAGTAAAGAGTTGAATTCAAACTTACAAAACTCCTGATTTCAATCGAACTCCTTTGCTTTTTAATAGTCTCTTACATTTATGTAATTTCAGAATTTCTAGAAATTTCTTTTACCTTTAATTAAGGTCTGATGACCTCACATCCAGCATATCATGTTAAACATTATCTTCTAATTTGATTCTCCACTTTATTCTCCTTTTCAAGTCCAGATGTTACCATGAGGGTCAAGATTTTTCTTTCCGTTCCCTGGAAATGAAACCATGGCACTCCTTTGTCGAGTTTCTACAGAGCTCTCTCTAATCTATGAATTCAAGCCTCAATGAGTCTACTGCCTATTTTATTTTTATATTTTACTTATTTTTTTTCTGAGGATGATGATGCTCTTTGAAAAAAAATGTATTATGAAAGTATAGCTGACATACAATGTTATATTAGTTTCAGGTGCACAACAGCGATTCTACAACTCTATACATTACGCAATGCTGAGTCTGCCTAATTTAAAGCCCCCAGCATTGCACCTGAAGCAATCCCAAATCCCCTTTCCCCAAATTATTTCAATATGCTCCCTAACATCAACTTTTTACTTCAGCCCAACCAACATCCTCCTGGTTGCCTAAGTAGACCATGCCTAGGCATGCTTTTGGGAGTATTTGTCAGCTCCCTTCTTAAGATATACTTTCTGTTTCTCCTCTCTGCAAGTTGTACTGATTTTGTAATGCCTTCTGGAATGTCTGCCTTTTCCTGGAAAACATTTAAAGAACTCTGACCCGTGTCATCTCCCTCCTTCCTAAATTCCCATAGTATTCCAATGGTTGACAGGCATACCAGAAGGGCCAATTATTTCACTGACTCAAATTAATTGACAGCTCCATCCCTCACCTTGAGGTTGCTATTCCTTCTTTCTCTCCACGTTTTTTGTCTTCACACTAGAGTTTTACGGTCGGAAATTTAGATATCTTGCCAATCTTTTGTGAAATTTAGGGGGGGAATGTCAATATCATGTATTTTAGTAGTAATGACACTAATTTGTAGTGATTTCATATTGATCCTTGAGTGATAGACACAGCATCTCAAAGGCCTGGGAAATCTGAGACTTCCTTTGATACTACTCAAAAAGGCCATGCTGATTGAATAAGAGCTTTGTTGAAGAAGAGAGAGTCATGTATTTTCTGAGGCAACTTCTGATGGCCCTAAAAATGACATAGTCTGGCTTTTGACTTTCAGAATTTAGGAAAAATCATTCATCCATAGATATGCTTTTTAAAATAAGAAAAGAGTTGGTTAAAGTGGTATATTTATATATATATATCTATAAATACTGTGGGAAACCACATAGATCAAAATGAGAAACGGAAATACAAACTAAATTATGGATTGTTTTCAATGTGGTTATCTATTATTTACTAGCTTCTCTCAATATTCAACAGGTATGTACTGTTCAACAGATATGTGTACCATGCATTATTTATTTATTCTAGGCACTGGAGAAGGGATGAAGAATAGTGAAAAGAAACAAAAATCCCTTTCTGGGGCACCTGGGTGGCTCAGCTGGTTAAGCATCGGACTCTTGGTTTTGGCTCAAGCCACCATGATCTCACAGTTTGTGAGTTTGAGATTCCACATCGGGCTCTGAGCTGATAGCTTGGGATTCTGTCTCCCTCTCTCTCTGCCCCTTTCCCCAGCCCCTCCCTCTTAAAAATAAATAAATAACCGTTAAAATAAAATCCCGTTCTTTCTGGTGTCTACATTCCAGGGAGGGGGATGGTATTGAGAGAAGACAATTACAATTCTAGATAGGATGCCAGGAAAGACCGTACTGAAAAGGTAACACAAGTGAAGACTGGAAACTGATGAAAAACAAAACTGGTTAATCCCTGAGAAAAAAAGCATTTCGATAGAAGGGCAAAGTAGGTGCAAAGGCTGTAATGCATATGTCTGCCCCCCACCATAAGCAGAAAGTGGCAATGAGGACTGCCTGCCTGACTGGGGTAGAGGGAGTGACAGGGAAACTGATATCGAATGAAAACACAAAGTGAGAGGGACCAGAAGTGGAGGGCCTCGGAAGCCACGGTAAGTCAGCTTTCACTTGTATGAGATGGGCCACTAGAAGGTTCTTACAATCAGGTGCAGGTTTTACCAAGAGCAATCATCTGGCTACTATACTTAGAACACTAAATTAAAAATTAAATTTAAAAATTAAATTGATGTGAAATATTAAAGGCCACATTGGACAAAGCAGTGGGAGGAAGGAGAGGGGGCAGGCAGACTTAGTGTAAGGGACTGCGAAATACATGAAAAGACAGCTGGAGTCAACAACTTGGGGCTATACCTTAATCCCACAAATGAGAATTCACCTCTGTCCATTCACCTCAAATTATTACTGTACTGGTCAAACCAAGAATTAGATTGCTTAGAATTCCAGATACTTAAACCACGAGGCAGGCTGCACTGGCTTTTTGTCTGTTGTTTTTGTTTTGTTTTTGTTTTTGTTTTTGTTTTTACCCCCGTGGTTGACTATTAACCGTTGAAATACAAAGTTCAAATCTTACTTATCTCACTTTCATCAAATTTCTATGTCAAATGTAAATTTGGGAATGATTATGTTAAAAGTTCCCAATGGAGACGAAAAGGAAGCAATGATTGTTATACTGGTGTGCAGATCTGACAAGGCAGGACTTGGTGCTTTTCTTAGTGATAGATTTTTTTAAAATATTTTTATTGTGTAGCTACAAGTTATTTGTATCAGGCCCAACATTTTATTGTATTTTATTTTTAAGTTTATTTATTTTGAGAGAGAGAGAACCAGTAGGGGAGGGGCGGGGGGGGGGTGTGGACGGAAGATCCAGCAAAAAGCCCGATGCAGGGCTCAAATTCACCAACCATGAAATCATGACCTGAGCTGAAGTCAGACACTTAACCAACTGAGCCACCCAGGCGCCCCATAGGCCAAACGTTTTAATAGATGAGCCAGTTGTTTGAGAAGAAGCCAGTAAGGGTAGATTCCCAGCAGTCCAGCATTTCTGAGGAGGAAGTTTTGGAAGAATCACTGTTAAGCCTAGCATTCAGAGCCTCTGAACATGTGATGTGAGTTATCACTGAGGGTGAAATGACTGTAAAGTTAGCTCAAGGGTCTATCAAGTTAAATAGAGACATTCATAGACTCTTTATGACTTGAGGATTGTGGTGCCAACTAGTTAATTGTTCTAATTTATTCTCCCTCAACTTTCCATCGAAATGTCCATGAAACATGTGGGGAGGTAGAAAGTTGCCAAAGCAGAGACCCTGAGAGAACTCATCTATAATTTTCATTCATCTGAAAGTAATAGGAAGTGTTCCATGAGTGATGGGTGGGATTGAGAGACCTTCTGAAGCTGCCACATGTCCCCTTTGAAAGAGAAAACATACGAGGACATGATGTGAAGCAGACAGGAAAACTCTCACACCCGCATTCCTGTATCTCACACACATGAAACATTATTGGACAAAACAGCCCCACAGAAACACTCTAATTTGTGAGAGAAATACATTCTGAGTCAGCCAGTGACAACCTCTTGTCCCCAGTCCACATCTACCATTGTACATCTTCCACAGCCCATTTGGAGATCATAGCCCCCATGAATGCAAATGGCAGAATGACGAAAGGCATTGGCAAATGGCACATTGCTTCCTGGAGTGAGAAGGTCATTGAGGTGTTGGGGACACAGGAAGAACCAGAGACAAGCACAGGTAGAAGAATGTGGTTTTGTCTACCTTTTATGGCAAAGACTCATTTACTGCCCCATGGAGTGAAGGAATACATTCTTTAATCAAGGTGGCAAAGGCCAAGCTACTTAGCCCTATTGCAACTTAAAAGTCATAGAGTCATGGTCCATGTGGCTCTGCGAAAATAACATTAGGCCTCTGGACTAACTAATAATAACAAATGTTATTTTCGCAGAGCCACATGGACCATGACTTTATGACATTTAAGTTGCAATATGGCTATGGAGAAAGCAGGCTG
Organism: Acinonyx jubatus; assembly: GCF_027475565.1. Classification (NCBI taxonomy): domain Eukaryota; kingdom Metazoa; phylum Chordata; class Mammalia; order Carnivora; family Felidae; genus Acinonyx; species Acinonyx jubatus. Next base: position 94,935,955 of record NC_069383.1, on the reverse strand, counting down.
CTTAATAAGGAATAAACATCAGGTCTGCCTTGGACTGCCCACAGACTGTCAAGAGGTTGGGGGGGGGAAGGTCTGCAGATTGGGAGGGGAAGGGACGAAATTGTCCATTTAAAAAAAAATTTTTTTTACTGTTTATTTTTGTTAGAGAGAGACACAGAGCATGAATGGGGAAGGGGTAGAGAGAGAGGGAGACACAGAATGCAAAGCAGGCTCCAGGCTCTGAGCTGTCAGCACAGAGTCCAGCTCAGGGCTTGAACTCATGAACTGCAAGATCATGACCTGAGCTGAAATCAGAAGCTCAACCAACTGAGCCACCCAGGCGCCCCAAAAGTGTCCATTTTTTTTAATGAAAATAAAATCAGCGTGTTTAATAAAATTGATAAAATCGTTAACTTCTTGCATAGAATTACCCACTATTACCCACTATGAAAACAATTAAAATGAAAATAAAAACACTGCACATGAAATCATATTGGATCATACCAAAGCTCTTTTCAGAGGTGAGTTAATGCCCTTAATAGTATCATTAACATAAATTAAAAAAATAAGTTAACTGAACATTAAATTCATATGTTTAAAAATATATAACAAAATGAGCCTAATGTAAATCAGACCTAAAAAATAATACATACAACCTAGAAATAATGAAATAGCTAACAGAAAAATAGTCAACTGATAAACCTAGGAACCAGTTCTTCAAAAAAGAGAACCAGGGTGCCGTGTCATTAAGCATCCGACTCTAGATTTCGGCTCAGGTCATGATTTCAGTTTCTGAGTTCAAGCTCTGCATAGGGATCTGCACTCACAGTGCAGAGCCTGCTTGGGATTCTTTCTAGGCCCCTCCTCCTCCCTCCCTCTCTCTCTCTCTCTCTCTCTCTCTCTCTCTCAAAAACAAATAGAGATTAAAAAAAAAAAAGATTCTCTCTCTCACTCCCCCTGTCCCTCCCCCATTCACACTCTCCCTCTCTAAAAAAAAAATAAGGAGAAAATTAAAACAAAAAAGAAACAAAGGACACATTTTAGGCAATTTTAATCAGGGGGAAAAAAGAGAAAAAGGCACTGATGCACTCATAATAAGGAATAAATAAAAGAGTATATAGATATGGGTAATTTTTTAAAAATATAAAAGAAAGTAATACAAAATTTATTACAATACATCTGAAAATTTTATTGAAAGGATAATTGTCTGGGAAAATATAAGTCAGTAAACAGAACATGAAGGAACAGAACACCAGTGGGGTCAATAATAATGTGAAAAAGAGACAAAAAGAGCTTGCCAAGAAATTATCTCCAAAAATAACTCCAGGTCCAGAGAATTTTACTGAAGTATTCTTTTGGACTTTCAAGGAAAAAACAATTCCCACACTTTTTAACTCTTCCATGAAAAAATGTGAAAAAGCTTTCCAAGTCATGGTGAACATAAAACTAAAAGCTGATGGTGCATACTTGCAAAAAAAAAAAAAAGGAAAAAAATAACGGAACAATATCAACACAGATATAGAAGCATAGTAGTTAAGAAATGATCAGGAATAAAATTTAACAATGTACAAAATGAATATTACGTCAGAAAACCAGAATGTGTTTACTTGTTTAATAAGTTAATAAAATATATCACATCAATAGGCCAAAGTAGAAAAATCTCCTAACATGACGTTAAAAAGTTCATCAAAATCATATCTGCAATATGAAATGTCATGTTAGTAGTAATTGCAAGTCACAAAGAGGTGCTCATGAAGAATTTGTGTATTGGGTAAATAAGCATAAATTGAAACCACTAGATATGGTTTGCCTTTTAAGGAAGTAAAGCAAGGCGTTAGCTGCAAATAGGTGAATAAAGGTTGCGAGCACATCCCTCACCCACAATCAACAAAGTGAAGGGTTTTGTGGTTTCTAGAGGGTATAGGTATGCCTGGGATACCTCTCCCACTCTACCCTTTGAACCATCTGGGCATGTGGCCCAGCCAGGAAGAAGACACCTCTAGGAGTGTGGACCTTTTAGAAGGCCCTCTTAAATGATATTCCTAGAGGTTCTACCTGGCAAGGAGGAGCAGCGCTGAAAGGGAAGGACAGAAGACAGGGGTGAGGGGAGGAGTCCAACAGACTGGTGTTCTGGCTCTCCTTCTCCCCTTCACAATGGCTGCTTGGAGTTCTTCTCTTTTATATGTTGGGGCCCAGTGTAAGACTTTGTTTGAAAAATGAGGTCCCCATGCTAATTGCAAACAAATAACTTTGAAACCCACTCCTTAAAACAACTAAGACTAAGTACACAAATTAAAAAAAAAATTTTTTTAAATGAAGGAAAAAAAACCCTTCTTTACAACATTTGAAAAAGTAGTTTTTTAAAAGAGAATTAGCAGGCACACATCCTGAAAAAAGTTACATATACAGAATTATTTCATTGTCTTATATTTTAGCTGTCTGTAATTTCTATTTCTCTCTCTCTCTCTCTCTCTCTCTCTCTCTCTCTCTCTGTGTGTGTGTGTGTGTGTGTGTGTGTGTGTAACTCTTAGCCTTATTCTCTTATACATGCTCAGACACACAAAATGTTACATGGCTTATGAAACACCATGCTCTCTATCAGACCATTTGCAGTAATGATAAGGGGTACATGGGTGGCTCAGTTGGTTAAGTGTCTGACTCTTGGTTTTGGCTCAGGTCATGATCTCACAGTTCATGGGTTTGAGCCCCGCACTGGGCTCTTCACTGAGAGGATGGAATCTACTTGGGATTCTCTCTCTCCCTCTCTTTATGCCCCTCCCCTGCTTGTGCATGCATTCTCTCTCAAAATAAATAAATAAACTTTTTTTTTTAAATTATAAAAATTGATGAGTGTTTGCCATGGGCCAAAGGTGGTTGCTGAAATGGACTGGGAGAACTTGGGAGGGTGATGGAAATATTCTAAAACTGGATTGTGGAAATAGTTGCACCTATGTGTAAACTTACTAAAACTCACGAACTGTATATATTCAAAGTATAGTTCAGGTCGATAGTATAGATCTGAAGTATAGTTACACTTTGGCTCAGGTCATGATCTCACAATTATTGGGTTTAAGCCCCACTTGGGCTCTGCCCTGACAGCATGGAGCCTGCTTAGGATTCTCTCTCTCTCTCCCTATCTCTCTGTACCATTCCTGCACACACATGCAAGTGCAATCTCTCTCTCTCTCAAAAGAAAAAAATGGAAGCGTGTACCATTTGATAAATATCTCCCCATTTTTCCCATCTCCCAGGCCCTGGCAACCACCATTATACTTTTAGTTTCCATGAGATAAAGTTTTTGTTTGTCTTGTTCATTTGTTTTTATGTTTTTAGTTTCCACATATAAATGAGATCATACAGTGTTTGTCTTTCTCTGACTTATTTCACTTAGCATGATATTTCCTTATTTTTTAGGGCCAATTAATGTTCCATTGTGCATATGTGTACCGATTGTGAATAATGCTTCAGTGACATGGAGGTGGAGATATCTTCTCAAGATAGTGATTCCGTTTCCTTTGGATACATATCCAGAAGTGGGATTGCTGGAAACTTTGGCAATTCTATTTTCAGTTTTTCTGAGGAACTTCTGTACTGTTTTCCATCATGGCTGCACCAATTTACATTCCCACCAACAGTGCACAGGTTAATTGACCTCTACACATCCTCACCAGTGGTTACCATCTCATGTCTTTTTGATAACAGCCATTCTAACAGGGTGAGGTGATAGCTCACTGTGATCCTGATTTGCATTTCCCTGGTGTTGTCTAATGTGGGGCACCTTTCCATATACCTGTTGGTCACTTGTATGTCTTCTTGGGAAAAATGTTTATTTAGGTCCTTTGTCCATTTTTTAACAGATTATTTGGTTTTTCTTTCTTTAGATTGTAAGAATTTTTTATATTTTTTGAATATTAACCCCTTATCAGATGTAATAATTTGCAAATATTTTTTTCTTATTCTGCAGCTTGTCTCTTTGTTCTGTTGATTGCTTCTTTTGCTGTGCAGAAGCTTTTCAATTTTGTGATCTCCCTACTGATTTTTGCTTTTGTTTGCTTGTGCTTTTAGTGTCATATCCAAAAAATCATTGCCAAGATCAACATCAAAAAGCTTTCCCCCTTGGTCTTCTTCTAGTAGTTTTATGGTTTCTGGTCTTACCAGTTAATTTTTGCAAATGGTATACGTGAGATAAAGGTTCAATTCCATTATTTAGCATGTGACTATCCAGTCTTCCAACAGGGCATTTCTGTGAACCATTCACACTCTCTAAGAGAGGACAGAAAATTAGTCAAAATCCTCATCTCTTTCTCTTCAGGTCATATGATACCTTAACTTAAAACATCTCAACGGATATTTTAAAAGTTTCACTAAGATACTGTATCTTTTCACATTAACATGTGATCACAAAGTGTTAAAAGTCTTCTTAAGAAATGCCATAGGGGAGGGGCGCCTGGGTGGCGCAGTCGGTTAAGCGTCCGACTTCAGCCCCGCGTCGGCTCTGGGCTGATGGCTCAGAGCCTGGAGCCTGTTTCCGATTCTGTCTCACTCTTTCTCTGCCCCTCCCCCGTTCATGCTCTGTCTCTCTCTGTCCCAAAAATAAATAAACGTTGAAAAAAATTAAAAAAAAAAAAAAGAAATGCCATAGGGGATGTACAAAGACTCATAAATCTGATAAAATCAAACCCAAACGATGTGTTTTATATGATATATTTTATCTTATATATCTCCGAGCTCTATATTGCTTAAAATTGCTTTCTGTTGGAAGCCTTCAACAGCCTTTACTTGCTTAAATATATAATATAGACCATTTTACTCTGCCTTCTATCACTTTGTAGCCTTCTTAAAATTTTTTTTAATGTTTATTCATTTTTGAGAGAGAGACACAGAGTGTGAGCAAGGGAGGGACAGAGAGAGAGGGAGACACAGAGTCCGGAGCAGGCTCCAGGTTCTGAGCTGTCTGCACAGAGCCCAGCGGAGGGCTCGAACCCACCAGGGGTGAGATCATGACCTGAACAGAAGTGGGTCAATCAACTGACTGAGCCACACAGGCGCCCCATGTAGTCTTTTTTTTTTTTTTAACTACTCCACCCTATATATTTTGTGCTCTAAATAAACCAAATTATTTACAGTTTCCTTTGGAAACCCTGCACTCATAAGAGAGATCTTAGAACGATGAGGAATCGTCAAGCTGGAAGTGACAGTGGAGGTCAATTCACCTCACCTCCATGGGATGCAGGCCCCCTGAACATCCCCAGCTCTCTGGTGAATACTTTTGGTCATGTGGAGCCCACCGCTTCTCAGAGAATCCACGGGCCTACCCTTGTAAAGATCAAGAATGCGGGCAGACCAAAGGAAATAAAATACTAGTGTCTCACCATTGTATGAAAGAGCTCATTTCCCTACTTGCCAAATGCAACATGTAGAGACTGGAAGTCGAGATTTAAAAGCCTTAAAAAATTTAGTAGTCCATGAAGCCGTGTGTGGTGACATGTTATATAAATAGTAATTTCTGCTTTCTTGATAACTTGAGGCTATTAATACCTTTAAATAATAACTTTGTGAAGCTCGGCACACAGATGAATTAGGAGATAATAGATTCTTTCATTATTCCATCTGAAAACCATTTGCATGGTCTCTCCTCAGTCTCAAGTATCTCTGTTGTTAAGAGTGTAAGAAAGCAGTTAGATAGTAAGATTATGTAAAATAAGGAACACGGGGAGATGTGAATTAAGTTTTATTTTACCTTAGATCTAGCTCTGTGACTTACGTTTTCCCATCTGGAAAGCGGGCGTAGTAATTCCTTCCTGGAGCACTGCCATAAGGATTAGTGATGCATAGAAAGCAGGTACCATACTGCCCAGTTCATAGGCATCCAATAACTGACCCCATTACCTGAAATAATCCATCCCCTAACCTTACAGTTTCAGAGTACCAATGTCCTGTTGGGAGAGATGCTGGTTTTCATAGCCTTCTGCAGTCCGGAAATCCAGGACCTAGGCAGTGTGATTTTCTACAACTTTCCCACTGAATCCTGGGCTCCTGTCACCTAAGGCTCACCATTGCAAGGTTGTTCTCTGCCCTCCATTCATGCACAACCCAGCACAGCACCAAGAACACCCAGGATGCTCTCCTACCCTCCCTGTCTTCCAAGGCTGCTTCAGGAAGTTGCCCTGGGCAGTCATCCTCACAAACAGGCCCTAAAAAAATAGGGCCCAGGCATTCAGAGGGGCACCCAGCAGGAGTCAGAAAAGGGGAGGTGGGAGCCAGCATTCACTCATTCAATACATATTTGTGGAATCTTGCTCTTTGCCATGCACTGTTCTGGGGACCGGGGAGATGGCAGTGAATTAAACCAGCAAAACCCTGCTGCTGTGGCGTTACTTTCTTTCCCTACTCTTCTAAGTGGCCAGAACAAGAAAAGAATGAGATTGAAAAGTCAAATACAGGGGCGCCTGGGTGGCTCAGTCAGTTAAGCTTCCGATTTCCGCTCAGGTCATGATCTCACAGTTCGTGGGTTGGAGCCCCACATCAGACTCTGTGCTGACAGCTCAGGGCCTGGAGCCTGCTTCGGATTCTGTGTCTCCCTCTCTCTCTGCCCCTTCCTCACTCTCTCTCTCTCTCTCTCTCTCTCAAAAACAAATAAAAAAAACAATACAAATAATAGGAAAAAAAGTAAAATATATGCTTTGTTTAATGGGTATGGTCCACAGGAGGAAAATAAAGCTGGGAGAAGGTACAGGGATTAGGGAGGGTGGCGTTACAGTTCTGGACAGGAGCCAGGCAGGCACTGAGAAGGCAAGGTCAGTCGGAAGACGTGGGGGAGGAGAGGGAAGAGGTCGGAGGTGTCTGAGGGAGCACTCCCAGAGGCGGAGCCTGGCAAATTGCAGAGCTGGCGGGGCTCAGCGGAGCGCCCCGCCCCCCGCCCTCCCAACCGTGGTCGCCTGATTGGCTTTCTGCAGAAGCCAGCTTTCTAGAACTGAAGTCCTGCTTTGGAGCTCACCAAGGCCCTGCAGCTCTGGCATTGGCCGCTGCAGGAGCCCTGAGAGTTCATGTTAGGAGTAGGCTACCAGGTTAGAAACCCCACGTGAAAGACCATATAAAGAGGGGGAGGCCCTAAGATTACGCGACAGACCCGGCTGAGCACAGGGACCCCCGAGAGGCTGAGCCTGCTAAGGAGCCCACTCGGCCTGTGCTAGAAGCCATAGGGGATGGTCCCAGTGCCCGCCACCTGCTGCAGCCACATGACAGACCCGGAGGAAAACCATCTAGCTGAGTTCCAGGCCACCCCACTGAACCACGAGCAGTAATAATCAGCGCGTCTGGGGGGAGGCTGGTTACCTAAAAGCCGATCCCTGGAATAGGCAGCGAGCGCAGAGATGGGGAGAAGCGTCAGACTCCTCACGTGTCTTGAGGTGGAGGATGTTCTGAGGCTTGGATATGAGGTGTGAGAGGGAGTCAAGGATGACTGGAAGCCCCCGGGTGTTGAGCCCAGGAGAGAATCTCTGGGTAGGGCAGCGTCCGGGTCCTGTGTGAAGGCCTGGCAGCCTTCAGGAGGTCCCTGTGCAGAGCGCTGGGCAGGGAGGCGGAATCCCGGCCCCAGGCAGCGAGATAGGTGCTCACTCTCTATCTAGAAGATCAGAAACCAGAGCAGAAGGTGGTGGCCAGACCCCACAGGGATTCTCTGAGCCACGCAGTCTGGTTCCCAGGTTTTATAAGGTGCCAGTGGCTTCAGACACAGGCCTTGAAGGTGGCCTCCAAGCTACTCATCTGGCCTGGCCACGCTCAATTCGCCATCAGCACACAGCTTACCCCGCAGTGCTCACTCCGCCTTTCCTAGAAACCTAATTTGTCTCTTCTCCAAGTCCCCACCACACCTACAAACGCACTGACACGTAACAGAGCTGGAATAAGTCCTTCTCCCATTTATAAAGCCACTTCCTCCCACCACAAAAGCAGTGCAGATGCCGGGCCATTTCCCCCTTCATAGATCCACGGGTTGCTCAGAGATAAAAGATAGTATTTTTATGTGTGAAAACCCGCTTTACTAAATGCCCCACTTCCTTGGGAAGCAATATATTATTTTCTCCATCTGGCGTATGCTAAGTGGTTGTGAAAATACAGGAAGTTCCTGTGAATTTCCTCAAGAAAATCTTGACAGGCTCTGCACTATTTTGGACTATTCTGATTTGTATTATGACATTCAGACTGCAATAAAATAATATAACATAATATAAAATAATAAAATAGAGTGAAACCTGGTCAGGCAGTAGGAAGCTTTCCTTACCTCCTGTGATAACAAGTAAGAACATTTATATAAACAAAAAAACAAGAGTGAAAACAAAAACGAGGGAAGATCTTGTTTTTGAAATGCATGGAATTGAAATTAACACAGTCAATTTAAGTTGTTTTATCAACATTTTAGGAACATTTGCTAAAATATTTGGTTTGTTTATATCATAGAATCATGGAGTATCTGAACTCTGGAAGTTTAGCATTATTCTCTTCTCTTTACAGATGAGCAGTCACGAGTCCAGAGAGGTTCTGATTTTCCAAAGGTCACACAGCTGGTTAGAGGCAGAGAAAATGCTAGCATCCAATTGTCAGAATTCTTGCTCTAGTTTTCTTCCTGGGGAACTCCTGAAATATTTCTGATATAAGTATTTACACCTTGGCATCAAATAGCTGAACCCCCAGCCAAGGAGGGAGGAGGAGACAATGAGGAGGCGGGGTAGAGTCAGTCAGAGGAGGGTGGGGAGAAGACATTCTTCTCTCACTTTCTTCTTTCCTTCTCCAAACAATGGAGCATCAGGGGGAAAGATCATCAAGTCCCATTCTAAAAGGACTGCCCCTCCCGATTATAACCAACCCCGCCTCCTGTCCACCAGACCTGGCACTTCACTGGGAAAAAGCCACAGGCGTTGGGTAAGCACCCAGATGGCATTGATTCCTTTCCTGGATCTATCAGTTAGAGCTGTGTGACCTTGGGCAAGTTACCTTACCTCTCTGTTCTTCAATTTCCTCAGCTGGAAAATGGGAATAATAATAACACCTACCTCACAGGTTTGTTGTAATGATTAAGGTTAATATTTTTTAAGAGATTAGAACAGCACCTGACACATGTTAAGTACTATCAAAGTATCTGATCAATAAGTTCACCAAAGGATTAAACTTACAGTACCACATTCCTCTTCCGGAAACTTTTCCTATCATTTTAGGGCTCTTCATAAGACACTTCTGGTCCCGTGATCTTCTTTTTCTTGGGTAGCACCACCTTCCCAGCACCACGTGCTAAATTGGAAGGTCACAACAAACAGGTAAAACCCTCAGAATTGTGGACAGCGATCCTGGCTGGGGCTGTCACTGCTATCACCACCACTGAAGGGCTAGGTTCAGGGAAGGGTCATTCAACCCAGTGAAGGGGCTTCTCACACTGCGTAGAACCCTACGGCTCCCAGGTCTGATGGTGCTGCCATTCAGCCAGCACCCGTGCCCCACCAGCCTGGGGGGTTCCCAGCTGGACCCATTAGCACAGTTTGCCCAGGACCTCATCCCCATGTACTGCTCTTGTGTGCGTGATCTATGAAAAGGTTCTTGGCTCTGTGCTATTAGAAAATCTGTTTTTGTTTTTTAACTGTGAATCCTTTCACACTAGAGTTGTTTGGCTTTTTTTTTTTTTCCTGCTGGATCGCTAGGTAGCATCAGAAATAACATGAGAATTTGATTACATTTTTCTTCCGGCTCTCACTAATCATAGAACATGAAGACATTTTATTTTCTAATTATGTGTGTGTGTGTGTGTGTGTGTATCCTACAAGAATATTCCTTGGTGAATTCAATCCATTAACATACATTAAATACTGTATGTGTGCCAAACACTGTGCTCTTTCCTTAGCTGGCATTTGCTAAGGCGCTAACTCACAGGGTCTCAGAGCAGGAAATGGAATGGCTTCAAGGACCAGAGGAATGCCAATGAGTGAGCCATGCCAGGTAAAGAAAAGGTATAAACAATGGGGAATAGCAAGACCTGTGGCACATTGGTAAGACATACCCTAGCTAATTAAGATGTAATGGAAAGACATTCAAATATATACCTATATATATATATATATATTTTTTTTTTTTTTTAATTCAGAAGTCATCATCCATGCCTAAGAAGACAGTTAGAGTTCTCTTAGCTGTGACCATCTGTATTTAAGTCTATTCAGGTGTACTTGGCCACTCCTGGAACTACTCTGCTGTCTTGACCCACAATCTTGCCTTGCAGGGAAGGTACTATTCTAAGAACTTTTCTAAGAAAACTATTCTAAGAGGTCACAGGTTCACAGCCATCTCTGGATCACTTCAGCAGAATTCCTAAAAGGGATTCAGGGGAGGTTCTGATGACTGACTGACTGACCACTGGAGAGGAGGGACAATCAGATGTTTGATTGACTTACAGTCCTGCCCTGTGAAAACAGAAGTCTCCATCAGAGATAGAGATGGGATGGGGGTGAAACGTTCTCCGTTGTTGTGTTGGTACTAGAATATGTGATAGTAGGTAAGGTTAGTCCCCTATTCATAGCTGTGATATTTGTAGCAAAACAAAATAGTGCCTAACAATAATGCAGGAGAAATGGAATTATATAATCACCAGAGTGCCCCGTGACCTCAAAATTCAGAGGGAAAGGGGCAGTGTGTTTCACTAGGAGACAATTTGTCTGGAGGTTCATGAAGAAAATAGTGGATACCAAGGGGTAGAAGAAATAGACCAGGATATTGTAGACATTCATCACGGTGTGTAAGAAATCTCATGGAACCTTTAAAAAAAAAAAGTTTACTTAATTTTGAAAGAGAGAGAGCAGTCACAGAGACAGAGAGAGAGAGAGAGAGAGCAGTCACTGGAGGGGCAGAGAGAGAGGGAAAGAGAATACTAAACAGGCTCTGCACTGTCAGTGCAGAGCCTGATGCAGGGCTCTAGCCTACAAACCATGAGATCATTACCTGAGTCAAAATTAAGAGTCAGATGCTCAATTGATTAAGCCACCCAGGCACCCCTGTCACAGAGCCTTTTGACTCACAAGGGAAGGATCTCAAGAGTCCTCAGGCTAAAGAAATGTTGCTGAAGGAGATTAAACCACTTTAACCAGATCATTTCCATTGTACCTTCAGTTCTGGGAAAGCTCAGGCTGTATACAGAATGTCTTCTTAGGTGGAGACTAAGGAGCAGCCCTTCTGGTCCCATGTCAGTGTCACAAAGTGAATAGTTTAGGAATCGGTTTTAAAATACTCAAATCTGTTTTTTCACATAAAGTTGGAAACAGCTAGAGAATTTTGAAACAGCATTTTTCCATAGCTGTGATTCAAGCCGCTTGAGAGATCACGTGGAAACCAACACTCACAGGAGAATGGTAAGGGGAGCCTCTCGGTGTCCCAGCCCCAGCACACACCTCATAGCTTCAATATGACATTTGTATAAATGTAAGTAGGCATGAAATCAGATATTTTTAACCATGAAATGTGTTGATTTATGATTTCCACAGGGCACCCCCTTCAGACAAGAACATCAGAACGTGGCCCGAAGGCTCTTCTGCCTGCTCTTGTAAGGAACCAAATAATTGCTATTTTTCTCAGCGAGGCACAACTGGTTTTGATTTCACTGAAGACTGAGAATGCGTTTTGCCCGTTGGCTGATGACTGGCTCTTCTTTGGCATTTCTGTCCTCCACCAATGGGCACCCGTGTCTTGGTTGCCATTTCATCTGCAAACCTTCAGGCATGGTGTTTGGTGGCTTCCGGCATACCACGGAACTCCCCAAGTATAGCTGCCACTGCATCTGACCAATTATCAAAAACCACCATGTGTTTGAAGAGGAAAGGCCTCCCTCGATGCTCTTAAAAGGGAAAGGTTGAGAGGCTCTTGGGTGGCTCAGTCTGTGAAGCGTCCGACTTTGGCTCAGGTCAAGATCTTGTGGTTCGTGAGGTCGAGCCCTGCATCCGGCTCTGTGCTGGCAGCTCAGAGCCTGGAGCCTGTTTCTGATTCTGTGTCTGCCTCTCTCTCTGACCTTCCGCTGCTCATGCTCTGTCTCTTTCTCTCTCAAAAATAAACAAACATTTAAAAAATTTAAAGAAAAAGAAAGAAGAGGAAAATTGAGGGGCGCCTGGGTGGCTCAGTTGGTTAAGCATCAGACTCTTGGTTTCGGCTCAGGTCATGATCTCATGGTTTGTGGAATCAAACCCTGCATCGGGCTCCACACTGACAGTGCGGAGCCTGCTTGAAATTTTCTCTCTTATTCTTTCTGTCCCTCCCCTGTTCACACTCTCACTCTCAAAATAAATAAACTCTAAATTTTTTTTTAAAAAAGAGGAAGGTTGATATGGTTCAACAGGAAGCACTGTCCCCAGCTGCAGTGACCCTCCTCTCCTTGAACTATCTTTACATGGGAAAAGAAAAAAAAAAAGAAACTAGATTTAACAGGATAAAGTAGGTTTTAAAGATGAGATAAACAGATAGATGTACACAAAACTTCAATCTCCCATTACAAATAATCCCCAAAAAAGAATAGACAAATTTGCATGATGCTGAAGAACATTCCATTTCTGTGCATTAACTACATTACCTTCAAGATCTTTCTAATTTTTAGAATCTATGATTTTATATTTTATATATTACATTATATATAAAATATATAAAATATATAAATATATTATATATATTTTATATTCTAAAATTTATATTTTATATTCTATAATTTTCATGATACCTGTGCTTTTTAAAAGATAAGACAGAAAAAATGTGATTTATGTTTTTAGCTTTTCTGTTTTATGGGCAACTGAACCCCATCCAAAGTGCAAGAGAAATGGGAAGCATAGCAGGAAGCTGAAGATGTGATGTCTTCTCTTCAACCCATGGCTTCTATTCATGCCCTCAAACAGCATATTTTACCAGGAACTGCTTTTGAACTCCATATTCCTGCCTGTTAATTTTCCCCAAAACAATGTCCTTGCTTACTTGTGGCAGAGTAGTATTGATTGATAAATGAATGAATGAATGAATAAGTGAGTGAGAAAATTAATTTATCTCTTTGGAAATACATAGAATGCACTTATAAATTTGTTCCATCTTACATATCTAAAGGTCATATATTTTTAAATGTTTTTAATGTTTTATTTATTTTTGAGAGTGACAGAGCATGAGCAGGGGATGGGCAAAGAGAAAAAGGAGACATAGAATTTGAACAGGCTCCAGGCTCTGAGCTGTCAGCACAGAGCCAGATGTAGGGCTTGAACCCACAAACAGTGAGATCACGACTTGAGCTGAAGTCTGGTGCTTAACCCACTGAGCCACCCAGGTGCCCCAAGATCACATACTTTTAAGGATGAGAATTCATTCTTTCCTGGGGTTACTGGTTCCATTTAGGGTAGAGAAATGTTTCACACTAATTTCAAAAGGGGGCTGAAGGTGGTCCTGCCTAATAGGAAATATTTATGCAGGTAAGGAAGAAAATGTCTTATCTTAAAGGGTGCCTTGACAGTAGGTAGAATTAGAAATAAGAGATCAAGAAATAAGATTTTAAAAAGTCTGGGTTGGTGTGAACTCACTTTGAAATTTGTTTGCAGCATTGCTTATAGGTCTGGAGCAGGGTGGATGAAAGTCCATATTACAATTCCATGTTGGAAATGTTTACCAGATTCAAATAAAGACAAGTATGTATCATGGTGAGACTAATAGGCAACAGGCACAGAAGAAGGCAGTGGAAGGTGTAGTTTTTATATGGAGACAAAGAATTGGCATAGAGGAAGGACTGAGTAGGGATGTAGAATCTCTCCCTCAGGACACCTGGACACATTGGTCTTGCAAAAGCCCAGCATCTGGCATGGCTTGGGTTTCTGAGCTTTTGTTTGCACCTGCTAATTGTTCCCTGGAACTCAGAGATGATGCTACAGAGGAGGGGATCAGAAGTGAGAAAGTGCATCCATGTATCTTGCAAATTTTGACTACCAGTGAGGATGAGATTGGCTATACTAAGACACGTATTTTAAGTTATAAAGAAGATTAAAAAGTAAAAGAGAGAAATAAGGGTTCCATAGTATGTGGCAGAAAGTAGCGGTGACTCAATTGTCAGAGCTGGCATCAGAGGCATATTTTCTGCCAGGCATTTTTCTATAGCCTTTACCAAGATTACCCCACTTAGTAGTTACAACAACCCTGTACTGTAGTTGCTACTGTTTTATGATTCTGTTCTCATGCGGAGACTCAGATTAAGCAACTTGCACAAGATCATCCAGGTGCTAAGCGGCAGGATTGGAATTTAAACGCAAGCAGTCCGACTGAGGGTCTGTGCTTCCTAACCACTTCAGCAGGTTGCTGTCCATCCTGGTTAGGAGCTCTTGGAAGCATAATTCCGACTATCTGATTACAAATGATCCCAGTGAAGAAGAAACGTGAGGTGTGCCACAGGGCAGTGAGAATCTCAGCTCCGGTATCAGATTGGAACAAATTATTTAACAACTTGGTTCACTAATTTTCTGATTTGGACACTGGGAAAGATATTGATTTTCTAATAGGTTATAATATCTAAATTCAATAATGTTGTTCAGAATGAGCCAAACATAAAATAGGGAGGTTATGTAAAAACAATTTAGTTTTCTTTCCAGGGAATTCCTTTAAATATTTTTACAGAAAAATGTATAACATATATACTCCAATTTTCCTACAAATTAGTGCTAGCTCCATGAAATCAGTAGCAAATGAATTTTCACAGAAACGTTTGTAAATAGTGGGTCACACTTGATAAAATACCTTTTTCTGTGAGTACTTGTGTACATGACCTGATATTTCATATGCATAATATCTTATGTATTTTATTGACAAATAATTTTGCTTTGTATTATGGAATTAAATATCTCACGGTGCCCTGTAAAGAACAACATAACTCTTCTGACTGTCTGCTCCCTAAATATGTAGAAAACAATTGATATATAGTAGACCTGTATAAGTAATAAAATTTTTTGCACATGATTGTTGCTCTTATTACCCCAAGAAACCAATGGTGTTGACTGTGAATTAGCACTTCTGTGGATGCAGATATTAGGAAATTTTGTTCTCAGTTGGGCTCAGGATAAAAAAATAGAGTTTTCTGTGATTCCTGACAGTTATGTTAGGAGGACCCACATAGAAAATAAACTTAGGCTTCCAAAAATCACTGAAACAACATGGGCAATTCTGAGATTTTTATTAAGATGAAGCTCAAATAATGGGTTATCATCCATATGAGGACATAGATGGGTAGGGAAAGAAGAAAACTTGAAGAATAGATTGTTGGCTTGACACATAATTACAATGGGAAAAGTATGAGAAGAAGAGGAGCAAGGTGTGTTCAATTTTATATATAGGAAAGGTGTACCAGTTCTGTGAAGTGACACAGTAAATAGATGGGTGAATGGAAGCAACTTTAAGGGAAGTATCTCCTGGAGTGACCAATAGCTCTGTATTCAACATTATCTGCTTAGTGACTATACTATCAATTTCTCAGTTGTATATTACACATTTGTATAAGTTTCTTGGTTATATATATATATCTGTTTAGTCAACAATGTTATCAACTACTTGGTTAAAGGAAACAGGCTTACAGAATTTTCAGAAGAAATCAAATGGGGAGGGTCAAAAAATAGAACCAATGACAAAATTAGATTTTTAAGAGTCATCTGAATAAATTACAGAGAGTGACAAAATTGAATAATGTGAAATTTTAGGGAGTAAATATAATGTCTTCGCTTGCACCAAAAAATGAACACCTTGAGGTTTCAGGGAAAAGTAGTTGTGGAAAATCTTGGGAAGCCATTTTGTTCATTACCAGTCTCCTTAAACATTTCCAACTGGGTTGTCTACTCCCCATTTAAACACTTCCTATTGTGAAAGGTTTATTTCATAGAGCAGCTAAGGTTTCGAAATACTAATTGCTCAGAACTTTTCACTACCTCTTCCTAAAGGTATGGAACAACCAGATCATACTAAAGCTATAAGTTTTGAGTGGACCAAGCCATCCTGGTTTTTGCCATTGAGACTTCCTCCACAATTTTCGTGACCTCTGTCTGACACCCAAAGCGTGAGGGCTGTATTCTGGCTACCCAGAACAACCTTATCCTTCACCTCTCCACCCAAACCATAATCCGAGATCCTGAGGTTCCCCATCTAATCCTCTAATAGAATTCATCTATGTTACGGCCATCCCTGCTTTCTTTGGAATTTTCTTTATTGATTAAATGACCGCTCACAAAGCTAATACACTAATATAACCAAGTATGTGAGTGGGCTACCTCTTCCAACAGTCTTTACATGATACTGTAATGCTCATGTAATAATGGAATATTCAAATTCCTCCTTGGCCCTCAAATCACACCAAATGCCCACTTCATGCAAGAGCCAAGCCATCAGCCTCACTTCAAACTCTTTGATGCAGCTGTCCCTCTCTTCTGGTCTGTTATGCATTTGCATTTGGTCAGCATGACTTCTGCGAGCCCAGGGCAGTCTGATCACGTCTGAACAGCACTCATGGCTCCTGTAAGAACTGGCTTCTATGTGTAGGTTCAGTAAAGACTCTTTTCTTTTCCTCTGCAAAATGATCAGCTGCTTTTAATTTTTTTAATTCCTGAAACAATTCCATTTAAATACATCAAACTAAATAGATGAATGAACAAGAGGTGGGACTGGAGCTATGACCCCTAATAGTCCCATAAGGATAAAGCCTCTATGACGCAAGGGACTAAATGTCGTTGAGCAATAATTAAGAGGAAATCATGCAACTGGAAGTCTACACACAGGGTGGCTATTTTAATAGATACGTATGGGGGACAGGTGACTACAGGCCCACCCATCAGGCTCCCAGGGACAGGACTCCACTGTCTCAGGGCTGTTCTTGGTGCTGCAGCCCCGATCTGACCAAACATTGTAGTTCGCCCTCCAGAGCAATGTCTATAGCCTCGCTAGGATGAAGGAGTCAACTTCACTATGGTGGAAGGTAGACGTGGAGTTTAAGAGTGATTTCTTTTGCTGCTCAAAAGTAGCTGTTAAGGGATGCCTGAGTGCCTCAGTTAAGTGTTTGACTCTTGACTTGAGCTCAGGTCATGATCTCATGATTGTGAGATTGAGCCCCGTGTTGGGCTCAGTTCTGCATGTGGAGCTTGCTTAAGATTCTCTCTCCCTTTGCCCCTACCTCCGCCCCCTCATGCTCTCACATGCTGCTCTCTTTCTCTCTCTGTGAAGGAAAGAGGGAAGGAAGGAAGGAAGGAAGGAAGGAAGGAAGGAAGGAAGGAAGAGCGAGCACTGCATTCTAGTTTGGGGCTGTTCTTTTGAGGCTGTGCTGGGAATGGGGAGTTCCAGAAAGGATATTCAACAGAAACGATATTGCCAACCATGGAATTTAATTCATGCAGCGATTTTATACAACATGAGAGGAGAACATGAGCTATTCATGATATGAAAAGAGAATATGATTTGATTAAACAAACTCTGTTCTCAATTCACCCACACAGGAAGCATCTCTGTGAAAGAACTGACCTTTGGTGGACTTAGCTGTTCAAAAGGATTAGGCCATTTTGAGCACCAGGATGGGTCAGGACTTAATAGGTATATGCTTCATGTGTTTGTGATAGATTCCTTGGGAGAATGAGAAACAGCACCCGCACTAATGGTGCAGCCTGGTGTTCTCACTCTGAGCTTCCCGTGTGTGAATCACAGTCGTGGGAACCGCCTTGGATAGGTGATAAACGTCCATGAGCCAGAGTCCTCCTACCGACATCCTGAATCACCATCTCCAGGAATGGCTCTGGGAACACGTATGTTAAACTAATGCCCCAGGTATATCTCACGTAAGAAGAATTTAATGTACAGTTGTTGACACAATCACCAAACCTACAGCTGGGCTTTTTGGATGTATGTAATTTATTTGTTTGTTTATTTATTTTTTAAGTTTATTTATTTATTTTGAGAGAGAGAGAGAGAGAGAGAATGTGAGCAGTGGAGGGGAAGAGAGAGAGGGAGAGAGAGAATTCCAAGTAGGCTCCACACTGTCAGCACGGAACCCGAAGTGGGGCTCTAACTCATGAACCGTGAGATCATGACCCGTGCTGAAATCAAGAGTTGGATGTTTAACTGACTGAGTCACCCAGGTGCCCCTACAGCTGGCTTAAAACAAACAAACAAACATACAAAACTTAATCCACAGTTTCCTGTTTCCTTACTTCTGCAATACTACTATTTATTCTTTCATCTAACAGGTTTGTTGAACTCCTGCATGTGCAGATAGCTAGATAGTGGGGTTATAAAAACAAGAAAAGAGTACTGTCTACCATTGGAAACTTGCACTCTAGTGAAGAGACAGGATATGCACACACATGCACACAATACGTAGTCTATTCTGGTCAGAGGGAAGAATACAGTGATGCCCAGGTTGGACGGAGGCCAACTAGCCTTGCCCAAGTGGCTGAGGGAGGCTTTAGTGAGGAGGAAGAAGAGGAGTTAGCTCTCCAGAGGAGATGGAAATGGACGGAGAAGGAGGCTGGCCTGGGGTCGCTCAGCAATGGTGTGATTCAAAGGCAGCAGCCTAAGGGACGTTCAGAGGTATACCAACATGAAGAGCCTGTTCGTCAGGAAATTTGTAACTCATAAGCAACGGAACAATTGGATTTCATCCTATTAGCAAGCAGAGGAATTACTTGATGGATTTGTGTTTTGAAAAGATTACACTAGCAACAGGGCAGAGAACATACAGGCAATAGTGGGCCAAGGAGAGCAGTGAAGACAATGTGATGGGGGCTGAGCAGAATGAGGTGGGGAGGGGGTGTGTGGCTGCAGGGGACCTTGTGAGATCTGGACCCTGTCTACTTCTTTGCTTCTAGATGATTGTTTCTCCTACCTGGCACATCAGAACCAACTTGAATGGTGAGAAGCTCCCGATAGCAGAGTGTTTAGAAACATTTCCTTACTTAAGTTTTTAGTGAAAACACACACACACACACACACACACACACACACACACACACACACACACAAATGGGCCTTCCTAGAAATCCAGAGCAAAGTACTTGGTACATTTGGCTTAGGGAAAAATAAAACAAAACGAAACAAACAAAGGCATTACCATCTGAGACAGTAAGCAATACTTTCAATGGCCTGCTCCTTTGGGCTGTCAATTCCACATCTCTGTTTCTAGCTTCTACTTAATCTTTGGGGGAAAAAATCCCAGAAGCTCACCCCTCTGCCACTGATGTGTGATGTGGCAATGCAGCCTAAATAAATGACATGCAATCTGTGGACACTCTGAAAAAATTTGCTACGGATTGATTTTGGGTGATAATGATGTGTCAGTGCAGATTCGTCATTTGTAACAAATGTACCACGCTGGGAGTGATGTTGATAATGGGGGGGGGGGTTGTGCATGTGTGGGAGCATGGGTCTTTGAGAAATCTCTGTCCGTTCCTCCTCACTCTGTAGGGAACCTAAAATTGTTCCAAAAAAATAAAGTCTATAAAGAGAAAAAAAAAACAAGTTGCAGGAAAGTTTATAAAGTATGGTCCTATGTTTAAAAACAACATATAAAAAAATAAAAAATAAAAAAAATAAATAAAAACAACACACACACACACACACACACACACACATATATATTCATCTAACTGGACTTTTTAGGATCTGTGCATTGACTATACGTAGTAAATGACTACTCAATAAAGGAAAAACAACACGTGTATGTTAAAATGTATATTAAATGCATAAAATGTACATTAAAATGCATAATATAGAGCATAGTGTAGGTGGCTCAGTCGATTGAGCATCTGACTTTGGCTTAGGTTGTGATCTCACAGTTCATGAGTTCAAGCCCCGTATGGGGCTCTGTGCTGACAGCTTGGAGCCTGGAGCCTGCTTTGGATTCTGTGTCTCCCTCTCTCTCTGCCCCTCCTCTTCTCACACTCTGTCTCTCTTTCTCAAGAATAAGTAAACATTAAAAAAAATTTTAAGTATAATATATGTTATTTTTTAGGAGATGCTTGCCAATTTTTAGTCCCTTTATTAGCGTTGTAGAAGTCTGCAATGGAAATAGAAACACCCTCGAGTCAGTAACAGGACAGTTGTTGAGAGCAGGGGTCCCCCTTTCCTACAGTCGTGAAACTTAATCTACTTTTATAAAAAGTGATAATGGGTTTAGTTTAAACAACCAGTGTAGATATAAAGGGATATTGGGTTCTTAAACAAACACCTTCTTAATGATGCCCTGACTTCCTTAATCCAGGGCAGAACCCATGTACTAACACACATAATATTTTTTCCCTCAGAAAAATGATACATTTGGAATTTACAAACCATTTTTGAAAAAAAGAATAAAAAGAAAGTCTCTTTACTATCACGTCTCTTGCATGTACATTTCTCACACTCTGTTCATAGAGGGAAACGAAATGAAGCAAGACACTCTAAGACTGTCCTTTCTATTATATGAGCAAATGCACCTTTGGAAAATTTTAAAAACCAGACTTGCAACTGCATCTGTGGGCTGAATCCTATGTCCTGTTGTTCTCTGATTGGAGCGTCTGTGGCCTCCCTCAGTCCATGGACTCCACAGGAATCCATGCCCTGACAGCATGAATGGGACACAGCTTGTGTGCACTACTGCCTGTCCGTAGGCGTGTTACACATCACCTCCATCTGTATCTCCTTTCATAAACCACCTAAGCATTTGTACGCCCGGCTCGCGGTATATGTGTGTGTGCGTGTGTGTGTACATGTGTGTTAACAAAAGATCTCTGTTCCCAAACAAGAAGGCCCCTGAGTCCTCCCGAGAAGGCACTTGGAGAGTGTCCAGGGCTGACACTTGACCTTCACTCCTTGGAGGTGAAAGGCGGCACGCACCGTGTCACCTGGCCCCTGACACCCTTCCCTTTACACTTAATCAGCCCCAGTCCTGATAAATGAGTTGGCCTGGAAGAATGCAGAGGGCCGCCTCTGTGTCTGCACCTGCCCTTCACGTCCTCCCAGACGAAATAGCCAGGCTAGTGGGGAGAGCTGGCTGCCGCCATCACGACTGTTTTGGCCAGCTCAGAGGCACTGCTCTCTGCAATGACCTCTGCACCCTGGACACCTGCTCCTTCTGAGGGAAGGTCCCGCAGTCATGGCTTGTGTCACCAGGGTACAGACTCAACAGAGCCCCCGTGATAACCTTGGCCTGCTGAATTCCAAGAGCCGCTCTCTATCTAAAGAGCAGGAGATACTACCAGATGCCAAAAAGAAAAAACAACTATAGTTGCACAGAAATTATGGATCATAAGTTTTTACAAACACACACACACACACACCCCAACCCTGAAACTAAGGGATTTGACTTTTAGCCTCAAACACAGAGCGACTGAACTGCCTCGTCTCAAACCCACTCTGTTTTGAAAAGCTGGTAACATCCATGGTTTATGAGCAGGGGTGAGTGGACTTGTGTTCTCTTTCTTGCACACTGACTGTGGGAACGTAGTCCACTTTCAGAAACGTACCCTGGAGACTCCATGTACATATTCCCCAAGTCATGTGCTAAGATATCCATTAACAAGGAGCTTTCTAGGGGCAGCTGGGTGCCTCAGTCGGTTAAGCGTCCAACTTTTGGCTTCAGCTCAGGTCATGATCTCTCGGTTTCGTGGGTTCAAGCCCTGCAGCACAGAGCCTGCTTGGGATTCCCTCTCTCTCTCTCTCTCTCTCTCTCTCTCTCTGCTCCTCCCCCACTCACATCTCTGTGTCTCTAAAAAATAAATAAACTTAAAAAAAAAACAAGGGGCTTTCTAAAACCATGTATAACATATTATTTAACACTTTGTGCTATGTGCTGACAAAACTTTGGCAAGGTACACTATGATGTAAAAACAAACCCCAAAGTCACAGAACAATACATTTATATAACATGATTCTATTATATAACAAGCAACAAATTAACAGACAACAATGTGTTTATGAAATTACACACAGGCCCACTAACTAGCACAATGGAACCAAACTGGTTCTTAAGAGATTACCTGTGAAACAGACCCATAAGTGCAGAGAACAAACTGATGGTTGCTAGAGGGAAAGGTGGCGGAGGGATGGGGAAATGGGTGAAGGGGCTGGGGCGGGGGTACGGGCTTCCAGTTAGGGAATGAATAAACCACAGGGATGAAAGGCATGGCATTGGGAATGCAGTCAATGGTACTGTAACAGCACTGCATGGTGCCAGATGGTCGCTATACTTGAGAGGAGCACAACATAGCATACAGGCTTATCATGCTATATACCTGAAATGAAGGTAACATCATGTGTCCACTCTACTTCAATTTAAAAAGAGAGAGAGAGGGGCGCCTGGGTGGCTTGGTCAGTTGAGCGTCCGACTTCGGCTCAGGTCATGATCTCACGGTCCATGAGTTCGAGCCCCGCGTCGGGCTCTGTGCTGACAGCTCAGAGCCTGGAGCCTGTTTCGGATTCTGTGTCTCCCTCTCTCTCTGCTCCTCCCCTGTTCATGCTCTGTCTCTCTCTGTCTCAAAAATAAATAAACTTTAAAAAAATTTAAAAAAAAATAAAAAATAAAAAGAGAGAGAGAGAGAGAGCGATTACCTGTGGTAAGTGGAGTGGAATTAGGAGATGAGAAAGAAAACTCTCAACTTGAATTCAGTATATTTCTGTATTGTTTGAATTTTTATAATTAGCTATGATCAGGGACTGATTTCACTTACAAGAATAGAAATATCTGCCCCATCACATGTATTTAAAAGTTTTTTTATGCTTATTTATTTTTGAAGCTGAGAGAGTGAACAGGGGAGTGGCAGAGAGAGAGGGAGACAGAGGATCCAAAGCAGGGCCTGCGCTGACAGCAGCCAGCCCTATGAGGGGCTCAAACCCACAAACCATGAGATCATGACCTAAGCTGAAGTGGATACCTAACCAACTGAGCCACCCAGGTGCCCTGCCATCACACGTATTTTAAGATCAGCGAGACAATGCAAAGAAATAGGCACAAAGCAGAGATTAGAGATTATGACACCACTAACATCCACACCTCCATAGAAAGGCTGTAATCTGATGTGCTTCATAAATATTTTGAGACTGGGAAACCTACTCCTCTTTGATCCCCAAAGTACTGAAAGTCAGGCAATAATTCCATTGAGATGGGTCTTTATATATATATATATATATATATATATATATATATATATATACACACACACACACACACACACATATATACACATATACATATACACACACACACACACATATATGAGAAACATATATATATATATATATATATATATATATATATATATATGTGAGAGAGAGTGAGCTGGGGAGAGGGACAGAGAGAATCTTAAGCAAGCTTCATGCTCAGCATGGAGCCTGTTGCAGAGCTCAATCCCACGACCCTGGGATCATGACCTGAGCCAAAATCAAGAGTTGGACACTCAACCAACTGAGCCATCCAGGCACCCCATCTGTTGAGATGGGTCTTGGAGAATGAGGAGTGTGCCAGTTGAAGAGATGTACACTCAGGCAGAACTGGGAAATACAACAAGTGTCATATTAACAGAGTCACAAGATGCCCCTCTGGGGTTTGGCAAGAAAGCAACATATGGAGCAGACTCGCAGCTCCGAAGGACAGGCTGGAATCTGTCGGGGAGTCCAGCTCTGAGCTGGGGCTCTTTACCATGGGGCTTACTGAGACAGCAGGAGCATCTTGAATGGTTGGGATATAAAGGTGTATGAGGTCAGTGCAGAAAGAGAGGTGAAAATTTGGTGAGGGAGAGAACGTGAGAGGCCTTCCCGTGATTCCATCTCTAAGGAGGGGATAATTTTCTGTCAAATAGGGAGGAGCATGGACAGATTTGGCTTGCAAGTGAAAAGAGCAAGTCTGATTTGTATCTAAGACTTCCAATTTGTTTCATTATTCATAGAAAACCCTGTATGTGGCCCTGGGCAGAGGCTGTAGGGATAAGCTGAGCTTCTGAGCCTCAGATACTTCCAGTGCCTTCTTGTGTTATTTTTTTTTAATTTTTTTTAATGTTTATTTATTTTTGAGAGAGACAGAGACAGAATGCAAGTGGGTTAGGGGCAGAGAGAGAGGGAGACACAGAAGCAGAAGCAGGCTCCAGGCTCTGAGCCATCAGCACAGAGCCCAATGTGGGGCTCGAACTCATGAGCTGTGATATCATGACCTGAGCAGAACTCAGACACCCAACTGACTGAGCCCCTGAGACACCCCTGCCTTCTTGTGTTCTTAGATGTCATTTCAAATCCTTTACATAGAATATTCTTGCACAATGCACAGTTTTTCATAATTTGCATTCAATGATTTTCTATAATTTGAATCCATGTTACTATTTTTCGAAGTTACTTATTTATGGACTTATTTTTTGTTTTAGAGAAAGAGAGCAAGCAAGTGGGGCAGGGACAGAGAGAGAGAGAGAGAGAGAGAGAGAGAGAGAATCCCAAGCAGGCTCAATGCCCAGCATGGAGCCCAATGCGAGGCTCAATCCCAGGATCCTGGGATCATGACGTGAGCTGAAATCAAGAGTCAGTCACTCAACTGACTGAGCCACCCAGGTGCCCCCAAAGTTATTTAGATTCAGTTTTCCTTAGATCTCAATTTTCTGTGTGTTGCTGATTTTATCAAGCTTTTCTTTCATCGCTGAGTCCTCTAAGAAACTCCTTTCCTCCTTAGGGGGATTGAGCCGCTAATGTGTCTAATGAGCACACTCATTTTAGCCCAAAACTTCAGGATACAGGCAAACCTTGTTTTCTTGTGCTTTGCAGACATTGCGTTTTTTACAAATCGAAGCTGTGTGCCAAGCTTCATCCAGCAGGTTTCTCTGTGCCGTTTTCCAACAGTGTTTGCTCACTTTGTGTCTTGGTATCACATTAGGTAACTTTGGCAATATTTCCAACTTTTCCACTATTATTATGTTTGTTATAGTGATCTGTGATCAGAGATTCAGACTCACTGAAAACTCAGACAATGGGTAGCATCTTTTAGCAAAAAAGTATAATAAATTAAGGTATGTGCACTGTGCTTTTAAATTTAATGCTATTATTGCACCCTTAATAGATTACATTATAGTGTAAACATCTTTCATATGCACTGGGAAACCAAAAAAATCATTTGGCTTGCTTTATTGTGATATTCACTTTATTGTTGTGGTCTGGAACTGAATCCACATTAGCTCTGAGGTGTGCCTGTATTTTTTTTATAAATGCTGTTTTTATCTAAGTAAATAATCATCTTCTGGGCAAATATCTAGGTAAGACCAATGGCATGCCAGAACACGTTTCACAGTTGATTCTCCAGGAAAAAAGAAAAAGAAGAAAGAAAAAAGGTTTAATGGTTTAATGTGTAGCGTTTGCCTATTTCTGTGGTGTAAATGCTCCCACAATGGCCAGTTTTAAGTTACCAGCCTGAGGTCGGTGAATGTAGATTTGGACAGAAATGCACATAGTCAGCTCTCCTAAGCTGCCATGAGCCAATTCTGAGCACTACTGGAAGACCTTCAACAGCATTTGGACTAAACTAATAGTTTATGCAAGAAAACTGCAATCACCTCAAGTTCATTTAAATATTAATTCCAGGGGTATTTATTGAGTGATGCACGGTTGTTCCCAAGCACTTGTGTGCACCAAACAATGTTCTAGGAAGGAAGAACTTAGTGGTAAAATATACAAAGTTCTTGCCTTCATGGAACTTATATTCTAGTGGGGTAAGACAGACAATTGAAAAAAAATAAATAGCTTGTATGTCATTTGATAATAAATGCTACGGAACAATATAAAGAATAGTAAGAGGGATAAAGTTTCTGATAGGAGTGAGGCAGGGGGGTAGGCTTTATTTTACACAGGAGAGTTAGGTAAGGTCCTCATGAATAAAAGACTGAGAAAAATAAACAAGTCATACAGAAATTCTGGGCAAGAGATTTCCAGGCCATAGAAATAGCATGTGCAAAGGTCCTGAGGCAACAGTGTCTTTCGTTATGTTGGAGGAACAAAAAGAAACCAGTGGAACTCAAGCAAAGTAGTCTCCAAAGCTCCCAATTTAGAAATTCATTGGCACTTCCTCTACAAATTTGTTCTTCGTTTCCTCTTTGCCTTTCCAAGGGTATAAAAAATGTTTCTATTTAAAAGAACAGTTGAGGTTATTACTTTTCATTTTCCTTAGCAAGGAAATGAAGTATATAGAGATTAAATCAAAGACCTAATTACAGATCCAAAATTATGATTGGTCTCTGTTTTATATACACTGTAACAAAACTTGTGCCAGGCAAGTTCCTGCCTGACCTCTCCTTGGGTCCAATAACCATATGTTGGCTGCCTCACTTATTTCCTTCAACATCTGCAGCTCTCCAGAAAAGAAAACGCTCTTGTACATCGATCAGTAGACTGTCTTTAAATTGTGTGATGTGGTTTCCATTAAAAAGTCATTTCTTCTGTAGTGAAATTATAATATCATTTGTTTATTTTTTCAATTCAGCCAACAAATATCTATTAGACAAAAACTATGCTCTACAAAATGTGCAAGGAACTAAAGATACAGCAATGGAAGAGAGACCACATTTTTCTTCCCACCCCAAGGATACCTGAAGTTTAGTGGAACAAGCAAACGTTCAACCGATATTTACATTATGAATTCTAGAAATCTTGTGATAAGCAGTGATTGACATTAGAACAGAAATGTTACTAATATGCAAGAAATATCAGCCAAAAGATGATTTTAGATTGAGAGAACACCTTGGGAAACAAAATAGAATGAACTGAGTTGGAACCGGGGGTAGTCTGCTCAGGCTGGAGGGGAGAGAGTGTTCTGTGCTTCTGTAGCCAGAAGAGTCGTTAGGGATGTCACAGGGAAGGTGGAGACAGGAATTCAGTTGGGGAGAGTGACAACCTCAGAATTTGAATACAAAGGGGATTGAGGGCTGCAATCTGGTTAGAAGAGGGGGTGGCTAGAAACTGTATTCACAGAGCACCTGGAATGAGATGAAGAAGGTGTGATGTGCTCAGATCGAGATGCTGGGCTCCTGGGACATAAGCCCTCACCCCCCACCTCAGGCTGAAGAGAGCTTACCTTCTGGGGGAGGGTAGGGGCTAGACCCACTGTGATATCCCCAGTGGCGGACTCCCAAGGGCACCAGATTTCTTGAGATGAATGAGAAACCCCTTCCCGGAGGGCATCTGTTGGCGTAAGCCTCCCAAATTAGACCAGACCTGCCCTCCTGGGCCCTCCTGAAGGATCTGTCCCTCGGAAAGGATTGTGGATGAGAAATTAAAAGCTCTGTTATGCTTTGGGGCTCAGGCCTAGGAGGGTGTGGAGGCTATGTGGTTGGCCTATTTCTAAAGCTTGAATTTCTTTTTCCCCCATCAAAAAAACCACTGAGAAAGAATTCAGCTCTCCCATCAGTGTCAAGTCCTAAATTACAAGACCTCCTTCTGACTGTCAGGTACTTGTCCTTCCTGTGGCCCAGGCCAGACTCTGTGCCTCCTGGCAGAGTGTCTTGAGTCTGCAGGTCACGAGGTACCCCTTGCCAGGGTCCCCAAACCACCTTGTGCCCAAAGGGCCGGACCCTGGCCTCTGGCCCCGCCTGAGCCGAGGATGGGGAGAGTTTCCACGGAGCAGGGTCTGGCTCGGTGGGCTGACCCCTGAGCACAACAGTGGGAGGAAGCCCTCCTACCCTCACTCTGGCAGCAGGCAGAGGTGGAGGGGTTCAGGGGTTGGCAGACTGGGAGTGATGGGACAGTTAGATGGGTGAATCTCCAGCTGCTTGAAGGATACCCAGTGGGGTAAGCGGATAACCCAGAGAAAAGTATCAGGCCCGTTACGTCTGTCTCAAACTTATTAGGATTCGGGTTTTTTTGTTTGGTTGGTTTTTTTTAACGGTTCCTTTCGGGGCGAACCAAGGCATATTTTTATGTCTTTCCATAGCCATTGTGATTTCTCATGAAATTTACTGAAAATAAAAGAAGGAAAAAGAAAACAGAGAGCAGGAAGACTATATGTATCCAGTCTGAGGCTCATGTAATCGGAAGTGTGGGATGTAAAAAGACTTCCTTGCCAAAAAAGAAACACTGTTGAAATGATACAGGGCGAATAAACCACAGGCCCCCAATTAACAGCAGTGTGGGACAGTGTCGGGCCACACACACAGAAGGCGGACTCTCCAGGCAAGGTTCAAGGAAGTTGAGAATTGGAAATTCTCAGAAAATAGATAGAAACAGGAATGAAGGGGGGGGGGGGGGAGGAGGGTGCAATTTGAGAAAGGACCTTTCAAATAATCTTAACTCGTCTGAACCAGATGGAATAGTCTTAATTCTCTAACACAGCAACTTGAGACAAAGCACATGTCTGCACCACAACAAACATTTTGGTAGGGAATAAACCAGGGCACATGTCCCAGGAAGCGGTGTTCATGTTGTCTGTGATCTTGCATTCAGCACGCCGGATGCTCTCCCCTCACACATCCCCCATGCTGGTGGACCATTTCAGCGATGCTGCTGCCCAAAATGTTTTGGAAGTTTTTAAACGAGGGTGACCAACTGTCCTAGGAGAGGACAGTGGGACGATCAAACCCAGGCAAGTGGGGTCATCTGGTAATCCTAGTTGAGATTCACTGGTTTGGGGCAGCCTTTGGCAATCCCCACACTTGTTCAGCCAAGGTCTCAGCCTAGCAGATGGTGTCTGTTCCCCAGGCCAATGACATGGACTTGGCCTAAGCCCCACGGAGAGACACTGTGGACAGAGCCTGAGGGAGATTTTTTTATACCAATGGTTAGATGTGACTAAGAGTCAAAGTGACACAGTGAGGCTTAAAGAGAAAAACACAGATTCTTTTTGTAATGGCCTTTACTAGTCTGTAGCTTTGTGAGCCCTGGGAGCTAACACCAAGGACCACAGTCTCATCCACAGAGACAAGGGCTTCAAGGACAGAGCAAGGGGCTGCCCTCAAGTGGCTTGGTGGGCACTGGGCATTGCCAATGGGACCATGTGGAAAACATCAAGGGTCTGTTGGTGAGTATATGCGAGAGGCTCCCAAGAACACTGGAGGCAATGAGGAGTCCCGGAAGGGAGAGAAGAAAGGATGGGGGATGGGGGCTTTAGATAAGGAGCAGAGTAAGTGGAGAAATAGGCCTGCAAGATTTCATAATTATTGTTCACATGATCTTATCAGTAATTACAAACTGAGGAGCCCAAAGAAATCTGGGCTGCATAAGAGTCTGGGAGAGCTGAGTAATGTAGTTATTGAGAAAAGCACATTAATTATCTTTTGGTGGATTACTGGGTGTCAGAAGTTGTGCTAGGAGTATGTGAACATGATTGTGTTTGAAACTTAAAGCAATTTGGGGGCACCCGGGTGGCTCAGTCAGAGTAAGCATCTGACTCTTAAACTCAGCTCAGGTCATCACCTCATGGGGTCGTGAGTTTGAGCCCTGAATTCTGCTCTGCACTGACAGTGTGGAGACTGCTTGGGATTCTCTCTCTCCCTCTCTCTCTGCCCCTTCCCCACTGTTTCTCATGAGCTCACTTGCTCTCAAGAATAAACATTAAAAAAAGAGAGAGAGAGAGAGAGAGAGAGAGAGATAAACTTAAAGCAGTTCTATGAAATAAATGTTATTACTATCCATTCCCATTTTAAAATAAGGCACAGAGAGGTGTAGGGACGTGCCCAAGGTCATACAGGCCTCCCAGCTTCTTTCTTAGTGGTTACATGAGGGTCATATTGCAAAGAGGTGAAGCCTTGGGGTCTGGAGCCAGGCTTCCTGGAAAGGAACCCTGGATTCCTTCATTTCCCACTTGGCTTGTTGTGATAATTTAATGCAATAAACTTAGAATAAGGCCTTGCACGTAGTAAGTGATAGATACATGTTGCCTATTGACTCATTGTTGATTGACTGTATCCATCACCGAAAGCATCACATGGAGAAGCTGGGGTTTCACACAGTCTGACTCCATTGTCTGAACTCTTCATTTTTGCTCCTGGTTGAGCCGGTGTCCCTGCTGTCTCGACCGCCAGCTGCTCCAGCACGGGGCTTTCTGCTGAACCAGTTCTTTTATCAACAGCTGGTACATTTCCTTCCTGCCTTTTTCTCTACAAACTGTGCACACCCCCAGGCTTAAATGGTTAAACGGTGACTGCAGGAATGTACGGCTACTGGATGCTTTTGCTGTTGTTACACATTTCAGGGCAGCTTTCTGGGCCCGTGGCCTTCCGTTACATTTTGACAGAACCGCCTGGAATAGAAGCGTGCCCCGGTTCTTTTCCTCAAGTGTCCTTACCCTGGGAGGGATCCCTGGAAGTGGGTCTCCCTGAGCTTCTCCACAGAGAAGTCTTCATCTTGTCTAGTCAGCTAGACATTTCCTCCCATTTGACATGGAATCTACTTAAATATAAAGAGGCTGCTTTTCTGGCAACCCGATTTATCTGCAAGAATGGAATCTTCAGTTCTTTAGCATTTGACACAACACCATATGCCTTTTCCAGAATTTCCTAGCATTCAACTGCTGTTCAGTTGCTGTCTTTCCCACGAGCTAAGTGTTAAGCTTGAAATAATAGATTTGCTAACAATTCTGCTTCTTTTATCTCGTATAGACACACTGTCATTTTGCAATAATCTTCCTGTGCTTGTGGGTATCTAAGATAAAAATGTTAGAATATGATTTTTATTTTCTGGGCAAAGCGGATACTAGTGATATCCAGCAGCTGGCTTGCCCATTCTTGCCCTCTCTCAAAACACAAGCTGACCCCAGCAGTGACTGTTTAAAGAAAAATCAGTTTTGGCTGTCAGAAATTCAAAGACCTTTCTAAAATATTTAATGTTTGTAATATACTGACATTCTCAGAGCCTCATTCATCAATTTATTTGTTACCACCAACTTCTAAAAATCGTTTTTCTTTAACTGATATCTATTTTAGCCACATGCAATTAACCAAATTCACCTTTCATTTTCTTCATTATAGACAACTTCTTTAATTATACAGTTTCTAGACGTGGCCACAGCTGAAAACATAGATTTAAATTCACTTAAAATAGTTTTATTTTTCTTGCATGCGATCCTTTAATTTTAATATTTTTCTTCTAAGTTCTAACAATGTTGCCAGAAGGAATGGTCCCTTTCATAATGAACATATTATGCACGATTGCAGGTTTTATTGGGGTAAACCCCTGTACACTTTGTAATTTCAGTGATATTTCAGATTGTTTCACTCAAGTAAGGTCTTAACTGCCTAGGACAAACCAACTAAAATTGAGTCCTTCCTCTCTCTCTTTTTTTTAATGTTTATTTATTTATATTGTGAGAGTGTGTGTGTGCGTGAGCAGGGGAAGGGTGGAGGAAGAGAGAGAGAGAAAGAGAGAGAGGGAAAGAGAGAATCCCAAGAGTCACCATGCTCAGTGTGGAGCCCCACAGTGGGCTCACCACTGTGAGATCATGACTTGAGCTGAAATCAAGAGTTAGACACTTAACTGACTGAACCACCCAGGCGCCCCTAAAATTGAGTCATTTCTGAGAACCAGTTTGTAAGAGGCACTTCCAGGACATAGATCCTGTTTAAGCACCTTTCTACAAGGATGAGGTCTCTAAGATTTCACTGATGTTCCCCATTGAGGTACTAGAATAATACGATGAATTTTGGTTAGATTCATGTACTTCTTGCCCATTCCTGAGCAAAGGGTTAGTAATTTGGAATTTAGCTGAGAGTGACTGAAATGAAATAAATTTGATGGATGCTTGAAAAATCCTGCCCGCTGACCCAGAGAATCAGAGAGACTTATCTTTGCCAAACATGATATTGCCTGCATGAGTGTTATTATGGGATGAATTGTGCCTCTCCCCAAAAGATAGGGTGAAATCCCAAACCTAGGCATCTGTGAACATGAACCTATTTGGCAACAGGTAATCAAGCAAAGATGATCTCTTTGCACCTGTAATCAAGCAAAGATGAAATCATTCTGAATAAAAATGGACCCTAAATCCAATTGGTCATGCTCTCATATAAAGAAGAAGGACACACGTGTGACAATAGAGGCAGAGACTGAAGTGACCCAGACTGGAGGGATCCACAAAGAACACCGCAGATGGCCGGCAACCACCAGAAGCTAGAAAGAGGCAGGGATGGATCCCTCCCTAGAGTCTTCGGCGGGAGCACGGCCCTGCCTAGATGTTGATTTTTGACTTTCTGGTCTCCAGAACTGTGACAGAATAAATTATTGTTGCTTTAAGTTACTCTGTTTGTGATAATGTGTTATGACAGCTCTAGTAAACTAATATAGATGTGAAGTTCAAATTTTCATTTCCTATGTAATTTAGCAATTGTTGTAAAAACTCATCCCGAATAAGTGCTACTTTTGAATGCCTTGATGCAACACATACAAAAAATTCTCTAACACTATTTCCACCTGTATTGCACACATACACACACACACACAC
This sequence comes from Acinonyx jubatus, assembly GCF_027475565.1. Lineage (NCBI taxonomy): Eukaryota > Metazoa > Chordata > Mammalia > Carnivora > Felidae > Acinonyx > Acinonyx jubatus. The sequence goes on along the minus strand of NC_069383.1, from coordinate 94,903,542 downwards.
ACACACACACACTCACTCACTCACTCACAGAAGATACATTCATTAACAAAATGTCACAAACTCCATAAGGAAGCAGTCTTCCATAAAGAGGAGACAGTGAACAAAGTATAGAGGAAGATCAGAATCCACACCACCAGAATTCAGGATAAGTAAGAGACCACAAAAGAAGTCGGGTTTGAAACTATTCAGAAATATGAAGAAAAAATATGACACTATGAGAAAAGAACTGGCAGTTTTAGAAAAAAATTAGAATTTCTAGACTCTAAGATGAAATAAAATAAAAATTCCAGTGAGTTAAATGAAAAACTTAATGGACAGGTTAAATAACTTAAATACAATTAAATACGGATACAGATCTGAGTAAAGTTATAAGAGGACTGGGGGTGGAGACACCTGGGTGGCTCAGTCGGTTAAGTGTCCAATTCTGGGCTTAGGCTCAGGTCATGATCCCATGGTTTGTGGGTTTGAGCCCCACATCAGACTCCACGCTGACAGAGTGGAGCCTGCTAGGGATTCTCTCTCCCCCCCCCCCGCCCCTCCCCCACTTGTGCTATCTCTCTCTCTCTCTCTCTCTCTCTCTCTCTCTCTCTCTGTCAAAATAAATAAACTTAAAAACATTTAAAAAGAAAAAGCGGACTGGGGTGCCTGGGTGACTCAGTCAGTTAAACCTTCGACTTCAGCTCAGGTCACGATCACATGGTTTGTGAATTTGAGTACTGCATCAGTCTCTCCACTGACAATACGGAGCCTTCTTGGGATTCTCTCTCTGCCTCTCTCTCGCTCTCGCTCTCGCTCCCTCTCTCTCTCTCTCTCTCAAAATAAACAAGAAAACTTTAAAAACAAACTTATAAGAGGGACTAATTGTGGAATTAAAGAAAAGTTACTTCTATAACTTTGCAAGGGATCTTAAATACTTTATTCTCTACAGTATTAGACAGTAAAGAAATGAATGTCACCTCTGTTTACTTTGCTACTACCACAATTTTAAGTCAAAGGGGCTCAGACAAAATTCCAAAGAATTTTTCTACTCTGGTTGAAATGGATTGATTCTGAATGAGCAACTCCTCTCCTAGACACCAACTTGTCATTCTTCCCTTCACAGCTATGTATGCAACATGAGTTTAAAGGCAACACAGAAGATCTATAGCCAAAGCATTCTTTCTTTTAGCATTAATATGAAGCTAACATATAAATGCATAAAGTCTCAAAGTTTAGTAACATCTGATTCAGTAAATCACCGAGCAAACATCTAACACAATTCAAGAAGTGCTGTACGGAATGGCTTATGGCAAACTCTGGCTTCAGCTGCTCTAACCTGAGAGGCAGGGGAGTCAGAGATGGCTGCTTTAGGAGCTCGCCCTGGGCTCAAGGACAGCTAGTCAACAGTGATGAGTCATGATGACAGGTGCTAGAAATTTTAAATCAACAAAGGAAACTTAGTTTGTCACCAGTAGAAGGAGAAGTTCTGGAAGATCTGGCTAAGCCCTTGTACCCAAATTCCTTCTCTCCCGCTCCTTTCTTCTTTTTCCTCTCTTGGCTTACTCATTTGTTTACATGGATTAGTGAGATATTAACTAAGTAAGAGTTCATAGATATAGTAACAAGAAAGAAGATAATGACTGAAGTTTGAAAAACACTGGTTTAATGCTACCCTTCAAAACTTGCAAATGGAATATCACTGCAGATCCAGTAAGATACTGGACACTTTCTTTGTAAGTGTATACATTCTGTTTGAAAGTATAGATATCAATTGAATCTAAAGTTAAACTTGAATAATAATGAGGCAAAAATAATTGCTGTTGCTAGTTTTTAAAGAATAAAGTGGTGAGATTTCCATTGGAAGAATTTTAATTGATTATAATAGCATATATGCATATCTGTGACCTCAGTATAAATTACAGGAAGGATTGCCAATCAATGAAAAAGAGCTGAATAAGTTAATAATCATGTGGGCAAAATGAATAATTTTTGCAAGAAATAGAAACAAGCTTATTCTCTTACACTTCAAGCTGAAATATATCCTGAATAGATCCAAGGTTTAATCAAACAACAACAAAACCCTGAAAGAACGTACAGATTAATATGAAAAATCCCATTTTTGGTCATTAACAAAGCACTTTAAACACAGCTTCTGTGAGGAGCAGCTATTGAGAAGATCAGGGGTATTGGAATCAAGAAAAGAGTGCTACCCTATATGACAAAGATCAAGTAGAGACAAAAGAATTTAGTAAAAGGCTGAATATGCAATACCCCAAATTTGATATTTATGTTCCATTTGATTCAAAAATTAGACTAATATGGCTTACAAAGTTATATATGATAGAGCAAGATAAAATAATTTAAAAATAAATAAAAGGGTAAAGGAAAAATAACTATAATTGTATAATATTATATAGAATAGTAAACTATTTTATATTACTATATGTTCTAAGTCATGTTTTAAATTTAGATACACTTTCTAAAAGTATTGCTGTGGCTATAAGGTTCCCAAAGCAAGTAGGAAGGCTGCACATGGTCATCCATGGAATTTCCATAAAATCACATCATTAGCTTCAAATTTAGAATTTTTTTATAGATTAGAAAAGACTAATTAGAGGATATAATAGCCAGAGTTTTAATGGTAGTCGCAATTGTAATAGTGACAAAAATTTTCAAGCTAGCACTCTTACTTTTTTTAAAGAATCAGAATATTCAACTACTGTGCAATGGATACTCAATAAACGGATATTAAATGATCAGTTAGCACCCACATTTTGAAACATATTTTGGCAGCATGGAAGAACTTTAAATAAGTTCATGTTCTGTCCCTGAATTCCACTTCTAGGAAAATGTCACAGGAAATGATTGTAGATGCAAACAAAGACTTACGCTCAAGGTAAATTACAGAACTATACTGGTAAGAAATTGGGAACAAATTACACGTTCAACAAAGGAAGAATTGTTATGTTACACCCATTTAATGGACTATTTCACAAGCATTAAAATAATGTGATCGTTTTTCAAAGATACAATGTTATGTTTAAAAGTCATAAAATACCCTATGATCTCAGCAAAATAATGACACAAACTAAATAATAGATACTTGGGTATGAATTCAGTGATTCTTTTTTCTTTAAGTTTTCCGATTTTTCCATTTTGTTTTCTATGGATGTATAGGTCTTTTTAAAGCAGTGAATATTTTCTTCTGTTTTGAAGAACTTTTCTGCGAATGGGAGAAGAGGCATGCCACACAGGAGATGGGTTTTTGTTGGTTCGCTGGGATTGGGTGAGTGTGCATGCATGTGCATGTGCGTGCCTGTGTGTTTTAGATAGGAAAGATGGCAGTTTGTGCTAAGGGAGTGAAACATTCTGAAAACATGTCAAATGGGGTTAATCAAAAGATCAGTCCTGGCCTCACTGCTGATAGAAGGGGATGGGATTAGGTTAGGCTAGAGAGATGAACCTTGAGGAAGGAAATAAGCGAGGGTGCACAGATACAGAAAAATTTAAGGAAAGGAACAAAATCTTAGGGTGGGACTGTTGGCCCAGAAATCTTGAGGGAAGCCAGTGAGGATGTCCAAGGGATTCCGAGAGGCAGGAGGGGTAAGCAGAAGGCCTTGAGGCTGGGGGTTGATGTTTTCCAGAGTCTAGTTTGTTGCTGTATTCCAGCAAACTGTCTTTTTATCAGTGAGTCAGGTGGTTTGTGAGCCATGCTGTATGAAATCTTAGAGGAGATGTCATATGACACATGAGACTTGCATGACTACTAACACTCCTAAGACTTGAAAAACAAGACTGGAGACAGAGGAGGTGAGCCTCCACTTAGAGTTTTAGGACTTGAATACAGGTGAGAACTTCAGAGGCAGGAAGGTCCTGATGGTGGCACGTAGGGACACAATTACTGAAGCCCCTCGTTGAGGAGAAGCATGCGTGAATGTAGTGGAGATCAGAACACTAAGGAACTCTGTGGTTTGGTTTTTGGGAATCCTCCATGTAGTTTGTTAACAAAAATGTTCTATGTCTTAGGCAATGTTTCCCAAACTCGCATTCCGTGGAGCAAGGCTCTGCAGTCATAAGAAATACTGAGGAACAACAGGACAAGAAAGTATTCCATGATCAGGTCATGCAGTGAAATGCTGGCTTCTAAAAAAGCAGGAAGAGTTGCTTATTCCGTATCTTCACGAATCTTTTATATACCACTGTGTTTTATGAATGTCTAATGAAGAGAATTTAGCATGGTTCTCAAATGCATTTAACTCGAGGAAACTTTTCTCCTAAAAACATTTTAACATCTCTTGAACTAACGTTCTGCAGGGAGGGGAAGGGAAAGTAGGAAGGAAGAGGAGAGAAGAGAAAAGAGAAGAAGCAGGATGTGGATTTACAAACACACACTGGCCAAGGTGACGCCACCAGAGCCCTCCTCTCCTGGTCTTGTGTTTCCTGTCCCCTCCTGCCACCCACACACACTGCCCACTTCTGCACAGTGGACAGAAGCACTTCACAGGTCCCCTGTACAGTTTCTCAACAGCTACAAGTTCCCATCAATGTTTCTGCTTGTTCATCATAGATTATTCCAGAATTTAATGGGATAATTCAAAGTTTTCTCATTTTTTTAATGTTTATTTTTGAGAGAGAGACAGAGTGTGAGTGGGGGAGGGACGGAGAGAGAGGGAGACACAGGATCCAAAGCAGGCTGCAGGCTCTGAGTTGTCAGCACAGGGTCTGACGTGGGGCTTGAACCCACAAACCGTGAGATCATGACTTGAGCCAAGTTGGTTGTTCAACCGACTGAGCCCCCCAGGCACCCCAAAGATTTCTCATTTTTTACTAGCAGTCTCAGTATATTCTGTTTTCCAAAAAATTTTTTAAAAATTTCTTTAATACGTATTGAACTTCACTAACTGCTTTTGGGCATTTATCAAAGTAACAATTTTTTCATGTGTCTGTTAGTCATCTGGATGTCTTCTTTGGAAAAGTGTCTATTCATGTCTTCTGCACATTTCTTAACCGGATTATTTGTGGTTTTTTGGGTGTTGCCTTTGAAAAGTTCTTAATAAATTTTGGATACTAACCCCTTTATCTGGTATGTCCTTTGCAAATAACATGAAAAGATGCCCAACATCACTCATCATCAGGGAAATTCAAATCAAAACCATGATGAGATACCACCTCACAGCTGTCAGAATGGCTAACATTAACAACACAAGAAACAATAGATGTTGGTGAGGATACAGAGAAAGGGGAATACTTTTGCACTGTTGGTGGAAATGCAAACTGGTGCAGCCACTCTGGAGAAAAGTATGGAGGTTCTTCAAACCCTATGATCCAGCATTGTGGTACTAGGTATTTACACAAAGGATAAAAAAATACAGAGTCAAAGGAGTACGTGCACCCCAATGTTTATAGCAGCATTATCAACAACAGCCAAACTATGGAAGGAGCCCAAGTGTCCATCAGCTGATGAATGGATAAAGAAGAAGTGGTATATAAATACAATGGAATATTACTCAGCCATCAAAAAAAGTAACTCTCGCTATCTGAATGACATGGATAGAGCTAAAATATATTATGCTAAGCAAAATAAGTCAGTCAGAGAAAGACAAATGCCATATGATTTCACTCATATGCAGAATTTAGGAAACAAAACAGATGAACTTATGGGAAGGGGGGGAAAAAAGATGGAGGGAAACAAACCATAAAAGACTCTTAACTACAGAGAACAAACTAAGGGTTGATGGAGAGCGGTGGGTGAGGGATGGGCTAGGTGGGTGATGGGTATTAAGAAGGGCACTTGTTATGATGAACTCTAGGTGTTATATGTAAGTGATGAATTACTGAATTCTACTTCTGAAACCACGATTACTAATATTAGTAATTAAAAAATAATTTAAATAAAAATTTGGAAAAAAAATAAAATGCAAAAAAAAATAAAGTAACAAATTTCCTTTTCATCTGTGAATTACAGTCATTGATTTCTATCTACTATTGAACCTTCTTGACATTTCTTGGTAAACTCTAATTTGGGTGGTGATGCATTCTTTAGTATGTTTTTTAAAATATGCCAATAGGTTAAGTGTGGCTAATTTTTCATTTAGAAGGTTTTTCTTCTGTGCTCATAAAACTGACCTATATATTTACTTTCTTACACTGTTTTTGTCTATTTTGTTATTAGAGCCATGCTGGCCATATGAAGTTGAGTAGAGTGGCTTCCTACCATCATCTGTGCTCTGGAATTAAATATATATATATATATATATATATATATATATATATATATATATATATATCATATAGGAATTATGAGTCCCTGAAGGTTGGTGTAGCTTATGCAAAAGTACCTGGGCCTGGTGCTTTTTGATAACATTTTACTTTTTTCTAGATTGGTTTATTGACATCAGCCTTCTACATCATCTTCAGACAAATTTGTAAATTTTATTTTCCTAGAAAATTATTCATTCCAACGTATTTTCAAACGTATTGAAATAAAGTTGTACATCAGTTACAATTTTCAAAGACATTTGTTCTTTAAAAAAGTAAAATATGTACTTGGTACAATCAAATCATTAAAAGGGGCATATATGGTAGACAATGTGCCCCTCTTCCCCCTACTTACAGTTTCCATTTCTCCCTGCAACTCACAGGCTATCAGTTTTATAAGTTTCTTATTGGATCTCCATGTAGAGATAGTTTATGCGTGTGTGTGTGTGTGTGTGTGTGTGTGTGTAGACTTGCAGATATCTTCTTTTTAAAATTACAGAGGTGAACATATTATATACATTGTTCTGCACCTTAATCTTTTCATTTATTTTTTGAAGATAGTTACATATCAGAGCTTACAGAAGTGTGCTTTTTAATGGAAACAAAATATGGCAACTACTGTACCATGATTTATTCAGTCTGTCCTCTTATTTTCAGTCTTTAGTTCTTTAATTAATAGCAGAATCTCTTATTCTCCATTTATATTAACTAATGGGGTTCTTACAAAATAAGAATAAATGAGATTAATACATTTTACATGTTAATGAGGAACCCCACCTCCTCAAAGCTGTTACCCAAGACAATGAAGTAACACGGGCACAGGGCAGAAATTGACTCCAGAGGGTCACTGGCATATCCTACCCACAGTAGCAACTAAACTACTATAGATATAGAATGAAGGCCTTGACTAAACAGACAATCTATGGATACACAATTAGTTGGAGCAAGAGAATTTAGTAAGTCATAGGCACCACCTTCTGACTACATTCAAGGAGTTCATCAGTCTGTTTGCCCGTGCCAGGTCCATCCCCCACATACTTCCTAAGTGCCAGTCATGGCACTGGGTGGGTACTGTAGATAACAGAAAAGGAACAAAAGCTCTACTTTGGGTTTCACAGTCCTGACATTGTTTTGCATCAGTCCTATTCTCTACTATTGCTCGCGGGAATAAAGGAGAAGGAAAAACAAAGAAAGGATGGGTAGCGTGAAAGTATCTGTGATGGAGTGTATAATGTTAAGGGTAAGAGACCTGTGTGGAAAGACATGTTTTCATTGTTTGACCCTCTGGTGATTGAAAATCAATGCTGTAACTGAAACAAAGTTGATATAATTGTCCCATTATTCCACATTGCTTATAGTTTTACTGGAAGATTAATAGGAATTTTTGATGCACACATATGTCCACTTGGATCCCATATGCGCAGAATATGGCAGCAGAGTAGACCTTTCTAGGTGTGCTAGTGAACAGAGATGTGAAAGCAATTTGCCTGACCACTGCCTGGGTTCTTGAAGGTGTGTATTTAGTCCAAAATGATGCTTAAGTTCATTGTGTCTCATCTTCTCATCAGCAAAAATAATACTTTTGCACCATTTACTTTTATTTTAGATGCATCTGGATTGCTATACTTTCTACTTTGGAAAAGAGTTCACATTGTGAATCATTCCCTGAATTATTCCATAGGCTGACTTACACCAAGTTTAGAATTCAGAATTTTTTGAACATTATTAGGTTGCCCAGTTAAATAAAATGTGGGTTTCTTTGCACAGATTCTACCATAATTTAGAAATTCACAATTCATCATATGCTTCTGATTCACTTCCACCTCAATCATCAAAATATAATCATGTAATAGACATCTGATCTTAGGATACTTTTTAAAATTTAAAGCCTTTTAGAAGCAGTAAACATCATTTTGTCAGTGGCAAGGCAGCTAAAACACCAAAGAATTTAGATTTGATTCTGAAATTTGAACTGTAGCTAAAATAGCCCAGCAAGTTCTTCCATCCGTTCCTGAACCATGCTTACTGCCCTTCTAACTAAGTGAGGTTTTCCATTATTTTTAATTGAACAGGGCCCCAGTAATGTTTCCAATCCCACAATGAGTAAACACAAAGAACGAGGTGGACTCCACCCTTTCAGAGAATGGTTTTGCCTTATACCACAAACATGGCAAGCTTGAAGACCTTAGAATAACATCTGTTTGAGAACCGCAGGTTGCTAACAAATAAATAGTTAAGACCCAATTACTTTGGTATCTCCACAGAAACAGTAATAGGTACATCAAGTCTCTCCCTCAACTGTGGCTCAGTCCAGACCGCCGAGCAAATCTCCATTGTCCTGGAGATGAAGGGAACAGAGAAATGGCCAACAACAATGTCACTAATATATGACATTTTATTCCAAGCACAATAGGCAACTGGAACAATTCTTGTACTCTAAAATCTTGCCCTGGACCTAAAACACAAAACAAATTTTCATCATTAAATACTATAATTTTGCATTATCTCCAAGTACAAGTGGAGAGTCTGGAGGGAGAGAGGAAGAGAGAGAGAGAGAAAGAGAGAGAGAGATGACTAAATCACACTTTCCTAAGATTCCAGATGATGTGACAATGGTACAACCAAATCCTGTGTGAAATCCAGAAACCAGTGCCACTGAGAATCTTCACTTACAATTCCTAGTATACAATAGTCACCCAATTAAAACAAACATAAACTGACCTCCTCTCTCATGGGCTGATCATACTGAGTCCCCTGGAAGCAAAGGAGGACTGGATTCTCCTGTGCTAGATCCAGCTGTTCCTAGGTGTCTCTGATGTGTCAGAGCTCTACTTTAAGAAGTGTGAGAGCTGTCTGTCTGCGAGGAAGTATTTCCCAAATTCTCACAGTAGATGTGCCTCTCCAGAGATGCTTGACAGTTACTGTTCTCTGTAAGCATCTCTGTTCTCAAATTTAATTTGGAAGTCATATGCATGTATTTAATTAATTCTATGAATAATCTTTAAAGACAGAGCAGTTACAAAGCATGCAAGAGGCAAGGGGAAACTTTCTATAAGGATTTTCCTTAAATCAGTCAATCGTACAAGCAATAGCCTCATCTATTTTCCCCCTTAGTCCTCTCTAAACAATTTCTCTTCATGGCCCATGATTCCATGACTTAAGATATGTTTGGCACCCAAAATACTTTGGGTCAAGAGAATTTACTTTCTTGGCCTATGGATAGCTTGGCTTATGGATAGTTTCCAGTCGAGGTCACGTCAGGTGCCCAGCATATTTTCTCTGAGGTTAGGGAGCACTGGAATTGTCCCTGACATCTACCAGAAGCTCTGGGTCCATCAGACAGCATCGTTGAGCCTAAAGAGAGCACTGTGGTACGTCCACGAATTTATGTGATTTACTTCCCACAGAAACAGTCAATCGGCAGGGACTACAAATAGTTCCTAGTCTCTAATTTCACTAATGTAGACCCACAATTTTAGTATAAAATCATAAATGGCTGTTTAACACCAGCAAATACAAAGTGAGCTTGTATTAACAACGTAGATGTTATTTTCAACCTTGGGCCCTATTGCTGACTGTGTTTGTGCTACTTTACCGTCGTTTTAACTATCCTGGGCTAAGGGTTTTTCTTTTCTTTTCTCTCCTGTTCCTTCCCCCACCCTCAACTTTTCTGGCTACATTTAAAATTTGATTGATTTATGGTGCTTTTTTAAAAATTGCTTGTGTAGTTTGGTTGAGGTATAGATAGTTGTCCTCTTTTATTGGTGTATTTAATTGGTCGTTCCCATGGTAACATTTTTAGTACATTTTTTTTAGAAGGTTGAAGGATGCTTTGGGGCTTTTGTGTGGTGGTCTGTTAATCTTCAACAGACCCTAACAGGATTCCTTTGTGCCTTTTCCTCCTCTTTTGAGTGACTTGACTTCCTTAACCCTTCTGAGGCTAAGTGCCATTGTTCCTTTCTTTTCTTCTATTTTTTTTAAGCAGGCTTCACACTTAGCACAGAGCCCAACGTGGGGCTTGAACTCACATTCCCTGAGATTCAGACCTGAGCTGAGATCAAGGGTTGGATGCCTAACTGACTGAGCCACCCAGGTGCCCCTGAGTCCAGTTGTGTGTAAACACCACCATCTGTACACAATGGTTGTCTGACAGGAGCTGCAGTGTGGTGGCCAGTCTGTAACCACAGAATCATGATCATGAGAGATTCAAAACAGAAGCTATAAAGAGGCATCTGAAACTTTCATGCTGTAATAATGAAGTTTATACAACACAATGTGGTTGGCTATTTATTTTATATTTGGTCGTCAATAAAGGATGTGCAGCTTTCTTATTTATTCTTTTATAGATTCTTTTTCTTTTCTTTTCTTTCCTTTTCTTTTCTTTTCTTTTCTTTTCTTTTCTTTTCTTTTCTTTTCTTTTCTTTTCTTTTCTTTTCTTTTCTTTTCTTCTCTTTTCTTTTCCTTTTTACCTAATTGCTATTGAGTGACTATTCTCAGTCAGCTGCTTTCTGAGAGAGTTAGTTAGGTCTTGTATGTTTAAAGGATGCTATGAGGCAGAAGAAATGAAATAATTTATGAAACACATAGAGATGTTTGTTCACTTAAACATATCCAATCAGCAAAGGATGGCTCTGAAATCTGGTAACAAGTATAATGACCTTTGAAAATAATAAGTTTATGGGACACCTGGGTGGCTCTGTCAGTTAAGCGTCCAACTCTTGATTTCGGATCAGGTCATGATCTCACAGTTTGTGGGTTTGAGCCCTGCGTCAGGCTCTGCGCTGACAGCATGCGGAGCCTGCTTGAGATTCCCTCTCTCTTGCTCTCTCTGCCCTTCCCCTGCTTGTGCTCTCTCTCTCTCTCTCAAAATAAATAAATAAACCATGAAAAAATATTAAAAAAAAAAAGTAAATACAAGTTTCATGGTATAACCTCTTTGGAAGATTCTTTGGTGGTTTCCTACAAAACTAAACAAATTCTTACCATACAATCCAGCAATTGTGCTCCTTGGGATTTACCCAGAGGAGCTGAAAACTTTTGTCCACACAAAACCTGGCATGCTTATGGATGTTTAGAACAGCTTTATTCATAATTGCCAAAACATGGAAGCCAATAAGATGTCTATCAGCAGATGAGTGGATAAATAAACCATGGTACATTCAGGTAATGGAATATGATTCAGGGTCAAAAAGAAATGAGCCACGAAGTCATGAGATGACATGGAGGAATCCTAAATGCATATTACAAAGTGAAGGAAAAAAAACAACCTGTAAAGGCTACATCCTGTATGATTTCAACTACATGACATGCGGGAAGAGGTAAAAACTAGAGACAGATCAATCCTTGTCAGGGGTTTGTGTGGGAGGAGAGATGAATAGTGAGATCACAGAGCATTTTTAGGACAGTGAAAATACTCTGCATGATATTATTATAATGGATACATGTCATTATACATTTGTCTGAACTTGTAGAAAGTACACCACCAAAAGTGAACCCTAAGATAAACTATGGCCTTAGAGTGATTCTGATGTGTCGATCACTGTGGGTTCATGCTTGGTAAAAAAATGTGCCACTCTGGTGAGTGATGTTGATGATGGAGGAGGCTGTGCTTGTGTGGGGACAGCAGGTACACAGAAATCTCTGTACCTTCCTCTCAATTATGTTGTTAACCTAAAATGGCTCTAAAAAACCCAAAATCTTTAAAAACTGCAAATTTCAGATCTCAAGGTAATTCAAATGTGAAGTGTCTATTCATATGTATTTAAATGTTACTTGTTGAAATAATGGCATAGAAGAATTATATTTTTTGCTATTATTTTTAATAATAGTCATAAGCTAAAATATATACCATACCCATTCTAGGTTATAAAAGAACTTCTCATGGATTCTTTGTTAATCCTGATGCACTTAGAAGAGATCACACGTGACTCAAGATTCAAATGTGGCAATCATGCAACATATTCTAGCTCTCTGCTTTCTCTCTCCTTGATTTTAGTGAAGAAAAGGGCTGCAAAATACTGACCCAAGGAGGGTATCTATACTACTGTTTATACGTAATATAAACTCTCATTGCATGAAATGGAAAATTGCTAAAACAATTATCAAAATTATATGTTCTTATGTATCATCAAATAATCTATGCAAACAAAAGGAGACATTTTATTTTATTTTATGTTTTTTGAAAGGAGACATTTTAAATTAGGCATTGCTTTAGTCAATTTCAGTGGGAGGACTAGTTGTTCAGATATTTGTCCTTCCAGTAATGCAAGGATCTTATAATGGATTATAGGATCTCCAAATGGTTTTATAGCAATAGCATTTTTTCAGAATAATTATATTGTCAGAAATCATATATCAAAATTAAAGGATGTGGAACTGAAATAGAGCTGATACCTGGCAGAAAACTGTGATAGGAAAAGAACCGTCCCTTATCCTTCTTTATATTCCTTAGGCATGCACATTCCATCTGGCAGGGTGAGTGCCGGGCCTGTGCTAAGCATTTTGTATGCATCGTTGCTTTCGAGATGTCAAGGAGGCCAGCACAAGGACTGAGTATGTGGGAGTTGGGTTCAGACGGCACTCAGGTTGAATCCTGCTTCTGCTAATTACTATCTGTGTCCAAATGGGAAAATTACCTAGTTTTTGTGGATCTCAGTTTCCTCATCTGTACAATGGGGACAATAATAGCGTCTACTTCATTGGGTTCTTTTGAGGCACGAAGGACAGAAGTATGACTTGAGAAGGTTACTTGTGTTTAACTTTAGTATTTCTGAGTCTCATAGTAGCAAGGAGAAATAAAGGACGGAATGACAATGTAAATGGTATACAACAAGGTGTTTTCTCTATGAAAAAGTGCTTTTATGAACTGGGACCAGAGAAACACTTTTCCTATTTAGGTTATAAAATTAAATAATTATAATAGAACCTGGGGAGAAAAGCACTAGGACCCCAAATACAAGTTTGCAATAGAGAACCTTACTTAATGTAGCATTTACTCTTTGGAATTTTGCCCAGTCACTAATTTACTATTCATACTAAGATTCTTATATAGTATGGAGGTCCTAGTATGTATTCATAATGCCAGAGATTAAATCCTGTATCATTATAAGGAGGACTATTAGCTCTCAACTAATTCCAATAGATGCTGCCATCTGATGATATGGCTCTGCATTGTTTTCTTGAATCACAGAAAGACAAAATTATTAGCATATAGTTCAGTCTCAGCACAAGTTAGCAAAGATGAAAGGTTAGCATTTGGTATAGAGATTTGGATAAATTTATACAATCAGCAGGTGTTTGTATATTGAACACTTAGAAAAATGCACACATGTCCTCCATTAAGAATTAAATGCTGAAAATCTCTTTTGTCATTTGCTTTTGACATCAAGAAGACACTGTAAATGTTTTTAGTATAAAAATATATTATAAAAGAATATTGTAGGCACATTAGAGGAAATTTTTAAGTCTATAAAAAAATTAAAATTATCCTTAGTGCACTAATCTTAGTTCCTATTTACTTTAGACCTTGTTTAGGTTCAAGATAGAATCATGTGGTAATTCTCTTATAAAATTGACATTTTACACTCAATATACTATAAACTTTCTGTATCATTATATGTTCTCCTAGAACCATATTATAAGTAGTTACACCTAATTACTTTTTATGAAACACTTTGTTTCACTGTCAATACCTTAATTATTTGTATTGAGTGATTCCTCTTTTGTTTTAAATATTTCACCACTAGAAACAAACTCTTATAGCTAAACCTTTATACTAATTTATCATTGCTCAGTTTGCATAAGTTTTTGCAAGTTAAATAGGCAAGTTACAGGGTATGTAGATTTCCTTGGCTTCTGCTATATGGTGTTATATATGCAATTATTAAGTACAAATAGTTCATAATTTGAGAATTCTTTTTCTCATTAGTACTACCATAGATGTTTTGCTTATAAGTTTTGGTTGGCATAAAATATCCAAGGGGAAAGAAACCACTCATTAGCTTTTTAGCCCCATAGTGTGGTATCTTCTGAAAGGCAAAAGGGTGTACAAGAGACCCCACTTTACTAGGGGAAGATACAAGAGAAAACCCAGTGTGAAAGCCTCATAAGGCATTGGCTTACAAAACTGAATGCCTCGCTGCCTCCACACAAAAACAGGGGTTTTAACAAATAACATTCTCCACGTAATCAATTCTTCCCAAACTGTACTTTTCTCAGTAGTTAAGGAAATAATCCAGAGACCCCAACTGTGTGCATGATATTTTCTCCCTCCCAGTGCCTCACGGGCACAAATGCAATGTCTAGAGGAACTGAGCTACGTTGGGTTTCGAATATATATTCAGGAAGTGACTAAGAAGAATACTTGACAGCCTGCACGTGACAGTCCTTGGAAGGCCTGGGGAATAGGAGAGGGAGCATCTCATGATTGTGAATTGTGTGGGATGAGGGACTGTAAATAGACTTTGAAGAGTAGTGTTTATTTTGGCAGAAAGATTGCTAACAAGAAGGGTCATAATATCATGAACTTATATGACCATGGCAAGACATCACATTTAACTACCTGGTCCTGGGTTTTTGAGCATGAGTGTGCACACATCTCAGTTTAGAAATAAATTGATATGTGTGGGCTGAAGTTTTAACAGACCCCATCCGTTGGGGTTAAAAATCATCTGCTCCCAGCAAAATTCAACTTTCTGTTTTCTTTCTTTTTCTTTTTTTTCTTTTGGTGAGGGACAGAACAGGAGGAAAAGGGAAGGGAGACCAGCTTTAAATGACTTATAAAAAGACTCAGAAAAAAAACTTTCTGGACATCAAAAAGCTCTTACAAAACAGGCTTTTAATGATTTAAGTGTAAATGAATCAAAAACATATGGATAACATTTTCTTTTAAAATACTCTTGGGTTTAAAAAATTAAGGGGAAAAGTAAATGGAAGAGAATGTTTTAGATTTGGTGGAGCAAAAAAACATTTTAGAAAATAGCCTGAGGAGTTTGAGACACCCCGGTAACATTTGGGGTTGTGCTCACGCTCAACCCTAACTGGAGGAAGAACGTTACATTGGCTTTAGTCCCTACATCCAGGAGCCCTACTCAGCAGCTACTCACACACGTGAGGTATGACAAGTAGAGCCACCTTCCATGATACACGCTTTGACGTTGAATCTGGGGAAGTGTGTCAGGGACTGATACTGAGGGAATGTAGGTTGCATTTGCAGACCTCGGATATTGGAAAATCCAACATGCAACTGCAAATTGCTACTGGGATGGAAGTAGATGTGATATAATCCACCTGGGGAGGAATGAGGCATATCTGAGGTCTTGTCACATAAGCATGAACCAGATTCCATATTCCTTTGAGTTTGCAAGCTCATACATCTTGGATGTAAAGTAATAAGACTTTATCGAAATATGTAAATCATTTTATTTCTGTTCCAGGTAATTCTTCTCCCTCCCTGCTTTGTTGAAGTATAATTGACAAATAAAATTCTAATATATTTAAAGTGTACAACACTATGGTTTGATATATGTATACACTGTGAAATGATTCCCACAATCGAGTTAATTAACACATCTATTACCTCACATAGCTGCTCTTTGTGTGTGTGTGTGTGTGAGAGAGAGAGAGAGAGAGAGAGAGAGAGAACACTTAAGATGGACTTCTTTAGCACATTTTAAGTAAACAATACAGTATTATTAACTATAGTCATCATTCTGGGCATTAGATGCTCAAACTTACTTATTTTGTAATTGAAAGTTTGCACCATTTTACCAACCTCTCTCTCCCATGCCCCCTACCCCCAGCCCCTGACAACCATCATTCTATTCTCTGTTCATATGAATTCAGCTTTTTTTGATTCCACATATAAGTGAGATCACACAGTATTTGTCTTTGTCTGGCTGGCTTATATTACCTAGCATAATGTCCTCTGGGTTCATCCATGTTGTCACAAATGGCAAGATGTCCTTCTTTTTTTAAGGCTGAAAAACATTCCATTGTTTATATATACCACATTTCCTTTATCTGTTCATCCATCTACAGACATTTAGGTTGTGTCTGTACCTTGGCTATTGTGAATAATGTTGCAATGAACATGGGAATGCAGATATCTCTTCAAGATAAAGATTTAATTTCCTTTGGATATATATCCAGAAATGGAATTGTTGGATCATATTGTACTTCCATTTTTTTATTTGATTTTCACCCTTTATTTTTTTTTTAATTTTATTTAAATCCAACTTAGTTAACACATAGTGTAATAATGGTTTCAGGGGTAGAATTTAGTGATTCATCACTTACATATAACACTCAGTGCTCATCCCAACTTCCATTTTTAATTTTTTTGAGGAACTTCCATACTGTTTTCCATAGTGGGTATACTAATTTACAGTCTTACCAACAACAGTGTTTGAAGGTTTTCTTTTATCCACATCTTTGCCAACATTTGTTACCTCTTTTTGATAATAGACATCCTAACAGATGTGAGGTGGTATGTTATTGTAGTTTTAATTTACACTTTCCTGATGGTTAGTGACGTGGAGCACCGTTCATATACCAATTAGCCATTTGTATGTCTTCTTGGGAAAAATGTCTAATCTGTTTCTTTGTTCATTTTTTAATTGGGTGATTTGGGTGTTTTGTTGGCTTATTTTTGCTGTTGAGTTATAAGAGTTCCTTATATATTTTGAATATTAACTCCTTATTTCATACATGGTTTGCAAATATTTTCTCCCATTCCATAGGTTGCCTTTTAATTTTGTTGATTGTTTCCTTTGCTATACAGAAAGTTTAATGTAGTCCCACTTGTTTATTTTGGCTTTTGTTGCCTTTGCTTTTGGTGTCAGATCTAACACATCATGTCCAATACCAATGTCAAGGAACTTTTTCCCTGTTTTCTTTTTTTTTTTTTAATTTTTTTATGTTTATTCATTTTTGAAAGACAGAGACAGAGCACAAGCAGGGGTGGGGCAGAACGAGGGGGACACAGAATCCGAAGCAGGCTCCAGGCTCTGAGCTGTCAGCACAGAGCCTGACACGGGGCTCGAACTCAAGAACCGTGACATCATGACCTGACCCGAAATCGGATGCTCAACCGACTAAGCCACTCAGGTGTCCCTTCCCTGTTTTCTTATAGGAGATTCACATTTTCAGATCTTATGTTTAACTCTTTAATCAATTTTGAGTTGATTTTTGTGTCTGGTATATGAAAAGGATACAATTTCATTTCTTTTATAAGGATATCCAGTTTTCCCAGTACCATATATTGAAGGACTATCACTGCCCCATTGTTTATTCTTGGCACCTTTATTGGAATTAGTTGACCATATATATATGGATTTATTCCTGGACTTTCTATTCTGTTCTATTGATCTATGTGTCTGTTTTTATGAGATACCATGCTTTTTCTTTTTATTATTACTATAGCTTTGTAACATAGTTGATTTCAGCAGGTGAGATGCCCCCAGGATTACTCTTCTTACTCAAGATTGCCTTATCTATTTGGGTCTTTTTGTAGTTCCATACAGAGTTTATGATTATTTGTTCTATTTCGGGGAAAAAGGTCATCAGAATTTTGGTTGAGACTGTTTTGAATCTGTAGATTACCATGGGTAGAATGGACATTTTAACAATATTATTTATTTGAATCTATGAAGATGAGATAGTTTTCCATTTATTTATGTCTTCAATTCTTTTCATCAATTTTTTCTTCTTTTGTTTATAGATTTTTCACCTCTTCGGACACGTTTATTCCTAAGTATTTTATTCTTTTTGATGCTATTGTAAATGGAATTGCTTTCTCAATTTCTTTTTCAGAGAGTTTGTTGTCAGTGTATAGAAATGCAACTGATTTTTGCATGTTGATTTTGTATCCTACAACTTTAATGCATTTGTTTATCATTTCTAATAGTTTTTTTTCATGGATTCTTCAGGGTTTTCTATATATATTATCATGTCATCTTCAAACAGACAATTTTACCTTTTCCTTTCTGATCTTCTGGGACTAGAACTCCCCATACTATGTTGCATATAAGTTCTGAGTGTATATACTTTTGTCTCATCCTTGATCTTAGAGGAACAACTTTCAGCTTCTCAGCATTGAATATGATGTAAGCTATGTGCTCGTCACCAATGGGCTTTATTTTGTTGAATTACATTCTAACTATACCTGACTTATTGAGTCTTCATCATGAAAAGATGTTCATTTTTGTCAACTGTTTTTCTGCATTTATTGAGATGATCATACAATTTTTATTCTTCATTTTGTTAATGTGGTGTGCCACATTTATTGATTTGTGATTATTGAACTATCTATGCATCCTTAGAGTAAATCTCACTTGATCTTGGTGTATGATCTTTTTACTATGCTGTTGAATTCAGTTTGGTGATATTTTGTTGAGCAATTTTTGAATGTCTGCTCATCAGGGATATTGCTCTGCAATTCTTTCTTGTAGTGTCCTTGTCTGGTGTTGGTTATTCAAGTCATAAAATGATTTTATAAGTGTTTTCTCCTCCTCAATTTTTTGGAAGAGTTTGAAAATGATTGGTATTAATTCTTCCTTACATGTTTGGTGGAATTCACCACTGAAACCATTTAGTTCTGGATCTTTCTTCATTGGGATATTTTCGATTACTGATCCAATCCTCTCACTAACAGTCTGTTCATATTCCAACTGACTTCATAAGTCAGTTGGTAGATTATTTGACTCCAGGAATGTATCAATTTTCTCCAGGTTATCCAATTTGTTGGCATATAATTGTTCCTGGTAGTCTCTTATGATCCTTTCTGATCTGAACTATCAATGTAATGTCTCCTCTTTCATTTCTGATTTTATTTGAATCCTCTCTCTTCTGGCCTTAGTTCATCTAGTTAAATGTTTGTCAATTTTGTTTATCTTTTGATAGAACCAACTCAGTTTTCCTGATATTTTCTATTATCTATTTCATTTATTTCTGCTCTTTGTTATTCATTTCCTTCTACTAACTTAAAGCTTAGTTCTTCTTTTCTAGTTTCTTGAGATGTAAAGTTAAATGACTTGTTTGAGATCATTTTTTTTCTTAATGTAGGTGGATATCACTATTAACTTCCCTCTTAGAACTGCTTTTGCTTCATTCCATCAGTTTTGTTATGTTGTATCTCAAGATATGTTTGGATTTCTCTTTAAACTTCTTCTTGGATCCATTGGTTGTTCAGAATATTGCTTAATCTCACATGTATACTTATCATTGTTATGTCCTCTTGATGAACTGACCCCTTTATCATTATATAATGATCTTCTTTGACTCTTGTTACAGTTCTTAACTTACAATCTATTTTTTGAGGTGTAAGTATGGCTGCTCCTGCTCTTTTTTGGTTTCCATTTGCATGGGATATGTTTTTCTACTCCTTCACCTTCAGCTTATGCGCGTCTTTAAAGCTGAGTAAGTTTCTTGTAGGCAGCATGTAGTTGGCTCTTGTTTTATTATCTATTCAGCCACACTGTATCCTTTGGTTAAAAATTTAATCCATTTATATGTAACTTAATTATTAATAGGTAAAGACTTTCTAATGCTATTTTATTAATTGTTTTCTGGATGTTTTGTAGTTCCTTTTACTTTTCTTTTTCTCTTGTTGTCTTCCTTGTGCACTGATGATTTTCTGAAGTGGCATGCTTTGATTCCCTTCTCTTTATCTGCTGTTGGTTTTTGTTTTGTGATATCCATGAGGCTTATGTGAGCACCTTATAACAGTCTATATTAAGTTGATAACAACCTAACTTCATACCAAATCTCTATTATTTTATTTCCCCTCTCAGCTTTGTTTTTGATATCACAATTTGCATCTTTTTATACTGCATATCCAGTAACAGATTATTGTAGTTAGAGTTCTTTCTCATGCATTTCTCCTTTAACCCTTGTATTAGAGTTAAGGATTCACACAGCATTATACTACAGTATTACAGTATTCTGAATTTGTATACTTAGCTTACCTGCATTTTTATATTCTCATGTTTTCATGTTACAAATTAGTGTCTTCTTCTTGTAATGTAGTTCTAGTAGTGATAAACTTCCTCAGCTTCCTTAACAAAACTATTTTCAATTCTTTCTGTGTCAATTGCAGATTCCCTTTTCTCTGGGGTTGGTTACTGGACAATTAGTGTGTTCCTTTGGCAATATCCTGTCTCCTTGATTTTTTTTCATGTTCCTTGAAGTCCTGTGTTGTTTTCTTTGTATCTGAAGAAGTAGTCGCATCTTCCATTCTTTACTGACTGACTTTAGGGGAAAAATACCTTCTGTCATCCCAGCTAGGGATTCTGAGTTTTTCTCAGGCCTTTTCTATCGGTATGCATGCTGCATACTTCTTGTTCCTTCTTGCAGGGAAGTTCTTAAGATTTTATGCTTTCTGTTCATTCTGTAAAGGAGGGTCGTATGCTGACATTCTCCCATTTTCTTTCCCTACGGTGATGCTGAATGCTCAAGTTTGTATGCTTTCTCTCAATGCTGCAGAGCCAGGCTGGCCTTCTGTGCATGCTCACAGGCTATCTGTAAAGGCCTGCACTCATCACTGGTGGGAGAGTGCGCAGTGAACCAGCTGTAGGGTGGGGGTAGTGTGTGTGAAGGGTGCAGAGCATCGGGGGTGACTGTGGGCCAGTGCAGGGGGGATCTTCAGGCAAGGCATCCCCCAGCAGTTGGCAACAGGCTCCCTGATGGAGCTCATAAGTCATCGGTAGGATTCAGCTCTCTTTCATATGTTCGAGCTCTGGTTGCTATTCTCCCTGCTCCTTCACACTCCTCAGCTATGGAGCTCACCTCGGTATTCTGGATGGTGCAAGAAAGAGCTGGGTCTCTTGGCAGCATCCCCTACAGCTGGGGAAGCTGGGAACTCATGCACACACTCTTCTGTTCCCCCAGGGGAGAAATCACAGGCCAAGATCTCTGGGCACTGAGCTCTGCCACCCTGGGGGAGGGATGATGTCAATAAAGTGAAACTGTCCTCTTCACCTCTTCAGTGGATCTAATCTCAGATGTTTTTGCTCCGACCATGTGCAGAAACTCCTCTGCTAGACTCCTGGACTTCCACAGAGATATTCTTTTCTTTGAACAATTATCAAAATCAGTGTTTGTCAGGGGAAAATATGGTAAAAACTTTTCTGCCATCTTGCTCAGTAATTTCTTGTTGACTCTTTTTCCACAGCATACAAAACAGCAATGGAATTAAATGGATCCTCTGAAGTTTGAGAAATTAACAAATGATAAATATACACTGGTGTCTATGTACTATTTTCACAAAAATTAAAATCCCGGAGTCTAGAAACCTGTGAAAGATAGCCAGAGGGCCCCACTATCCTCCCTGTACCATGTTCCCTGCTGCTGTGCAAAGGATTTGAGCCAGAGCAGCAAGCTGCCATCATCTTCAAGGGTTCAAGAACTCCCGCCCCTCAGGACGAGCAATCCCTCATATGCGTGGTCCTAACTGATTAGGGAAAATTTCATCCACAGACTTTGAGGATCTCCCTCCACAGTATTATTTTGATAAAACTATCTTTTCTTACTAGAGAGACTTGTGTTCACATTTGAAGTATCCTGCAGACTTACTGGTCATGTCTTTTCATGATTTGAAGGACAATGGACTAAACAAGTCCACTTTAGAATCAGTCTTTGGCTAGCATAGTTTATACCTAAAAATTCACCACTTACTACCAGCATTAGACAACGGAAATATCTGAATAGTCAGAATAACCTTTTATTCATTCAGGAGATGTCTTTGGTCCTTGGTGGGTTCCCAACTCAATTGATTTAGTTTAAGCAATATTTATGGAAACACACGAAATATTAGGACTAAAATGCCTGTTTTCATTCTCAGGCACGTCATAAATATTTGATGTTCTTTTCCTCCCCCTACACTGTTCTGTATCTCATAGAGAACTTCAGTCAGTGTATTTCTTTTCTCATTGACTGTCCATTGTAGTGATTTTTCTTTCTTGATCCATCCCAGATGAAACAGTGACATCCAGGACTATTGTTCTATGAACACGTTTAACCTCACCCTCTTCCCCACTTCATGTTCCTTCTTCCCCATCCCACTTCCTGTTATATCCTCCAGGAAAAATTTCAGATCCACATTTCATCTCCTCTTTCCTATTCCTAAACTGCTGCGTTCTGCTGAACAGAATCACATAATAGAGCAGATCGCCACCTCACTTCATCAATAGGCTTCAGCTTCAGCTGGGCCACCTTCAGCTTCGTTCACCAGTCCTTGAATCTGGCCTGAGCTGGCTCCCATTCTTGTCCCAGGGCCTCTTTCTTACCTTCGCCACTCCTGAGTCTTTTATTTGACCCCACAAGCCTTGTCCAGAACACCTGATTTTATGTCCTACTTTCATGTCATCGGGTGTGAAGTACCTCTGCCTCCTGCCCCTCCTTACCTCATAGAAATTCATCTCCATCTGTCCTTTCCCTGAATTTTGTATCCATGGTCAGAGAATACGATGCCCTGTCTCTTGTTCAATGCCAACATCTTCAGTGTTGCCCTTGATCTCATCTGTTTTCCTTTAAGACTATGATCGATCAAATATAGTATTTATTGTTTACCTTGAACCATCCCTTCTGTTTTGGCGTCTTTCCTTTGGCCTAAATAAATGTTTAAATCTTTGCACACTTGAAAAACAAAACAACCACAGCAGAAAAAAAAAAAAAAAAAAAAAAAGCCCTCCCTGGAATCATGCAAGCTCCGTGAGTGTTCCCTCTGGCATCCTGCCCTTTGCAGTGAGACTTCTTGTGAGACTCATGCAAGACTCTGCACTGCATGGACTCACCCTTTCCTTCTACAACTCCTCACACTGTATCATTCTCCAGCCCCTACTGGTTTTGGAAAGGTTGCCAAAGACCTTCTCTCTCAATGTATGATACCGCATCAGTGCTCTTCTTGCTGGGCCTCCTGGCCACATTTGATACCATGGAGCATTCATCCTACATGGAATCACTTGCCAGCATTGACTACCCTCACTGGTCCTCTGTGTCCCCTCTCTGTGCCATTCTTGGGACCCTCCTGCCTTACCACATAGATGGTTGCCTACTCTTTCCTCTTGATTTTCTGTTTTCCACCAGATTTTCTCTAGTGCCCCTTGCACTACCATCCGTTTGGATTTAACTGTCATTGGCTTGCCAGTAACATCCCATTCCATACTTGCTGACTCATCCCAACATTTATTCTCACATATCCAAATTTCTGCTTACTTTTCTGCCTCTTCTCATGCTAGTCACACCCTTCTCTTGTTTAAATTCTAATCGTCCTTCAGATTGGGATCTTGCACCCTCACTCCCAGGACACTTTCCCTGAAGCACCAGGTTGCCCTCTCCTGTCCTCCTCATCTGCATATGCATACTTCATTCACTGCTATCCCTATGTCCTACAGAACTTTCTGTCTTGTGTCCCCTCATCTCTCCACTCTGAACGTCCTTGAAGAACATGTATGCTGAGCTTGGTACCTCAATATCCAATAAGCTGCTTTTTTTTTTTGAGAAAATAGCAGTTTATTTCCTTAATTGATAAGGATTTGTATCACATATAATTTTTATAATCACAGAAAATTAAAATGTGAAAGAAATTAAATAGCTTAAAATTTGTCTTTTTGACTGTATTGTCTGTGCAAACTACATATGTATATCACAGGTATTATATATTATAATATGTATTATATATTATCTTTATATATAATATGTAACATACATAATATATAATATTTTATATATTATTTATATATTTTATAAATATAAACTTTATATGTTTCTATAATATATATTATTATAGAAATATATATTTCTATAATGTTTATGTAAATAAAATATATATTTATAAATTATATAAATTATATATCATATATTATATATTAAATATATATACTATATATAAATATTATATAGTATAGAAATATATATTTATATATTATTTATCTTATCTTTATAGATAATATGTAATATATGATATGTAATATAATATCTTTATATATAATATGTATCGTTATGTATAATATGTAATCTTATATATAATATGTATATATCTTAAATGTATTATATATTAAATATATATTATATAAATATTATATATATTATAGAAATATATATTTATATATCATTCATCTTATCTTTATATATAATATGTAACATATTTGAGACTTATTTCTCTTTACGTTTCTTCCTTCTCCTCTTCCAAAATGCTATTTCCTCAGAGACGCCTGTCATGACCAAATATTCCCAGCATGTTCATTCCCTAACCCTTCCCCTAACCTTACTCTTAAATGTCTACATTTAATGTTATACATTTATTTACAAACCAGTTATCTACATAGTTCTCATGAACATCTGAACTTGTAATTTTTTATTTTTTTTACGTGGTTGGTTTGGTTTTTACTCCTCGCTACTCACAAGGTAAGTACTTGTCTATCTTCTTCAGCCTCTCTTCAATATCTGTCATTATGCCTGTCACATAAGATAGCTCAACAAGTATTTACAGAATTAATAAAATGAATGAATGAATGAAGGGAGAGGAAGTTAGTGGGGGGCTAAGATTGTCCAGAGGCAAAAGTGAAGCATACTGAAAGAAGGTCAGGAAGTCAGTAGGCTTGGAAATCAACCTTACTGTAAAAAAGAAAAACAAAACAGTTCCACACAGATGTGTTCCTGGGTTAGCAAAGAGCTTAACTAGACTTTGTGTTGTTTATAAGAAACAGAGCCAAAATGAATCTAATCTTTTTTTTTTTTTTAAGTTTTCAAACTTTCTCTTTTTTATTTGGAAAAATACCCCATTGCACATGTTTGTTCCCAAATGGTGTCTAAACCAAGAAAACCCAAAGCCCTCCATATACCAGTGCCATGAAAATCCAGGAGGGCGGTTAATCCTGGGATTTGGTTCCTTCCTCATTTTGCTGACTGTACCCTGTACTTTTGCAGAGCTGACTCTCAACAGGCCAACACGGGCGGAGTGGAAGTTTCACAGGGGAATCATACAACTGCATTAACAGGTCAAAGTTACTGTGAAGAAGGTTTCAATGTCAGGCTAAGATATTTAGATTTGATCTTTCAGGAGATAGTATTTTCTAATGTTAGAATTCTATTGAAATCTCTGTATTAGAAAAAAAAATTGCTGGGATTCTAGATTGTAAATCTAATTTGAATTTTTGATAGATTAAGGATAAATAAACCTGTTAGGAGACTGGAGCTTTAATCCTTGTTTTAGGTAATAAAGATTAGTATTGCTCTGTTTATCTCTATCATCGCACAATGGATTACAAAATACAAAAAATAAATAGAGCTTAATGGAAAAAGAGAAGTAAATAATCAGAATCAGGGAGTAGTTAGTGTTAGAGAGTTCACATGGGTGGCAAAAGATACAGTAATTAGGCATAAGTATAATTCCTACCTGGCAATTACAGTTCAGCCATAAATTGGCTTTGGAGCTTCCTGGAAGCCAAAGTAAAATAGGAAACATAATCACTTACATAATTTATCTTGTACATACAGCAATAATACCTAATATTTACTGCATTCTAACTTTGTGCCAGACACCGTTTATATATATCCTTTACTTATAACCATCCCTCCACATATTCGAAGATCTCATGTTCTTCAGAGATAACTCTATTAACAAAGTCAGCTGATAAAGAGATCTTCTACAATGAGGAAGTGAAAATTTATGCTGAAAAGCATCTCCCTTTTTTTCTTTAGAGAATAATCAACCTAAATTAAACTTTTAAATTCTTGATTTAAGGCAGCCAGCCTGTTTCAACAAAGTTGCCAAATATTCTTAACCGAAAGGAAGCATTGCAAGATATGACAAACAGGAAAGCTAAACAAAAGTCAACAGTGTTGCAAATCATACATTTATGGGAGGAAACGCTCCAGCCCTGCAGCCAAGCCTGGAACTTAAACCTGCAAGACAGACCATGCTCTAACATCAACAGGGTAGTGTGCTGTGCGAAGCTCTATACCACGGTGCCAGCAGGACTTGGGCCTGGGTGTACAGGCGGCTGGTGAGTACAGGGGCCTGTAGTGGTGGCTTTCAGAGAGCCAGGGAGCATCCTAGCCCATTAGCTGTGTTGTCGCAGGCTGACAAAGGAGAAGAATGGTCACAGATTTGACACGAAACTCAAATCGCTCACTGGTCTGTTCGAAATGTGGCCCCTGGAAGCTAAACTGTAAGGTAACGCTATCCTCAACATCTTTGGAACCAATCAGTGGAGATTTTTCATAGCTTTTTCTTATAGCACACCTCCTTGTGTATGTCAAGTGTGACCCACGTTCCACACGGTAAAACCTGGACTATCCAGTGGGTCACCAGTTCAAATGCCCAAGGGGCAAAATGAAGTGCATGTTGCAATTTAGGAAAGTGGGCCCAATGACATGGGATCTTGTCATTTTCAAAAAAGAAATTGGAGATCCAGACTTGTAACTGAAATCTCCCAATTTTTAAATATTAGTAACTAATTCCAAAATATTTAATACCCTCTTCAGGCCAATGCAGTTGTCTGTGAATTACCCCCCGCCCCCACCCTGCCTCCAGTTTAAAAGTTTCCATAGGAAGGTAAACCTCTATAAATTAAATCCTTTTAACAGAACTTTTAATAAAGTTTGGGTAGCAAACCGGTGTGAGTGAGCTTGTCTGGTAAAGATTTCAGGCTTTTGTTCCTGATTAATGACAGACATGTGATCGCTTGTGCTGACAAGAGACGTGGCATTGTGCTGTGAAAATTGAAGAGGCCCCAGGATTTACCTGAACCAAGGCTGGCCATCTTCAAATGAGGTCAAGCTGAGAGAGTACCTGTAAATCAGGTTGGGGTTTCCTTTCAGCTAACAACGGGTCTGCCCCAGCCCACAAAGGGAAAAAGAACCCCGTAAGAGTTATGCCATAAGAACGTTTTACAGGAAGTGGACCTTAGCTAACTGTAGGAGGAGCTGGGAAGAGAAGATACAGAAGAGGCTGTTGAGAAATCAAAAAGGAAGTCCTTGCCAGCCCACAGGAAGCTACGGCACGGGGAGACAAGGTGGATCTCACAGGGAAATCTGAGAAGCCAAGCAGATCCCTTCAGGAAGGGACCATTTGCTGAAAGGTATAGGGAACTAGGATCCCCGTGTAACTTGCACCTCAGTGAGTCCACAGGCAAGCATCAGACAGGGCTAAAGCCTCTGCTTCTCAGTCTGATGTCTGAAGGAAGACCTGTCCATGGAAAGGAGGACACAGCAAGGTCAAGCTAGACACCTCACCCACCCCAGCCCCCAGGCACCTCTGCATATTTCTTTCCCATATCTAACCATACAAAGTCCTTCAGAATGTAATGGCTCCTGCTTCGACCATGGCTCCCAAATTTCACACAAGCTTCTCTTCTGACTGACTCTAACCTGGGACAACAGAAGGAAGGGGGCTGGGGGAAGTGATATTGCCTAGCTCAACCGGATCAACAAGAGAACAAAGCAGCATGGTGAGTGTGGGGACTTCAATTTCCACAAAATGGGCCATGATCATTTTGACTAGAATATTTCCAAAAGCATTCGATTCTGTGTTACAGAGAAAGTCTGTCCAAAAGGAAAGAGGAGTGGCAAGGCAGTTGGATAGCCTTGGGTTTGAATCTTTATTACTTTCTTGCTTTACGGCTTTAGGAGAGAAACTCAACCTTTTTGATTCAGTTCTTCCATCAGTAATGTGGGGCTTATGATACCAATATTAAAGTTTTGTCTTAAGATTAGACACAATGTTGTGTCTAACACACACAAAGTGTGTTTCATGGGGACAAAGACTATGTTTAGCTTATTCATCCTTGCAGTCTGGAAACCACACAAACTGTCTAACACCAAGTAAGCAAGCAATATGTTTAAATCACTATTATTATTGCTTATAATAACAATAAGAGGGACTCTTAAGCGCACATGAACATTTAAGAGGATGGATGGATTGCACAGCCAGTGAAGTTTTTCCTGATCTTTTTGGACGTTAACACAAACGAATTCTCTCAAAGGTCTGTTGTGTACTAGGACACATTTAGAATTAATTATTATCCTCATAGTTAAAAAGACTGGGATGGGGGCAGCATAGCAGATTCTATATGTAAGCAGTCTTTCATCCTTTGTCTAGAAAGCATACAGTCCTGTAATCTCCCTCAAGGTACATCGTCATTCTCATCAGCATTTAGCATCCTTGTCTCCCAGCAGAATCCAGCTTACATCCCGTAAGTGGAGGACAAGCATACTGACCACACACACTGCATCTTTCTCCTTGAACACATACACACGCTGGCCTTTGGTAAGAGGCAGGGCATGAATAGGAAAAAACAGAGATGCATTCCAAAAAGACATTAGCTAAACAAAAGTCAAGTCCACCAGGCGAAGTCATCAGGAAATCGGTTAACATATTTTCCCCCCATTCAACAAAAGATAGCAGGCACTTGTCTCAATATCTCCTTTCATCCCTGAAAGCTTTAAAATTGATTCATGGTTTCATAACTACAACAAAGTAACCTTGGATAGATTAAAATCAAGGCTTTTTTAAATTTGGATATCAACAGCAAGAATCCCACCCAGGTCTTGCTAAAAACGACTTTGGCTGACGTTATGAAATGCTTCCTCAAGCTCTTCTTCAGCCAAATGAGAAGTCGTCTGGAAAGGATTCATCCTTTTAGTGTACACAGAAGATCCTCTTCTTGGATCTATAAACTAAGTCTTTAAATTCCACTGTAATTACTCCAAAGACATAAATAGAGCCGATACTATTTCTGGCATCCCAGCTGGCCCTTTAGACAAGGTACACAGCATTTTCAAATAAAGCTTCCACAAAGTGTGTAGGTATTCTAGCAACAGACAGATGCCTGGAAATTCTAAAACGTAGTGTGTAAAAGAATGGCTTCCAAAAATTCTAGTGTGTAAGACAGGCCCCTTTCTTCATTTTAATTCTTGTACCAGTTGTTAGGATTGAGTTTCTTAGTAAGGACTGAAACCTATTCTGTTTTCAACCACTAACTTGGCTCTCTTTGAAAGTTCTGTATACTGAAACAATTCATTAAAATACTCATACATAAAGTTTTATTAAGGGGATATGTTATTGCTCTCAGACTTACTCTGTAGTTATTAACCAGTGCAATTTAAAAGCTTCATTTCAAAAGCCAGAGAGAGCCTCACAAAACCACCTCAGTGTTAATGTTAATGCCAACATCGTATCCCTTTTCAGTGTGAACACCGTCCATATCTGGAGTACTTCTCAGATTTGGACACGAATATTTTACTCTTGTTCTTTGCGAACACATTGGGCTTTCTTTTAAGAACAAACTTTTAGACTCCAAATCGTCCCATGCATTTTCTCTTTGTTGCTTTCAATCACATTTGTTTGCCTTCTGAAACTCACTAAAATCTGATTACAGATTACAGACATTATTGCTACCAAAAAAAAAAAAAAAATCAATTGGGTTAAATTCCAGAGCCTATGGTTGTTTGGAAACCTTGACTTAATAACAACAACAAAAGAGACCTGAGAGTTAACACTTTGTTCTTCCTTTATGATTTGCCTCTGCCTTAGTTTCTTTATCTACAAGATAATGGGTTGGGGCAGCCATTGTCTAAATCTTTCAACTTGGAAGACAGAGAATCTGGGGGAATTCATCGCTAGTCATTAGTACACAGAATATTGCCAGCTTGCTACCTGGTGGGTTCATGATAGCATTCTGGCCCCCTTGTGGTTGGACAGGGTCAAGTGACTGCTGTTGATTTAAGAAGTCAGGAGCATAAAAGACACGTGTCTTTTCTCTGCTAACAGCCTATCGCCACTGGAGAGGAGCTTCCTTCCCCTCTGCTATGGTGGCAAGCAATATTCCAGATAGTAACTATTCCTTCGATTTGGAGAAGCTTGGAGTAAGAATGCAAGGATAAGGAGAGGAGACCCTCTTGATTCTTCAGGGACATAAAGTGTGAGCAAGAATTAAGCCCTTGGCTGCAAGCCATTGAGCATTTGGAGCTGATACCACAGCATGGCCTTGTCTATCCTGACTGATAGGATTCATAATCTTTCCCAAATGAAGCCAAACTTTTTTCTTCCCTTTTTTCAAAAGAAGGATGGGTCATGGGAGCTGGATGAGTGTCAAAGCTTTATAATAACTCATGTCAGCAGATTTCTGTTTGGGAGTAGAATATTTGAAGAGATAGGCTATATCTTCAATTAACAAGGACGATGTTCTTCATACTTCACAAACACATGATAAAAAATTAATTTTGCATAATTACCACAAACATGCACTGCCTTTTCACATCCTTTCTTTAGGTCCTTTGTGAGCAAGGATCCCTTGGAATATGACTCTTGGGCAGAAGGCAAACCTTCAGCTTCAGAACATTATGAAGTGTGCTTTCTCACAGAGCTTTGGCCCATCTTCAGTTAACTTGACACAGTGCTATACTGCGTAAGAAAAGCCTTCAAAGGCACCCGGATCTGGTTCAGATCAGAGCTCTTAAACACCTATAGTATCTTCCGTAATTTATTCAACCTCTGTGAGCACCAATAACCTCTTCTGCAAAAAGGAGATAACATATCTTAATGTCCAGTACATAGGCTGGGTTGTTTTTGTTTTTGTTTTCTTTTATTTTTAATATTTATTTATTTTTGGGAGACAGAGAGACAGAGTGCAAGCAGGGGAGGGGCAGAGAGAGAGGAAGACATAGAATCTGAAGCAGGCTCCAGGCTCCAAGCTCTGAGCTGTCAGCACAGAGCCCGAGTGGGGCTAGAAACCATGAAGCGTGAGATTGTGACGTGGGCCGAAGTGGGACGCCTAACTGACTGAGCCACTCAGGCATCCATAGGCTGGGTTGTTCTTATTGACTACTCCACGGTCATTGGCTATACATGTTCATAAATTAAGCCTTGGATCCCAAGGAAAACCAAACACTGGGCACACAGAACAGTAGGCATGTTGTGGCAGGCAGACCCTAAGGTGCTCCCTACCCGCCTCAATTGTCCCCACCTCCCAGTGTGGGGGGGAGGGGGAGGGGTGAGTTCCCTCTTCCTGAGTGTAGGCAGGACCTGCAACTTGCTTTATCTAGAGAATATATTGGTAAATGTGATGAGATATCTCTCACATGGTTAGGTTCTGTTCTTATGACAGTCTGTCTTAACAGACTACAGCTGGACTTTCCTGTGGGCTTCATGAAGTGAGAGGCCATGTTGGAGAAAGGCATATGGCTAGGAGCCATGAAAGGCTGCTGGGAACTGAGGGTAGCCTGTAGCCAACAAACTGAAAAATCCAGGGCCCTCTGTCCTACACCTGCAAGGAAATAAATTCTACCAACAACCTGCCTGTGCTTGGGTTATGAGTTCTTCCCTAGCCAAGCTTCCGGAAGAGAATGCAGTATAGTCCATGCCTTCATTGTAGTCTTGTTAGGCGCTGAGCAATGGACCCAGATGAGCATGCCAGACAACCGACCCACATAAATTCTGAGATAATAAACACAACACTGTTTTAAGCTCCTAACTTTGTGGTAATTTGTTACACAGTAATAGAAAACTGATACACATGCCGAACTGGAAAATTTGGCTGTTTTGCATGTAAAGAAGGCCACTGGAATATTTTTAAAAATGATCAGTTGTTAAATTTTCTTCTTTTGGGGGGCACCTGACTGGCTTAGTTGGTTGAGTGTCTGACTTCGGCTCAGGTCATGATCTTGCGGTTGGTGAGTTCAAACTCCATGTTGGGCTCACCGCTGTTAGTGCAAACCCACTTCATATCCTCTGTCTGCCTCTCTCTTGCCCCTCCACTACTTGCACTCTCCCTCTCTCTCTCTCTCCCTCCATCTCTCTCAAAAATAAAATAAACATTAAAAACTTTTTTCCCTTCTTTTTGCTATCTCTTCCTTCCCAAATGCAATAAAATATTTGAGATTTCAGAGTTTTCATCTACAACCAGATGGTCATATACATGGCCCTTTAAATTTAGTTTGGATATTGTTTGTCAAGCTTTGGTTTATCAGTTTATTGATACTGGATCAAGTAGAGAGGCTGCTTTAAAAGTATTACTAACTTTAAAAATAAAATAGGCAGCTATTTTACCACCAAAATGAGTTAATGCGGGAACACCAGAGGAACTGCAGTTTGAGACATGCAAGCTATGGAAAACCACTGACAAGCCCAGAGAACAAAGGAGAGGAGCATACTTTAGAGAGAAAAGGAGGAAGCTGGTCCTCCAGCTGCTCAGCACCGAAGTCTATTGGAGGAAAGCAAGAGTTCAGGGCAGTCGTGGTTTCTCATTGGCTACGTGGTGGCAGTTTCTCATTGGCTACGGGCTATTTATGGGCAAGTAGAAAACTTCTCCAAGGCCATAAACTGAACTTCTTCCTGCCTGGGAATGTGAAGTAAGATGCCACAGAAAGTTTGTTCACGATAGCTTCCCCTCTAGGACTTCCCAACTCCATTTTAAGTAAGGTTTCTGTTTCTCATTTTCCCAGAATAAACTTTTTCTTTTTAAAATATTTCTGCAATAAAATGTTATAATCAAAAATCCTTTGTTATGGAAAAACTTGAGGATGTTTTCTGCTAAGAAGGGAAGTAAACAGTCATTGATTCACTAGCCCAGTCTTGCTCATCATTGAAGATGAAACTTGATGTCATTTAGTTTTGAATGTATTTCTCATGTTTCTCCCAAACAGAATCAACCCCTTTCTTCAAGTTCACAAAGCAGCTTAATTACAAAACATCTTACCTTGTGTTATAATTGCCAATTCCCATAAGCTATCTCTGTCACTAGTCCAAGAGTTAGCATACTAGATCATGCGCCAATCCTACATCCTGCCTATTTTTGTAAATAAAGTTTTATTGAAACAGGCCACGACTTTGCTTGTGCATTATCCTATGGATGTTTTCACAGTACAATGCAGAGTTGAGTAATCGCAACAAAGAGCTTATGCTCACAAGTCTAAGCTATTTACCATCTGGTCCATTACAAAAACGTTTAGTGACCTCCGCACTAGACCATAAACTTTTTGAGGTGATAGACTGTGTCTTGTTCATCTCTGAAGCCTCAGAAGCTAGCCCATCACAGACCTTAAATTCGTAACTGAGTGTATACAAAGATGCATCAAACACCTGAAATTCAAACCAACATTAGCATTTATCTTCCCACTAAATTAGACCTTTTCTAGAGAGACCCAGAGATTTTTGTTAAGACTGACTGCCATAGGAAAACATGCTTTGTGTTACCCTAAAAGCTGAAACGAATGGAGCTGGCTATTAGGGGACATTCCTACCCTTCATTAGAAGACTGTATTTAGACTAAATTGCCATTTATTAAACAATTTTCACATTAGTTACCAAGCTCATGTGCCTTTCAGGGGACAGTTACTCTGTTTTCAGATTCACTTAGGACTGATTTCCAAAATACTGCTGGTGTATTTGCTGTCCAAGAAACCTTTTAATTTTCGTTTGTAAACCTTTTTTGATGTTGCTCCCTTGTCAAAAACAGGAAGCCATTATTTTCTAGCAGTAAACAAGTTCAAAATCAAGATAGCCACTCAACTCCCCAAATCAAGACTGTGCTTTGTATGGATGAAAAAAACCCAACTTTCTCATCTTCACTGAGTGTATCAAAATTCTCAAGGGAAAGCCAAGAGCCTTAAAATTTTGTGGGAATCAAAGAATTTAAAGATTCTTCCTCCCTCCCTTGCCAGACTTGGTTCTTCTCCAAGCCCAGAGAAACCTTTCAAATCTCTTGTGCTTCATCCCTTCACTATTTCTGTCCCATGAGACTAGCCTGAATGCTTTCTCCTTCATTCCTTCACCCACAACCGTAATCCCATATGGGATGTATACAGTAACACTAGCCACCTAGAACAAAGCAGAACAAGATGTTTGCCGTGGATATCAAGTATCAAAAGGGACAATTAAATTGATACAAATCATCATTGCTTCCTGAATCACCATAGACCGCTGTATTTTAGAAGGCTACGGCAATTACGACAAAGCGTTACCTAAAGGTTTTGTAAATAAACGTATTAAACTCATATGAGAAGTTTAATGAGTAGGAAAGTGTTTCCTGGTTTCATCATGATGTTTAGAAAACTCTTCCAACTCACCTGATGAGTGCCTCAAGGAGAAAGAGACCCCAATCTCCCACGGGCCAGGAGGTGAGGCCTCTGACCCTTTCCTGGCCCCTGACGCTGTGCCCTGGGATTAGGGTCCCCCCCCCCAACACCACCATCACCTTCTAATCACCTACTCTTCCTCAGCAAGGAGGCTTTTCAGCTACACTGCAGCGAGCTTGGAAACAAAACAATAGGATCTGCACACAATGAGTTCTGTCTACAATTACCTACATGCCTACATATGCCCTCTTATTTAAATAAATGTTTCTATTTAATTTGGTGGGATGCTTAAAATTATCCTTTATCTAACAAAATATTAATGTCACAGGTTATAATTTTTTAAATGTCCTCGCCTGACAAAAGATAAAGTTGTCATTCTTTTATGTCATCCATTCTCCCAATTTAGAAACACTGATCCAGTAACACGAAGGATCTGAGGACTTAGAATCCTGAACAGTCTTTGACAGTGAGGACAGGAAGGGGTGCTGGTGAGCATTTATGGCACACGCAGGTCAATGACTTATCCAAGGTCACTCAGCTGGGTAGAGGCAGTGAATTACAACTCACATCACTGACTCTTGGCTAATGAGCCTCTTAATACTTCAGGCTGGTTGCTACAGAGCTACTGCGGGAACTCTTTTAAGAATGCGGTCAAACCCCATCTGTTGTTCAACCTTTCAGATTAGCCCAATCCCTTGTTATCTCTTTATTTTATATCTTTAACACATCTGCAGATGTTGGCATCCTCACTATTCTCTGAAAATTGCTTTGAAATGCATTGCATCTTCCTCCATAATTACGTTAGCACATGAACTACTTCTGAAGGCAAAGTCAGTAATAGAAGAGACTAGGAAAGAGCACTGAACGCTGTGGAAAGCTCAGAGAAGCACCAAAAACCAGCCTGGCAAGGACAGGACGTGGTTGAGGGGGTGAGGGCAGCAGTGATAAGGCAAACTAGAAGATGAAGGATGGGCTTTTGTTAACCAAAAGCAGAGGGAGGCCAGAGACCAGAGGACATCCTCAGAGGTCTGCACATGTGGCAGGGAGGACACTGGCAAAAGAGCTAAGGTAACGAAAGGGGCTTTTCACGAAGCGCTTGGGAAACCTCACGAGACCCAGTATTTACCGCAGGCTATTCTAATGCACAATAACCCCGCAAAACGTTCCAGAAAAGAAGAGGGGTGCTGGAGTTCAAATAAGTTTGGAATACAGCTTGTATTGATCATACACACTACAGCTGTGCACAAGGAAATCAGCTCAGGCCTTCTGGGACACTCCCCTTGCCCATGGCCGGCCGTCCTAATGTTAACATTCTCTGGAAGTCCTTGAGAAATGCAAAGACAGTCTTCAGAGGGCACTGATGTAACAACTAGATATTTCTAGACAGCATCTGTATTCTGAAACGGTAAATACCTGTGTGTATTTTTCTCACAAGTGTCCGAAGAACTGGAGTCACCAGTGATGCTGCATAAGGTCCTCGTGCCAGGTGCTCCCCACAAGTACCGAATCCGAATCCCCGGGGATGTGTTCCCAGCTTTGGGATTTTCCAGTAAGCTTCCCAGGTGTTTCCTGGGTTGGCGGGTTTGAGGCGCACGGACCCATTCCGGTGTCTGGAGGCAGGAGCATGCAGCGAGAACTGGCCAGGGCCCACGTGCAGTCACGATGCATTCACATCACCGGGCGCAGCCGCTCCTCCCTGGCAACCAGCACCTCGCCACACAGGTGTCCCTCCCGCCAGAGATGCCGCGTGACACAGGGTCACACTCACACTCCCAAGTCTGCCTTTTCTTTCCACTCCCTGCGGAGTTGGTTCTGGGTGTCAGCCCACTGCACGTGGCACTTTACGACAGCCTCTGTGACAGCAGGCACCATTCCCTGGGCCCCAGTGTTCCTCCCATCCTCACGTGCCCACTGTTCCCTTTTGGCTCCCGGGCTCGGATTGGGCACCACCCCTGCCCTCACGGAGTGGAGTTTATCTTGTCCCTTGTTTCATGGTTCACCATCATCGCCAGCCTGAGCAAAGCCTTCTCTGGTTTACTTATTTTTCCTCTGTGTTCCTCAGCCACGTCCAACCCCCACTCACAGCTCCTGCCCAGGCACCCTCTGTGCTGCATGTGGCCTTTAGTTTTTGTGTGTATTTTTGAAACACATATGCTGTTCTTTCTCATGAATGTATTATTAATGTGCACAAGTGATACTGTGTATAAACGGAAATCTACTTTCTACCTTTTCGCCGATATGGAGGTTTTCATGCTTGTTCCACGGTGCTGTGTGTAGATTTCATCCTTTCCTGCTGCTTTGCCTTACGACACCACATTTAGTCGCTTATTCCAAAGGGACAGTGTAACTGGAAACTTATTCTCTCGGTCACGTGGGTTCTCAGAGGCTCAAACACCCAGGTCTGAGTTTATCAGATCTGAACAAGATGGAAAAGGAATAACAGCTACTTAGGCGTGAAACACGCTTTTTAATTAATATGTACCACAATTGATATAACTTGTTAATATCTGAACCATGAGTGAAATTACGCAGGAGGTGGGGATCTGTTTGTGATGTCACCAAGGGGCTGGGATGAGGGATGACACCGTGTGTCTAAAGGTCAGAGATCAGAAAGAAATATGGCTGTTTCCTGATGGTACCAAGTTCACCCTATGTGGTAACCTAATTATAGGTCTGGTGGTCTATAAGTATGCACCATGGCCAACATCACATCTTTTATTTATTGCTCTGACATTATGGTGTATCTTAATATCTGGTGGGATGCAACATAGACCTTATCCTTTCAGATAAAATTTAAAATGAGCTTGTCAAACCCTCTCTCTATTCCCCCAATATCCTGCTGAAATTGTGCCTGGAATGTCACTGAATTTATGGATTAATTTGGTGGTTTTCAATTGAATCTTCCAATGGGAAGGCCTCCTATTCATAAATATTTATTGGGGTTTCTTTTAGATCTGCTCGTAGACTTATGGAAATGTCTCCACAAAGGACTTTAGTAAATCTTGGTAGATTAATTCCTAGATGTTCTGTAGATATTGATCTCATTTTAAATGATGTGCTATTTTTTGTTATATATTCTAGTTAGCTATGCTTATGTCTCTACCTCTTCTTCCCCTAGACTGGATGAGGTGATGTATCTGTGTTCACATTTTACCCTTGGTAAAACCCCACTATAGAAGTGATCACATGGGATGGGACATGCTTCCTGTTTAAGGTGTCTACTTACCTGAATAGACTGTGAACTTTTTGAGGGCAGGGATGTTCTCTTGTTCACTTTTGTACCCGCAGCAGCAAACACAGATATACACAGTTTTCAGTGTGTTTTGATTGTGCATACAAATGCATACAACCATTATGTTATGGTGATATGACTAAAAATGGAAATGCCATGCCCACTCTTGGATTCATCTGCTAGGTATGCAGTTCTGAGGTAGGCATTAATATCTATCTCTCCTTGTTTCTTTCTTCCTTTTATTCTGTTTGAAGGATTCTGTCAGGACAGTTCACTCTACTGTCTGGGTCTTTGTCCTACTAGATGGGGGAGAATTAATCAGTCACTCTCTCTTTTTCTTTCTCACCCTCCATCCCTATGTCATTACTGGATGACAACATGTGGTTCCAGAGACAGCTTCCTTATGGTGGATAAAGAAAGGGCATCTTGTTATAGAAATGGCCCAAGATGTCTTCCAGTCCTAAGGGATAACACGAAAAGTCATACTCCTATATTCTCTGCTTCTACGACACCCCCCTTCTCAATATAGTCTAGTAGTTGTCTAAATCCAAGTATTACTATTTTCCCATCAGCAAACCCAAATCAAGAAGTCAGAGTTATAGGAAGCCATTGGTAAAAATAACCCATTTTGTAGATGTTAACTGATGTTGCTCCTTGCATAGTCATTTGGCCATCTGTTTCTCATTATATCCTAGTTTTGTATATCCTAATTTCAAATTTGATGATGGTCCAGGATTCTGTATGTAATTAATTAAAATTTACAGAGTGAGGTATCAGGAAATAAATGAGCAAAGGGGAGGTAGGAAAGCACATAACAGTAATTGAGGAGGGCAAGCCTCTGATTTAATAAAATCTAGCTTCAGATCTCAGGTCTCCTAGGGATACTCCCAGCTGTCATAATTCTTAGGTCACTACCCTTGAGGAGAAACCAGACTGAGACCTTGAGTAAAAGGTCTAAAAAAACACAACAAGGAAACAAACAACAACAAAACAGTCCCATGGGGACAGTCATCAACAGCAAGAATAGAAGGAAATTGCCCTTGTCTACTCACCCCACTTTACCACTAGGAGCCTCTCATCATTACCTCTTCCTTTGGCCACCGCCTCTGATCTTTCTGTCCCTAGTAGGGAAACATGCAAATAGAAAAGAATTCAGACATCTGGAAATGTTTTCATTATCACAAATTTCAGTAACTTTTCAAAAAGAAACATAAAATTGAGTGAAAAGTCAAACAAAGATTTTGGCTCACTAGAGGGGTAAGAACTTTCCTCCTATGACCTGGTTCATCACTCATTTAGTTGATGGGATTTCCCAGGAAATACATTGCTATTTTGATTTTAAATTGCTCTAAAATACGTGACTACATTAATGCAATCCAGAGTGAATCTCTGCAGAAAAAAATTTTGGTAAGGATGACTATTTTATCCCATTTATTCCATTCTCTTTTTGTTCCTTGCATATGCCATGGAAATCCATCCATCAGTATTATCATTTTGGGAAACCATTCTTGAACATGCTATTTGAAGTATCCAGTAAGCCTTAGGTAATCTGGCTGTCACATGTGGGCTAACAAACCAAGTTCTAATATCACCCACCAGCCCAATTTTTGCCAAAATTACTAAAATAAATGAGTGTTCACACTGTGTTCCCTTTTCTTGAAACTTAATATGTATGGTATAATTTTCTGGATTTAAGCCTAGTCTCCTAGCCACCAACATGCCTGTACACAGAAGCTTCTCATGCATGAAGGCTTCTGGGTCCAGTTTTACTCCTAACTAGCTGGCTGACACTGAGCCTCCATTTTCTTTTCTCCAAAAATAATGGTAACAAAAGAAATAATGATACTTAACTCCTAGGTTTATTATGAACAGGAAATGAAAGAAAACAGAAAAGTAATTAACCCAGGTCCTAGCATCTGCTATAACAATAGTTGATAGAACTGAAGAGATTTTCAAGAGCATCTAGTCCAAAGACTATAGTTGTTTTAAGTAGAGAGTCCACAAATAATTCCCAGAGGAGTTTGAAACTCTAAAAACTTAAGAACCATCCGTCAATCTTCTCATGGACTTACCTACACACTCAATTTATTTGCTAAAATAGAAACCTGGGCCTGGAGGTGGAAAGTCATTACCCAAAACAACACAGCTCCTTAGTGTAGAATAAGAATTAGAGGTCACATGGGGGTCTGGGTGGTTCAGTGGATTAAGCATCTGACTTAGGCTCAGGTCGTGATCTCACGGTCTATGGGTTAGAGCCCCATGTAAGACTCTGTGCTGATATCTCAGAGCCTGCAGCCCGCTTTGAATTCTGTGACTCCCTTGCCCTCTGTGCCTCCCTGACTCAGTCTCTCTCAAAAAATAAACATTAAAAAAAAAGGAATTAGAGGTCACGTTTCCCAGTGCTATGCCCAATACTTTATTCTATTATTGTAATTGTCAAAAAAAAAAAATCAATGAGAGAGAATGAAGAGAGAAGAGCATTAGTGAGCATCTATGGGGGTATAGCACAAAGTAAATGGCCCTAGCTCAAGGATCCTTTGAACGAATTTTAATAAAATAAAAAGCAAAGTCCCTGCCTCCCTCTCTTGTCCAGATAGCACTAATACAAGTCAGACAGCAGGTGAATTGTTCTCACAGAAGCACAGAGGGCGAAGGGGAAATAGGAGAGGGTGACATTGGTTCCTACTGGAGAGGTGGGCTTTTCTATTGTGGTTTCATGGGAAGAAGAGAGAAACATCTTTCAATGTACCATCTTGGTCCCTGGATTATTAGGATGACTCCTTTCCAATGCCATAAAGGCATCCAATTTAGGGTAAGGGAAAAAAAATTCAGTGTAATGTCCTCATTTCTTGTCAGTTCTCCCCAGGTGCTCTTCCCTATTAGCATAGAAAACAATTAGTACTGATGTGGTCTCAGCTTCTCCCTTGCTTCCTGTTGGCTTTGGAATTTCTCTTCAGAGAAACCTGCACACCATTAACCATTATGTATCCTTTTCAGGCCCTAAACTGTTTTCAGGGAAAGGTCCTTTCAGGAATGTTCCAGTGCATGTCATGTTATAAGAAAGGGTTGAGATTATGATCAATAAATTTGACCATGAAAAAGTATGATAGTAAATGGCCTCTAAGATGACATTTATATCTAAAGTAATTATCACAGTAAATATAAGAAAGTTCTAAGGAAGGAAACATCATAAGCCAGTGACACACACAGTGGCCATGAGTTTGGATGCATTCCACTGAGTGTGGGCAAGCAGCACCTGTATCCTGTCTCCTAGCAGAGCAGACCTGGCTGAATCTTCAAACAGTGGCATAGATAAATCCCAAGAAAGGTGAGAGATCTGAATTAATTACCCTCCACCAAATTTAAAACTATAATGTCTGATTATTATGTGAATGCTTTAATGACTTTTCTGGAAATAAGAGGGATCAAATGACTTTTTGGCAGAAACTTAGAGTTTTTCCATCTCAGAACCAGACTCAAAATCCCATTTCTCTACAAAGATTTCTTTACTAATCTGTTGACCTTTTCCATGATACAGATAAGCAGTCTTTCTCTGAACTCTAAGAACTAATGCAGACCTTCGTAGCATTGGCCAGAAGCTGGAAGTTGGGCTCCTGATACCATGCTACTCCCACCTGACCATGTATCTGCCAGACAATGGGCTTCCTCTACTAGACCTCTGTTTCTCATGTCTGCAACCAAGAGCAGAATGCAAAGTTCCTCTCGGCACTAAGATACTATGATTCCCTAGATGTTTCCCTAATAATTAATGGACCATCTCTTTTTATTTTTTTTGTAAGTTTCATTGAGTTGTCTCCAGAGAGTTTTGTTGATATGTGAAAAACAGGTGTGGTAAGCAGAAAAATGGCCCTCCAAGATGTTCACATCTTAATCACTGGAACCTGTGAATCTGTTACCTTATCTGGCAAAAGAGACTTTGCAGATGTGACTAAGTTAAGGACTTGAGTTGAGATTATCCTGGATTACCCAGGTGGGCCCAGTGTAATCACAAGGGTTCTTATAAGGGAAAGAGGGAGTCAGGAGAGCCTTTCAGAGAAGGGGATGTGATGACAGAAGCAGAGGTCAGTGATGTGATTGCTGGCCGGAGGCCATGATCCAAGGAATGTGGCTGCTTCTAGAAGCTGGATAACAGGGGATTCACTTACATTTTCTTCTGTTTGTTTTTTTTTTTTTTAATGTGATATTCAAAATCTTTTGTTAACACTTTTTATTTGTAAAATCTGCGTCCTCAGGAAGGAACATATTCCTGAAAAGCACTACCCCCAAAATATTGCGTGTGTGTGCCCATATGCATGCATGCACATGGTGTGTGTGTGTGTAATATCTTAAGAAACCAGTTTTATTACCTTCCCCGTAAAATAAGAATACTACTTTAGGTTTAGCTCAGGAACATGGCAAATTAATTGCTCAAACCATAGACACTGTGAATAATGACAAGGATGTGGATGAAGACAGTGATGGAGGAGGTGAGGAAGTTGGTCACAACATTGGAGAAACTGAGAAATCCCTCACCCTTCTCCCTCATCTTTCTGCCTTGAGGAAAAAGCAAAACCTTTGAGCCTTCTCCAAAAGAGAACCCAAATGTGATTGTGTGCAAAGTTCTGGCATCTGCCAAGGCTTGCCAATTCTTTCAGAGAAGGAAAAAGCAGTGTCCTATTGTTTTTCCTGGCTCCCGTTACCGACATTCTCAGGGCGATTTTGTGTCCTCCTCTGTCTTTATCTCTGTGAAGAAAAACCTAGGCCTGGAAATCTCTTAAAGAAAGAGAGAAAGGAAAAGAGAACCTTAGGTTTTTGAGTAATGGTTATTATGTGGCTCCCCTTTGCTGTCCCCCATCAGGCCAGGCAAGACCACAGTAATCCTTACAACACTTTTTAATGAAAAGTCCCTTGTTAAAAGGACTGAAAGGGATCTATCATTTCATCTGCCCCAACACGTGGTAATACGTGAATGTATTTTGTTTACTTTCACTGAAGATCGTATTGTACTTTCTCTCTCCATTTCAAGAGTGTTAAAGACCTATCTGCTCAGAAGAAAACTGTGCCAGCCATCAGTAGGCTTGCAAAGAACAGAAATATGCCTAATAACCATCTTCCAAAATGGCTGATGCTCATGTGAATATCCCTAGTGACTCAATCCAGCAAAGCAGAGACGGTTGTGTGTGTGTTTTTCTTTACAACTGTCATTGTAGAAAGCATGCTATAAACTGAGACCAGCTATAAAATAGGAATAAGTAATAAAAATAATTATAAAACACACTGCAAACATGAAGTGCCACACAAATAATTTAAATAGTAAGTAGCCCCCTGGCTAGTGTACAGCATGGTTCATAAGTCTATTGGTAAGACACAGTTGCCAGGGGAGATTGCAGAATGCAAGAAACAAACAGACCTGGGTTCAAATCCTGACTAATCCTGGCTGACTAGCCTTTTAACCTTGAATGCATTGCTTAATCTCCCTGACCTTCACGTTTCTTGTAGGTAAAAGTGGTGCTAAACAATATCTGTCCTGTAAGATTACTGTGAATCTCAAATTAACTAGTTGTCTACTCGGTACTTGGCATATAGGGTGGCAAGTTGAAGGTGCCCTGAAATGCAAGTCTCCTCTCCCACAGGCTAGATGACAAAAATTACTGTCTAAGAACTCTTGAGAAAGAAATTTAAGGGAAAAAAGTCAAAGAA
This sequence comes from Acinonyx jubatus, assembly GCF_027475565.1. Classification (NCBI taxonomy): domain Eukaryota; kingdom Metazoa; phylum Chordata; class Mammalia; order Carnivora; family Felidae; genus Acinonyx; species Acinonyx jubatus. Next base: position 94,860,299 of record NC_069383.1, on the reverse strand, counting down.
AAAGCAGAAAGAAAAGGGGAAATAATTAAGAAATTGATACAAAGACCATGATCATACTTGCACACTAATGGGTGAGATGGGTCTTAAGATCTTGACTTCACCCAAAAGTCACCTTTAGGCTAGAAAATTGACTTTCTGTTCTTGTGAAAATGTTCTAAGATATACTCTCTGACCACTACCCCAAATGCATCTTCTTTATTTTTGCTTCAAAATTTTTATTAAAAAGCATTAAAAGTCTTCGAAATTCCACTGCAGCCCCACCTAATCCATTCTCTTCCCACCCCGGAGAAGGCTACCAACCTGAAGCTCTCATATACCCTTCTTATTTAGGACTTTTAACTTTTACACATACACAATATATGCATGATTCATGTATGTATTCACACATATATGTTCATACATAATATATAACATAATGCAATTTAAAGATACTTATATTCATGGTATATTATGAGTAGCCTGTCACAGATTTTTGTCCATGTAACCTATTTTCAAGTTTTATTCATGTTGATATACATAGATTTATCTTTTTATTTTGAATGCTACACATCAGCTTTCTTAATAAGCACAATGTATTTTCCTCATGCCTCTATGGGTGAAGATTTAGTTGTTTCTGGCTTTTCCTGTTATATATGTTATAGAAGATTGTCCTTGGATATGCCCTTTCTGCACGTGTGCTAGAACTTTTTAGGAAGTGACAATGCTGAGTCGTATGGTCTGCACATCTGTAACTTGACCAGATATGCTAAATGACCACCTGAAAAGGTTAAAGCAATGGACACCTCCACTAGAAATGCACCTGTGTTTCCTTGCCCTATGTTCTCATCCTCACTTAGTATTACCAGACTTTTAGATGTTTGACTAAAGTTTAGATGACAGACAGGGTGAGTGATAACAGATAGATCGGTATTGTTTTACTTTGTAGGTATCTGAGCATTAGTAATGTTAAGCATCATTTCCTATGTTTGGGGACATTTGGGTTTCCTCTTCTATAAAATGCTCACATCTTTTGTCAACTTTTCTTATTCTTTAAATAATCTGGAGGACAATCACAAATTACTTTTCCTGTGTGTGTTACTGATTTTAACTTCGTTCAGGGTGTCTTTTCTAATACAGTTGTTTTCTATGTTTTTAGTCAAATTTATCAATACTTGTGCTGTGTGTTGTGTTTTATTTCTTGTTTAAGAAATATTTGCCAACCTCAAATAATAAATATATTCTCTTGCATGTTTGTTTTCTAAAATTTTAAAGTTTTGCTATTATTGAGTCTTTAAACCATTAGAATTCATTGTTGTTTGTATATGATTTACTTTTTTCCACATGGATTGCTAATTTTTACTGTATCATTTACTGAATCTTTTGTTCCTCCCATTGTACTCTGTGATGTTACTTCTCTTAAACAAGTTTCTATATATAAGCAGGCTTATTTTGTGACTTTCCAATCTTTCCATTGGTATTTTGTCTATTCTTATGAAAGCTTTATAAAAATCATGATTCTGCATGGTGCATCTTCCATTATTAGTAGTATTAAGAGTCATCCTGGCCTGGCACCTGCGTGGTTCAGTTGGTTATGCATCCAACTCTTGGTTTGGCTCAGGTCATGATCTCACAGTTCATGAGGTTGAGCCCCACATCAAACTCTGCTGACAGCGTGGAGCCTGCTTGGGATTCTCTCTCTCTCCCTCTCTCTCTGTCCCTCCCAAGTCTCTCTCTTTCTCAAAAAACAAAACAAAACAAAACAAAAAATGAATAAACTTAAAAAGAAGAATTATCTTGGCTCTTCTGGGCAACACTTTAATATAAATTTGAGATTCACCTGGTCAAATTTATTTTAAACTCCTATCAAAAATTTTATTAGAATTCAGTCTATTATCCATTAGAGAGAAATTTATGATACTAAGTTGTCCTTTTCATGAATATAGTATATTACTTAATTTAGTTTCTTCTGTTAGTTTCATCACAAAGTTTTATACGTATATTTTACCTATGGTCTTACACATCTCTTGTTAGTAGTCTTTATAGTATTGTTGATAATTAGTTAGGTATTTCTATATACCTTATACATTTTGTAAATATTTCTGAATTACAACATTTATAAATGTTGAAATTACTATTTCTATATAGAATAGTATATATATATAGTATATATATATAGAAATAGTATATATATTATTAAAGCATAAATTATTAAAGCATAAATAGTATATATACAGAAATTACTTTCTCTAATTGTTTTTATTGGTATCTATTAAAACAACTGATTTTTGTATATTGATATTATACCCCAAAAGTTTACTGAAATTTTGTTAGTTTTAATTGCATATTTATAGATTTTTAATTTTTTTCTGCTATTCCAAATAACATTAAGTAACTACAAAATTAAGTGATTTACAATGCAATTACAGAATTCAGAATGCCTAAAGCCAGAAGACAGGAAAAGTCTTGGAGCTTAACAGACCTGGGTTCAAATTCTGGCTAGTTCTGCCTCTGATTTAGCAGGTATCTTCGAAGTGCATCACTTAAAATATCTGAGCCTCAGTTTTCTTATATATAAAATAGAATAAACTCTATCTCTATCTTATAGAGTTTCTATCAATCTTAAATTAACTAGTAATAATAATTAATGTTAACACTAATAATACCTAAAACGCATGCCCTGTGCCAAGTCTGCCAAATACTTAGCATAGAGGCTGGCACTTTGAAGGTACCCTAGTATCTTCTTTTCTTTTTCTATCTCTGTCTCCTGACACACACACACACACACACACACACACACACACACACACACACCATTTATGCTGGCAAAATGTGCTAGAGGAAAACAGACAAATATAAAATATCATTCCCCAAGGGTTTGGTGGGAAGAGAGGGCTGCTAGGGAGGTTAATACTCAGAAAATGATTCACGTTCAGGATTTCTAATCCTACCTTAGCCTTGTTTGGCTCCAGTAACAGTGTGGATCTCTGAAAATTCCAGGAAATACTCACCAAATCCTTAACCCATCCCCACCTCCAGCTTACCAAAAGCAGTCTCTTGAGATCCTCTTTTGTCCTTGGAGGAGGTTAAACCATCAGGCCCCATGTGAACACAACTGAACTTTACCTCACATGGGAACTCCTGCATATAAGGTGAATTGTTATTTGGTGGAACTAAGAGGAGTCCCAGCATTGAGTCAAGCAGCATTCAATTCATTTGTGGAGGGAACCCAAACTTTAACATCATTATTGATGAATGAGGAGTTATGAAGAAAGATAGAGGAGGGATTGAAAAGGGAAAACATTTCTGAATTTCAAAAACAATGTCAAAAATCTATGTTTGCAAAAGGACAAACATTCAACAAAATGGTGGTAGTGTGTTTATAGTATATTTAGGGTGATAGTGACCATGCGGAAAGTAAAAGTGAGTAAGTCTGATTTCCACCTGGGCTCTTGTTGTATCCGCGTGATCAACACCTGTCATTTACCTCCTCAGGAGCATTTAGCAGATAACAGCCCTGGGCTTGGTTTGGGGGTTCTTCCCACTAGGGCAAGTCTGTAGTCTGGGTTGAGAGGTGGGACTGACAGCTGAGACTACCCTGACCACAGAGGCTATTATGGTGGTCACATGATGACTTTGACTACTTCAGAGCAAGTCTCTGAACTTCTGTGGAAACGCGGAGAAGACTCTCTGTCCCTCAGCGCAGTTGTGGCAATGTGACCCTGTGGCTGCTGCAGCCAAATCTATTGTATTAGTTTCCAGTGTCTGCTGTAACCAATTACCACAAACTCTGTGACACAAAACAACAGAAGTCTGTTTTTCCACCATTCCAGAGGCCAAATTGAGATGTCAGTAGGCCTGCGCTCCCCCTAAAGGCTCAAGGGGAGGGTCCTTTCTTGCCTCTTCCAGCTTCTTCTTGGCTTGTGGGTACATCACTCCAATCTCTGCTCCCATCTTTACATGGCCCTCTCCTATCTGTATCTTTTCCCTCTTCTGACTCTTATAAGAAAACTTGTCATTGGATTTAGGGCTTACTTGGAGTGATCCAGAATGGTTTCATCTCAAGGTCCTTAATTATATCTCCAAAGAACCCTTTTCCAAACAAAGTGCCACTTGCAGGTTATAGGAATTTTGATGTGACATATCTTTTGGGGTGCTACCATTAAACTCACTACTGCCACCATAAAGGGAGTCTATTCTGAGAATGCAGCCAACTCAGAAGAAGTAGGGCCAAGAGATGGAGAGAGGAATCTTGGGGCCTGTCACCCACGTAAAGACCTGAAATCAACCCTTCCCCTGTGGTGTGAGCTGTCAGATTCAATTACTTTTCCCTTAAGTTGGTTTCAGTTGGGTTTTTTTGTTCATATCCTAAAGAGTCCTCACAAAACAGCAGACTAAAGAGAATATTTCCCATCGGGAGACCTATTTTTGCTCTTTCGAGCAGAAGGAATATCTGTGGGATTCTACGTAATTGAGGAAGATTCAGAAAGTTTCCCTTCGGTGACACACTCTGAATGTGCTCCTTCATTCCCCTGCCTTCTGCCTGTATGGATATGCAAACCCCAAAAACAAGCTCTTCATTCTCCTACTGCTCTGGGGCTGACCTGGGGCAGGATGTGAAGTTATAATTGGGTATTGAAAAAAGAGAGAGAGAGAGAGAGAGAGAGAGAGAGAGAGAGAGATGCTCTTATCTCAAAAAGGCAGGGTGGGATGGTGAGAAGGTAAAGATTTTGGTACCAAAATAACCTGAACTGGAATCTAGTTCTGCTGGCTGCTGGCTGTGCTGTGTGACAGGGTTTGAGCCTTACATTCCAAAAGTATAAAATGAGGACCCTCTTAACTGCATCACACAGTGATTCTGAGAAGCAGAGAAACACACATATAAGAAGAAGAGAGGACGCCCCAGGTATTCTCCTTGCCTCTTGACTGTTGACCCAGGGTGTCCTGGAGGGACAAGCAGCTGGTGAAGGTCTCCTGAGTGCCTTGGAGGTGCCAAGCTGTGGGCTTTGCTCTCCACTAACGTGCTCAAGTAGGAGGTAATCGCTGCATCCCATAGATGAGAAACCTGAAGCTCTGAGCATTATGTAACATTCCCAGTTCACACGGGTAGTAAGTGGCCAAGCTGGAGTTTGAACTCAGGTTGGTCTGACTTCAAAGTCTGCACTGTTTACATTACTCCACCCTCTCTCATGATACCTAAGGAGGAGACAGTGAGGGCAGAGAAAACACTAACATCAAGCAGAGAAACAAAACTAACACTTACATAAGCTTACTATGAGCCAGGAGCCCTGCTAAATGCTTTTTTAAATTTGAATGTTTATAAAAATAGCTAATGTTTATCGAATGCATGCTATATGTCAGGCTGTGCTGTGAGAGCTTTATATGCAGGATTGTATTTAAACGTCCTAACAGCCCTTGGAGAAAGGCATTGTTGTTGCTGTTGTTATTGCTGTTGTTGTTATTCTTAGCTCCATGTTACAGATAAAGAGAGGCCCAGAGAGGCTGAATAAAGTGGCGCATGCTAGTAGGGAGCAGGGCTGGGCCCCCGGCAATGGCCCGCAGAACTGTTCTTTGCAGGTGCAGGACACTTTGTCAGGAGGCCTGGGACTCCGTCTCTCATAGGCATTTGCATCCTATAAGGCGGACGGCTTGCACAGGCTGTGTGTTAGAAAGGCCGCACCACCCTTCCCCAGCCTTCCCTGAACCGCACCCGCATTCAGCCCTACTATGGAGCACGGCATGGCTGCCTCCACCCTCTGCCAGCCAGGTGCACACCCTGGGCCCTGGGTGGTGGGACGGCAGAGCTTATCCTCTGTGGCTTGGTGAGTGGGAGTGGAAGTTTCTGCCCACAAAGAGTTAAAAACGTTAGGAAGGAGGTGAAAACGCCTCATTTGCTCAGGGCTGGGGATTTTTGTTGTTCTAACACTGGAACATACAAAATGTTCAGCCAGTTAAGTCCATTTTAGAACACAGGGGTCCTGCGTGAGTTTTACAAGAAAGCCTGTTAACACCTTTGAAGTATCTAGGTTCGGGCTTCCAGATATGAACGACACTACACTTCTTTTGAATATATTATTTAGGGAAATCCTTGGCACAATAAATGAGACTTGCTTGTACTATTAGCTTTATTATGGATATCACCATCACGATCATGGTTTGATATTAGAACAAACCCTGCATGGGATAAACTATTGCCCAATGTGAGGGCTGATCCTATTTATTTTTCTCGTTGAGGCCAGGCCTTATCTGAGCACATTGGACATCATGCGGTGATGAGAGCTGAAAACTGGGGCAGACCTCAGGGATTAGGCCCACCCCATGTGGCCTCAGATCTGTGTATCACGTGGTTTGCTGGTGGGTGGGGTTTGTACTGTGGCCGTGACAGGAAGCTCTCACTTGTCTGCTTTAAGCTCTGTATCTGATGCTATTGGAATTGTTTTTAAAAAATCATACTTTACAGGAATCCTTGGAGAGTCCTAGAAAACTTTCAAAATAAAGTAATTTCACTTATTTTATATTAAGTGAAAACTACAAGATAATATGGACATGCTCATTATAACAAAATGGACACAAATCATGCCTGTAGGATCAGAATGTGATTTAAATTAATGTAAAGAGTTGGTGTGGCACCTGGGTGGCTCAGTCAGTTAAGTGTCTGACTCTTGATTTTGGCTCAGGTCATGATCTCATGCCTCATGGGATTGAGCCCCATGTCAGGCTTTGCCCTGGATATGGAGCCTGCTTGGGATTCATTCTCTTTCTCTCTCTCTCTCTCTCTCTCTCTCTCTCTCTCTCTCTCTGCCCCTCCCTTGCTAGAACTCTCTCTTTCAAATAAATAAATAAATAATTGATGTAAAGAGATGGGATTTAATGGATTACAGACCCAAATGTGAGGGCTGAAATCATACAAATTCTAGAAGAGAACACAGGCAATAATTTCTCTGACATTGGCCACAGCAACATTTTTCTAGATATGTCTTCTGAGGCAAAGAAAACAAAAGTAATAATAAACTACTGGGACTACATCAAAATTAGAAGCTTCTACACAATGAAGGAAACAATCAACAAAACAAAAAGACAACCTATGGGCAAAGATATTTGCCCAACAAAAAGACAATGGGCAAAGATATTTGCAAATGACATATCTGCTAAAGGTCTAGGATCCAAACTATATAAAGAACTTACACAACTCAACTCCAAAAAACACAAATAATACAATTAAAAATGGGCAGAAGACATGAACAGACATTTCTCCGAAGAAGACATACAGATGGCCAATAGACATGTGAAAATATGCTCAACATCAGTCATCATCAGGGAAATGCAAATCTAAACTACAATGAGATACCACCTCACACCTGTTGCAATGTCTAAAATGAAAAACAAGGAACAAGTGTTGGCAAGGAACCCTTTTCCACTGTTGGGAAGAATGTAAACTGGTGCAGTCACTTTGGAAAACACAATGGAGGTTCCTAAAAATTAAAAATTAAAAAAAAATTAAATTACCAATATTTTCCAGTAATTCCACTACTGGGTATTTACCCAAAGAATATGAAAAATAATTTGAAAAGATACGTGCACCCCTATGTTTATTGCAGCATTATTTACAACAGCCAAATTATGGAAGCAACACAAGTGTCCACTAATAGATAAACAGATAAAGAAGGAGTAGAATATTCAATGGAATACTATTTAGCCATAAAAAAGGAATGAAATCTTGCCATTTGGGACAATCTGTGTCTCCCTCTCTCTCTGCCCCTCCCCTGTTCATGCTCTGTCTCTCTCTGTCTCAAAAATAAATAAAACGTTAAAAAAAATGAAAAATTAAACTAAATAAAAGAGTTGGGATTTTAAGCTTAATACACCATTTTCTATTTTGTTTAAATAAAGTACAATTTATAAAAGAACAATAATAGATACCATAAAAAATTTTAAATTATCATCATACTATTATTTTTAATGTGCCAATGATGATCAGTTTACAGAAACCATGTAAGTATTTTGGTCAACATGGAATATATATGGTGAATGACTGGCCAACAATCAATGGATTCATTTAGTGTATGTTGATAAACACAAATATTAGATAATCTGGATCAAACTAATGGTTTCAGTTTTTTCAATGATCTGTAGTTGTGAGTGATGACTCAAGGTCTCTTCGTAAAATGGCCTAAGACAGGCATCCTGTAGGATGGAGGAGAGAGCTGGGTACCAGTGCTGTGAATTCATTATGTAACCCTGGGTGAGTTTCTGCACTGATGTAACCACAGGGCCTGAGTGTCAGCATCACTCAAGAGAACCAACGATGTCAACTTTTGGGATCTAAATTGCTTCTCTGTTTGCACATGTGCTTTATCAGAATGTCTTATCCAATCAATATTCCCCTATAAGCAGATATGAATGAGAAAAAGTCATTTCTTGATTTCTGCCCCCCTTTTGTCAACTGTGGACTTTATTCTATCCTCTCATTCAGGACTGCTATTTTGTGAACTTAAACTAGGAGTCCTTTTTTTGTGGAAAAGGGACTCATCATCGTTCTTTCCTATAAAATCCCTGTAGAATGGTGTGATAAACTTCATGATAAACCTTATCTGAAAAATCTCTGTTCTCTTATAAAAACGGCTGTCTCCTCATGACTATATATGCTTCCCAGGGCTCCCCCTTACGCCCCAGTGCATCATGTTGATGTCTCTTGAAAGCCCTATCTAATAGGTCACCATTTCTCATTTAAAATGGTTTCTTTTAAATTTCCAATTTAGTCTTGCCTTACAGTCCCTTTTACAATTATTTTCAGATTGGGTGAGTCAGAGCTCCATGACATGTCAGTGAAAACCTCTCTGGGTCTTCCTAGGAGGAAATATTTCTAGAATGGGAAGACAGGAGGACGGTAGAGGAACCCTCGTGCATCAGTATCATTTATTCAAAAGACAAGTTTGGAAAATGTCGGCTAAGGTGACAAATATAGCTTGTCACTGAGAGGTCAAGAAACACAGATGGTGTTCAAAAGTGATGGCAGAGGAAATACATGGAAAAGATTGATCAAGTCTATGTAACTCACGTGCTGCTGGGGCTGGGGAGAGGTCGTCACAAACTGGAGGACAGCTGGAAGCAAACCCATAGAACAGTACTTTTGAGCCAGCACAGTATTATTTTAGATCCAATTCAGAGGCTTTAATTAAAAAGGCAGAATATTCCTGGTGGAGCATATATTCTTTCATCAACTAAAAGTGATGCTATTTGTTACTGTCTCGTATCTACACAATGCATAACACATATCTAAATTTCTTGACTGGCCCCATTAGGATACAGGTTAGCAGATCCTATGACTTTGACGACTGATTTCTGAAATCAGATAAGAAAATGATCTTGCTAAATAATTGTACAAAGTGATTCCACTTATTCTCTTATGTTCAACCACAGAATGTTACTCAAGTGCAGAGGAAGAGAACTACGTCTCATGGATTCTGGCAGGACCTAGAGGTTGTCCCTCAAGGCTGCGGCTCAGAATCCATAGAAAGCTCTGGAAATACCATAGAGAACAATGTTGAATTGTGTTGGTCAGCTGTTCTATGGACTTAGAGGTTGAGGACTTCTGAATGGCTTTAGTGATGGCAGTTGGTCCCAGGGAGAAGTGATCAGATGGACTGCAATGCTGTTTGAAAATGTTCCCTCCCTGGAGACACAGTGTTGGAGGCCCAGGGATGATGCTGACCCCCCTCAGGGTTCCTCCAGGAACTCACAGGGTGGGAAGAGGCTATGAAGCGTTGTTTGATCTGGCACGGTACATCATGTCATCATTACAGGTTGGTCTTGCCAAGACTGTTACAGGCTCTCCATTGAAATACTGGCCTATACATAAGGTCTGACTGGCTGAGTTTGTGCTGTTCTGGAACCCAGCCCTTTTTGTGAAAAACTATTTGCAAGTTCACCTAGTTGCATGGCATTGCAAGCTAGAAAGACATGCTAGGAATAACTACGGAAGTCATTCAAGGTAACACTACCAGATACAATGCAGGTCTTTTTTGCCCAACCACCCTACTTGACCTTTTTGATTTGCTCATATACTATAATTCGTGGCAGTCGATTTCTCTAAGTCAGAATACACCCTATACGACCAATGGAACGAGAAGGGGCCAAAGCACCCAGGGTGGGGGTGATCTCCACGCGCCATGTCATGCCAAGTAGTTCATGATCTGGCTCCCTGCCTCCTTCACACCCTCTTCTTTTACTGCTCTCTGCTTTATATTTTAGGTTCCAGCCACACCATGATGTGGGAGTTCTACACGTGAGCCATGCTACTCCTTGACTCCTGACTCTTACTCATGCTGTCTGCTTGGAACACCTGGCTTGCCTCCTCTTTAACTCTTACGAATCCTATAGGACAAACCACAGGTACCACCTCTTTCAGAAAGTTTTCCTGATCTCCCCCATCAAGGGCCTAGTTACACACACCTTATCTCTGTCCCTTAACCTTCTGCTAATTTCTATCACTTCTATTTAGCATATTATACTTACCAGTTTATGTGTATCTTTCTCAAAATTATGACCTAATTCAGGACAGGTGTTGTGTCTTCATCTTTGTACTGCAATGCCTGGCATAGGACACACAATTAGCACTAAATCAGTAATTGCAGATGAAATGAGTGATGAGGGCATTTGAGAACCAACATGCAGCCATCATCTACTATGTGCAAAATACTACGTCAGATGTGATACGTTATATAATCTTCACAAAAATATGCAAAGTGGTCATAATTATCCAAACTCCCCAAATGAGGAAAATGAGGCTAATAGAACAGAAATACCTCTATAGGTCCCATAAATAGTTGAGTGACAGAAGCATCTTTTGAATCAAAACCCTCAGGACTTGAAAGTCTGTGCTGTCTTCATGATACCATCACCTACTCACTGCTGGCCATGATCTGAAGTGCCCAGGATGGGTGTACCAGAGTTGGGTGGGGGAGGCCAGGATAACAAGACTCTTTTTAGATAGGGTCTTTTGCTTTTGACTACTTATGTCTGACCACTGCATGGATATGATTGGGAGAATTAGTGCCTCCTGTAGCCAATCTCCTTGGAAGAATTGCCCAGGAGTCAGGTTCCCCTCTTCACCCCTGTATGACCTCGGGGTTATTGCCTCAAATTTTTTTATAACTTCACTTCCTACAGATAGCATTTAGCTTTTATAAAACCCACCCAATTCGTTATCTGCTCACATTTCTCCAGATGTTTCACCTCCCACTCCTGTCTTTCTTAATGACTCTAGAGGGTTGATTACCATCAGGGTTAAAGCTGTCAAATTATTCTTGGCTCTATTCCACTTCTCTCTCTCTCTCTTTTAAATCCATCTCCAAAGTTCAATTAAAAATCTTCACCAATGGATCAATAATCTTTTTTTCTAATTTTAGTCAATTCATAATACTAGAGCCATACAATGAAGAACAGTTTAATTTTCCTGTGATTCTACTCATCCTAAAGATTTTGCTGTTGACTTTGCTTCTGGGCTCACTTTCCTCTCCCTGCTGGTCCCACAGAACCAGAGGGCTAGAAAGGAGAGAAGAGGCTGATCTCCTTTGGGGAGCATCTTTATATACCAGCCTAGGCTTCTTTGGTCTCAGCCTTTTTGGCAGGGGAGGGGAAAGGATATCCCTGGTATATTCCAGCAAATCTATATCCCTTGATATATATAAAGTGGACAGTGAAGGCAAATATCTTTATTCATGAAATAGATTTAATGGGGCTGGCAGCTTCTCTTTATTCTACATGCCACAGTCTATCCACATAGCTATACAGAAACATGACAAATAAAATGGAACTCGAGGTTCACAGAATCATCACCAAACCTCACTGAATCCAAACCCCAGAGGCTGGCTATTCATCCCAGCTAGAGCCTACCCAGAATTCCTCCTGTCACTGGGACAAGACTAGATAGTTCTGGAATGAATCCTGATTTTAATCTCAAGACTCACTTCTATTAACAAAACTGATGATGGGAAGCAGAGGATGTGGCTTTCTCTCCACTCAGATTTTATTGTCTCTAAGGTTCTGGATCTATTTTAGAGGGAGTGGTTTCTTGGAGTAGCAGTAAAGGGACATTGAAGCAAATCTTAATTTTAAGGCCTCAGGAGGGGTCCCCAATTGTTCCCTTGTTACATACTAATGGGAATTTTCAACTCTCTCCTCTGTTCAGAGACCCTGAGTCTTAGAATAACCTCTAGGATACCCCACAGCACAGCATTATTTAAAATATTTAAATAATTATATATTGATATAGCACTTAACATTTCACAAAGCACATTTTCATTTACTATTTCTTTTGTGCAATTGCAAAACCCTGCATTGAGTCAGAGCTAGACTTGCAACATATGATGAAGCTGTATATTGTTTTCTTTTGAATATTTTTATATATTTTCATACATATAAAGTTAGAGGCCACCATATGAATTGTGTATTCACAGAACAAGAATTAGTTTTGGAAGATGTGAGTAAACCTTTTTATTAAAGACCTTGCAACTTCATCTCAAGGTGACTCTTTTCATCTATACACTCTAAGGCTGAAATTAACCAAATGATATCAATTATTTTATTTTTACCTAAAGTAAACAATTATTAATGTTTTTCATGCATGGCAGCTACTTACACACACACACACACTACAATAGTATGCTTCTTGTGATTCATTTTCGAAGACTAAAAATGTCCTATTTTGTTGATAAAGGAGAAGGGGTGAATGCACACACACACACATATTAGATAAGACTGAAAAATAAAAATTTGTTTTCTAGCAAAGGATTGTAATGAAAACTTTCTCAGGACTAATTCATTGTATATAAGACAGCTTTAGACTCGTGTTTTAAAATATACTACAGTGCTTTGGCAGACCAGCCATGTTTGTCAAAAAGGTATTTTTTATGTCAACAGTGCTTCATAGGCTGATAGGTTTTTATACATTAATTTTTTAATCTAAATATTCAAATATAAATATTGAATATACTTAATTGGATTTGACCGTATCTGTTTATTTGGCCAGAATGTTATCAGACTAGATGAAAGAAGATAAAACTGTTAGTCTAGGACCCCAACTTGTCATCTCTGATCACTCCTTCTGGTGTATATAGTAAGCTGGAGCACACAGACACTTCTCATTTAGTTGAGTGAGATATCTCCTCAATACCCTTACTCAAATGTTATCCTCACATTTTCAAAGAGATTTAAAAATCATGTATGTATTAGTTTGCTAGGGCGGCCATACAAACTACCACAGACTGGGAGGTTTAAACAACAGAAATGAACTTTCTCACAGGAAGTTCCAAATCAAGGTCAGCATGGTTGGCTTCTTCTGAGGCCTCCCTCCTTGGCTTCAAGATGGCTGCCTTCTCCCTATCTTCACAAATTCTTCTCTCTACACACATCTGTGTCCAAATTTCCTCTTCTTATAAGGGTACCAGTCATAGTGGATTAGGGCCCACCTTCATGACCTTATTTTAACTTAATTACCCCTTTAAAGATCCTATCTCCAAATACAGTCACATTTCTGAGGTACTGGGGATTAGGACTCTGACATACAAATTTGGAGGGAGTGGACAGAATTCAGCCCATGACAATGTAGTTCAGGTACCCCTTTGCACAGAGAAGGGTTTTTTTTTTAATCCAAGTATCTGCACAGTCTCTAAATACTCAGATAACTAGTTACTTTGGCCCAAGGACCCCAATTAAGCAGGAGATATAAAGCCCACTAGTCACACTGGCTATATGGTAGCATAAAGATCAAATTGTGGGGTCTTGTGCTTTCAACCACACCAGTTCCCAAAGCATTTGCTCCCAGAGGGCAGAGTTTAGGCTCAGTTAACTTGTGTCTGCAGCAAAAAGAGACAAGCTCTTGGGACAGTTAAGGTGAAGCTGGCCTCTCTTCTTTCAAGGGTGACCACTTGAAGGCTACCCACTTCCATTATGGAAATGAAATCTTATGATGACCTTCTCTCACCAAATCTAACAACTCCCAACACTTTTCTCAGGCCTTTAGGGAATGTTTCATGGTGGTAAGATAGCAACTAAATTCTATTCAAGAGTTGAAATAGTTAACCAAAGTGGGTAACTCAGTCCTGGCAAGAGGGGTTCAGGTGCTTCTAAATCAATCCTTGAAATGTCTCTTTGAGAATGTCTCTTTGTGGTCACTAATAATATCAAAACAAGTTACCTGTCTTCCCCACAACATCAAACTTCTGAAAGGTGGGGATTTTTTTCTATTCTCATCTCTGTGCCTGGGGTTCAGTAAATGTGGACCTCATAATTAAATTCACTCTCTTTAGTGTTTTTTATACCTATGATCTACATATTTATGCTACATATTTAAGAGGATCATTTTTTTTCTAACACTTATCTTTTTGCATCTGCATTAGCTAGAATATAGGTATTGAGGTTATGAGCATTCTCTTATATTTCTTTGAGCCCCAGCACTTTATACATTCCTCATACTCAACAAGTGCAGTTTTATTTATTTATTGCTCACTGATGCAAAAAAAAATAATATTGCAAATCCCAAGATTTAAGAATCTTCCTTTATGGCAGAATGGTAATAATTATTGAAGCTGGGTGATGGACATGTGGGGTTCATGATTCCGTTGTCTCAATTTTAACGTATATTTGAAAATTTGCATCATACACAGTTGAACACATAAAAAATACAACAGTAAAGTATACTTTTTGGTGCATCCTATTTTTTTTATTTTTAAAATATCTGGTTTCTGCTGAATATTTCTTTATTTTACAAATACATGTTTTCAAATGTTTATTTATTTATTTTGAGAGAAAGTGAGTGCATGTGTGAGCAGGGGAGGGGAAGAGAGAGACAGAGAGACAGAATCCCAAATCAGGCTCTGCGCTGTCAGAGCAGAGCCCAATGTAGGGCTTGATCCCACAAACCATGAGATCATGACCTGAGCCAAAATTGAGAGTCAGACACTTAACTGACTAAGCCACCCAGGCACCCCTATGCTGTCTATTTCTAATTTCCCCCCAGACCTCATTATTAAATTTCTGAGTGAAATGCAGCACACATTATTTATTTAGCACCAGGAGGCTTCACAGAATTTTGATAGGCTAACAATGTTAGTAGACATAGGAAGGATACCTTTCCACAAAGTTATACTTTGGTAACTCAAAGGAACAAATCATTCTTCCTGACTTTGGAAGAGACTGTAGAAAGGGAAGGTAAGTGTGTGAAAGGGACACATATCTGGGCTCCTATTACAATGTATGCAGGAGAAAACAAAGGCAGTCTGCAGTAAACATGTGCTATAACTCTCCACCCTTGTCCCATCCCCCAAGGACTGGCAGTCAAATGACCAAAGGGAGTAAAATATCTAGATTTGCTCTTGAAGGGATGGGACAACCCAGCAATGTTTTGAGTGGCCTGGCAAAACATCTTGAATTGCTTCTTAAACCTTTAGGACTTGGCAAAATTCAAAACACGTTTTGCCAGGCACTTTTTCCCTTAATTTTTAAGCCCCTGTGTATTTCAAGGGAAATTTAATCCGTATGTTTCTGATTCATTTACACTTAACTCATCAAAATGCTGTTTTGTAGGAGTTATTTGATGTCTAAGATGCTGTATGAGCGCTTCGTATGCCTTTTCTTTTCTTTTCTTTTCTTTTCTTTTCTTTTCTTTTCTTTTCTTTTCTTTTTTCTTTTCTTTTCTTTTCAACCATAAAGTTGCTCTTTGCCAGCAGTGAGAAGAACTTCAACCATTGGAGACTTAATCTCAATTTTTAAGGACCCACTAAATACAAATGTCTTTAAAGTTCCCTAAACATTTCTCTTGCTGCTACATGCCAGTGCATGGCTTGTCAAAGGGGACTATCACCAGCCACTCAAGAAACATACAGGACTAACACTGCTTTCCTTGAAACAGTGATGTTATTTTCAATTAAAGGACATCTGTTCTGCAAGATCTTTCACAACCTTCTTCAAGTAACTCAGTATGACCTCCATATTCTTAGAACTTTGGTATCAGCCTCTATTGTAGCACTGGTTAAATACTTGATTGCAATAATTTCTGTATGAATTTGCCTTCTCTCTTAGACTGAGTATTTGTTAGGAGTTTTGGTGGCAAACAACAGAAACCAACCTTGCAGAGGAAAATGAAATGGAGAATTTACTGAGGGGATATTAGGTAGCACCAGAATGTATTAAAGGACAGAGACCTAGGACTAGTACATAGACAGTTCCAGGCATCCAGGAACTGCCAAGGGAAATGAGTGGCTCTTTTCCATTCTTGTGTCATAAGCCTCAAGAATCAGAAAAAAAGGGTTCAATTGGCTCAATTTGCTTCATGTTCATACACTCCTGGTAGATGGGGGGCAGAGCATCTAACTGTCTATCTTAGCCAAAACGTTCACAGTGGGAGAAGGTGGTTTCTCGAAAGGAAATAGGAAAGGGGAACTGAATGCTTATCAGTTTTTCCAGGGTGGAGACTTTTCTTCATCTTTATATCCCTAGAGTTTAGGATAAGGCTTGGCATGTGGTATATGCTTTTCAAGTCCAAATTAATCATAAGGAACCATTCCTTAAAAGAGTTTAATATATTTGTATGACTGACAAATACATTAAAATAGAATTGAGGGGTTCATGATCAGATAATATGGAGTAAACATACTCCACCCTGTCCACTCCCTGTATATAATACATAAGGCAGCTATTTAAGACTTCTTGAAAGTAAAGAGAAGCAGACAAATTGAGAAGAAGTCCATAACTCAAAATACCATCAAGCCAATGATAAGTTTATAATTTATATTTCTCCCAATATCCCCAGTCTGCAGCAATGTGAGTCTATAGGAGTCAAAAGTGAAGAAAGGGCACCTTCATCTCCATTCAGAGGAGCTGTGATTCCAGCACTGTGGAGCCAATCTCTTTTGTCTTTATTCTCTGTCCTCTTGCCACTTGGCCCCTGAATATGGGTACAGTAGTAGGAATACATAGTAGATCAGGGTAACTAGAACCCTAACTTTCTGGCTGCAGGTCCAGAAAAAGAAGCATCAGGGAAGCAAATGTTATAGGGATATTGCAGAGAGAGAAGAACCAGGGAAAGCAACACTATACAGGTGTTTGTGAACCCCTGGGCTCGCCATGGATCTGATCTAATTCATTACCCCGAAGACTCTGAGAACTGAATTAATAGACCACAGTCTACATCTCAAACTGCCTGCTGGGTGGCACACACATGGGACAGAGCTTGTGTTGCAAAGGCTCTGACAACCAAACTGACATTGGATCCACAGCCTATAGCACCTATGTTGGAATTTGCAGCCTGAGCTTACAACATTTTTCATAGGATAGATAAGATCAAGAGTTTCATAATATTCAAAATGTCTAGAATATAATACACAATTTATCAGCTTATGTAGGAAACCAGAATGATCTCAACTTACATGGGAAAAGAGAATCAATAGTTGCCAATGTCTCAATGGCATAAATAGTGGAATTATCTATTTAGAAGCCTTTAAAGCAGCTATTATACAAATGATCTAGAGAGCAACTGCCAACTTTCTTAAAACCAATGGAAAAATGAAAATATCAACAAAGGAAAAATATGTGAAAAAGAAACAAAATTTTTAGAGTTGGGAAACAAAATAACAAACTTAAAAACTCACTGGGTGGCTCAAATGCAGACAGGAGGTATAAGAGGAAATAAATTGGTAAACTTTAGTATAGGTCAATAGAAAATATCCAGCCTGAACAACAGAGAGAAAAAGATTGCCAAAAAAATGTACAGAGCCTCAGGAACCTGTGGATCAATAACTGAAGATTTAATATCTGTATCATTAAGAAGGAAAGGAGAAAAGCAGCAATAAAAAAAAAACACTTGAAGAAATAATGGCTGAAAATTCTCCACATTTGACAAAGACAACAACTACAAAAAAGAAATGGGAAACAGAACTAAAAACAGAAAGAATAGAAAAGAAATAAGATGGTAAAACTAAATCCAAATATATCAATAATTAAATACAAATGGCCTAAATGCATCAATTAAAAGACATAGATAGGAAAGATGAATTTTAAAAAATAGATAACTATAAAAATCTCATTTCAATAAAATATAGTGACACAGGTAGGTTAAAAGTAAAAGGATGAAAAAAGATGTGCCATGCACTATGCCAAGCACTAGTTAAATAAAAGCGAAGTGGCTCTACTAAATCAGATTAGACTTCAGAACAAAGAAAACTGCCAAGGAAAAAGAGGACTGTCACATAATGATAAAACAGCTCAATTCACTAAGTAGACAAAACAACCATAAACGTATATGTACTTAACAACAGAGCTTCAAAACAAATGATGAAGCAAAACCTGACAGAATTGAAAAAAAATAAGTAAATCCATAATTACTGTTATAAACTTTAATACTCTTCTCTCAGTAATGAGCAGAAATTCCAAGGAAATTAGAAAATATTTTGAACTGAACAAATAAAAATATAACATATCCAAATTTATGAGATGCAGTTAAAACAGTGCCTTGAGGAACATTTATAGCAGTAATTTTTATATTTGAAAAGAAAAATATTTCAAACCAGTCATCTAATCTTACACTTTTAAAAAGTAGAAAAAGGGGAGCAAACACACTGAAAGCAAGCAGAAGAAAAAAGTACTAAAGATAAAAACAGGAATCAATGAAATCAAAAATAGGAAAAGAGAACATTAATAAAATAAAAGCTGGCTCTTTGAAAAGAGCAAAAGAACTGGTAAAGCACCAACGAGAATGGCAAAGGAAGAAGTGACAAACACAAACTACCAATATCAAAAATGAAAGAAAAGATATCACTACAGACCCCACAGACATTAAAAGGGTGAAAAAGGAACAGTTTAAACAATTCTATGCACCCAAATTTGATCTTAGGCCAAATGGACCAATTCCTTTGGTCCATCAAAAACTTTGGTCCATTTGGACCGATTCCTTTTGGTCCATCAAAAACTCCCAAATCTAGCCCAATATAAAGTAAATAACATTAATAGGCCTAGAACTCTATGTTTTTGCAAATACATGCAAATAATGAACCTAGATGTACACTTTACACTTTATACAAAAACTGACTCAAAATGGATTATAGTGTAAAACATAAAGCTAAAAGGTTTTTAGAAGAAAACAAGAGAGAAAATCTTTGGGACCTGGAGTCAGGTAAGGAGTTCTTAGACATCTTAGACATGACACCAACAGCATGTTCAGTTCATGCTGTTATTTTTATAACTTTATAAAAATAAGGTATTTTTCTCTCTTCAAGATACCACTAAGAGAAGGATAAACAAGGAATAGCTTGGGGAAAAAAAATCTGCAAATCAAATATTTGGCAAAGGGCCTTTAAACTTATATATCTATTAAAAATCTCAGAAGCTAACAGTAAGAAAATAAACACCCAATTAAAAATGGGTAAAAGACTTAAAAGACATTTCAGTAAAGATGGCAACAAATAAGTACAAGAAAATATGTTGAGCATCATTGACCATTATAAGAATTCAAATTAAAATCATGCTGGAAACAAAACAAAGTAAAACGAAACACCTAAACATCCTGGGATACCACTGCTCATGTATCAGAAGATACAACGTTGAAAAGACCAAGGGCTGGACTGCTGGCAGATAAAAGTACATAAAGTCATCTGACAGTCTAAGTGTCATAAAGGAAATGAGATTTTACTTTAACTGATCTCAATAGACACTCTGTAGGGAAATGAAATAGTCATTGAGTCATTCCTCCTTTAGACCCAGATGAATACAGTACTGATGCTTAATGAAGGTGAGTAGGAACTTAGGAACTACTCATAAGAAAGTAATCCACTCAAATACTTAAAGCTTAAAAGCTTAACCACATTTTGTATTTCAGTTAAGGCATGGATGTCTGCATTCAGGCTGGTGCATTATAATTAGGTTGTATTTGTCATCTTCATACATAAAGCCAAAGTGTTTCAACTCTTCATGATATAAATATGATGGTATAGTTTCAAAGTAGTGTGTTTGGGAAGGAGTAGTAGGAAAGGGAGGCCATCAGAGAGAATGGACAGACAATTCAGGCATCATTCCAAAAAGAAGAATTAAATGTGAGCCCTCTTAGGTTTTAGTCATGCCCAAGTTTGAGGATAAACAAAAGAATGCTAAACATAAAAAAGCAAATGCAATAGCTTGGGGTGTGGCTTAGAAAACAAATCAATACATAAAGTTAATTTATGTACATGAAAATATTTCATCGACACCAAAGAAGGCAAAATATGCTGGCAGAAACTGACATACAAATTAGCTAACACAAAAGCCACAAACATCCATAGTGCAATGTGGCTAAAGACAATACCTTATAGAGAATGAATAATAGACACTGGAGTTCATTGTGCCTGACTTCTGTCCTGGCTCCAACACCTACTTCCTGTGCCAATTATTTAATCACTCTGAGGATCAGTTTCATCATCTGTGAAATGGCATTCTAAAAGTACCTACTGACTTTGTTCATTGGGGGTTAATTGAAAAAAATGCATGCAAAGCACTTAAAATAGCTCCTGGTACATAGCAACGACTAGAAAGATATTAGCCACTATTATTTTGTCATCATCATTATAGAAGAGGCATGTTGGTGTCCTTCCAAAATCCAAGCATTAGGAAAGGTGCACACTTTGCAGAACCTCAAACCGCTAAAAGAGAACATACAAATCACTGTTCAGTTGCTCAGTTTGGCTCTCAAAGGGAAGGGTCCACTTCTCTGTGACATTGTGCACAGAACCCTACCCAGGTGTTAGGGGATTTGGATTCTTGGCCTGGTTTTGTCACCAGTTGGCCAGGTTACCTTGAATTAGTCACCTGCTCCTTCTGTGTTTCACTTCATGCCTGTGAATGGTTAAGTTGGCCCCAGTCCTCTGCCACATCCTTTCAGGTTTTATGAGATCTGCATGATGTGCCCTGGGGTTTGTGTGGTCATCCTACCACCTCCTAACCCGTCCCCCGTTAGTATATATTATACATGAATCAACTCAAGGGAGTGGGCTGTGCAGTGCAGACCCACTCTGCCTTTGTCTTCCTCAGTAGAAAACAGAAGAAACCTGACATCTTGCGTCCCCAGATTGATGACACTCCTGGGGGCTGTCTGCAAGAGTCCTCCAGGTGCTCTGCCGGCTGGTCTTTTGTGCTGGTAATGCTTTTAGTATGACAATGTCTTTACTTTTGTTTCTGGCAAGAATTAATAAATTACTTATGATATTTAATAAGAAGCAGATGCTCCCAATGAGAAAGGGGCCTGGCTGCCTATTAATTCTAGTTGGATTTTTCTTGCCGTGGTGAATGGAAGCAGACAGAGTAGGTGATCCACACGATATTTTGCAAGACCAAAGTCGTCTGCAGACAGTAGAGCTGAGAACAATTGCTCTGGATAATTCAAAATGGATGGAACAATGATACAATATTTAAAATTAGAAAAAGCATTTGGTTTGTATAGTTAAAAGCTAATAAGCCCTATGGCTCTGAAGCTGTTCCAGATGCTAGGAAGTGACTTGCCATAACTGAGATGGTATAGGTAATGAGTCAATACTTACTCAAAAGCTGCTATGAACAAGACATTATCTTAGGGTTATAGATGGTAGAATGTGAAAAGAATAATATTTATTAGGTACCAACACTGTGTCAGGCACACATTCAAAACAATACACCTATGGGCTTTGACTCACATACACTGAATAATTTATCAAATATCCCATACCTAGTTTAGTTTGATTCTGGTGTTTTAATTCTTAGAGTTTAATAATCTCTGTGTGAATATTTTTGTGGTTTTTGTTTTGTTTTTGGTTTGCTTTGTTCCATAAAACCTTAACTTTTAGGGGTGCCTGCATGGCTCAGTTAGTTAAGCATCCAACTTCAGCTCGGGTCATGATCTCAGGGATAGTGAGTTCGAGCCCTGAATAGGGCTCTGTGCTGACAGCTCGGAGCAGGGAGTCTGCTTCAGTTTCTGTGTCTCCCTCTCTCTCTGCCCCTCCCCCGCTTGCACTTTGTCTCTCAAAAATGAATAAACATTAACAGAAATTGAAAAACAGAACAAAAAAATAAAAAAACCTTAACCTTTAGGGATGTTATAATCTAGTTAGACAAATGGCACAGGTGAAGATTTACAATTTTACCTACAACTATTTAAGTAAGTATATGGTATACGGAAGCCACTGTGGCAGATTACGTGATCATTTTTGAACAGAGATCCCCATACCTTCATAACAGGAGCATACTTCCCTCCTCTGTGGACCTTCAGCTACATGGCATGGTTTGGCCTCTTGGTAGGTAGAGTGTACCCACCCACTTTGCTGAATCTTGATTTTGGGCCTAGCCATTTGACTTGTCTTCACTAATGGAACTTTAGCAGAGGTGTTAACCATCAGAGACCTGAAATGTGCTTGTGTAGTTGGGCTTCTCTTCTTGTGCCTCTGCTGCTGCCGCAGAATATTTGTGTCCCTTCAGCCTGGGCCCCAGAATGGGCACATGTGAAGCAGACTTGAGCCCAGCCCAGAGCAAGGAGGCAAGCCCAGTTGGACCTGAAGCTTGAAACGGAGATGTCCAACCTCACCTGAATGAGAATAAATGATTGCTGTGTAGAGCCATTAAGTTTAGGGGTGGTTATTTTATAGCAATAACCTTTATAATCACCATGAGGGGAAGCTTTGAAATAATGGGCAATAGGGTTGTTCTCTGACCCAACTATAAAACCAGTGCAGACTGAGTTAGAGCAGAAATTTTCAAAGTTCCCATGATGGAAAGAATGGCCTTCAGACAAGATCAGTACTTGACAAATGGAACTGATCTAAGGAAATCAGAAGGGGGCAGGTTAAGTATGAAAGCCCCAAGAAAAGATTCAGAGAAGCATGAGTTGGCAGAGTTCATCCCAACTCAATCAAGAGGAGGAGAGATCTAACCCACAGATCCTACTTTCTATAGGAACTCCATCTTTTGGAACGAATGTACAAAGACATCACAGGCTAGGATGATTTGACAATGGAAATATAATATCAATATTGTTTTTCTGGTTCAGGCCTCACCAAACCTTCTTCATCCTGCTGACGATGATACAGCTTTTCCTGAATATCTACCAACAAGAAGAGGATGTACTCAGATGTGTGTGATAGTTGTATTGTCAGTGTGAATTAACACACTGGCATTCAGGATTATGTAGCAGTCTCTAAATCTAGTGTGAGTCTTGACTTTAAAAAGCACATTTGTTCTCTGTGTGCTAACAAAGTCATGTTTCAGAGACAAAAAAGGAGTAACCAAAATCTACCTGGGGAGACCTATTGTTAGGCATCAGTCTCTTCTGGGGATACTCTGACCTCACCAGTGTAGTACTTTCCCATAAAGCTTCTATTACATCTAGGAGGAAGAAATATCCATTTAAATTCTTTCTAATTTTGAGACTCCATGATTCTTTAATACAATTATTGCAAAATAAATGGTGTAGTTAATAAGGGCCAAACTAATTTAGAAAAGGGAAGACAATGATGTCCGGAGGAATGGAAGAAGGTCATTTTTGGGCTAAAAAATGTAATAATAAGATAATAGATTTAACATCATGGAGAAAAGTGTGAACACAGAATCTGCTTTCTTGGTACATACCTAATGGCAAAGTAATCCTAATAATTGGAAATGGAAGTGTCTATGGGAAGACAGAAAATCATGTAGGAACTGACAGTGAAATGTAAAAGCTATAAGATCATGAAATGTATATAATATACATAAAGCTTTTCAGAGCACAGATAAGAACACAAGGGAATAAATATTCTAGGAAGAAACAACTGCAGGTGTTCTAAGTGAATATCAGTGTTAGTGGAAGGTGGATGTTTATAAAACATTTCTTAGAACTACTATTTTTAAATATGCATTTGGTTGAGAGAAAAGGAAGATCATAGGGTGGCACCAGATTGGTTAATAAATGAACAAATGTATAAATAACTCTGGGGACTCAATCCCCATCATTTAAAACAGACTTTTACAGTTACATGACACAATTAATACTACAATGTTTCTCTGAGGACCTATGAAATAATTTAACATCTATTCCTTCATCTTGCCTTCATAAAAATGGGCACACCTAAGACTGTTTTCATTTTAGAGGTGTAAAACCCAAATATGAAAGAATGACATACTCAGGATTTCTCAGCTAAACTGATAAGTGCTGTGCTGGAACCAGCTCATGGGAGTCATCAATTGTGTGCATCTTTCCCCAATTCTACATCCAGCCATGTCACATTGATGCCTTGAGACTGGTCACTGTGGGAATGGGAATATTTATATGTGGAAATAGGCAAACCAACAGTACATACAAATCAGGGATCCCCCCCCCATCCACCTCCTCCGCCACCCTGAGAGGTGGTTGTTCAACATTTTACCACATCATTGATTAGAACACAGGTCCTGTAGAACCCCTGTCTAGACAAGATCATCGGTTCGCCACATCTTGTCCTGGCACTCTGTTTATAGTCCTGACCCTCTCCCATGGGTGCAGTTACAGAAGCCCACACCATGGGTGCAGTTACAGAAGCCCACAAATGCACAAGCAGACACCTCTAGGCTTGTCTCTAACTCTTTACGGAAATTTCATGTTAACACCGTTCTGCTAATGATAATGAGGACAGCCTCTTGGGGCAGAAAGAAAACATTTGGACTTTAATTTAATACAAGCCAAATACTTTGTGTAATTCTAACTTCCAATCTTTGATGGCTTACAAAGGATAATAAACTTTAGCACATTTAAATCCTGGAGTTGATTACCAGGTAATTTAGCCTGGTAAAAAGATAAGCATATTATGTTTGGATATTGAGTAATAATAATTTTATTCACTTATCCTTGTAGGGAAATCATTATATTGAGAATATTAATATCACTTTACTATAAACCAATGTTTTTCAAATACTTTTAAGTATTTTACTTTTACTTGTATAATTAAAAAAAACTGTAGAATGAATATGATTCTTCAAAGTACTTAACACAAAGGCACATGGCTTTCTGATAGAATAAAGATTTGGGTTATTATTTTCTTCTGATCTCCTACCACCCAATCTTTAATTGACCATGCCTCTTTCTTCTAAAGACCTTATGTAGCCAAGAAGAGTCAACAAAAACACCAGCAGTACCAAAAAATATGAAAGGAAGCCAGTAAGAAAAGCAGATTGCAGTAGGAATAGAAAAATCTGGAAGTCACAATAATTACATTTTCACGTTAACTTAGTTGGTGCTGAAGAAAACAATTTTGCCTGGCCTGGCTGCAAAGCTCACTATATTTTACACTAAAGTTGGAAGACAGAGGATTTCCTTTTTAAGCATTGGTCCAAAGAGTATACCATTATGACAAGAATTACTTTACGCTCAAAGAAGTTAGGAGAAGGGACCCATAAAGTATATGCCCCTAAAGAGAAGCCAATTCTACACAAAATGGAAATGAGTGAAGCCTATGCAGTTTGTTCAATGAACATTCTCTCAAAGCTTCAAATGATTCTATGTTTTTGTTTTGTTTTGTTTTTTCCCACTGTGCCACCCCCACATCTTTCTTGTCCATCAGTCTGACTGACCTCTACACAACTAAAGATACTCCATTTATAATGTCTCCATTCTAGAATGCCATTCTTTAAACCTGTATCAGGCAAATGAGAGTAAACCCAGGAGCTACTCTGCTGTGTAGAGTCTTATCAGGCCTTCTAAGATGGGCCGTGGGAGTTTTAATTAGCCTCTGGGATGAGGTGGAATTGAAGCTCATTTTGAGTAGCAGCTGTTTAGATGATTATTCACTGGAGGTGAGTGCATTCCTTCATGGCCGGAAAGATGGGAGCCAATGATTTAGATGTTTTCATCTCAAAATTACCTTCCTCTTATGAATAAATTGCCTATGAATAAATCATGAACCTAGTAGAACCATATCCTCTCTTCAGGATAGGAAGGGAGGGCTAAGAGAGAAAGAAGTGAGGAAAAGGGAAAAAGGAAGGGGGCAGAAAGGAAAAAGAAATGAAGGAAAGAGGATAAATTGCATTATGTTTTTTCCTGTTCTGGGTAACTAACCAAACCCTAACAAGGGAGGAGCCAGCTCAAATGAGGGGGTTTTCTTCCTTTTATAAGACTTCACCTGGGTACTTTAACTTTAACTATATTTTTATGGCCAATTATTGGCAACATCAGCAAGTAATATCTACTTATAAGCATCCTTGGGTTGTTTAGAGGATATAAGTGTGGACCATTATTTAAATTCTTGTAGTAGGTGACCTTAATAGGTGAGGTATAATCTGGTTATTGCACAAAGTAAAAATTAGAGACTATTCTTTCTGCTCAAGCCAGACTCCTCTCCAACTGAAAAGAAATAAGGTAAAGTCATTTCCAACCTTTGACACTAGTTCAGAGGTCCAAAGTGGTGAGGGAAAAAGAAAAAAAAAAGGAATTTAGCTGAGCTCCAGTAGAAAATGCATCCCGGGGACCATGAACAAAAACAAGGGAGAGAAGAAAAAACTATCTTTTGATACTATAGCTTTAGTTAATTTTACTTTGCTAAGTGATCTGTTTTCATACAAATTAGCTTGTTCTTTTAGCTGAAGCTCACTTAAAAAAAAAAAAACAAAAAGCAAGATAGTAAAATGTACAACATTTATTGTGCATGCGGCACATCCAGAATTCATGACTTGGAACTCCAAATCAGAACGAGGAATTTGGAACACAAAATATAGAACGTGCAGCATGGCATTACATGGAGCCCAGCAGCGAGAATGCACAGAAACTAAGTACAGTTGGCACTTTATAATTACAAGTGGCACAACACTGCAGTAGAGAACTAGTTGTTTTTTTTTTTTTTTTTAATGCATGTGACTCAATATGGAATGTTTTTGTTCATGATGTGTACCTACTGCCACGGACAGCTGTCCAGGTGCTGTATGGGTACTGGATTAACACCTGCTGGGGACAAACCTTCATAAGCAATGTACAGACACACCTAGCATGGCCAAACAAGATGAGATGTTGTGATATAGATTTGGATTGGTATACGTACACACACACACACACACACACACACACACACACTCAATTTCACAAAGACAGATATATACACACACAGATTATAAATGTATATTTTAAAAAATGCATTTGTTAAGATTAATATTTCATGCAGCAAACAGGGCTTAATTGAAAACTTCCTTTGACAGCTATATGGAATTAGGCAATTGAATAAGGAAATAGCTGTCATCTTATCTTCTGCCTTTTTTTCCTCCCTTCCCCTCACCTTAGTCCCAGGTTCTTGTAAAACAGGTAACTGAGTGAATGTTAGGATTACATAGGCAAAACATGAAGGCATGTCTCTCCCAGTTCTTTTAAGGTTAATTTACCCAGTACAGTGAGGCCCCAGATTACTGCATATTTGTATTTCTGTAATTTTGAGGCTTCCTAGGTTTCAACTGTGAGCACAAAATGAATCAGGATAAAACATTCAGGCTATGTTATTTAGTAATCATAATAGGAATTTTGCAGCACGTTCAGTAATTTCTAAATTTTTTAAACAAATTATTTATGCTTATTTATTCTTGAGACAGACAGAGTGCAAACAGGGGAGGTGCAGAGGGAGAGGGAGGCACAGAATCTGAAGCAGGCTCCAGGCTCTGAGCTGTTAGCACAGAGCCAGAGACAGGGCCCGAACCCATGAACCGTGAGATCATGACCTGAGCACAAGTCGGATGCTTACCCAACTGAGCCACCTAGGTGCCCAATAATTTCTAAATTTTAATTCAGCTACTGTCATGAACTCATTGTATGGCAATTGTATTCTAAAATTTGCATGAGTGACCATTGTCATTCTGCTCAGAGTCAATTTCCTGCCACCAACACTGCTGTGTGCAGCTCTTTAAAACTAGGATTGTCTTTTATGGGCATTGTCAGCATTGATGCTATTTAATTTACTTCTATTTTGACTTTTAAAATTAGTGCAATTTCGTGTGTGTGTGTGTGTGTGTGTGTGTGTGTGTGTGTGTATGGAAATAAATTCCTACACATGCAGAAACAATGCTGATTTGGTATTTTACTTAACCAAAGAAAATATTTTGCATCTTGTGAAATCTCCTTATTTTACAGGTAACAATATTGGGCCCCAGCGCCCAAGCTGAATTTGTATTATCTGTATATGTAGTTTTATAATGCATGTATGTATGTATCTATCTATATATTGATATAGAAATCTCTCTGTGTTTATATATGTATGTATACGTATACACAGCATAAAATCTAAAACCCAAAAAATCATAAAAAATAAAATTAAAATAATCCCATGACATAGGGATAACTACAGCTAATTCTTCTGTGTTAGTGCAGTTATTGATTTTCTACATATCTATGTATAGAAAGAAATACAGAGAAAAGAATTATGCCAGTTTATAATAATGTTTAAATTTAATAGCACTAATGAATATTAACTATTACTATTTTTAAACCAGTAATAATTTGGTAGACCTAAATATTATCCTTTTTATTTGCATTTCTTCATGATGGCGTTTACAAGATTATTTTTAAAAAATCTGTCAATATATTCTGGCACTTGTTTATGGCCTTTGCTCTATTTTCTATCAAGGTTACAAATGCTTTTCTCATAGTAATTTTTTTATGTGATAACGTTATGCACAAGAGCTTTAATTTAAAGAAAAATATATTGGGGCACCTGGGTGGCTCAGTCAGTTAAGTGGCCGACTTCAGCTCAGGTCATGATCTCACAGTTCATGGGTTTGATCCCCACATCGGACTCTGTACTGACAGCTCAGAGCCTGGAGCCTGTTCAGATTCTGTGTCTCCCTCTCTCTGCCCCTCCTCCACTCACACTCTCTCCCAAATAAATAATTTTAAAAAAAATTTAATGTTTTATTTATTTTTGTGAGCAGGGGAGGGAAAAAGAAAGAAGGGGAGAGTGAATTCCGAGCAGGCTCCCTGCTGCCAGCACAGAGCCTGAAGTGGGGCTTGAACTCATGAACTTTGAGATCGTAACTTGAGCTGAAACCAAGAGTCAGATGCTTAACAAACTGAGCCACCCAGACACCCCAAAAGCCTTAATTTTTATAGTGAAATGTATGACTTTTCTTATTTATCCCATCACTTTTCTGTTGAAAAATCTCTCACCCATTCCACAATTATTCAAGTATTCTTTTATAGTTGCTTCAACATTTATATTTTAATAATGAAATTTTAACCATTAATTCTTTAGGACTTTATTTTGGTGTGTGAAATTAGATGAGATTTCATATGATTTATTTTTTTAAGTTTATTTATTTATTTTGAGAGAGATGGAGATAGCACAAGTTGGGGAGGGGCAGAGAGAGGAAAGAGAGAGAATCCCAAGCAGGCTCCATGCTGACAGCACAGAGCCTGATGTGGGGCTTGAACTCACAAACCGAGAGATCATGACCTGAGCAAAACCAGGAGTCAGATGTTTAACCAACTGAGCCACCCAGGAGCCCCTGATTTTTTTTTAATTTTTTAATTTTAGTTTTTCTCAACACCATTTGATACCTGATCCACTATTATCTTCTCATTAAATTTTGTTGTGTCCTTTAGTATATATTAAATTTTTTATTAGTGAGTTCTAAATTATGTTTCATTCATTTACTATTACTCCTTCCCATTCAACATTTTGGTGATTAGGCCTCTGTAGTACATTTCCGTATCTATATATGCTATTCCCATTTCTCTATCCAAACATTTTTATAGACAACATTCTCATTTATTTGTCCTTTCAGATGAATCTTGAGACTCACTAGGTCAAGTAAAAGTAGTGGAACTGTGTTTGGGTTTGAGTTAAACCCATAAACTAATTTTGGAACACTATATTCAGAATATATAAAAATTTTATGATTTTGTGGGTCTAGGTCCTTCACATTTCTTCTGAACGTTATTCCTTCTATTGCACTATTACATATTTACCACCTGCAATGTATTGTCCGCATAGTTACTGTCGATCTGGAAGAAAGACGTGGTCTTTCATGTAGTGTTTTCTTAAACCCAGCTGCATGATAAACGTTTAGGAATTTTGCAGTGAAGTATTTATTTTCCTTCTTTTTTGTTACCTGCCTCAATGGCCAGAATTCAGAACAATGTTAAATAATAATACGGATAGTAGACATCCTTTATGCGATCTTATTTCAAAAGAAGTATTTCCAATATTTCACTGAAATATGCTGGTGGTTTAATATAGATGTTCTCTATCACATGAGACAAGTATCTTTCTAATCGTAGCTGCTATTTTTTTCTCCAATCTGTAATGGACATTTAGTTTTATTAAATGCCGTTAAAGTATCTGCTGAGATGATAAATGTGGATTTTGTAACCGGATCATTGCTATGCTGTATTATATAAGAGATGTCCTCATGTCTGTTTACTCCCACTGAATCCTGCATATAACACTGTTGGTGGAGGCACAGTTTTCTTTTACTAGATAGAGTCAAATGTGATTTGTTAATATTTTATGGTCTGTAATTTTCTTGTGCTATTTCTGTCAGGTTTTGTTTTTACTTTAGTTTATAAAATGATCTGGATAGCTTTCAAACTCTTTCTTTCTATGTTCTGGAACAATATATTAAAGCTGCCCCTTGAAAACTTAGACTATAGTCCTGGAGCCTTTTGTGGAAATAATTATTTGATATCTTTCATTTTTTTATTAGGTATTCCATATATGCTGGTTTTCTAATTATGTATGAATCCATTTTCCCCACTATGGCTTCTTTAAATAAATTATCCATTCTACTAAAATTCTCAAATTTGTAAGCACACTTAGTTATAACACACTATTTTCTGTATTTTAAAAAACACTGCCTTTTGCTCCTATGGCCTGTATCAGTTCCAGGTTTTTTTTTTCTATCATATTTTACCTCTGTTTGTTACAAATTAAACTCACTGAAAGCTTGTTCTTTTTTCTTCCCTTTGTCCTACAGATGTATTGATTTTTTTTTTTTTTGCTTTATTATTTTCCTCCTGATTTGTTCAATTTCTTGTCATTTCTTCAACTTCTGGGATTGACTTCTTTGTTCATTCATTTGTATTCTTTCATGTTTAAGTAAGCATAATTAAGGCTATAAATTTGGGTCCACTGTGTTAGTAGACAAGATTTTAAAAATTTTCATTATGTTTCTAAATCATCATCATTCATCCATTTATAATCTACCATATGCCAAGCATTGTCTTCTTTCAGGAAAAAAAAACTATAAAATTACCATTTTAATTTTTTCTTAGAACAATGGATTTCAAGAAATTTTTCCTTTTAAAGTGGTTAGATTTTTGTTGGTTTTGACTGTTTAAACTTGTATTATTAAGTATTAGTCTTATTGTGTTAAACTCAGAGGGATATGCAAATATTCTAGTGTTGGAAACTTCCTGTTTTTCCTTTGTGGCTTAATATATGATGAACTTTTATAAATATTTCGTGGGGAAGTGAAAAAAGGGAAAAGTTTCTGCAATGTCTATTGAAATTTATTAGTTACAATAAAGTCAGACTCTCTTAGTTGATTTTTCAAAGGTTGAGAAATCTGTTACAACATAATTAGCAATTATGAATCTGACCAACATGCTCTTTTAAATATTTGTTACTACATTTTAACACACACATCTTCATGACTAAATTATACTCAACAAAACAGAACAATAGTCATCATTCCACGTTTTTAACGAAAACATTTTTTCCTAAAATTAACATCATCACATTATTTTGTTTCTATTTTCAGAAAAGTCCATGTACACCAAATTATTTTTATGTATGAATAAATAATAAGAGATAAATGAGAGATTTAGAGACAGAAACAGAACACTACCTCTATAAGGAGTTCCATGGAGTTGTCCTCTTTATTGGATTTTAATGAGCCTGCGTCTCTGAGTTAGCAGGTAATGGATAAAACTTTTTGTTTGCATCATTCGGGAAGGTAGAACTGTTCTGTTTCATTACACAAAAACATAGGCAATCCATTCCTTTTTTACTCAACCCAGTTCCTTTGACCTGATTGATGGGGAATTATGCCCAGATTCTGGCATTAAGTTGCTGGCCACTCTCAGCTTTTAGTCTGGTGTTATTTCAGTCTTCAGTGCTATTGCAGCAGGGTAGCGGTAGGAGTCGTATCAGGGACTGCTAGTCAAATGCTCTTTTAAAGCTCAGTTAGGATTAGGCTCGGGTCTTGACATGAAAACTGCATGCAATATATGAAAAACGAATGTAACATCATCTGGTTATATTTTGATAATGTGATTTTTCTTGGTCTTGAAACAATCTGAGTTGCAATTTAAAGGGTGATGAAGTCCTCAGGAAGTGTTACCTGGAAAAAAACTCTCAACAGTGTGTTCTTTTCAGTTTTAGGAAACTTACTAAAATCAATGAACATAAGGATTTTCACAGGCCCCTAAGAGAAAAAAAGTAGTACATCACTTAAAAGTTTTAAAATTTACGGAAGGCAAGTAGGAAGAGATTTCATGAATAGTAGTTTGCATCCTGTCCCACAGAACCAGAAGTGTGACACAGTGATCAGAGTGACACTGGCATTCTGGCCATTTGTTAACTGCTACACATTTTCAAAGGGCCAGCCTCTGGACCTAAAACAGGTAAGATAAAATGTGCAATACACTGCAATTCCTTGGAGTGGTTTTTCACCTATGCTTTAAATAGTCCTAAGTGGATCCTTCACTGAACTCTGCAGACTACAGAAATGTTAGAGTAACCCTTAGCAGCTGCAAGGGCCATGAGCTCTACTTCCCCCCACATAATTACAGAGGACTATAAATGCTTTAGGGAGCATGGTCAGACCCCCAGAGAGCACCTATGTCCTGATGCAGAATTGTATAGGTCTCTCCATTCTCCAAGAGACTTGAATTATCTCAGAAATTAAGTAAGTTGTATGTAAGCAAAATCACAAGCCAGTAAAATCTTGGCTGGGCTTTTGGTATGTATGTGTGTGGCAAATGGGCAGGAGGTGTGTACAGAGGTGAGGCCTTTCCCTCCTCCCACCTCCTCATCCTGCACTTGGAAGTCAGGAGGAGGGAGGAAGGGGCAGAAAAAAAGAGTGGTGGAGAGAAATAAAGGACATGAAGTTCGGCAACTAGTGATGGAAAATGGCAGGCATGTGATTCAGGTATGGGTGTGCTCATGGGTTGGGTGTGGGGGGAGCACATGCTGAGGGTGCCAAATAAAGAAGTTATATGGTCTATGTGGGAGGTTCACCCACTCCAGAATATCCAGTGCTGCCAACAGGCCAAACCCCAAAGTAGCAAAATGACCAGTTTGATTTAAATGTGGCCAATCCTAAATCAAAGCAATGAATGACATTTCTAAGAGCATTTACTAGGGAGGGGTCTTTAGCTGGAACCCAGGAGAAATGACCCCCGTTGCAAAGAACTGTCAAAATATAGGTTCCCCACATGAGGAAAGTGAAAAGAGATAAACTTTGGTGTCCTCAGACCAAATCACAACCACTGTTCTCTATTGAGATAATAAGACTGACCTCACAGGAATTTTTGTGAAGATTCATTAAGAAACTTCCAAAAATCCTCTCTTAATAGTAATATATACAAACTACTATAAGTAAATCATTTGCTTCCAAGTTCTAGAACTGACTTAGAATCATAAATAACTATATGTTGACTTTAAAGCATTTTTTTTTACTGTTTTACTACTTACAAAGATAAAATATGGCAGTTTTTAGAAAATTTAAAAATACAGAAAGAAAAAAAAAAGTCCTAAGATTCTAACCACTAAGAGTCAGCTACTGTCAAAGATTTGATGGACACCCTTCCAAGGCCTGCTCTGTAATATATGGATATATATGTATGACCATATATGTATATAATTTGCACATAAATGGGATCAAAATATACATGCTGTTTTACAAGCTGTTTTTTTCCAACAATATGCCAAAGAGATTTTTTAAGATAGTATACAGACAGATACACACACACACATGCACACAATCTTAAGAGCCATGTAGTAATCTATTGTGTAGGTTTTTCAATAGTATATTTAACCAGTTTCCTATTGATAAGCAAGTAAATTTCATCCACCTTTCATTACTGTAAACATTACTGTGGTGCCATCTCCTTGTACACACATATTACATACCTCTCTGAGTACCTCCTTTGGAAAGATTTCTAAAAATGGGATTGCTAAATCAAAGGGCAGCACATGCAAAATTTTGGTATTCCAGATTATTTCTCAATCTACTTCCTTTGGCCTTATTGATGGGGAAGTATGCCCAGACTGTGGTATTAATTTGCTGGCCACTCAGTTTTTAGTCTGGTGAGTTTCAATACAATCACAGGGGGTAAATATATTCATTTTTATCCTTTCATTATTTCTTGAATATCTTCTTATTGACCAGGCACTATTTTAAGCAGTAAGCATTCAGTGATGAAAAAAAAAATGGCCTCTTGACAAGTAGTTCTCTTGACATAGAAGTGAAGAGAGACTTAACATACAATGTGAGAATAGCCATAACACAAGTGCAAACTGACGCTTGAACTTAATTTGATGGATGAATAAATATATGCCAGGTGGGAAGCAGGATCAAAATAGAACATGAAGAAATGCCAAGTGATAAATGTTCAAGTTCTTTGGAGAAGAAGAAAATTTCAACGGGGTGGGGCAGAAGTTGCCTATATGTCCACATTTTCAAAAACGTGTACCATGGTAGAGAATCTGTGAGTGATGCTTAAGGTAGAAAAGGTTCCACAAACAAATATGTTTGAAAAATTCAGCATACCACTGGTTTACAATCCCTCACCCACAATTCTGAAATCTAAACAGCTCAAAAAACCAAACATGTTTTGTAATTCACTAGGCTGTAAAACCTTTACCTGAACTGATGTGAAGCTATTTATAGTCTTGATTTATCTCATTTAACGTAAACGTCCATATACGTTGGTACAGAAATGGTAAGGTGCTGGGAAGTGGTATGTAACATTTGGTACTTTTCTAAACATCTGGAAAACTCTGAATTCCAAAGACATCCTGCCATATTCTTTTTGGGCCAATGACTGTAAGCCTGTATAATGTCCTTTTAGAGTCACAATGCACATTGCAAGTTTCTAAGTTCTTCAGAAAAAAAAAAAAACTTAAATTTTTTTCACCTAGTATTTCCTACATAAATTTAACTTTTCAACACTTATACCCTCCTTTTGTTTATAAAACACCTACTAACATCTTAAAGAAAATTATAATTAATATTCCAAGGAATGCATTTTGGGAATTACTATTCAGTATACGGCTAAGCAGTCAGTTGAAGTCTATGAGTAAAAAGAAAGCGATTCTCTTATTTTCCAGGCTGAAAGTCTATTTTCAATGTGGATGATGTATACAACCGGTTATGAGACTCTTCTTGT
This sequence comes from Acinonyx jubatus, assembly GCF_027475565.1. Taxonomy (NCBI): domain Eukaryota; kingdom Metazoa; phylum Chordata; class Mammalia; order Carnivora; family Felidae; genus Acinonyx; species Acinonyx jubatus. Next base: position 94,824,961 of record NC_069383.1, on the reverse strand, counting down.
AGTACAAGCAAGAAATGATATAAGCTTGAACTAAGGCATTCCAAATGGCATAGCATATATTAAAGGGGAAAGATTCAAATGTGGGAACAACTTCAAGGCTGAACCGACAGCCTCTTAGTTTTGAAAACATGTAGAAAGGAAAGGAGAAGCAAGAGGCGATTGCAATTCTAAGCTTTCTAAATCGAGAAATTGGGTGAATGGCGACGCTATTAATTGGCCTAAGGGGTTCGAGAGATCCCATCAGTGCACAGGGGAAGATGACTGGGGAGGTAGTAAATTCCAGGTGCCTGGTAAAGTACAGGTGGGAAAGCAGAGATTCTCATTAGGGCAAAGGAAATCAGCCTGTACTTCCAGAGAAATATTTGGTCTGGAAATATGGAGGGTCTAAATATACAAGGGTCGAAAATGTCACCTCCAGGGAACATGCAGAATATTAAGACCAAAACCAGGACACTGATAAAATATCACCATTTATAAGAGGGAAGGAATAGGAGGAAGAGTTACTTAAGAAGAAAGAGGAGTGCTTGCAAAAGAGTTAGGAGAAGAAAAGAGCTTCATGACTTGGCTGTGGTTCTCCACTGCACGGATCAAGGGAGAAGAGACCTGAAAGCAAATTCCTGGCCCTGGGCCATTATCATGAACTGTCTCTGCAGTGTGACCGCACAAGAACCAGACCCAAGTAGGCTAAGGAGTGTATTAATCTGCTCAGGCCACTGTAACAGATGTCATAGACTCAGGGCTTAAACAACAGAGATGTATTTTCTCACAGTTCTGGATGCTGAAAGTCCAAGATCAAGGTCCTGAAAGCTTCAGCTTCTGGTGAGAGTTCCCATCTTGGTTTGCAGAGAGCCACTTTCTCAGTGTGTCCTCATGTGGCCTCTCCTCAGTGTGTGTGTGTGTGTGTGTGTGTGTGTGTGTGTGTGCGTGTGGAGAAAGATCTATTTCTTCCTCTTCATGTAAGGCCACCAATCCTATCAGATTTGGGCTCCACCCTTCTGGCCTTATTTAACCTCAATTACCTCCTCAAAGCCCTGTCTCCAAATATACATTGGGGGTTAGGGTCTGACCTATAAATCTGGAGGGGAGGGACACAGTTCAGTCCATGGTAAAGAGTAAGGAGGTTGAGGTAACAAGTCCTGAATATGATAATAAAGGTACTAAAGATGAGAAAGAAGAGGACATTTAAAAATCATTTTTTTAAATAATGAAGAGTTTATTATTCTTATACGGGGAAGAAAGGAGAGAATGGAAAGGAAGAAGTTGAGAAAACTCCATAGAGGCGGGGAGGCAGGAGTGTGGTACAAAGACAAGATGGGAGCTCATGTGTTAAGTGGAGGGAACAGCCTTGGGAGGGAGCAGGAGCAGCTATTTCTGTGAGAGGAAGGAAGAAAGTCAATGTGGGTCTTGTTCTAGTTTGGTCTAGAAGTGTAGTAGACAGAAACTGAGTGAATTTATCTCCAAGAGCATCTGTTTCCTTGAACTTGATGTTGCATTAAACCTGAATTGAACAAATCAACAATGTTGCCTTCCATGTTTTGAAGTGGCTGCCACTATTACCAAAAAATGAAGAGGGTATGTTTCCAGTATGTGGTGGCATTTTGACTGGGCTATGCATCCACATATTATATGTGTGTGTGTGTGTGTGTGTGTGTGTGTGTGTGTGTGTGTGTGCATGTGTGTGTGTATGTATATCTTAAATATTTTTTTTTAATTTTTTTAAACGTTTATTTATTTTTGAGACAGAGAGAGACAGAACATGAACAGGGGAGGGGCAGAGAGAGAGGGAGACACAGAATCTGAAACAGGCTCCAGGCTCTGAGAAGTCAGCACAGAGCCCGACGCGGGGCTCAAACTCACGGACTGCGAGATCATGACCTGAGCCGAAGTCGGACGCTTAACCGACTGAGCCACCCAGGCGCCCCTATCTTAAATATTTAAATAGACTTATCAGCTTAAGACATATAGGATTGTGCAATATTAAAAAGTTACCTCCATTGCCACCACTTTTGAGATGAGTTGGTAAAACTAAATTTCATGGTCTCAAATCCCCCAATTATCCAAAACTTACTTCATATGTCTATGGTTGGTCACATCTGAATGGCCAGTGCCCCATCTGCCTCAATTCTCATCCCCAGAGAATGAGGAGGCTGGTGGATAACCAGTCCATCAGCAAGAACAAGTCTTGGAATAATTCTGTGCCATGGATGGAAAAACAACCAGTCAAGCTGTGTATGTTGTCATGAAAATGGGAACTTAAAGCAGAAAAGAAGGAAGGTAAAACCATTTAAAGGATTCTTTGGAACAATCCTTCCCACCAAGTGGCTCCCTGTACAACTGGGAAACAAAGATCCATGACTCTTCTTTCTTTCATTCAGCCCACCAACCAACCAATCTGCATGGTGTACCCATGGTTTTCCAAGCACAGTGCTGGGCACTGGGAACACTTGGCAACAAGGTGGATACTGACCCAGGGCTCACAGCTCTCTTTGCAGGCAAGAATGTTGTTAAATAAGTGATCACAATAGACTGAAATGTTGTGATAAGGATGCCTGGTATTGTGAAAGCATAGAACAGAGGGGTTTAAATGGGATATGGCATTTAGAATCCAGAGGATAAACAGCCATAATTAGATGAAGAGAAGGAGGAAGCGTTCCAGAAATACAGAAGAGCAAACAGAAGCCCAGAAGTGTGAAAAAGAATAGGAAGAGTTCAATTCATCTAAGGGAGGAAGACCCAAAACCCCCAACAACAGTTGGGCCCAATTGAGAGAGAAACTGAACAAAACTGAGGCAGGGCAAGTCAATGGCCAGGTCAGGGATGACTTTGTAACTCAAATTGGGGTCACTGAACCACATCCTATGGACGGTGGGACATTATAGAGGGGTTTTAAAGCATCGGTGTGCCTATGTGTGTGGTAGGGGCCAGTAGGGGGAGCTGATAGAATCAAATTTGGACAACAGGATTAGGAAAATCATCTACTGGCAGCATTTAGGATGGATTAGAACTGAAGAGACCAGCTCTAGGGTGACAGCAGTAGACAGGTAGGGTGATGTTGGGCTGTGATGTAGAACACTTCAGAGCAACCAAGTTTTGCCTACTTGAGTTGTACAGATCAGGGTTCAAGAGCAACGTGGATGAAGGCTCTTCTCCTATAGTCTTATTGGTTCATGGCGTGGGGAGGGGAGTCCCTAATCCTCTGTGAAGTCTAAATGACCTGCTGTTACAATATCTATCTACCTTTGCTCTTCGCACCGTGTAGTTTGGATGGATGGCTGTCAGTGTGGTTTTCTTTTTCTCCTGAAAATGCTACAATCTGCTTTGTACCACTGAGGAATTTAGTTTGACTAGTGGAGACTGACTCAAAAGCAGAGCCTGGGGAGCCACCAAGCTTAACCCACCCAGTGCTGCAGAACAGAGCCATCAATAACCTGGCCAGCCAACGGGAGGAAACACACAACCAGGGGCCTGGTTCCAAGCTGGATTCTGGTGAAGCAGAGATGACAGATGCCACTGCTTTCTGCCAAACAGCCATTCCAACCCCATTAGTGCATCATGTAAGGATGAGCGTGCAAGAATCGTGCTGGAAACAAAGGCAGCCTGGAGGGCTGCCCGCAAGCTGGAGCATGGCTGTGCATGATGGGAGCTGGGCTGGGCAGTCTGGTCTGGCCTCACAGCCCTCCTGTCCCTCTTCTCTGAGGTATGCTAATGGCAGGGGGCCTGTAGGCAGCCTGCTTCTGGTGGAGAGTATGAGGAAAATCAGGGACTTGGCCTGTGAGGCGAGCTCTGCAAACGAGCACACCCCGGGAATGGGCAAACAGAGCTGCTGCAGGTATTCATATGAGCCTAGAAAAGGGAGGCCTGTCTAAATTTGCAAGTGTTTATAGAGAGATATGGAGCACATCAGGTTGCCATGAGGAAGGTGCATACTGAAAGCAGCCTTACATTTGGCCAGTTTGAAATCTCCTACTGTGTATCACTGGGGCTGACTTGCTGGTGGCCAGGGACAGTGGCTTCACCACGCAGCTTATTCCCATAAAGCCTGGGTCTGGGAGTTATTAGAGGCAGAGCTGAACGCTTTCATCTTCAGCAACTGTTTATTAACACACGGTTAGCACTCTGTCGCCCACTTGCATGAACTTTCTGGTCACAAATAGAGGGCAGATGGTGTGCCACTGCTAAAAGGGACCCAGGCTTAACTTGCTCTGAGTTAAGGTAGGGATGTGGAGAGGAGTTTGCTGAGCTTTTATGGCATTGCCAAGGGGTTGCGTTGGGATGCAGTGCTGGAATTCCTACACAGTAACCTGTTGAGGGCAGGGGTCTTGATCCACACAGGCTCTCCCTGGAAGGAACTGATATTTCAGATGTACTGCCTGCTGTAGGCAACAGAAGGACCTGCCTCCCACAGCGAGTCCAGGAGAACCCTGGCCTTGGTGCTAGGGACCACCAGCATGGCTGCCTGTGTGCAGTTGGGGGTGGGGGGTGGGGGGTGGGAGCTGAGGGTCTTCCACAGGCCAGAAGTGGGTCTGCAGGGGAAGGGGGAGCCTGTGAGCCAGAGGCAGCCAGGCTGCCTGGCAAGCTGCCCACCCCATGGGCGCCCCCCAGTCCTGCTACGCTCTTTCTTTCTCTTTTCTATCAGCACTGCTTTGCAGTAAGAGATACTGGAGAGAGGGCAAACCATCCGCTGATAGCAGGACAAGGACATTTGGGTCACCGGGAATTACGCAGAGGTGTGACAGCATGACCTGGGAAGGAGACTGAAAGCAGAAGAGATAACAGCCGAGTGAGCTCAGTGCGATGCCAGCAGCTCCAGCAAATGGAAAACCACGTGGGCCCAGCTGGCACCCACTTTCGCATAGAGTGGCCAGTTGGGATTTGGGGGTTTCCTAAACAGGGCAGGGCCTTGAGAGAATGCTGATAAAGGGGCCTATCACTGAGCAGCAGGGAGGGTCATTTAGTCTAGGCCTCAAATTTAGACTTTTCTTTTATCTCTGAATGTACTGATTTATTTAGTCACTGAGCCACAGTGACCAAATTGAAAGATTTTCTTTAAAACTCATTCCATTAACAGATTACATGTACCTCCTGCAGTACGTATAAATTCAATATTTTCATAAGTCCTGAGCCAACTTGTAAGCAGCATAATATACTTCATTTTGTTTTTTGAAATTACCAATTGGCTAAATGTCAGCCTGTAGAATGTACAACAGTATTTACAAAACTCTTTTGGTATATTGTCATGTGTTAAGATACCTGGAGTCTCCACAAGTAGAAGTCACTGATGTTCCTCTTGAACTCGGAGAGAACCCGGTAGCTCCCCCTCCCGCTCCTCCCAAAATAAGTTAGACCTTTCTCACTGTATTCAAAATTAAGGCAATATCCACCTATACTTAGAACTAACCAACTAATACATTAGTTGTAGAATCTGAAAATACCAACTTGTGACAAGCTTAGCACGAAGCTGAACCTACCCTGTGAACCTACCTATCCCTATGGGATGAAGGGGAGACTGTTGGAAAGAAGAACAAGACACATCTGTTCTGGCCTTGGCTTTGCCAGCTCCCCAGGTGTTTGTCTAGCTGACGTTAGCACACTTCCCCAAGCCCTAGTTTTCTCACCTGCAAGGCGATGCCACTGCTACAGCCCAGGCAACTATGTGACAATTCCTTGCACAGGACCTGGCCCACGGATGTTGGTTCCCTCCACTCCCTTTTTCGTTTCTGGAACTCAGTTTTCTTTTCTGTAAAACGAAGTCCTTCCAAACTTGAACACCCTTCTATTCTTCACAGGGAAAAGATTTTGCCTAGTTTAGTTAATACTAGAAATACCGAAAAGAAATCCATTCTCACTGACTGCAGCGACTTTTTTTCTCTGTGCCATAGATGGTGTTATCCATCCAATGTTCCCAAAAAGCAAGGGATTTCTGATCTGTGAAATTATAGCCATAGTCCACAGAGCAAATGTAGAAATGATCCTGTCATAAAAGGGCAATCCCCAGAGGACTCTTCCATCAGAAAACGTGTTCCTCTCAAGGCCTCCCCTCACTCGTCCTCACCCAGCAAAGTCCTGGGAAATCTTCAAGGCGACCCCAGAAGTTTCCTGCTGTCACTGACGTTTGTGCTCACCCTGTTCAGAAGGGAACACGCTCCCCTTCAAATGAGTAGCAGCCTAAGGGGTACTGGTGGCTGCAAGCTCAGGTTGGTGTAGGGGAGTACCTTGGAGAAGGGACCAGGGCTCTCCTTGGTTTCTGTGACACCTTCTCCTGCCTTCCCTTCTACATTGTACACTGCTCTCCTCATCCATCCCAATTCCAAGTGTTATTGTCTCAGCGGTGCAGATCAAGAGGAATCTGTGGGCCAAAACTGAGAACCGCATATGTATTTTTTGTAGCTTTATTTTTGAGGTATGACTGACAAATAAAATAGTGAGATATTTCAAGTGTGCATTATGGTGATTTGATACATGCACACAGTGTGGAAGGAGCCCCACCATCTAGTTAATTAACACACCCATCCCCTCACATATTTGTCCTTTTTTCTTTCTTTTTTGGGGGGTGAGAACAATGAAGTTCTACTCTCTTTGCCAGTTTCAACTATATAACACAGTGTTATCAACTATAGTCACCACATTTCACATTAGACCCTCAGGCCTCATTCATTCTGTAACTGGCAAGTCTGTACCCTTTTACCAACTTCTCCTGATTTCCCCACCGCCCCACCCCCCAGCCCACTCTTCCACTATTTCTCTGCATTTGACTTCTTTTTTTAATAATCCACATACAAGTGATAAACATGCAGTGTTTGTCTTTTTCTGTTTGGCAACGTATGTAATTTTAAACATACACACTGTCATGGAATTAGGTGGATAGAGAACGAACATGATGCAATAGCCTTTCCTTTAACAATATACAAATAACCTATTGATAGCAGGTAAAAGGGAAAGAATGTTTTATGTTTGTAGGTTCAACACAAAGGAGACCGAGATGGATTATAAACTGTACATGTATTTTTAAAAGAGTACAGGTGTTAATTAAAAGCACTATTGCGTAAGTGGTTAGAATAAATGAGACATTTCAAGTATGGAAGATATATGAGTTAAGGAGAGGCGACTGAGACTGCCACAGAGGGATATATATAATTTACTGACATAAAGGATACTCACTGAATAAAGCCAAACCTTTCCACTTTTGTGTTTATAAAAGAGGGTAGAAGCCAGAAATGGACATATGGTGTCCCCGAGGAGGAAGGGAGACAGATGCAAAATAAGTTATGTTCTTGCCACAACAGGTGATCAAGAAATTTATAATTTCTGAATTAATAACTACGACAACTCCAAGGCCAGAGAGAAAACGGTCACAGCGCTTTGAAGGCAATGGCAAAAGAAAAAAGAATATCAACGCTTATGAGAAAAAGTCAAAGTTTAACACCTGGAAAAAGCATTGCTCCCAAAACCCTAAAGGCTCAGCTGACTTTGTAGAAAGAGCCCCTTTGGGGTACACAGTCTCGTACCCCTTCCCCCAGTTCTCTAGTCAGGAGACCAGAGGCCACTCTTGTGGGACTTGAAGACCAGCCAAACTGTCATTTGACCATAGTGAAAGGGAACCAGGGAGGGTTGGGGTGAGGCCGTGGCAGGGGGAGACTGTCCCAGAGCTTAAGGAAGATTGAAAAGACAAACAAGAGAGAAGGGGCTGGGGAGAGGGGAAGAGAGCCTTTGGGAAGAGCGGGATGGATTGGGAAAGTGGAATACTTTGCTATGGGACTTCCTGGGCGTGCACAGCATGAAATAAACTAAAATAAACAAACATGGCTATGTTGTAAGTTATTTGCATTAAAAACAATACATCATGTTTGTATCAGTTGATTGACTGAAATGCATGCCGCAACCATTTTAGGGAACATCTGTAGTTTTAAAATTACTTGAGCCTGACTGACAGGTACCAGAGCCTGAGCACTGAGTGCTGGACTCATCCAATCTTCAAACTAGCTTCCTGAGTGAGGACTCTTGTTTGTCCCTGTTTTCCAGATGCAAAGCAAGTTTTGTTCTTGATAGAGAAGGCCATCAAGAATTACAAGGAAAGAATTCCCGAAATCGTCCCTCTCTGGTGTTTGCAAGTAACTAGACATTGAATCAAAGCCCCAGAAATTAGCGTGACCCTGGACCCAGTCTAATTGCAGAATCTGTGTATGTGGCATGTTCCCTCTTATGGGCTACATAACAGCTGGGCTACTGCAGGGAACTGACAGGTTATGCTCGCTTGAGTACTTTTGGGTAAAACAATCACCAATTTGAAATACAGGGAGGGAAAGGTAATGCTCAAATGTACCTTGCCCTCGTTCCTACCACTGAGAGAACAATGATGAGTAAGTGCTTCCTATCTTCCAGAGAAGTTGTTCTCTGCCTTGGTAATTTTTAAGGCTAAAACTCCAAATTCTTAGGCTTTTTTCCAGAACCTCAGGAGGACTGAGTCAGGCAGGCTAAGGCAAATAATGTATCTTCTGAAGAGCACCCTGGTGATTCTGACATTCAGCCACATTTGTGAACCAAACCTCAGTCCTAAGGACAAGCTGAGAATAACATTAACTTAGCTGAAATTAAACAACAACAAAAAGCGTTTTCTTCAACGTAGCATGACTAACAGTATCAAAGATGAAGGTAATAGCTGACATCTCCCAGCTGCTTAGTTTGTCTGAGGCACTGAGCTAAGCACTTTACATAGATTACTTCATTTAATCATGATGATAAATTCATGAGGTACTACAATTATTATCCCTCTTTTACTAATGATGAAGCCAAGGCTTAAAAGAAATTAAGTAATTTGGCCAAGGTTAGCCATTAATTGCATTAAAAATTTTTGAGGGAATATAAATCAGACTCAAAAGAAACTCGTGAACTATCTATGAAATTGAGACTGGCTGTTCCACTGATCTCTGAGGTTTTGAGGTACATTCCTGAGCTTCAGGTATTAAATCTAACTAAGTTTGGATTCCTCTATGTGCAAAGCTGCTGTAGACTGACCTTATTCTCTGGAATAGGCTTGCCTATTGAAATGGTTCAGAAGTGCAGGGGGTTTATTTTATGGTGTTTGAAAGGCACTTATGCAAAGAGCCTGATCTGAAGTCAAGTAAATTTAATCTGAGAACAACCTTGGTTTAAATTCAGGCAAAGAAGCAGAACATTGACCTTGTTTGGATAATTTGTTAGATAATCACACTTTGGAAATGTTTTGATGACTTTAAAAAAGAGCACCGGACCAATCGCTAGTTGACCAAATACATGTTTATCCCTTTAGATTCAAGTGGGTACTAAAGGCTTGAAAACAAATATGTCCTAGCCGAGAATGGTCCTTGGGGAGGGTTATCTTGGCAATGGGAAGATTTCTTAATGTAATCCCCAATCTGTAAAGCTGTAAAAAAATCATGCCTTAATACCACCAAGACTTTGTAAAGAGCTACATAGGTGCTATTTACTGAGGACCAAATTCCTAAGCACTGACAAATGGAACAACAGCCTCTCAATACTTGTGTGACCAGAGCCTAAGCCACAATGGCTAAGAAAGCCATCCTCCAAGGTAGGATTTGGCAAATGGAAGCCAGTCATTGAGTATTTGTCACTGAATACTTTCTGAATCCTTCAGAAAGGAAAAACCAGTCCAATAAAAAAATAAAATCAGGCGCGCCTGGGTGGCTCAGTCTGACCCTTGATTTTGGCTCAGGTCATGATCTCGCAGTTTGTGAGATTGAGACTCTTGTCAGGCTCTGCACTGACAGTGTGGAGCATGTTTGGGATTCTCTCTCTCCTCTCTCTCTGCCCCTCCCCCCTTTCAAATTAAATAAACTCTAAGAAACATAAAATACAATAAAACCACTAATACTACTACTTTGGATAAGCTAAGACAGAGGAGAAGGCTTTCTGGAGTCCTAGCAGTCTGCATATGTTGACTGATCCCACAGGAGCCTGAGGATTTTTCAAAAGACATAGGCCCAAGAATAAATCCCCTGCCATGTTACCTATTCCTGTATAAATACAATAAATACACTTTTTTAAAAAAATTCCTGAGTTACAAACAGAAATGCCAGATATTTGATGTTAGAGACAGTGATGTTTCTGTAGCATTGTAGTAGAGAAACATGAACTTTGGGATTGAGCAAATGTTTTTCTAAGACTCCCCCCTTAAAATGTGTAAGTTTATAGCAACTGTAATCATCAGTCATTTGACCTGTGAAAGCAGAGACAATAAAACGCAGTATTGAGGGTTCTGACCCAGTGATGCCTGGGATGTGGTTACACGTTGCTGGCAATTAGTAGATGCTTAATTAACATCAGTTGCTTTCCTTGGTTTCCTGAAACGCTGCATCTTTCGTTTTAACAGTGCCGCTGCTGCCACAGCTAGATCCCACATCTGAGGGACCTGGACAAAAAGAACCACATGCACTTCTGGGGCTTTAGAGTTATGGAAATAGTACTAGAATTAAATGAAGTGACAAATTTGAACAGGTCCTGAGCAAACATATTCTTTTGCAAAAGCTTCCATTCCTGTTTTCTCCCTTCTCAAGTTACTCAGAGTTTGCTTTTGGTTAAAATATAACACTTGCCATTTTTCTTTAATGTTTAATGTTTACTCAATATTCAGCCATTTTTACATTATCTCAGGATAAACATATTTTTCAAGTGCTTTTAAGTAAGTGTGATACTTTTGCCTCTCACAACAAATTCTAACATACGCTATTCAACTTTGCTTTCACGATTCATCATCTTCTAAGGAAAAGAAGAAAAAAATTATCTTAGGACTGAGACAAGACAGGGAAAACTTCCACTCTAGGAAATAATAATATTAGATTTGACATAAATTAGATGCTTGCCAGTAACTCAACCACACCTGTCAAATAAGACGTTAAAATATGAAATAGAATATTAACAAAAGTTGATTTTGCTAGTGATTAAGCATAAGATTTAACTGTGTTGTAACCAAAGGGAAGGGAAGTCTGATGGCAGATCTGTTTTAGCTGAGAGGCAAATATTCATTCTATAAAGACATCTACCACCGGAATTTTCACTGTACTTTCTTTCCCCAAATAGCCTTTGGAAATAAAGAAAAAAAAGTATCTCATTTCTCTGCAAAAACAGTATTTAGTTTATAGTACTCTTTAGCAACACCCTTCAAAAGTTATTGAGTACAAGACAAGTAAAAATACAAACGAGAACAAGCCCAACAGAATGTGATACAGGCTTCTGTAATTGTATCAATGCTCAGGATTAGCCATCAGGGACACCTGACCCAGAACAGAGTGAGAACTTCAACATTCCAGGTCATTTCCAAACGTGTATTTATGATGCTCCTCAACTTAGGTTTAACGTCCCTTGGACACACAATCCAGTGTTTCTCCAACTTTAATGTGTGTATGAATTACCTGGGGATCTTGTTAATATGCAGATTCTGATTCTGCCTGGGACCTGAGATTTTGCGTTTCCAACTAGTTCCTAAGTGATGCCTATGCTTCTGGTTTCCAGACCACACTTTTGAGTGGTAAGAGTTTATAATGCTCTGCTGGCACATGCTTGCTATTAGAACCTCTCCTAGAATTTGTCCCCAAAGCCCCGAAACAGCACAGAAAACTTTCTCAGATACAGATAGACTTGTGTTTGTAAACAAGTCTTCATAATATTAACATTGGGGTAAAAATGTGCTATTCACTTATTTTTCTCTTTGTATCTACTAATATATGACCTTCAAATATAGGAGGAAAGTTGGCCAAGGGAATTAAATTCCTTTTACCCGGATTTTTCAGTCCTTTGGGTCTTTACTTTCAAGCCAGATGTGCTATGCCTGGCACGATTTTTCTCAGCAGATTTCCCTCTTCGTGCTGGAATGACAAGCCAGATTTGCTTTAAAATATTAGGGAAAAGCTAAAGTGTTGACATTAAGAAAACACTGGGATTTACTGATATGAAGCCTCCATACCCCATTGGAAGGAGGTATATAAATAGATACAATGCTTTTAAAAAAGCAATGTGGTGATGTATCTTATAAGCCACATGATTTTTTTACCCTTTAATCATAGTAATGTGTACTAAAGAAATTCCAAAGTAGAGAAGAAAGCTTTCTACACAAAGATGTTCATCACAATGATATTGCTGATAGTAGAAATTTGGAAACATGCTGAAGTTCTAAAAACTACTTAACAGTTAAGTAAACCACACAACGACTTAGAGGGATATTATTTGGTCTCTGAAAAATATTTTTGAAGCAGTTCTTATAAAATACACACACTATCACATTAAGTAAAATGCAGTATCATATTATGAATAGTTTTTACAATTATGAGTAAAGAAGAAATGCACATGTATACAGATATATGTGGTACGTTGTGCAGCAATACTGCACAATCACACAGCCAATTGATGTGGATGGCTCTTCCTGGGGTGTCACAGTGCACAACTTGCACAGCTGAGTATGGCAACCCTATTTATAACCTAGAGAGAGAAAGTCAAGAATCACTACACCAGATGTCACCAGTCTTTTGTCTTTGGAGGATGATAATATGTTTTAATTTTTTTCCTGAATTTTCCAAATTCTTCTATAATGAGCATGCTTGCTTTCATAAGTAAAAACAATTTTAAAAATATATTAAAAATTAAAGAAATAAACACATCTGACATCTGTTGTTCTCCCATCTTTTATTTGTTGGATTTCCCTTTCAAAGGATATCAAAATCTTACAGTAATGATGGCTGATGTTCATTTAAATAAAATTGAGGGGGTTTTCCTCTTTTTCTTTTTTCCTAAAGACAGGTGGCATAGGACTGGATTTCTCTTTGGATCATGCAAAAAAAAAAAAATCCTTACTGAGTACTAGCTATGTGCCAGGCCCACTGCCATCAACCATGGCTGATATCTCATGTAATCTTCTCAAGCTTTGCATTATAGGTAGCAATAAAATCATAATTTTATAGACTAGGAAGAAGATCCTTACTGGCTTCACCATCCTCTCTTGGCTTCTCCATTTTATTTCCTTCAGGAAAATGGTGGGTGGAAGGCCACATTAAAAGGGTAAATGGGATGGCTGGTAGCAACAGTAGGCTGAGGAGTATCACTTGTTGTAAGAAAGTGAGATCTGTTCTGTGAAAACAAAAGGAGTTGTTTCTAGCCAGAGAGGATCAAGGATAGCAAAATAACTGTTTAATAAGAATTGCAGTTGGAGAAAGCCTGATATTGATACTGTTGAGAGAGCTGGACAGCTAATGCAGTAGAATGGGTGGGGCAGGTGTTCCAGGTCCTTAAATAGAGGCAGCCTTAGGGAGAGGGAAAAGAGAAAGGTTTACTTTGACTAGAAGATGGGGTCAGGATCAAGGAAGGATTTTTATACAGTGAAGTAGCCCTGAGCATCTAAGAAGGAAGGAAGCAAAGGAAGAGCTTTCAGAAAGGCAGACGTGGAAGACTGTAAGCTTCCTGAGGGCAGAAATGCTTTTTGGTTCATTATGCCTTCCCATGGTCAGACAGCCTGCACCACAGGAGAGATATGTAAGTACTTGTTTAGGGAATGAAGATGGTCAAGAGGGAATCTTAGGTATTGCATGTAAGCATGACTCCTTAAAAAAACTATAAAATCATGTCTTGAAATCAAGACAGATATGGAAACAGGAAAAAAAAAGGATTAGAAGTAGTAAGGAGGAAGATCTTAACATCCTAAATGGTCACCTAAATGGTAACCAAGATGAGTTCGCTAAGAGTAGAAAGACCATGAGTCCAGAAGTCACAGATAAATTCCCTCATTTTCCTTTATTGCCTGCTTGGACATTCATCTCTTCCCTGTTTGGAAGAGGCAGAAACCCTTGGCAGAATAGTCTGGAGAGAAAATTATGCTCTGTGCTACCCTCATCGAACCAGATAGCTTTGAACCTCCATTGGTCTTATTTCACAAACCTACCTCTATGTTAAAAATCTGCACTGATGTTTGGCAGGATTTCAGGAAGTGAAGGGCTAGAGCAGAAAATGGACAGAGAATACTTCTAGAAGACTTGCTTGAGCCATGGGAACTTTGGAGTGAGCCCTTGTCTCGCCCTCTCAAAGTCCTGAATGCCTAGGTCTCTTGAACGATCTTGCCTGTGTTGTTCTACACGTTCTTATTAATTGGCCACTAAGAGGAATTTCTTCTAATTTAAGATGCTTATTTTCAACTCCCTTTTATGTTTAGAGTACTGCCATAAAAATTTCCTACTCCTTTTTGCTTGAAAAGTTAAACAAAATGTTCTTTTAAAAAAGATTGCTTAAGCATTTTTTCTTTTAAAATGTCTTTTGATAATTATTTCATCATATTGACTGAAGTGATTTAAATGAGTCTTTTATAAATTTAACTTGTAAACCTGAATTCAAATTCATATTCAAATTCAAAACTCAGCACACCTCTGCTTTTTTATTAGCACATAGATATGTAAAATTCAAAATTTAATTTTACTTTCTTTTTCTCAGATACACTCTTAAAAAACAGAAAATTTACTCAAGTCCATAGCTCTGCCCTTCTGATTTCTAAATTTAGCTGCCAGTTTTAGAAGAATTTGCATACTCTTGAATAAATGCCACTGAAGGGGGAAAGTGGTTTAGTAAAACTACTTATATGCAGATCCCCTCCTAAAGTGCCCTGTGAATAGCTTTTATTAAGCAAGATTAAAATTGCTCATTATCCCAAAATAACTTCGGTGCATGTGATGTTATAAAAAAAGCATACACCGTAATCAGTTTGACATTTTTGGAATTTCGAAAGGTAATTAGGCTCTCCTTCTTGGAAAAAAAAATCTGCTATTGTGAGCATTTCCAGTGAAGTATAACCCTCTTTTTCATAGATCTTTAAGCTTGCATTAGCTTATCTCTAAAGTCAGTATCCTAGTACATGGTCAAATACAGGGGGATTTGCATTTAAAAGGCAGAGTGCAGACCCAAACCAGAAGAGTATCTGAGGAGAGGCACTGGGGAAATTCATCTCAGGCACCATTCAATGGTCTATCCCAGCGGGTTGTGATTCAGTAATAGGCTTTGGAGTCTAACATTCCTGGAATCAAACCTAGTCCTCATAGTAAGGTATAGCCTCCAAAAAGCCACTTTGCTTCTCTCATCTCAGTCTTTGCCTCTGTAAAAGAAGGATGATAGCTAAAGGGAACATATGTCCCAGTTTGCCCTTCAGAATCTCTATTTATGCTTCTTGTCAGGTCTAATTATTGAGTCCTTTCAACTCCAAAAAGTGTCCCAGTCTACATGATAAATTACTAGCTAACTCTAACGCAGACCCTGGTAGGGTTGTTAGGAAGATACACTCAGCACAAATCTTGGCACATAGTTGGCACTGAACATATCTTGTGAAATAGGGATGCCCATCCTTGCCTCACTCCTAAAACTGTGGGAGGGACCAAAATGACATTTCATACAAAAGGACTAGGATGTGGCAAATTACAAGTGCTCAATAAATATTAGTTACTATTACTCATTTTGTGGTATTTTACCTTCCTGGAAATATCCATGAATATGGAGTTCACACATAGCTAGGAAGCAGTCAAGAAAGCCTCAAAGTGACACTATCAATGATTTTCTAGATAGCATGTCCAAGAATTCATAGGTCCAGCTGGTCTGTGGCAGATAGGCATATTTAGCTAAAGAGACTTTGTATCCATGGCCTAAACCAAATATCCGAAGATGCTTCAAATCTAAGAAAGTAAAGAAACTTTCACCTGCTGCATGTTTTTAGCAGACCTGAATGGTGAGGTGGCTACGGCCGTCTCACAGACTCAGAAGACAGCAGAGAGGAAAGCCCAGTTCTTTGGCTCTTAAGCCATGCGTTGTTACCACTGATCATCATCATGTCTGATGACCATACATTTTTTAATAACATGATTGTTTAAATTGCATTTGAAAAGTACCACATTCAGTTGTTCTGCTTCCAGTCTGGCATATAAGGAGCTTGGAAGTCACCATTCCATTCTAACAGATAAAACCTGAACAGCTGAAAAGTTGATCATTGTTTTTAGATCCATCAAGGAAGTCAGGTCCCATGGCAAACCACTGCCCCCAAACTAGAGACAGACTGGAGGAAAGAGATCATCACAACTGACCGGAGCAGAAACCCATGAACAGGAAATTCCACAGGAACAAGTACTGGAGTGAAAAGGAACAGTAATTGAAGAATTGCTGGAGGCTCAGTGTGGACATTTATAAGAGTTAGGAGCACCAGTGGGAATAAATGTAAAATGCAAAAGTACAAAATTCCTAGAAGGGAAGAGGAGAAACTCTAGATGACTTTGAGATATAACACCAAAGGCACAATCCATGAGAGAAGTCATTTGTAAGCTACACTTCACTAAAATTTAGAACTTCTGCTCGGCTAAACACACTGTTGAGAGAATGAGAAGCTACAGACTGAGGGGACGTTTACAAAACACATATCTGATAAAAGACCGCTATCCAAAATATATAAAGAACGCTGAAACTCAACAATAAGATAAGACAGTAAAAGTTTTCATTTACATCTTCTCTGATGCTTTTCCTTTCTTTATGCAGATCTAACTTTCCGGTATCATCATCCTTCTCTCTGAAGAACTTCTTTCAACATTTCTTGCAGGGCGTCTATTGGCAACAAATTTTCCTTAAATTTTGTTTGTGTGAGAAAGTCTTTTTCCTCTTTTACTTTTGAATAATTTCTTAGGATGTAGAAGCCCGGGTTGCTGGGGGTTTTGGGTTTTGTTTATTTTCTCTGAACACTTTGTTTCCCTCCACTCTGTTCTTTCTTGCATGGTTTTTCAGGAAAAGTCAGCTGTAATTATCATTGCTCCTCTCTAGGTGTTTTCTTCCCTGGCTTCTTTCAAGGTTTTTTGTTTTTTTTGTTTTTTCTTAATCATTGATATTGTGAAGTTTGGATATGACATGCCTAGGGTTTTGTTTTTTGTGTGTCCTCTGGGCTTCCTGGATCTGTGGTTTGATGTGTTGCATTTATTTGGGGAAAATTCTCAGTCATCATTGCTTCAAATATTTCTTCTCCAACTTCCTCTCTTTTTTCTCACATTACACATTATGTAGTTGTCCCACAGTTCTTAGAGATCATGTTGCATTTCCCTTTTCATTCTTTCTTCTCTTTGCTTTTCCATTTTCTAGTCCAGATATAGCAGATAAAGCAGCCTTGTTTTAGCAGATGTAGCAGAGTAAGGAAAGGACTAGGGATTCCAAGTTCGGAATCCTCTACCTGGGGGTGTAGCTGAAGCCTCAGATAGTCAAGAGGAGGGTGGTGTAGGGAATTCTCCAATTGGTGGAGAGGATCATGGCAGACAGTAAAAGCATATAGTTAGAAGATCAATCAGTCTCTCCTATTCCCCTTCACCCCTCATGTATTTTTCATAATTAACTTTTGCCAAAATATATATGGATATATCCTCTCATTTATACACATAGCCCTCACCAACAGATCTGCTTAACGCTCCTCAAATATAAAATATAAATTTACCAATGTAAAATTATTTGTCTTCTCCTTTTTAAAATGTATTTTATTAATGTAGACTGGATTAGGATAACCTGAATTCTTAAGGCTATGCAATAAAAAATCTGTTTTAAAGACAAGGAAACCAAATCCTAAAGGCTAAGTTTCATGGACAAGGTCATAAAGCTATTCATTACAGTTGGGACTAAAACTGAGGTTCCTGACCCTCAGTCCAGATGTCTTTTCCCTGCACCAAAAATTGCCTTAACTCTGCACCACATATTGCCTATTGACACAACCGAAAACACTAGCACACTGTATTATCATTCAGAAAATTACATGCTAATGTGCTTAAGAATCTCATTCAACAGGCAATACTTTTTTTTAAGTAACAGCTGATGTAACTTATTGTAATTAGCTAATGAGTCTGAGCCTGTAATTCCTCTGTCAGGCCCTCAGGGCCGAACTGTTCGTATTTTCAAGTCTTATCACACAGACTTGTTTTGCATGAATTGTATCTTTTATGGGAGGAATGAGTTTTTGGTTTCATGTAGGGAAACTAGGCTGATTTCCTCTCTCAGAAACCCAGAAATAGATGCATGTTGCCAGGTGGGGCAGAGAGAAAGCAATGAATAAGGACTTCTGGAGGCAAAACTGAAAGACTTTGAAAGACTGCATTTAGTCACCTAAGGAGAAAATCTATGTTTTACATTTTCCCATGGTTTTCAATTGTGCAGATAGTCTGGGTTGACTTTTTCTCCTGCTTCTTGGAAATCACCAATTAATTTTATTAAGCTCTTAATTGACACCTTCAGCATTGCTAACATGTTTTGGAAGGAAAGATGTACTCTAATCTATGCATTTTCTAGTGAATAGCTAGCTCAAGTTATAAAATGGGAAAGGTATATGATCCTTGGTCTATTACTAGCTTCCATACTCACCTTAGATGTTATGATTCCTTTGCATCTACATGTCAGGCACCACTTGGGAGGCGAACATTATAGACCTCAACAGAGACTAAAATTGAACTCAACATCATTTCCTCCCACATCTGTTTCTTGCCTATATTTGGTATTTTAGTAACTGACATTGCCGGATACACATTTCCCAAGCCAGAAGCTTTCATTTGGCCATGACTCTCTTTCAATCCACCAATGACCAAGTCCCCTGAGTTCTTTCACATAAATAAAGCTCAATTCCATCCACTCCTCTATCTCTCCACTGCCACTCTATCCCTATAGGCCAAGAATATCTCTTCCTTGAGTTGCAAAGGGTGGAGGCCTGTGTCATTTTTAGTCTTCAGTGGTGACAATGTTGAACCTTATTTGAGCCCTGTGCTCCTGGAACACAGGATGGTTAAGACATCACCTCACTCTTTTATTTTTGAAAAATTTCCTGTTCTTTTATCTTCTAAGAAGCCTGAAAGGACCATGTTCTCTGCATAGTCTAACATAAGTGTGGTCTCTATCTTTCCTCAAAAATCCCCAAGTGGATGATTCCTTATTTGTTTGACTCTATAAAACCTCCAGCCTTCTTCCCTGTGCTTTGTTTTGTTTTGTTTTGTTTTGTTTTGATTTTTGAGAATTTCCTCATTAACGAAAGTTCTCCCTATTATAACAGCTCAAATAAAATCATCTCCCTAATTGGTGCATTTTGTCTTTCATAAGGGGTTAGAAATAGGGAGAACATAATCTCACTGAGAGAAATGTAACCATGAAAGCCAGTCTCATCCTAGATGTTGCCTCACAAACATTTACTCATATATACGAACATGAAACTGCTATTCCAACTGCTCGTGGGGTTTGTGGAGCCCCAGGAATCTGTCCCTGAGGCTCCCTAAATTTTCACTTATGTAAGGATCTCCAGAAGCTGATGTGACAGTAGTCCAGTGGTAGGATCTGGTCTGGTAAGGTAGGGAAATCCTCAGGGAATTGTGGGAACACAGGTTCATCAGAGTGGGGGCCTTTCTTAGAAGGGTTTCTGGGCTGGGCTTGCTATAACCTTCAAGGCCAACCCATCTCTTTTGAACACCACTCCATCTAACTAATCCATCTAATTTGCACACCACTCATTAAAACAATGAAAATTCATTTCTAACATTTCCTTATGCTAACTACCAAATCCTTCAGGGCAGACCAAATAGTCTTAACGGAAGAGTTAGTGTCTTTCATATATTAATAATCTCTGAGGAGTGTGCCTTTCTGGTAAAGGCAGTTCAAATGTCAGTTAACAACACTCATAGGTTAACAGACACATAGCTCTTGGGCAAGGTGACTATTAAAGTATTTCCAAGTAAATTACAGGCAGTAGAACAATCCAGGTCCCTGCCGAAATGTTCTGAGATCCTTCTAGGATTCTAACACTTCAAGTCATTCACACTGTAGCTAGAGTAATTTTTCTAAACTGATTTTTCAAACTGATCAATTTGAGTGATTATCCTGAGGACAAATCCCAAACTGTGTAAATGCTTATAAGGCCCTGCATGATTTAGCCCCGATTTATCTTTTCAAGCTAACCTCTGAACATCTCCCTTCTCTGGGCATCTCTCCATACTGTCATAACTCGCTGGCTCCCAAACTCCACCAACCCCCAACCATCCAACCCATGCTGTTTGCCCTTAGATCTCCTTCTCACAACGGATCTCCTTCTCACAACTAAGTCTCAGTTCAACATCACCTCCTCCAAGAATTCTTTTTTGACCATCCTAATGACCCAGCTCCCTTCCAGTGACCTACTACCTCCTAGTTTGTCTTCATGGTACTTATCATTCTCTGACATGATTTTTGTTCTTTGTAAATATTACAAGTAAGCTCCAAACACATCTTAGTTTACTAATCCATCTCTTTATCTCCAGCAAACACAACAGTACCTTGTTCATAGTAGGAATTCCATGTATATAGAATTGAACAAATGAGTTAATGAATTGGCTGGCACTGTGAAAAATACTTTACATAGATTAACTCATTGTCATCTTCATAGCCACAGGTAGTGTCCCATTTCCCCGATTTAGAGACTATAAGCAGATGGCCATGTCTGAGGCCTGGTGAGGGGTGGGTTTGGGCTCCGATTCAGGATATCTAGCTGCAGAACTCGGGTGAAAACCTAGATGTTACACTGCCTCTTATCGCAATTCAATCTCTTACAAAATATTTTAAATGATAATGAATAATGAAAGTATAAACCAGATTCCAGCATGTTCTAGTAGTGTAACCAACCCCACCAAGGTTACAATCAGGTGATCAGAGCTTGTCTCCACCCAGACAAATTTGAACATGATCAGGCAATGCCAACTGCTTCCTTTCCCTGTGGGTCAGGCAGCTTCTTTGAATGACAGTCTTTGAACAGCACTCTCCAATTTTAGAAAAGTAAAAAATGTGGTGAAAAAACACATATACTTTGGAGGCATGGAAATATAGGTTTCAACGATGCTTTTTAAAACATAAATATATAAACATAAAATATAAAGAATCCAAGACATTGCTAAAAATAACGATCCAGGTAAGACAACAGAATTACAATTATTGCTATGTAATATTGTATTATTATAAAACGATGCATTTGACTTATTGGAAGAATAAGACATGAGGCAGTACCTTTACTTCCAATATCTTAGCCCCTGACCATCTGAGGGACAATTCACAGATGCACACATTCTCTACAAGGTCATCACTCTTCAGGTATGTGCCTGAAGAAACATTAGCTAATCTTTCCTCGTTTACTTATCTCTCCAATACTTTATTTCTACCAATGGCTCACTGTAATGCTCTTCTTTTTTCAAACTTGTTTTGAATTAGGTACATTCTCAATCATTCATAAATGACATGAAGATTTTAATAACTGGAGTAAAGCTATCTAGAAAAGAAAAAGATATCTTCCCCTTTAAAATATTAATAATAGGTTTCTGGAAATGGCTCCAATAATATTTCACAACATATATTACTGTCAACAATTATCCATAGAAAATAATCTTAATTATCTTAATCTTTGATCTCAAGGAAATGCTTTTTCTGTTTCTCCACACACACATTCACTGCCCAGTGAAAATTGCTCACAATGAGTATGATGAAGCAACTTTCAGAATTCTCAGAAGACAAAGAGATCCAGAAATGCAGTTCCTAAAAAAAAGTATCCATTTGGACTGCTATAACAAAGTACCATAGTCTGGGTGGTTTATAAAGAACAAAAAAATGATTTCTCACAGCTCTGGAAGCTGGCAAGTCCAAGATCAAGGTACCACAATGGTTACATTTTGGTGAAGGGCCTCTAAAAGAATTAGCAGGCACCCTCTCATCTTATTCTTACATGGTGAAATAGGTTAAGGGGTCTCTTATAAGAACACTGATCCCATTCATGAGGGCTCTACTCTCAATACCTAAGCAACTCCCAAAAGCCTCACCTCTAAATACCATCACCTTGGGCATTAGGATTTCAACATTTTAATTTTGTGGAGACATAAACATTCAGACCACAGCACTCACCCAAAGATAAAAAGTGCCATTTCGACACTCAACTTGCTTAAGAATCATCAGAGTGGCAAATCGGTTGGTTCCTCTGTCACTGCTTTCCACTTTTCTACACAATTGTACATTATTGTTAATGATGGCATGTGGAGACATGTGCTTTAGTACTTAAAACTCTTAACACAAATTTCTGTGTAAACACAGATATTAAGTATAGTTTATTTTCTCAGGCCACTGCAACGCTCAAGATTGCTGGTTCAAGTTCATTTCTGAACTATGTAAATGGAAAACACCACAAGCATGTTCACCTTCATAGAATATACCCATCAGCCAGCCAGAGTTGACATTATTCCATGGGTGTCCTCCCTAAGATGCCTGTCTTATCTTCTCACATACCTTTAAAATCCTTTCCAGGGCCCTTGAATTTTCTAGAAGGCAAGTCATTAACTTCTTCTATTAGAAGATTTTTTTTTTAATTAATTTTGGAGCGCCTGCGTGGCTCAATTGGTTAAACGTCCAACTCAGGTCATGATCTCATGGTTCATGGGTTTGAGCCCTGCGTCAGGCTCTGTGCTGACAGCTCAGAGCCTGGAGACTGGTTTGAGTTTGTGTCTCCCTCTCTCTCTCTGCCCCTCCCTCGCTCACACTCTGTTTCTCTCTCTCAAAAATAAACATTAAAAATTTTAAATTAATTTTAGTAATTTCCTACAAGATAGATTCACTAATCATCCCTCCCAATAATTGCCTGTGACCTCAAAAACACACCTAGGTGTGGGAGGGATATCACCACTAGGCCTTTTTTTTTTTTTTCCTAGCAGGAATAGACATGGAGAAACAGGTACAACAGGACAATGTTCAGGAATCTTCTAGTCTCCACTACATGCAAATTTGAAAGCAAAAGGTTTAATAGTCCCTTGCACAACTTTTCTTCCCCTCATTGTTCTGGGATTATCAGGATTTACCTGCTTATCCTTTTCTTTTCTGCTTCAGCAAGCTAATGTGAGTCATGTTTATAAGGATAAAGTAACGGAGATGCATAGATATTAGGGTGTGTGTGTTTATGTGAGTGTTGGGTACACACAAAGTTTTCATTGTCTATGAGTATGCTTCTGAAGAATACATGATAAAAGTGCACTATGCCTAGAATGAGTGAGCCATATCCTTAAGCAAAACAAAAACGCACACATTTGTTAACATCACTGTGTATGAGATACTGAAGGGAATACAAAACACATCTGTGTCTTCTATGGAGAAGAACTCAGGCTAGTATTTACAAAAATCAAGAGATGTGGTAAGGGGAAGGGGTGGCTGGTTGTTGTCACACTTCTGTCAAAAAATCCAAAGCTACCAAACAGGGTCATACATCTATGATAATTAGCACATCCAAGAGTTGACGCCCGAGGGTGCATCCACAGGAAGTAAGATCCATCTCCCAGAAGGGCACCACTTGGAGTGTTCCCCAGTGAGGGGTCTGACTTCCTTCAGTGATTTCAAAGAAGAATGAGGAATCTCATTGTTAAAGTCACTGCCTGCAAATGGCTTTTACACTCTACAAGGCCATTTTAAGTGTACATTTTATAAATGATTTGTCTCAAAGTTGTGGGTAGATTAAAATAAAAATTTTATAGCTCGCAAGTCAATAGTTATACAGAAAAGGAAAAGAAAACAACGGGCAAATTCAGTCCTCATAAAAGCAACTTCCTTTTGAAACCATAGACACCGGTGGTAGAGAAGAGACCAGTGTTCCCTAGGGCCATAATATTAAAGCAGTATTTGAGAGGTGGAGACAGAGTCTCCTGCCACTACATCCTCCTGAATTATATTTGATCTTCTGGAAACAAAAAATGGTACTTTCTATACCCATTCTGTCATTTAATTCTTGCATAGTCCTTGAGATAGGTGTTTTTTATTCTTATTTTACAGATGAAGAAACTGAACATAAGACAAAGTCTGCCATTTGCCCAAGATCATATTGCTAGTAAATCCTTGTGGTTTTACAGTTAGTTCACATGGGTCTTTCTTATACTCTGCCAAGATTACATGCTGAAATTATTCATCATGCACTTTTATATTTTGGATGAGGAAGACAATTGAACATCTTAATGAAGAAATCCATGAAAAATATTCCCCTTTTCACCTCTTCAGAGCTTTCTGGAAGCATCTGTGCAGCAGAGTGGAGGATTACTGTGGAAATGTAGGATTCAGGGTGCAAAGTGACTCAATTTTGCTCTCTCCTTCACTGCTTCCAAATAGAATTTTAAGATAAACAGCAACTATTGAGAAATGACAAAAGGCCAGAGCTGGCTAAGCTAAGCTTTTAATTCTACATCAGGGCAGAAAGAAATGGTAAAGCATGTGAATTAAGTCAGAACTATAATATGATCTGTTCTCTGTAGGCTCTTACCAGAGAGCATCTACTGTTAGGCACCCTCTACCCTCCAGTCTGAGCAGTTGTCAGACTGCTCTCTGGACATCACTTTGGGAGAAGTGTGTCTGTAGGAAGTCCTACACTCACTAAAGAACATGAGATAATGGTTTGAATTCCACTACCCACCAGACTACTAACTTCACTTCCTGTTGGCTTGGCAAAGAGAAGGTAAAGGTGGTTGCAGTCCCCAAGTAACAATTTCTGTATTGGGCTACAGTTGTGTGTGTGTGTGTGTGTGTGTGTGTACACACACGTGTACACACGTGTGCATGTATGTATGTTTCAGTGTAATTCTAAACCATTTTGTCACTGTGCTTTCTTTGTCTTAAAAAAATTATCTATTTACTTTAAAAAAGTGTTTTTTTTAATGTTTGTTTATTTTTGAGAGACAGGGAGAGACAGAGCGTGAACAGGGGAGGAGCAGAGAGATAGGGAGACAGAATCAGAAGCAGGCTCCAGGCTCTAAGCCGTCAGCACAGAGCCGGACATGGGGCTCAAACTCACAAGCCACAAGATCATGAGCCAAAGCTGAACGCTTAACCAACTGAGCCACCCAGGCGTCCCAATTATCTGTTTACTTTTTAAATTCAGTCCTTCACTGAACAATTAAACAATGGAAAGTGGAAATTCTTTTATTATTATTCCTGCATCTTTAAGTCTAAGATGAGACTAACAAATGTGTGTTGGAAAGGAAAAAGAGAGTTAGGAAGAAGGTAAAACAAAAATTGTTAGGAAATACACATCAGTAATAGAAGGTGACGGTCTGTAGTAAAGAAGTGCTCTAAGATTACAATACAGGATTTCGAAAGTCACTTTATTGAAACATGGTAAAATTACTTTACCATTATTTCATGCTGAAGCAGTACTGGATATGATACAGAGTTACTGATTCACCCTATATTTTAGAGGGTCTGTAATGTTTCAGGTACTGTTGCAGGCTCTGGGATAGAGTGGTAAGCAAGATATAGCTCTGGCAAACTTAGGATTTAGTGAAATGACAAAGATGTTAGGAAACATGGCAACCAACCTGGGTGATAAGTGTCCTAAAGATAATACAAAGGGTAGTGAGATAAAGGATGGGGGTTGTGGGTGGGTCATTGAGAAGTGAAGGGGCAAGGGGCTACTTTAGATAAGGTAACCAGGTAGACCTTAGGAGTTTGTGTCCTCTGAGCCGAAACCCAAAGGCAGAGAATAAGCAACCACGGTGCTATTTGGGCAAAAAAAGTAAAGGTTCTGAGGGGCAGAGTTAAGGGATCTGAAATAGGGCAAGAGTACCTGAAACGACATAGGTGGAGGGGAAGAGGAACAGAAAATAGGACCAGATCACAGAGGGCCAAGTAGGCTGTGGCAAGTTTAGAGATTCGTTATTTACTTTGTTATTTTTTATTATTTAATTATTATTTCTCTGACCTTACAAGAAATTCTCCTTCCACATTCATGACTTATTCCACTCAAATGTTTCCCTTACTCTCTCTAATCTTGGGGACATCTCTGGAACAGTCTTTCTGTTGATCTTCTTGACAGACACACCAAACATTCCAGTAAGTGTATTCCCCACTCTCTGCACTGGGCCACCCCGTCTCTGAGTGCTACCCAGTAACCGAGCATCTAACACTTTTGGAGCTGGACACGGAACTGCTGTTCTTATAGGATAATTAATATGCAGCCGCACACTTCCCCGGAGAGTGTTTTATGCCAATCTTTGCTGAAATGTATAAATACTAAATGCATGAAAGGGATCATGGAAATTACTTTAAGGCAAGTACCTAGCTCCCATACTAGCAATAGGAAAAACTTACGCGTGTAAGTTGAGACATTCCAATTTATTTGGAGAAAGATTATTCTAAGGGATGTTGAAAATAATAACCTTCAATAGCAGTGGAACTACTTAGAGAAGCTGCAAAGGGAACGACATATTTTAAGAATAAAGTGTATTTGATACAATATTTTTTGAAATGTCTACTTTAAGTATCTGGCAGAAGGCTCTAGAGACCGCAAACTATGCAGGAATGCTTTCAGCTACTGCCCGCCCAGCCTGACTTCTTTCAGCTGCTTTCTACAGAGGAGCCTCTCGGCTGGCTGCTGTTACCTGCTCATCACATGGACTCCATTTGGAAGCTTGGCTGGGACACTCATCATGAATAAAAAGGGTAGGGTGAACAACGGCCAGTTGGAGAGTCAGGAAGGAGATAGAGGGGGTGGGAATGGAAAATGAGAGCGGAAAATGGGCAGGTAAAATGGCCAGACTTTTTCCAACATTGACCACAGTAGGCAGTATCACAGATGTGTGAAGTTCGTGTAAAAAATAAATAAACAAGCCAAGAGTAGATGAGAGTCTCATGAGAATTAGCTCTTACTATAAAATACTTGCTGATTTTCCTTACAACATAGCTACGACACAAGCATGTCTTATAGAACATAATTTTTTGTTGTTATTTTACATGTTAGAATCACACTGCACACAGAACTCTATAACTACGTTATCATTTAATGATTTATTATGATCATTCTCCCATGTCACTAAATATTTATCTGTATTATTTGAATGATTTTATGGAATTCTATTTGTAGACAATATCTAAATTCTTATGGCTAAATATTTAGATTTTTTTCAAATTTTGCAATTATACATTATATTGCGTTGAGAATCTTGGCATACTTCTGATCATTTCATTGAAAACAGTTTTTAGGTGTTGAATTTCTGGTCAGGGTTCAGAAAAAATACATTCAGAGAGTTTTCTTCCTAACTATCTAGATCAGTAAATCTCAACTGATTATACCAATAAAGTTTCAAGCTGAAGAACAGACCTATAGAGCCATAATATAGCACTGAAAGAGCAGATAGGAAAGTCCAGGTCCTGCTCTGGTGGGGGCTCACTCTTCAGTGAAGTGGCATAGATAATCAGCAATGACACACACGAACAAGATACATAGGTATTTTAAAGGCAACAGAAAGGATAATCTTCAGGTTCCATATTGCTTATGTCAACATACTATCCCAGAGGTACACAAAGATGCTCATACCTTCACATCTCTGCCCTTTCTTATTGCATTTACAATCTTCACTCACTGTTTAATTCACATTTATTTGACTACTAATGAGGTCATTTAAAATATGTATACATAGGTTGCCTTTTGTTTTATTGATGGTTTCCTTTGCTGTGCAAAAGCTTTTTAGTTTGACGTAGTCCCAATTGTTTATTTTTACTTCTCTTTCCCTTGCCTCAGGAGATAGAAAAATATTGCTAAGACCAACTGAAACTAATATAATATTATATATCAACTATACTCCATTTAAAATAAAATTTTAGGGGTGGCTAAATTTTAGGGGTGCCTGGGTGGCTCAGGCAGTTAAGCATCCAACGATTCCTGATATTGGCTCAGGTCATGATCTCATAGTTGTGAGACTGGGCCCTGCATCAGGTTCCATGCTTGGTGTGGACCCTGCTTAAGATTCTCTCTCTCCCTCTCCATCTGCCCTTCTCCTGCTTGCAGGAGGATGAGCACATGCTGTCTAAACAAATGAATGAACAAATGAGTGAATGAATGAATAAAATTTTTAAAAATAAAATTTGAGAAAAAAATTATGAATATATGTGTGTGTGTGTGTTCATGTTTCTTTTATTGTCAATGACCTGGTTGCATCCTTGCACATTTTTGTTTTCAATATATGAAGTTTATTGTCAAATTGGTTTCCATACAACACCCAGTGCTCATCCCAAAAGGTGCCCTCCTCAATACCCAACACCCACCCTCCCTTCCCTCCCACCCCCCATCAACTCTCAGTTTGTTCTCAGTTTTTAAGAGTCTCTTATGCTTTGGCTCTCTCCCACTCTAACCTCCTTTTTTTTTTCCTTCCCCTCCCCCACGGGTTTCTGTTAAGTTTCTCAGGATCCACCTAAGAGTGAAAACATATGGTATCTGTCTTTCTCTGTATGGCTTATTTCACTTGGCATAACACTCTCCAGTTCCATCCATGTTGCTACACAGGGTGATATTTCATTCTTTCTCATTGCCACGTAGTACTCCATTGTGTATATAAACCACAATTTCTTTATCCATTCATCAGTTGATGGACATTTAGGCTCTTTCCATAATTTGGCTATTGCTGAGACCTTGCTCATTTTTCTATTGTGTTGACCTCTGTTACTTACTGATTAGAATAACTCTATTATTAGATTGCTAATATATTTATTATTTCCCTTTTAATTTTAATGAGGTGTTTTGTTATGCAAAATTATATTTATGTGACAAATTCCATCAATCTCTTTTCTTTATCATTTCCTAATTTCATTTTTTTGCTGAAAGGAGCCCATGTTACTCCCAAGATAACATAACACAAATAAGTTTGTTTCTAGTTATTTTTATGGTTCTATTTTTAAAAAACAACTCTTTAATTCATTTTGATTATATTATTTTAATTTTACTAATTCCCAAATAGTTGACCAATTGTTCTAACATCATTTACTATGAAAAATTTTCCCTGCTGCTTTGAAGCACTAGTATGATTATATTTCAGGTTAGTGTATGTACTCATGCCTAGCTGGATTTTTCACGCTGCCTTGTTGACTTGTCTGTCTGTTCTTCAGCCAGAACCACACATTGGTCTACTCTTGGTTTAGTCTAGTCTCTGTCTGGATAGTGTGCTAGAAATGGGCCTTTCAAACTGACCCCCTTATCTACCATCTTTTTCTGCCTTCCAACCTGAAGAATGGATCATGAAATGCCTACTGATTTGTTCAGCGAGGGAAAGATGGGGGAGAGTGTGAAGGAAAAGGAAAGAAATGAACACTTGTTTGAGTATTTACTTCAGGCTTTGCACAATGCTGCATATAATAAATCTCTTTAATCTCGCTAACAATAAGAAGAAACACCATCACCACTATTTTGAGGATAAGAAAGATTGCCCCTTACAGAGGTTAATTAAATTGCCCAAGATCACACTGAATGAGAAGCAGAATTAGGATTTAAACTAAAATCTATTTGATTTCAACTTTCATGCAACCCACAGGTGCTAATGTAAGGCATGGGGGAGGGGAGGAGGAGCCCTGGAGCAGTCCAGGAAGGACCATAGGGATGGAATCACCACCAACAGGAGTGCCATTGCAGGGAGAGGGCTCAGAGCAATGGGGGTGCCTCCAATGCCTTTTACCCTTATATGCCAGTGTCTTGCCACATTTCACACAAAGGCAGCAAATGTACCTACCCAAATGGCAAAACTGGAGGTCATTTTCAGCAGCCCCTCCCTCATACTGTCCCCTCCCCAAATATGTGTTTTCCTTTTATTCTGCCATCGTCTTAGAAACTTCCTACTTCTGTATCTAGACTCTCATTTATGTTTAGGCTCTGTCTCATGAAATATTATGTTTTATTCGATGATGACTGGAGGGTAGAGGGAAAACCTAGCCATAGCTATGTGACCTTGTTTTTTTTATGTTTATTTATTTATTTTTGAAAGAGAGAGAGTGAGAGCACAGGAGGGAGAGAGAGAGAGGGAGTGAGAAAGTCTCAAGCAGGCTCTGCACTATCAACACAAAGCCTGATGCAGGGCTCAATCTCAGGAACTTTGAGATCATGACCTGAGCTGAAATCAAGGGCCGGATGCTTAATCAACTGAGCCACCCAAACACCCTGGTTTTTGTTGTGTTGTTGTTTTTGTTTTTTTTTTTTTTATCACTAAGTCTCAAGTTTTTACCTGGAAAATAGTAATAGGAATAATAGTTCCTACTTTGTGAAGATAAAAGATATCATTAAATAAAATGCTTGAAGCACTTTAGAGTTCAATTCATGACCATTATTATTGTTTGTTGTTACCATGAAGAATGAGAGCAAAGCTATGAAGGAACACTGGATGGATAACTAACGTCAGTTAGAGGAAAGCACTAGAGAAATCTGGAAGCTTAAGAACAATATGGAATTGAAAGTCCTAAAGAATAGATCTAAATTATGGGTGGAGGGCTCAGGAAGAGGGATTAGGAAAGAACGTGGAGGGAAATGGCCACTGGAAGCTAGATGAAATCTCTCTCCAAATTGTCCTAAGCCCAATGTGGGTCAAAACAGGAAAAGTTCTGATTACCTCCAAAAAGACCTAGCATCTTCCATTCCAGGATCCGAAAGGACTACTGTCGGCAAATAGCAGCACCAGGAGTAAGACGCCACATGGGGCATTCCAGGCAGGGTAGCAATCCTGGGCCAAGGCTTGGGTACAGGGGATGATCAAGGCCACTGGAGGAATTGTAAATGAAATGCAAATCATAGTGGCTGGAAGGAGCAGCATGGGAGAAACAAGAATGACTGAAGGTGAGAATGAACACAAGTGTGCAAGGATGGCTCATGAGGGCTCCTGTGGAGCAAGCTAAGGGGTGGGTCACACACATAGTGCCCACGAGTCGTGCTCTGCTGAGAATAAGTGGCAGCAGCAGCTATGGCGCAGTATTAGAGTTCAAGCATTTAGACTAATACAAGGGTTTAGTCATTCTGAAGTTCTAAAATAACCTATTAATGTGTCCTGAGGAATAAGCCAGAATGATTGAACTATAGCTAGGCCCAGAGGTGAACTTGATCTAGGTTAAACAATAAAAACAATAATAAAAACAATAAAAAACAACAACACATTCTCCCTGGTATCTTTAGGGTTTGTATTAGAGCCCACCAAAGTAGATTCTGATATTGCTTCAGTAAAGAGCTTGAAAATCTTTTCCCTGAAGGAAGGAAATGCCACAGATAAAAGGCAACTCAGATTTGGCCAAGCAACACATATTAATCCTATGGTTTGTAAGCCATGACCTCACTACAAAATATAACAATAATTCACCTCAGGGAATTATCTTCAGCAGAAAGTCAAGATTGCACATGTTTTCAGTAAGCACTTTTTGAAATGGAGTAGGTGGAAGAAAAGAAAAATAGGAAGGAAGGAAGAAAGGAAGGAAGGAAGGAAGGAAGGAAGGAAGGAAAGAAGGAAGGGAGGCAGGGAAAAAGGAAAGAAGAAAGGAAGGAAAGAAGGAAAAATGGGAGGGAAGGAGGAAGGTAAGAAGGGAGGACGGGAGGAAGGAAAGGATGAAGGAATAGGAGGAATGGAGGGAGGAAGGCAAGCGGGGAGGAAAGGAGGGCCTATATGTATGCAGGTATTAAATCTTAGGGAGGTTGGCACTCAAAATTGGAGGAGCAGTTTTTGGTGATGCAAGCATAACATCTGAATGTATTCTATAACCCCCACCAAATAGGGAGTTCAACAGTTCTTTCCCACACCCAAGAGTTTAAGCGAAACCCACAAATGTCATAAGGAATCAAAGGGTTCTATCCCAAAAGACTTACAGCATTCTTCCTAATGTAGGGAGTGAAGTCTGTAACATTCAGTGGGATTCCTGTTAGGTTGGTGGGCTGGGGTTATTGTAGTTATTGGGGTACCAGCCTACTAACGGACCGATATCCTCTACCAAATTCCTTTGAGTAAAAGGAGTAACACATTAACAGAAAAATGTCTTGTAAATGTCTTTCTGCACAGACATGTTTCTCAAAAGGCTAATTACAAATATGTCAATGTGTGGGTTATTGACTATTCCTAAATAAATTTAATAAAAAAATACTTACTATTTCTCTAAAATCATCTTCTACAAAAGATGGTCACAGAAGCAACTCCTATTTTGAGCTTTTTTGATTATAAGAAAGAGACTCACTAAAATTGCCTTAGAAAGGGAGTGTTCTCATATGGCTATGCAGGGAAATAGGATATCTGCAATCTCATCCATGTAGAACCCGGGCTTAAGAAAGGCAAACATCTAGGATCTGTGGAAGAAAAGGAATTGCAAGCGACCTGGGCCACATGTCATCAGCACCAGGTGAGCTCCTTTTGTTCTCAGGAGCCGGGGTTTACAGATAATTTTTCTAGTACTCTCCTCTTAGGGCTAGCCTGAAATTCCCTTCTGTATTTCCTTACTCCTGTGTGTGTGTGTGTGTGTGTGTGTGTGTGTGTGTGTGTTAAATCTGCTTCTATGCTTGCTACCAATTCAGTAATTTACTTCATCTTTTCTTAGAGAGAAAATCTGATTTACCACTTATTTGACACAAGAATAATATGTAAAAAGTCTATGTCTGCAAGAACACTATATAGCTAAACACACACACACACACACACACACACACGCACACCAATTAGCAAAATATTCACTGGATATACTTATCAAAGTTGAACTTCACACTGGTGAGCCTCTTAAAAATTGCATAGTTTCTCCCATAAAATTCTGTAAAGAGTAAGTGAACAATTGAACTGACACCTTTAGAATGCTAATGATTCCATAAAGATAGAATTGAAGTGGGGCGCCTGGGTGGTGCAGTCGGTCAAGCGTCCAACTTCAGCTCAGGTCACAATATCGCGGTCTGTGAGTTCAAGCCCCGCGTCAGGCTCTGGGCTGATGGCTCAGAGCCTGGAGCCTGCTTCCGATTCTGTGTCTCCCTCTCTCTCTGCCCCTCCCCTGTTCATGCTCTGTCTCTCTCTGTCTCAAAAATAAATAAAACGTTAAAAAAATTTTAAAAAAAGATAGAAGTTATTTTTATTTATTTATTTGTTTTATTTAATTAATTAATTAATTTATTTATTTATTTATATTTTATTTCCAAGAGGAACACAAGCAGTTTAAATCCTATGTTAAGAGTCACTACAGAAGCAATGGCAAGGAACAAGGAGAGATTCACAAAGCTGGTGGGGAAGGGTGCAGGAGTCTGGACGCTGCTCTGGTCTGCTCACTAGACTGAAGAAAGCCTTGCCCCTGTATGCCTGGCCCTCAGAATGTGTGTCAGCCCCAACTCTAGCAAAGCACAAAGGCTTTGACTGCCATTCCTGACACCATATACTCTAGAATGTTCAAGCTTTGGAATCCCAAGGATCTGTTATGTTCCCAGTAAAATCAGCACTATAGAGATTGTTAAGGGCTAAATTACGCTGAATTGATTTTAACTCTTATTGGATTATGGTCCCTGGGAAATCCTCACTGAGGAAGCGTTCACAGAGCCTACAAGGGAGGGTGAGATCTGAACTGGCCAAGAAGAAAAGGGAGAGTGTCGTAGAAAAAAGAGTAGTAGTGAAAATAGGTCTTATAAAAATGTTGAGTAGGGAAAAGACAACCCAGCATGGCAAAAACCTTGAATTAAAAGAGTCTTATGAAATCACATTGAAATCTGAAGAATCAGGTTGGTAAAAGGTCACTGAAAGCCAAAGAGATGAGTTTAGTCTTTCTGTGATGAGCACCAGGAGGCCATTACAGACTGCTGGGCAGCATACTGGTGTAAGGTAATGGTAAGTCATCTCACAGTTCTATGTAACGTGAGTTGCTTTACGGAATAAGCCCTGAGGTCTGGCCTAAGGCTAATGTGCCCAAGTTTTTTTCCAAAATGAAGACTCTTTTACCTGCAAGCTAGAGTGACCGTGATTTTCTGAGAGTTCGAAATTATTAAAAAGAGTCAACTTGCCCAAGAACTGTTCTACTACATTTACAGTATATTGTACCATTCCTAGCACAGTCTTATTTATGAACAGAATTCCCTGAAAGCATTTATTTTCTTGTTCTGATAGAGTACATAGATTGTAGAAATATTTATAATTGTGCTATTTGTTTGGTGTTGCTAAAAATATTTTATTGTGTTATATTTTGGGTCATATGGTATACTCTATGTATGCAATAAGATATTTAATTAGGTTGATTTCATTTTAGTTTTTTTGTTGGTGGGGGAGAGTAATAATGAAGTATTTACTATTGATATAAAGAATATAAAGGCTGCTGGGAATTAGGGGTCAGAGAAGTCCCTGGACTTTCTGGTTTGGGAAAGAACGAGATTCCTGATCTCTGCCCTGCTGATTTGAAATAATTGGAAGTTATCAGGAAGAAAAATAAATTAAAACGGATACTACAAAAGGGATAGAGGCCAGGGAACCTAGGTGGCTCAGCCAGTTGAGCATCTGACTCTTTTTTTTTTTTTAACGTTTATTTATTTTTGAGACAGAGAGAGACAGAGCATGAATGGTGGAAGGGCAGGGAAAGAGGGAGACACAGAATCGGAAGCAGGCTCCAGGCTCTGAGCCATCAGCCCAGAGCCTGACGCGGGGCTTGAACTCACGGACCGCGAGATCGTGACCCGGGTGAAGTCGGACGCTTAACCGACTGAGCCACCCAGGCGCACCAATCTGACTCTTGATTTCAGCTCAGGTCATGATCCCAGGGTTGTGGGATGGAACTCCAAGTCAGGCTCTGTGCTGAGTGTAGAACCTGTTTAAGATTCTCTCTCTCTCTCTTAGGGCACCTGAGTGGCTCAGCTGGTTAAGCGTCTGACTCCTGGTTTCGGCTCAGGTCATGATCCCATGGTTCACGAGTTCAAGTCCCATATCGGGCTCTGCGCTGATAGCACAGAACCTGCTTATGATTCTCTCTCTCCCCTTCTCTCTCTGCCCCTTCCCACCCTCTAAATAAATAAACTTAAAAAAAAATAAGATTCTCTTTTTCTCTTCCTCTGACCCTCTTCGTTTGCGCATGCATGTGCTCTCTTTCCCTCTCTCTCTCTCTCTCTCAAAAAAAAAAAAAAAAAAAAGGAATAGTCTATTTCTAACAATTTTTTATTAAAAAGGGATAGAGGCCTAGACACAATTTGGCTTCTGCCTGAGCCTTATGGCCAAGAGACAGAATGGCTTTGGAAGCTGATCGTGACCCTGTGCTCTTGGGGTCTAGCTGGGCTCTGAGGAAGTAACTACAGGAGAAGATCTGGAGACCAGTCAGGAGGGGACCCAGACCACTTTGCTGTAAGTACCCTGGGCTGAGTGGAGGTCTAAGAAAGAGGGCTCCTTTTCCTTCACATCTGCAAGAGCCACTGAGGACTTGAGAGGGAAATACTCTGAGATCATGGCAGCAACGGGTGCCAAAAGCTCAGCTGCAAACACATGGACTCAGAAATGTCCACTGGCAATGGCTATGATGAGTAGTGACTGAGGGGTCTTCCTTCAAATGAAAGCAAGGGTGAAAAGCTTCCAGATTCAACAGGAAGTGGCAAAAGGAAACAGGACTAGGTTCTCGGTATTCTTAAACACAAAGGGCATTATTCCCTAATAATTGGGGTAGAGAGGAAAGAAGAAAGAATGAGAGCAAAAGAGCTTGAACTGCTGCCAGTCAGGCCAATGGGAAGATGTTTACTTTTTCTCATGTTTACTTTTGTCACTATAGGGAGGCCACATTTTGCACCCCACAGCATTAACATGAGGCAACCCAGCCAAGAGGCAGCAAATAAACACTGATGATGTGTGCCCTAAGCCCATTTCACTGTGTCTCAAGACTCCTGGGAAGTCAGAAAGATAAACTGGCTAGAAGTCTAAATAAATGGAGATGTGATGATGTCAGTGGAGTTAACTGAATAGACTACATGATGAGAAAACAAGAACAAGTCAAAATTTGCAGAAAGGATTTGAACATTTCCCTGCATTAGTAGGACATTGAGATTATTTATCAACAACCTTAACTATTACAAATCTGTTTTGCA
Source organism: Acinonyx jubatus (assembly GCF_027475565.1). Classification (NCBI taxonomy): domain Eukaryota; kingdom Metazoa; phylum Chordata; class Mammalia; order Carnivora; family Felidae; genus Acinonyx; species Acinonyx jubatus. The sequence continues at coordinate 94,789,107 of NC_069383.1, read as the reverse complement.
TCTTACATGCTCTCATATGATGCTAGAATTTTCCCAGGAGTCATATCCTATGATTTTCATTCATTTATAATGAATTGAACCATTTGCTTTTAAAAAGACTTTTCAGAAAAATTTATAGCTAATTGTAAAATACTTAAGGGCTAATTATTCATTTTTTAATGTTTTTTTTTAATTTATTTTTGAGAGCAAGAGAGAGCATGAGCGGGGGAGGGGCAGAGAGAGAGGGAGACACAGAATCCAAAGCAGGCTCCAGGCTCCGAGCTGTCAGCAAAGAGCCCAACACTGGACTCGAACTCGCAGACCATAAGATCATGACCTGAGGGGGAGTCAGACGCTTACCCGACTGAGCCACCCAGGTGCCCCTGCTAATTATTCATTTTGTAACAGATCCTTTCTTTCTTACATATTCATTGTTTACAACTGACCAAAAGGTGAGCAGTAGAACACTTGTTTTTTAACTTCAGTTTTTTAAGTCACTGAAGATCTTTTCACTAATGTATATTCACCGATCCCTTGCTTACCCAGCCCACCCCTTACTACCTGTAGAGACTAAACATTGTCCTGGAAAAGGGTAAGGAATCTGTATTTTAAATAAACTTCAGGTGGATTTTGACTCAGGTGCTCCCAGGACAGTGCTTGGAAAAACATACCAAAGAACTTGGATTATACATTTTTAACAGCTCTGCTATAATGTTTAGCGAGAAAACAGGGGAAGGGATTGCTCATGCTTATATTTTTGTATAATATATGGATACCTTATTATTATTTCTAAAATCAGGTAAGAAAATTGAGGTATGAAAAAAATCAATGGTTATTAAAATAATAAAGAGATATCCTTGTGGGTAGAAGAGTAGCCTGCCTTTTCTCAGGACTCCGAACCTTATACAAGATAAACTTTGCACACAGTAGGATGACAACCAAGTATAGATCATCTTATTTTGGTTGGCTATGTTGAAGCACTGTCAGTTCTGCTCAAACATCACGTGGTCATAAATTCTCAGTAAAGATAATAGGTGCATATCTCCTATCTTGATGTCTATAACCCCTTGTTGCAGAGCTTTATGAAGTGAGACTTTCTCATTTTCTGTACTACAAATGAGAAGGTTTGTTTAAAAAGAATTATAAACTGTTTAACCTGGGTGCCTGGGTGGCTCAGTCAGTTAAGCATCCAACTTTGGTGCAAATTGTGATCTCACGGTTTGTGGGTTTGAGCCCCACGTGGGCTCTGTGCTGACTCTGCCCCTCCCCTATTTGTGCTCTCTATCTCAAAATAAGTAAATAAAGAAACAGAAATATAAACTGTTTAACCAATCAGACTCCCATCCTACTCCTTACCTGCAGAACTAGATCTTGTGGTTTCTAAAATATTAATCCAAAGTTCTGTAGTTTTCACCTTTATCTAGAGATAAATGATTAGTAGAAACATGAGACTAGAACACAGTTTTAGAATTTCTGCTTACACATCAAGTGCCTCAGTACCTTGGTGCCCTCCAGTTGTATCCAGCATTCGACTTTACTCTTTTTAGCTATCTAGATACTTTCTGTGCCCATGCCGCTCAAACACTGGGCATATCAGTACTTGAATCTATTGAGGGCGTTGAATAGGCACATAAGGCAGGCCTTATGTTCTTAGGCCAGGACAGCATTGAAAAATAATTTTATCGCTTTTCATTAAATCTGGGATTACTCTTGGAGGGATATGGGCATCAGGGGTGGGCGTCATCTTTAATAAATACTAAATTTAATTTTATTTATTCATTAATTCATAAAACATGAAATAGATTTTGTTTTAACTAGCTCAGTATTCTAAATGTTTTCTCTTTAGTCATCTAAGAATCTAGAAGATTTTTGATTCTTCAAATCGAATTATATCATCTTTTAACCTTAATTTTAGTGAGTGGAGAGAAAGAAATTTTTCATCAGTTGATGAATTTAATGACCTTGTAACACTGTATTTTGTTATTTTGTTTAATTATTAAGATTTTCGTTGAACACTCACAAGTTAATTAAGTCACCACAACCTGAGGTCAAATGGTATCTCATATTGCCTGTTACTTAAGCCCAATAATGCTTGGTTACTGAATAAAAGAGCTATTAGAATGAACCAAATTTGTAATATTGCAGTAAAGGCTGCATGGTATACCACTTCTATGGAAATTATGGTTTTTTCTCCAGGACACACAATATAGTCTTTTCCTAGGGTTGTTTGTGTGAAAAAGGAAAAAGATGTTACAGTGCATAAACTACAAACTTCCATGATTGTTTTTATATTTAGGATCAATGATTTGTGTGCAAAAAGAAAAGGAGCCAGGGAACATTGAGAATCAGCATAGATTTCCCAATGTATACCCAGGTAAATCTGGTAACCCTCCCCACAAAAACATTCCATATAAATTACTGTATATGGAATTTTGACTGCATTTCTGAGTTCACTAGAAAATAAAGGAAATCATCTGAGGCCAAAAACGAACAAAACACGGAAGCCCAAGCAGAGAGCTTTAAGTAGAGAACGGTGACTAGTAAGGAACAGGGAAGGGAGAGATTGTCCTGAAGGCACATTCCTTTATCAGACAAGGGATCCCAAGATTAAGTCTTCTGCTGGCCTCATGGGAGAAAAGCTAAACTTTAATATTTCCCATTAGGCAGAGACTTTTTAGATGATCCAGGATTAGGATTTAGATCGTTCCAGGATTATAATATCACTTGCTTCTGGGCAGAAGCAAATACAAATCACATATACAATTAGGCCTCAAGATTCCCATGGATTAAGTTATATTCAATGCACACAACGAAACAAGAAGCTGTGACTGGAGTCAGCATAAATCACAATGAATCCAAATCTCCAAAACTCTGAATTGTCACATGCAAAGTATAAAATTATGACAATTGCTATAATTATAAAATAAAATATTATAAAATTGTTATGAGGAAATAATTAATGAAATAATAATTAATGAAGTTAATAATTAATGAAATTAAATAATTAATGAATTTAACAAATGAGCAAGAAGCAAGAGACCATTTAACAAAAGCCCAAATACGTTTGGAAACAGAAACATAAGGAAGTGTTCTAACTGAAACATAACATAAACTGGAAATAAAAACTCAACTGCTGAGTTAAATAGCAAATTAGACCTAGCTGAAAAGACGCTCATCATCATTTATCATCAAGGAAATGTAAATAAAAACTACAATGAGAAAGCACCTCATACCTGTCAGAATGGCTAAAACCAACACAAAAACAATAGGTGTTGGTGAGGATGTAGAGAAAAAGAAAATTCATGCACCATTGGTAGAAATGCAGACTGGTGCAGCCACTCTGGAAAACAGTATGGAAGTTCCTCAAAAAGGTAAAAATAGAACTATCTTACCATCTAGCAGCTGTACTACTAGATGTAGTACATACATTCTTTGGGTAAAGAATACAAGAATACAAAAGAACTAATTCAAAGGGACACATATTCCCTGATGTTCACACCAGCATTAGTTACAACAACCTGGACACAGAAGCAACGCAAGTATCCATCAATGGATAAATGGATAAAGAAGATTGATAAGTGGAATATTATGCAGCCATAACAAAGAATTAAATCGTGCCATTTGCAACAGCATGGATGGAGTTAGAGTTTAATGCTAAGCAAAATAAGTCAGTTGTAGAATGACAAATACCATATGATTTCACTCATATATGAAATTTGAGAAACAAAACAAATAAGGAAAGGTAAAAATTAAGAGAGAGAGACAAGTCAAGACACAGAGTCTTAATTATAGAGAACAAACCAGGAGGGAGGGAGCTTGGGGGATGGGCTCAGTAGGTGATGGGATTAAGTTTTGCACTTGCCGGGTGTCATATGGAGGTGCTGAATCACTATACTGTGCACCTGAAACTAATACAACACTGTATGTTAACTAACTGGAATTAAAAGAAAAACAAACAAACAAAAATCATATGATCTCTTTTACCTTCTTCACTTTTCAACTAGTTATGGGGAGCATGGGGATTTTGAATAATTTGAGAGCTTTTAGAGCTAGTCTACATATGTATAGTATAAGAAACTTTTAAAAATACTAAGACTAAAGGTAAATTCAAACCTGGGATTTGTTCAGTTTTTCTTGATGATTTGAAAATGTCCAAATGAATGAGCATCTGATCCCTTCAGGAAGCCTGATGATAACATAGGAGAATTATTCACTCAGAACGAAAGCTCCAGAATGCGTTAGGAGCAGTTGGAAGCAGATACAATTACATCAGGTAAAGTTCTTTTATGACTGCTGGAGTTGCTCCGAGGTGAAAGAAAAAATGCAGAAACTTGGGACTCCAGATGGCAGGAGATCTATTTTTAGGCCAATAGAAACTTATATTTGGTTGGGGCACTTAATTGAATGAGTAGAAGAAATGTGTTGAAAAAGTAATTTATACCTGCATTTGAAAGAATTCAGCAAGGAGCGGATGGGAGCGGGTGCCATGGAAACAGCCCAGGTCAGCCAGCAAGTAGGGAAAAAAGGGACAAGAGCAAATACTTCAGTGACAAGATACTTTGAAATTTTGGCTTTCCCTAATCCTTGCTGAGATATTTGTAAGTAACCAATAAATATATTGGAAGTAACCAATAAATAAGAAACTTCATCCTTTACTGGAAAAAAATTAATGTAAGCCAATTATTTACAATTTAAGATTCATCATCCCATGGGGGTTGTTTGTTTGTTTGTTTGTTTGTTTGTTTGAAGTTATAATGGTGGTTAGATTCTTAGGCTAGTCAACAAAAAGCTCCTTTAATAAACTGCTGGTCTACTTTACTGCGAGATGGAAGTTAGGTTCCTGAAAACAAGAGATTCTGGAGGAGATGAGGATGAGGAGGAAAAAGGGAAAGTCCTTTTGGTTTCCCAGGTGTTCTTTTTTTTTAATGGAAAAACCTAGAACCACCTGGGCCTCCAGGGCTACTCTCCATAGTCTGTAGGAATAGCTTCAAACATCCCAAGACTGTCTGCGTGGCTCCCACCACCATCTGCCTTTCATGCTTGTTCAGGTAGGTTAAGCATCCCCTCTCTGTGCCTGCCCACTGTCCCCTCCTCCCCAGCAAGAGACAGAGCTGAAGCCCCCATGGGGCACCTTGGTAGAGGCCAGACACCCTGTGATCTGTGATCAGAAGCTCCAGATCCAGCTACTGCATGTAATCCATACTAAATTTAGAACTTTGGTGCCATATTAAGTTCTATGATTCTGCTGGCACATTGAAAACAACGTTGTAAATAATTTTAACATCACAGTATTATGGCAAAAACTTAGTGGGGGGAGAAAAAGATGTAAAAGATTTAAAGGAAATTACAAGCTGGAAAACAGCCGGGTGCAAAACTTAAGTAATTTTAATGTTGTAGCCTAATTCTGTATTAAGAAAAAAGTTAATGGAACTAAGTTATCTAAATATGTGAATTTCAAAGAGCCTCCTCTAAAGGCTATGGGGATGGATTTGTTTGATTAAAAAAAATTTTTTTAAACCAGAATAAATATCTAATTAATGGAATTTTAGGCATAGAATGAAGATGAAAAAAGAAGTTAGAGGAGAAGGTATTTTTAGCCATTGGGACCTTGCCAGGAAGTATACCACTGCGGTTACTAAATTTCTCCTTGCATAAAATTGGACTGATCATACCTGCTCCTTGCCTACCTGCCAACATTATGAGAAAAAGTTTGTAAATGTGTGTGAAAATACTTGGCACCCCTAGAATAACTGTGCTATGTTATTTCACTATTCAAGTTCATCTGACTTCAAATTTAAAGTCAGATTAAACATAAAATATGTTACTCCTCTTTAATATTACAATTTATATTTTCCATTTGACAGTGAGCATTACTGCAAAGTGTTTCTGATGGTTTACCGCTTATTTCTATGATTTAGTACTTGAACCGGGGGTAGGGCTGTCATCGAGCTGGGTAAGCACAAATTATGCTAAGTAGAGCACTTAAATTCCTGCCCACATGGGACAGGAACTATGGACACTTTATTTCCATTCTTCCTGTGCTCCTTTCCTCAGCTTAAGAAAGAAAGAAATAGGAAAATGATGGTATACTTAGGAAAACCTGGTCTCTTGTGGGAAAACAGAAAATCCAAACTGTCTTGCAAGGTAATAGAACCAAAAACTGAAGGAAAAAGAGAGAGTGATTTTCCAAGATCACTAGAAGTCTGTTTTAAAGCTAAGTTGCAACAGGAAGGAAGCTGTGATTTCGAATAGGGCTTTAAAGTTAAGGATCCAATCCAAACTCTATTACTGCGCAGATCCTATTGTGATGGTAATGACATGTTGCGTGGGAAGTGGTGGTTTTACTTGGAATGAAGAGAGAAAGAAACTTGCCATGATTGATGTACCATATGAGGGTCAAACCACAAAATCACTAACTTGCTGACTGTCTAACTAAGTGAAATTCGGTTGCTTATTTTCCTAAGAATTTCAAGTTTTGTGTATATGTGTGTGTGTTTGTGGATCTACTTCATAAAATGAATACGTTTTCTTTGCAGGGAGGGGTGTTACAGTTAACATTAGAGTCGCTTTCTGTGGGTTTATGATGGGTCACTAATCCGGATTAAAATCAATCGTCCACTCACTAGTGCAATGTAAGACCACCCAAGTGGTCTTCCCTGGTTTGCACTAAGTTTCCTACATTTTAGCAACAAGCTATTGAAGGTAGCTAATGGGAGATTATGTGTCACCAATCCAAGTGTTTCACAATTTGGCTTGGGATCCAAAAGAAATAAATTTTGAGGCCTCATTATTTTCAGAGAATTTACAAGACATTACTAGAACCACCAAGAGGATTAATATATTTTTTTCATATCTTATATTCATTTTAACTTTTCCAAGCAAATTAAAGTAAGGTACATTTGAAGTTGGGCCATAGCAGTAGTGAGGACTTCTGAAGGATGCTCCTGGACATCCTTTCGGAGTTAAACAGGAGACAGCTGGTGGTGGAATAAAGAGGGTACCAGCATTTTTCTAAAGAACCATCACCACCAGCCTTGCAGATCTGTAAACTCAGGTTTCTCAGTCCAAGAGGACTGAATTTTACCAGATATCTTCAAGTTCTGGTAAAATGAAAGAGCCTTCAAAGAAAAGAAAATAAAATCAAGATCATATTCTACTTTCAGGAGAAAATGGCTAGGCTTCAATTGAAAAAGAAAAATTACTAAATATAAAATAACTTGTCTTTCCAAAAGAGGGACTTTAAATCAGATCTAAGACTCTTTTAACTTTTTCCAAAATTTTTAGGAATCCACTTTTCTTCATCAGCTCTGAAAGAACAGTTCTTTCAGAATATACTGGTCTAGACTTTCCTACGCATCATAATAATTCTTTTCAAAATAATTTAAAACAGTTAGACACCAATATGATGAATCATAATGGAATAAAAAATTAGAAGTCTTTAAAAAGCTAATATGTCTTTAGTTGATTTTAATTTCTTTAAAGTCATGAAAAAAAGTTAACGGAGAGCCTGCTATTTAGTATTTAATGAAACAAAGCAATCATCTTGAACTTTTCAATTTCCTGTTAATACGTTTTAAATTTTGAAAAGCTTGAAAACTGCTTAATAGTTTAGATCATCTTTCTAAACCAGGGTTCCTCATCTGAATCACAGATTACAGAAACTGCGTTTAGTGACAATGTTCTCAATTCCATCAAGGATGGTACATACTAATAGTGTTTTCTATCAAAGGAGAGAAGTTAATTCATTACATACAGTCCATGATTTACATGCCTTATTGCTTAATTTTTCTTGGGGTTGTATTTTAACTGCCTTTCTCATTGTGCTCTCCCATGACACCATTTTATTTCATTTTATTCTTATTTATTTAAAAAATTTATTGAGGTGTAATTGACATACATTATATTAGTTTCAGGTACAGCTTAATGATTCGATAATTGTATATGTTACAAAGTGACCACCACAATCAGTCTAGTTAGCATCATCACTCACCACACAGTTACAGAACTTCTTTTTTTCTGGTAATGAGAACTTTTAAGATTTCCTTTACTAGCAACTTTAAAATATTAAATGCAGTATTATTAACTATAGTTGCCATGCTATATATCCATGGTACCATATTAAGTGTGACATGTCATCATGATAAATTGAGGGTCATTATTTAATATGTACTTCTTATTTTTATAACAAAACTCTCAAGTTCCACATCTAGAATGAATGTCACAAGAAAGGAGTGATATATTGTGAGTTGTGAGGGCTTTGGTTATCTTACTCTTCCACCTCTTCTACTCCCAGGGATTTTCATTAATCTTCTCCCCCACATTGCCAAAAATAAACGTAAAAGTGTTAAGATTCTTTCATATGAACAATTTTGGGGGTCAATCTCATATAAAGTTCCTGTGGTCCACAGATCAATGCCAATGACCAAATAATTTAAACTCAAGTAATGGGCTTTGGCAAATTGCAAGAAACTGAGGTCCTGTCTTTCCTGTGATCAGCAATTTGTGAGAACAAATGGTTCATTAGTCACTGGTTTCTTGACACTGTAGAATTAGGCCAGCCCAGTAACAAATAATTCATTGTTGTCCATACTTCTAAAATATTAATAGTCAGTTAACCACAGGAGAAAACTTCCAAACTACTGACAGATTGTGTTCCAATAAAACCTGGTTTGGTTGATGAATGTCAGTCTTGGGCATTAGAGTTCTTTTTTTTGGGAAGAAAGCTATGGAAACTGTAATTTGCAACATAGGTAACAAGAAGTCTATTGACCCTTGAACTGGGGATCTAATAAAACATATGTGCTCAAGAATCAAAATGTGAAGAGGGAAAAACTGAAGGAGAAATGGAGGATAAAGGATACGGTGTTTGAATCACAGGAATATTTTTATTTAAGATCCCACTGTGAATAGGTTTGTCCATAGATGAAAAAAAATATTTTGTATGTAGTTGATTGGGGACATACATCACAAAGGAAAGTATTCTGAGGAAAATTCTAATTTGGCATCAATTTCTTAGAACCCTGGACTGTCAACAAGATGCAGCAAATCTACAGATAGAGAGGTAAACCAAAACAAAACAAAACAAAACAAAAAACCCACAACAATCCCCTATGTTAAATCTGAAATAAGAGAAAGGCTATGAATCACGCTTTAAAAATATCTGAGGAAATCATTCCAAGAAAAGTATGGGTCCTCCTTGGAAAACTAACCTCCAGAGTCAATTTGAGAAGAATCAGCCAGGAAATCCAAAGGTCAGACTAAAGTCCCATCCCCACTCCCACACTGACTACTGAAATAGCCTTGTGGATTTTCCAATACAATTGATTTCACACCCTTCCCTGTAATCACCAAAGGGGAAATCTCAGAAAGCTTGGAAGGTTATTTCACCTGAGCTTATTGAAATATTGGGTTCTTCACAAAATGACCAAGCCTTCTCTTCCCATCAGAGTAAATAATAGGCAAGAGGCCAATAATATGCATTTTTCTAGGTAAAGTTGTCTCTAAGGCAGATGTTTTATTGTACCATGCAAAGAACTGGTTAAGAGAAAGACTCCTTAACTCCAGGTGACGTCCAAATGTTTGTGTATCAGGAGTTTCTTTTATGAAGATCTGTTACTGTCTGACAAATGTAGTCCTATATCCTGTGAAGGAATAAGATACGTGATAAGTTCCACTCAGGGATCCAAGAAATATAGGTAAAATTGGACTTTCTCCTCTAGCCAAAAGTACAGAGAACTGAGAGGGAAGGGGGGCACTTTAGACAAACAACTTGACTCTATAATACCCAATGTAAAGAATTCATTCATTCTTTTGGAGAACCAGCTAGGTTAAGAAAAAGCTGTGGATAACAAAAAGAAAAACTGTAAAGAAGGCAGTGGAAAGAGAGACATTATTCAAGATGCAAACAAATTTTAGGATGATCATCATAGAAACACTACTTCAACTGCACTCTCATTTTAGACAGAAATGCAGAGCTGAAAATTTTAAGTAGACATGAATTCAAAAATGAGTCTCATAGGCTTGTTTTATGTCTCATTTCATTTAAAAGACTTTGGCCAAAAAACCTCATCTAATTAGATAAAGAGTGCTACATCAGATGTTACCCTAAGGTCATTGTTATCTGCAATTCACAGAAACTGGCGAAAGCATTTACAACTTCAAAAAACATACAAAGGAATAAGTATTTTAAGTTAAGGATGGCTGCTATGAAAAACAGATGAAATGACTTTACCTAAAGAGTATGACTCTAATTTCTACAGTAGATTCTTTATATATATTCATATTCAGGCTTTAATTAAAGTAGATTAAAGTAGATTTATATCAGAAACAGAATTGAAGAGTTAGAGGCACAGAGCTGAAAGGGACTTTGAAGATCATGAAATAATAACTATATTTGATCTCATATGATTTTTTTCTCACAAAGGCCACTTTGAAGGATTAATATTTTAAGTAGCACGGGTTCTCAATTTATGGAAATTGTTTATGCAATGTATTAGTTTATAGATTTCCTTATCCATCATTGCAAAAACCAAGTTATTCAAGACCATGACAGAAGGCAGACATTTGTTCACCTTCAATTTACTAGAATCTTCAGGTTGATCAAATGGGAACAACCAAGAACTAATGGTTTTGATTTCCTTTTCATTGGGTGAACCTAGAGTATGACTGGGAAGCCTAAAATTATAACACAAACTATGGAGAATGTTTAAAAAATTATTCCCCAAAATTAATTATCGATTTCAAAGATGGATGGGCATATTACTGGAGAACATGTGCATATATAATAGCAATGTAAAAGTTTATTTTGCACATTCTCACTTGCCATTCAAAGAATCAATAATTTCCTGCTTGAGTGTTTAATACTTCATAAGAATTTACTTAAAATGGTGGAATGTTTCATTACAAATTCATTAACAATAACCCCCAAAATGTAAAGAGTAAGTAAGACTTTTTCTTGTCTAACTTTATTCAAAAGCCTTGAAACTTAAAGCAAACAGAAATATCTGGAGTCTGTTATTTTTGGCCTTTTAGAATTAAGCATTCAGAATTCAACTCCTTGTCTATGGCAGATTAGTTTGCATCAGACACCAGCCCTCCTGCTGAGAACAACTACAAAAACTGGGCAAAATAGGTTTTTGTTTTGTAGAGAGGAGTAACTTAAAGAAAAGTTCACATGGCTGCATTCACCAAACCAGGCCACATGCTGGACCATAAAAACAAAGCTCAAAAAATTTCAAAGGACTGATATCACACAGAGTGTGTTCTTTGTCGACAATTAGAAATCAGTAACAATAAAAATATATACAGAAACTTCAACTATTGAAAACTAGACAACACTGTTCCAAATAATCCCTGAGAAAAGTAATAAATAATAAGATAGATTAGAAAATATTTTGAACTGACTAATGAAAATATAGCATATCAAAGTTTGTGGAATGCATATAAAGCAGTGCTAAGAGGGATTTTTCTTTTTTATTGCTTTTAATTGCTTTAAATGTTTATATTAGAAAAGAAGAAAAATCTAAAATCAATGGCCTAAGGATTCAATTTAAGAAGATAGAAAAAGATCAAAGTAAAGCCAAAGGAAATAAAAGAAAGGATGACAATAAAGATAAGAAATAGAAAATAGGACCAGCATATCAAAAGCAATCTTGAAAGGAAGAACAAAGTTGGAGGATTTACACTGTTTGATTTCAAGATTTATTATAAAGCTAAAATAATCAAGATGAGTGGCACTGGCATAGTGGTTGACAAATTCATCAAGCATTCTACTAGATAGCTCAGAAGCACAACCATACTTAAATGGTCACTTGATTTTTGATAATGACAACAGGCAATCTGATGGGGGAAAGGAAAGTGTTTTCAACAAATGGTGTGAGACTAAGTGGACATGCATGAGGAAAACTTGAGCCTTAACTTCTACTTCATACCATACATACAAATAACTTAAGATGGATCACAGACCTAAGCACAAAAGCCAAAACCACATGCTTTTAAGGGAAAACATATGCAAATATTTTGGTCACTTAGAGATAAACAAATATTTCTTAGGTGACAGAAATCAATACCTACAAAAAAAAGATAAATTAGGTTTCATCAAAATTAAAATTAAATTAAAACGATCTGCTTATCAAAAGTAAGCAAGCCATAGACAGGAGATAATATTTGTACTATATATACCAGAGAAAGGACTATATAAAGATTATATAAAGAATTCTGATAACCCAATAATAAAAAGGCAAATATCGCAGTCAAAAAAAAATTGACCAACGATTTATGCATACATTTAACAAAGGAAGAACATAAATGGCCCATAAGCAAAAGAAAAAGTATGCAATATCACTCGTCATCATGGAAAAGCAAATTAAAACTATGAGATACTATAATATATCCACCAGAATGGCTAAAAAATAAAGGGAATGATAATAGTAAATGTTGGTGAGGCTGAAGAGGGCCTGGAACTCTTAAACATTGCTGGCTGGGATGTAAAATGGTACAGCAATTTTTGAAAAATTTTGGAAGATTTTTTTGTAAAAGTAAGTATACATAATTCTACTCCTAGGTGTTTGGCTCAAGAACAATGAAAATACACGTTCATAAAACAAGACTTGTACAAGACTGCTTATGGCAGTTAGATTTATAATAGTCCAGAAGTAGACAAGTCCCATGTCCATCAACAGAAGAACAGATCAACAGACTATGGCACACTCATACAGTAAGACATTACTGAGCAATACAAAAGGACAGTACACACAAAAAAACATGGAGTCTCAAAAGTAGTAGGCTGAGTGAAAGTAGTCTTACACAAAAAGACATGAATTCTAGAAGAGACAAAACTAATCTATGGTAGAAAAATCAGAACAGTGGTTCACTCTGGGAGGGCAGGGACAGGGGCTGACTCAGAAGAAGAAGGGAATTTTCTTTGGATTACACAGGTGTATGTATTTGTCAAAATGTGGTGAATTTACACTTAAGATTTAGTGGTTCATTGCATGTAAATTTTACATCAAAAGAAAATATAAATCATGATGTGTGCAGTGTACTTTTAAATGCACCAAGGGGCATATGGGTGGCTCCATTGGTTAAGCGCCCAACTTTGGCTCAGGTCATGATCTCACGGTCCATGGGTTCAAGCCCTGCATCAGGCTCTATGCTAACAGCTCAGAGCCTGGAGTCTGCTTAGGATTCTGTGTCTCCCTCTCTCTCTGCCCCTCCCCTGCTTGCACTCGCTCTCTCAAAAATAAACATTTTTTTAAAAATTTAAAAAGATAAACAAATTCACCAACAAAATGGATTAGCGGGTAGATGAGGATGTAAATAAACAGACATGTGATATTAATAAAGCACATATAGTACAATATTCATACACACATTTGCACTATAAAATTCTTTCAACTTTGCTAGATAATTGAAAAAAATATAATAAAATGTTAGAAAAAATAAAGGTAAATTAAAGTCATTTTCTCTCTCTCTCTCTCTCTCACACACACACACACACACACACACACACACGCACACATGCGCAACTTCACCACCAACTAAATAGATTAGTAAAAAGAATTCTGGCATAGGAAAAAAAAATGATCCAAGTTGGAAGCATGGAAATTGAGGAAGGACAGAAGTGTAACTAACAGAAAGGGTCAATATATGGATAAATGTGAACTATCATTGACTGAGTAAACAATATATGTAGAATTAAAAGATACAAAACAACAACATTAAAGGCATAACTGGGGTGAGTGTAGTTAAAATGCTCTAAGATCCTTTCATACATTTGGTAACAGCACCAATTTATATTGGACTAAGTCAAAGTTACATTTCACAACATCTTGGGTAAACACTGTATTAGTTTCCTAGGACTGCCATAACAAATTACCACAAACTGGGTGGCTTAAAACAACAGAAATTTATTCTCTCACAATTCTGGGAGCTAGAAGACCAAAATAAGGTGTTGGCAGGGTCATGTTCCCTTTGAAGGCTCTAGGGGAGAATCCTTCCTTGTCTCTTCCAGCTTCTTGTGGCTCTTGGCAAACCTTGATGTCTCTTGGCTTATAGCTGCATCACTCCAATATGTGCCTCCAATTGTCATATGGTGTTATTTCCTTGTGTTTCTCTGTGTCTTCTCCTCTTCTTATAAGGACACCAACCATTGTATTTAGGGTCCACCCTGATCCAGTATGACCTCATGTTAACAAATTACAACTGCAGAGACACTCTATTCAAATAAGGCCACATTCTGAGGTCCTGGGTGCACATGAAATTTGAGGGAACACTATACATCCCACTTCAAGCACTAAAAGAAAAGGAGAAGAATGCATAACAAATAAGTTAATAAAGAGGGAAATGTAAAATATAAGATCTATGCTAATCCAAAAGAAGTAAAGAGGGGAGATTAAAAGAAATATTGAACAAATGGATAAACAGGAAACAAATAGTGAGAAAGGGAATTTAAACCCAAATGTATCAGTAATTGCATTAAATAAAAATTGAGTAAACACTCTCATTGAAATACAAAGATTTTCAGACTAGGGAAAAACTCAATTACATGCAGAATTAAAGTACATGAAACCACCGTATTAAGGGCTGAACTGTGGTCAATAGAATTACATGAAAATATAGGAACACAGAGTGTTTGAAGGTAAAAGGAAAAGCTAAATATTATGTAAACACTAAGCAGAGGAAAGCTAATGTAGCTATCCTATGAGCAGACCGAGCAGCCTATAAGACAAGAAGTATTATTAGAGATGAAGATATAATTCATGGTGATTCAAGGATCAAGTCACCAGGAAGATATAAATGTATGGCATATAATTCTAAATGTATGGGCATATAATAACATTCTAAATTTTAAATGTCTCAGTAACTGATAAGAAAAAAAAAAAAAGAAAAAAAAGCCAGTGATGATACAGAAGATTTGAAGAACACAATTAACAAACTTGAACAAATTGACATTTATAAAACAATGGTTTTATAATGGTTGACAACAAATGGTTGACATTTATGGCAACCAATGGTGGCACTCTTTTCAAGTACACCTGCAACATTCACTAAAATTTACCAATTGCAGGATCATAGAAGATTTCAAAGGAATTGAACTTATCTATGAAATGTTATTTGAATACAATGAAATTCAATGAGATATGAATATAAAAATAACTAGAAAATTCCTAATGTTTGGAAATTAGACAATAAAATTATAAATGATCCATAATTCAAAAAAGAAATCCAAGTGGAAGTTGTTATATTTTAAAATGAAGTGAATGATAATGCAACCATGACACAAAATTTGTGAAATACTGCTAACACGTTCTTAGAAGGAAATGTATACCTTGCTTATTGCCATATATTAGTCCATTAAAAACTTAAATCAAGAAAGAAGAAAGGAGAGAGCAAAAAAATAGAAGGAAGAAAGAAACAGAAATTAATAACTACAAAATATTCAATGGAGAATACCCAAAGTTTAGTAGATTAATAAAATTTATAAAACTATGGCAAGATTGAGAAAAAGAGAGAGAAAATACAAATTACTAACATCAGAAATAAAAGGATGGACATTACTAGTTCCTATTGACATTACAAAGATCAGAAGAGGATATTCTTTTTTTTTTTTGCCAATAAACTTGAAAAGTGGAAAAAAATGGCCAAATTCCTATAAAAACACAACTCTGTGAAATGGTCACAAAAAAGAAAATCTGTATAATTCTGTATCTATTAAAGAAATGAAATCTGTAATTTAAAACTTCCCTACAAACAAATTTAAGGTCCAGATGGCCTCACCGGTGAATTTATCCAAATTTTACAAAAAAAGGGAAATAGAAAAAGAGAGAACACTTCCAATTCATTTTAGAAGACCAACATAACCTTGATACAAAAACCTGAAACACATTTACAAGAGAGAAAAATGCGGTCCAAGGTCTATCACGAACAGAGTTGCAAAATCTCACTAAAAATATTAGTGAGATGGTGAACCTACTATACATAAACAGAGAAATAGATCATGATTCAGAAGTTTTATTCCGGCAATATGAGGTTCATCTAATATATAGTCAATTGATGAACTCAGCACATTCAGAACATAATGTGATCATATAAGTGGATCAAATTCAATAACCATTCATGATTTAGTTGGAAAAAAGTTTCTGAGCAGTCTAGAAACAGAAGGGAACTTCTGTAATTGTTTTTCTTTAATCTACAAAAACCCTACAGCAAATATTAAACTTAACAGTAAAATATTCAAAGTTTTCCCCTAGGACTAAAAGAGAACAAGGATACTCTACCATTTCTATTCAACATTTTCCTAAATATTTTGTTAGTGTGAGAAGGCAAGACAAACAAAATAAAAAGTATAATAATTGGAAAGATAACTATTATTTTTAGACAAATTTGAATATGAAAAATCTAGGTAAATTATTTTATTTAGTAAGCAAATGCTGCAAGCCTGCTTGACACAATATTCAAAACTTAGTAATATTTTAAAATAAACAATTCCTTAAAAATTGTTTTTAAAATTAATTTATTTATTTTGAGAGAGAGAGAGAATGAGGGAGGGGCAGAGACAGAGGGAGAGAGAGAATCCCAAGCAGGCTCCCCACTGTCAGCATGGAGCCCCACTCTGGGCTCAAACTCAGGAACCATGAAATAATAAACTGAGCTGAAATCAGGAGTTAGATGCTTAACTGACTAAGCCACCCAGGCACCCCTGAAATAAACAATTACTCAACAAGCAATTAGAAAATTTAATTCAAAGACAAAATTAACACTGACATGGCATCATTAAACATCAACTATTAGGAATAAATTTAACAAAGATATGAAAAACCTCCACATAGTAAATCACAAAACATTATTGAGAGATAGGAAAAGAACACCTAAATAAATGGAATTCATGTACTCTTGCTGCATCTGAAGAGCTGTTATCTTGAAGATATCAATTGTCCCCAAACTGATAAACAGATTCAATGTGATCCTTATCAAAAATCTCAGCAGCTTTTTATTTCAATGAAAATTAACAAATTAATTCTAATATGCATGTGGAAATGCAGTAGAGTGGCAAATATTAGACCAAGATTAGCCCACATATTCTAGAAGAAAAGTCCAATTAAAGGACTTACACTAACACATATTAAAATTATTATAAAGAAATAATAATTAAAACAGTGTGGTACTGGTACAAGGTTAGGAAAGTAGACTGATGGAATCGGATAGAGAATCTAGGGGACCTACCTACATATAGATACCTGGTTTATGATAAAGGAGGCATTACAGAGTGAAAGAACCGTCTTTTCAATAAATGATACTTGGTCAATTGGATTTCCAAATGGAAAACAAACAAAAAAACAATGATTCTTGATAACTACCTCCAAATCATAAATAAAAAGATCAATTACAATTAGACTGCTTGTTGAAATGTGAAAGGTAAAACAATGTAGCTTCTGGAAAATAACACAGATTAT
This sequence comes from Acinonyx jubatus, assembly GCF_027475565.1. NCBI lineage: Eukaryota > Metazoa > Chordata > Mammalia > Carnivora > Felidae > Acinonyx > Acinonyx jubatus. The sequence goes on along the minus strand of NC_069383.1, from coordinate 94,771,675 downwards.
TGTATAGTCTCAGAAAAGTAGAGTTTTCTTAAATAGAGTATTAAAAAAGCAGTACATAAAAGAAAAAAATTCCTTACAGAAAACTGTAAGAACCACTATTAACAAGAACTATTATTTATCAAAAGATACACCTAGGTGAGTAAAATGTCAAACCATGGATGGCTAGAGAATATCTGTAATGTGTATATATAACAGACTACTATCTAGTATTTCCATGAAGAACTATAAAGGAATAAGAAAAATACAAACAACACAAATTCTAAAATGTACTAATTAATGAACAACACTGACTTCTTAAAGAAAAAAAAAAAGGCACTAAGAAGGAACAGGAATATTCTCTTCTCAAAAGAAGATACCTAATTTGCCAATTTTCTAAAGAAGACATCCAGATAAATATCTTCAGAAGTGTTCAATTTCAAACATAAGGGAAAAATAAAGCCATGATAAGATGACACTACATCACTATCAGAATGGCTAAAATTAAAACACTTAAACCAAAATGTTGAGGAGGAGCAACTAGAATTCTCATAAACTGCTATCTATAGTGTAAACTGTCATAATCACTTAGAAAATTGAAAGTATCTACTAAGGTTAAATATGCAACCCAACAATTCCATGTATAGATATATACCCAACAGAAATCCTTAAGTATGCACCAAAATAATCATGCAGAAGAATGGTCTTGATAGAACTACTCGTAACAGCCAAATGCTAGAAAAAAAATGCACCAGCTGTAAGGTGCCTGTGTGGTTCAGTTGGTTAAGTGTCCAACTCTTGATTTCAGCTCAGGTCATGATCTCACAGTTCCTGGGTTTGAGCCCCACACTGGACTCTGTTTTGACAGTGCAGAGCCTGGTTGGGATTCTCTCTCTCCCTCTCTCTCTGCCCCTCCTCCACTTCCACACACTCTGTCTCTCTCTCAAAATAAATAAACTTTAAAACAAATGCACCAGTCATGAAAAAATAGAATGGATAAATAAATTGTGGAATTCATATAATGAAATACTCAACACCCATGAAAACCAATAAATTACCACTACACCTAACAATGTGTATGAATTTCATAAACATAATGTTAGGGAGAAATGTCAGATACAAAAGACTATATAATAAATGACTTCATTTATATAAATGTCTAAAAGAGGAGAACTAACCTATGGCATGAGAAGGAAAGATAATGGTTGTTTGGAGAGGAGAGGGTATAGTGACTGGAAGGATTTCATGGATGATAGCAGTGTTCAATTCCTTGCCCTGAGTGGTGCTTACTCAGCTATATTCATTTTTTGAAAATTCACAAGCTGTATATGTTGAGCTGTAGAACTTCCTGAATATATTTCATACTTCAAAAAAAGAGTATTTAAAAAATAAAAATTAAATCCACAAATAATGCTTTTTTTTTTTTTTTTCCATACCTTTCTATCACTTTCCTAAGTCATGAAACTGCTTGGAGACAAACAGACCTGTTTTGTTTTGTTTCTTTTATTCAGTATTCAAAAAGTTCCTTTTGGTCTTAAAGCAAATATATCATCTTCGAAATTTGAAAATGAAAGTTAACATCATTTGCACAGTTGTTGAGGAATCACTTAATCTACTTAAAAACGAAACGAAGCCTTCTCATTTGGTTTTACTTTCCCATCTTTAATGAATACTCAAGGGTTTATCCCATGTTAGCTATTCACTGTTCTCCCAGTTCCATTCCCACAGCCCAGTTAGACATTTTGTTTCAGTTGAAGCTTAGACTCTGCCCTATCCTATGTAGACTAACCTTACTGAATATGCCTGCAATCCTTGACAGAGGAAGCTGAGAGCTAATGTCATTTGCCCTGGGTTTATTTGTATCTTTCTTAGGTGCATGACAGACAAGTTTGGTAATGAAAAGGGGTGGTTGGCTTTTAAAGAAGTTTCAGGTCTAGGCTTGTCCACTATCAAGGACTAAACATGCTTAATTAATGTCTGAAACATATTGTATTGTATTAAAAGAATATGGCCTGTACAGTTATTTTCTAGAACTGTATTCTCTAACTTTTTGGTCTCAGAAACTCTTTATACTCTTAAAAATTATAGAGGATCCCTAAGGAATTTTGGTTTATGTGGTTTATATCTATCAATATTTATAATATTAGAAACTGAGAAAATTTAAATATATATATATATTATTTTAAAATAGCAATAATATACTCATGATATCTTAATGAATACAACACATTTTGATGGAAAATGGTTGTTTTTCAAAACAAAAATTAAGTAGCATTTTTGCAAATCTCTTAACTTCTGGTTCAAGAGAAGACAGCTGGATTCTCATGTCTGCTTCTGCATTCAATCTGTTGAGATGTAATATATCATGAAGCTTTTGGAAAACTTCACCATCCACATGAGAGACTGAGAGTGAACAAAGTGAATACAGTCATATATTATTATGAAAATAGGTTTGGCCTCAAGGACCCCCCAAAGGGTCTTCTGGAACTCCCCCCCAGGGATCCACAGACCCACTTGATCTAGGAAATTTTTAAGATTTCTTTTTTGTCTACTATATTTAGTCCATTTTTGTATGTTCAATGTGTTCTCAGACAAAACAAGACAAAACAAGGGTAGGAAATTATAACTGTAATGTAATTAATACAAGTGTAACATCAATTATTTAAATATGATATAAAATGTATGAGGCCCTTCATATAAATATAAACCCAGGGTTAGCAAACTATGACCTGTTTTTGGATGGTCTAATTATGCCTTTTACACTTTTAAAGGATTCTTAAAGCACACACACAGACAGAAGATTATGCAAGAAAGACTGTACGTGGCATGAAAAACCTAAAATGTTTACTATCTGGCTTTTACAGAGAAAAGCTTTCTGATCCCTAAACAACCAACCAATTGTACAACTTATATTAGATACAACCATATATATTTTTCTTATGCTTCCGAAATAACTAATGATGTTTGTTAAAAGTCTCCCAGTAAGAATATGAGTTTTATGGCAGTTTGGGAAGTTTTGAGTTTCATGTTTTGACAAGTAGTGTTTTCCACTTTTAATCTGTCTTTGAATTTTATTTGTTCTGGTTTTAATATTGCCACTTAAGTTTTTTTTTTTATATTCCTCACTTGTTTCTAATGTGTCTCCTTATAAATGTTGTCGGATTGTATTTTTTAATATTATCTGAGAGTGTCTGACTTTAAGCAGGTTAACTTGGTTCGTTTGCATTTGTTGTATTAGTAATATTTTCTCTTTCTGCAGTCATCTTAATATATCTCAGACTTTTTTTCTTAATTTATTTTCTAACATTGGCCATCAGCAATGCAAGTTCTTTGATATTCTTAATCATCTACTAATTTACAAGGCACATGGCCCATTGTAATACAATTAGTGGTTACTAATATCCATGCAAATATTTAAAGCAACAATGTGAAGAATGAAGTATCTATTCAAAAAACTCGAGTAAATGAGAAATAAAAATAGCAAGAGCTTCCATTTATTGTGTAGAGTTAAGTGCAAAGCATTTGCATAAATCAGCTCATTTAATGCTCACAAAAGTCTTTTGAGTAGGTAAGAGCTCATGGGGCTTAAAGAAATTGTCCCCAGTCACCCTGCCAATGAGTGGGGGGGTATGAAAGTTAAACTGCTGGCTGGTGACTACAGTCACCTCATTAACCAAGGAGCTATACTTTGGACTCTCAGAAGCTATGCAGTCTGTCCCAGAGAGCCGGGGGCAGGTTCTTCCCTTTCTGCAATCTCTTCTCCCACCCTACCCATTCTAGAAGGAGCTGTGGTGAGTTGTGTCTGAGAGATCCATCACTCCCACAGAAGCACTGTGGATTCCTTACAGGTGTTGAATGGGTTTGCTGAAGTTCCAAGAGAACCTGAGAGGAAGCACTAAGCTTTTAGGTCTGGCGGGGGCCAGTAAGGGTGGTTATTCTCAGCTCCCAATTCACAACTGTCCCCTGAAGTCCAAATTCAAGCTATACACACCTGTGTGGCTCTGGCCACCATACTGGCCCATTTTAAGAGGGACTTATTGACCCTCTTAGAACTACGCTTTTCAAATTTGCAGTATCTACTTTAGTCCAAAGTCTTTGTTTCTCAGTTTTGTATTTGATTTATAATGTATGGTCTTCCTGTCTTTCTCTTTTAGACCATAACCTCCTCAGGACTCAGATGTGCCTTAAAACAAAACAAAACAAAACAAAACAAAACAAAAACAAAAACAAAACAAAAAAACCTTCACAGCATTCTAAATTGACATGGATCCAATCTATAAATGTTCTTGTCTGATTATACCTTACAATTTTTTTTTTAATTTTTTTTTTTAACGTTTATTTACTTTTGAGACAGAGACAGACAGAGCATGAACGGGGGAGGGGCAGAGAGAGAGAGGGAGACACAGAATCTGAAACAGGCTCCAGGCTCTGAGCTGTCAGCACAGAGCCCGACACAGGGCTCGAACTCATGAGCCGTGAGATCATGACCTGAGCCGAAGTCGGACGCTTAACCGACTGAGCCACCCAGGTGCCCCTACCTTACAATTTTTTAAGTAATGAGAAATAAATGTTGTTAACATACAGTTTGAATTTTGTCATAAAAGTAACCCAAAAGATGAAGGGACAAATTGTGTCATTTATATTCTTTGTCATCCACTTGAATCATACAGAACTTTTTGAAACAGCCTATGCTGTGTTGATCCTTGCACAAACCTTAGAGGGATAGCGATGGAAGAAAAGGCACCTGAGAAGTGCTGACTCACATGCTGGCTCCCAGCAGCAGGTCAGTATGACCCAGCAGGTTGGAGATGGAAGGCCCTGGCCACCAGGCAGGAGGAGGGCCTGGGCTCCCAAGTGCCTGCTTAGTCTGCATTCTGCCAGATGTCCAGGCAGCCTTGCCTCTCGTATGAACACAGCAATGGGAGCCTTCTGGCTACTAGTCTCTTCAAGGCTCTAGCTCTCTTTGCTCTGAGGAGAGTGAAATTTGAGGCCTGCCTGTACAAAAGAGTAGGGAACTTTAGATGCCATATTGTGGCTACAAACTCGACCGTATTTCAAAAGTCACAGCGAGGGCTAATGGAAAAGAGCTCCAGGGTGGGGATGGCTTTAGTCCAATTTCTGTCACTTATTAGCTGTGACGTACCTCTGTGTCACAGTTTCTCCATTTATAAAATGGAGTAATAATAGTACCTCCCTTATAGGCATATTCTGAGGACTGAATGGGCTAATAAATGTAAATTCCTTTGTGCCAGCAGTGAAGCCAACATTTAGTGCAAAGTAGCCACATCACTATCTTCATTTCTATTATACTTCTACTGCTTCTTCACGTCTCCCTTCCTTTCCTCCTCCTGCCTGACCCTTTTGTCTGATTTTCTATTACTTAATTTTTAATGTTATCTTTATAAGCAGTTTCATATCTTTTGAGAACAAGATGGTTACAGAAATACAGCTTTATGATAAATAAGGAGATGGAAGGAAGGGGGAAGGAAGGGAGAGAGGAAGGGAAGGAGAGAGGGAAGAAGAGGAAAGAATTGTATATGGAATTATTCAGGGCAGACCTTTCACTTACTGTTTAAGTTCACCTGCTCTTTAGCTTTCTTATCTAAACTCTCCAGGCTCACAATCTCTTCTGAAAAGAGTGTGGTCCTCTGAATCACAGAACTGGGCCTCCCGGACATCTGTCCTGTGTCTGGCTATGGCACCCTGTCTTTGCCTGCCCCTCAAGGCCACACTTGGTGGATACAAAGTCACTCCTCCATCTCTAACTGACCAAGACTTCTTTCCTGCCCTCAGAATCATCCTCAGCATGGCATTGGGCGGTCACCAGAGTCGGCTTGTGAGATGGAACAAGCACACTGTTGCTGGCTTTCCATTTGGGTCAAGTCCTCAGTATCGCAGGAATCCTCCCCTCCTCTGGGCTTCCCTCATGGTTTTAACATATTAAACCCTCTGGGAAGGTGGCTCATGATTGTCCTTGTCCATTTGGCTAAAGCAGAGTATGGCTGCAGTAGGGTTAAAGTGTACGCATCACCTGGAAGTAGCTCCTCAGACCCAATGAATTAAATGTTTCGGTGACTAAGTATTTATGCCTGGCTTCTTTCCACAAAGGACTTAAGGACACTGGTTAATTATTACTGAGAAAGCTTTGGAAACTAGCATAATATTTCCCCCAAATGGGCATATATATAATTATTTTGCCTTTGAAAATGGGAGTCCTGGAATAAAGAAGGTAAAATGCACTAATAAAAATAATACAATCGAAAACCTTGACATACTCCAGATTGTACACTCCATGTAGTTTTGGAGGCACGAGTACCAAAAGCCTGGGATTAAGAGTTCACTTGGTTTTAGAAGCCAGTCATCACACTAGGGAGCAAGCATCACACTAGGGACAATCTGATGTGGGTATCTGACGTTTAAGGCTGGGGAAAGAGGCACAGGGCTCAGGCAGGAGCTGCTTTTCCCTTGCTGTGGGGGACACTTAGCCAGTCATTTAATCTTTCTACTCAGAGTCTTCTTTTCTGTAAAAGGAAGGAGCTATTCAAAGAAATCACTAAGAAACCTTCCTTTCTGTGATTTGACCCTTATAAATCCCACATTACAATTTAATCATATATCTGTTGAATTGATTGACATTGTTTAAAGAGATACTTGAAACTTTTTTTGAGCACCTCTTCCCTCCTTCCCTTAATTTCCAACTCTGTAACAGCTTTAACTCTAAGAATAGAACATGGCATTGAAATGAGCTGTATACTTCTGCATTTACATGGAAGGATTCTTACAGTGGCTTTATTTGCCTGTGTGGCTAAATATTTAGCCTTTTAATTTTGATGCAACACTTCATCCATTATATTCAACAAGGAGACAAGTGTGTTTCTGATTTTTTAATTACAGTCACAAGAGACACCATTCCAACTGAGCTCCGCTTCCTACTGAGAGGCCATGTTCATTTTCCTCTCAAGATTATAGGTGAACAATGGTTACTGAAATAAGTGAACTCATAAAGTCCCTAAAAATAGATGCAGGTATGTTTCTATTTGCATCTAATCTACAGAGTAGCAATTCATTTTACAGGCATTAGCTCAGGGTGGTGTTTGGTCCTTTGAAGAGGTTCTTGATTTGGTTGTCCTTTTGAATTTTCCTCAGGAGAAAATCCCAGAGATCCCTAAAGGCTGCAGAATTAACTCTAGCATAGTATCTCTCTTTCTCCTCCAGTAACTGCCATTTGCTAACTTCCCAATTAATTCTTCCCACCCGCCCTCCGCCCACCTACACCTTTGCATACGATCTGTCTTAGTCATTTGACACTATCTACTAGAATCGGTATAGTAGCACCTTGATTAGTATTCACAGTAATTGCTATTTCACATCCTTAGTAGAATGTACTTATTTTCTTCCAGCAAAATTTTAGGTTGCTTAAGGTCAAGTCCACTTCAATGCAGGAGGAGGTATTCAATAAACACCTTATCCTAAGATACTTAAATAATTATTTGCTCCGTCAAGGTTTGATTTAATTCTTCAAATTGTCTTCTATGTGGAAGGGCCACATAAAGGGGATCATTGTTTAAAGGGTGCAAGATGAGATCGTGAAAAAAGAAAAACTGGGAAGGAGTTGATAATCAGCAAAGAAAATTCCAGCTTCCCTGCTGGAAAGGTCTGATTCTCCATTAGTGAATGACAAGAGATTTGGGAGGAATTACTTTTTCCAGTGGGTTCCAGTTCTGTACTTTAATCTAGAAGATCACAGCAATGCACAAATAAATGTGTGAATATGCATCCATAATCACATACATAGCAGTAACTCTGAACTACAACAAATATGTCCATAGAATAGCTCTATGTTTTGATATATTAGGTAGCAAACATTTTAAAGATAGGGATTGTACTTTATTTAACTTTCTGTGTCCAGCTTCTATCATGGTGTCTAGAAATGGTGGTCGATGAATGAATGTTATTGACCAAGTAAATAATAATAATAAGTAAGCATTTCAACCACTTTCCATTACTTCACTTAATATAATACTCACTAAAGTGCTACAGAGAATATACATTTAGTATTCTTATTTTATGGAAAAGGTAATATATTTAAAATAATAATTTACTTATCTGAGATCTGTCCTCAGAGCTCCTGATCACTAGGACCACTAAGTCTGCCTGTCAAGAAAACTTTCTATTCACATTTTCCAAAAGATTTTCTTCTAGTCATTAGAAATTGATGGCTTTTGCCATTCTCATTTTAAAGGTCTGGCTATAGATGCAAAAAAATAGCTAAATAAACTCCCTACACAACACGCAGAAGAGTATAATTTTGTAAGTTTTGTCTCAATGCTGATACCACAGAATTTGAATACAAATAGTCTTTCCAGCCATTACACTTAATATTCTACTAGTAATTGCTGTAGGCTCAACTGGATCATTGGCCTTGCCAGATTTTGGATCTTACCTTGTCTTTGCTGGTCCTCATTTTGAGCCTGGATCTCTGCTTAATATGATTTCAACTCAGGAGGCAGTACTTTGCTGTCTTTTAGGAAGATCACAATAAAGGCAATAACAAGCACGATATGTCACAGAGTGGCACCAATAGCTGCCTTCCCACCTTCTGTATTAGCCACCTTATTGCATTTCCTGTGTTGACAGTCAAAACCCAAAAGGGTCAGCCTTTACAAACTTATATTTACTGTTCCATCACAGTTTATAAAAAGGGTTATTCCTGAAGAATTCAATCTAAAAACCGGAGCAAAACTGGAGGTAAAAGACTACCCCTAGGGAAGTAGACTGCCTGATTTAGTTACACATTACATACAGAAAAGAAACCAAATATCCTTTGAAACTTCACTCTAAAAGTCAGTTCTTTTATTTCTAGAAATAAAAATCTGTAGCATGTTCTTTCTGAGAATTCTATAGATTTGCACCATTCAAAAGTGATACTTTGTTTCATCTGCAGAGATTTGTAAATTACTCTAATTTCTGGTTCCAAATTCACTTGTGAATGAATTTTCTTTTCATTAAATACTTTTCTGATTATAAGTAATTATATTCTCATTTTAGAAAATATGGAAAGTGCAAAGCAGAATAAAGATGTAGCAAAAAAGAATAAAGATGTAGGAAAAGAAATAGGTTATAATTCCTTCACTTGGCCAGACTATTTAAAATTAAACCTCAGATTGCTTCAATCTGACAAATTCTGAAAATAAAGGCGTGGATACTTATTTTATCTGGAGAGGTGGAGGAACCAAATAAGTAAGCAGAATTCAAAGAAATCAACAGTCAGAGGGTGAGGGAATACATGTCATGACATACAGTAGAGTTATGCGGGGTTTTGCAGAGTCCAGGCCTCCACTCTTGGCCACTGACATCAGTGACAGGGAACTGGTCAGAACCAACAATGTGTTGGCAATGCCTATATTTCACCCTCATACCAATGCTGTGAAATGGAATTTATTATCCTTTTTCTAGAGATAAGAACATGGAGTCTCAGAGAAATTAATTGGCTTGACTAAAGCCACAGACCAATACATGATATAATCAGGATTACAAACTAAGTCTTCTGACCCCTAAACTAGTGTTTATTCTGTCTGATTGGCTGCTTCCATGCAAGGATGATGATGACAATCACAATCATGATAAAGCTAACATTTACTGAGCTCTTATTATGTGCTTGGCAGTGTTCTCAATGCTTTGCATACATTAATTCATTTAATAACATGATGTAATAATCCCCAAAAAGTTCACAGTATAAATTTTTTTCTGCGTTTGCAAATATGTAATTCCCTTTGGCATTGTGCAAAGTTATCACCTTCACGGTTCTGGAATCCAGAGAATTTATGCTAGATTGTGTGAAATGCTAGACACAAGCATGGAAGAAGCAGATGGCCACCCTCAGGCCTAGAAAGGAGAAAATGGACCCTGACTAGGGACAGAAATCAGTATTATTTCATATAATAAAAAAGGCTGATACCATTTCCCTGACTCAAACATTCCAAACAAAATAAACCTAGGATTTTTCTCAGCTTTTTTTCCAATTTGCTACTATCAGGAAGTATAGTTGTCCTTTTATTTTGATTACTGATAGAGTCAGGTTGCAGAGAATACATGATGCTTCATTACTTTTAAATTCTGGTTCAGCTGTTTCTATGCAAAGCATTTACTGGGTAGTACGTGAGTTTTGTTTCAGAAAAAGATAGCAAAATTTAGTTTTAGTCATATATATATATATATATATATATATACACACACACACACACACACACACACACACACACACATGTATATACACACATACATATATATATAAATTTTTTCAATTTATTTATTATATTTATTAAATTTAAATAAATTTATTAAATTTAAATAAATTATATAAATTTCTTCAATTTTTTTGGGGGGGGGGTTCCTGGCCCAGAGATTTTCACACAACTCTTAAAAGCAGGTTCACCACCTGTATTAGATATTTGTTGTGCCCTGTTTCACATCCTTTCAGCCAACTTTTCTTCCATCACTCGCTATGGAAGCCAGAAGCAAACAGGTGTACCTGACAGAATCAAGTTGTTGCTGCACCACACACCTCTCACTTTTTGCCCTGGAACTTTGTGACAACAGCACAGATGCTTGTGGGAAACTGCCCAGCACCCACAAGTCAGCAACCTGGGTATGTGAGGTAGTCAACGCTCTTGACCACTGGGTAAAAAGGTGTGGATACATGCTGTCCTCTTCTGCCATTCAGGTGGGCAATTCTCAGGTGAATTCTGCAAGGCTTCTCTGAGGGTGCTGATGAAAGGGTGCCCTTAGGGTAACCAACAGGAGAGCACTCTTCTATACTGGTCTGAACCCCTTCCTTGTTTCACTGTCTGCGGCCCCCATTCCTTCTCCCTAGAATCGTTTCCTAACTAGCTATACACAATCCCTGGCTCACACTCTGTTCTCTGGGATCTTTCTGAGGGGAACTCAGAGAAGAATAGCCAGTTTTGCAAGTGGAAAAAATGGGGTTTGGATTGAGATCTCTTCCCAGTTCGATGATGGTGATAAAGGCTGCATTGCTGATCCAGACCTCCTGGGGATACTCCTGGCGGCAGTAAGCAACATAATTCCTAAGATTCTCAGGGTGGGGGAGGGGGAGAAGGTACAGTGAGTAGGTGAAGGCTTGACCTATGGCACTTGAACCATGCTAGAGCAGAGATCACATGAAGACTGTGGAGTGGCTGGTTTTATTTTATAAAGAAAATGACCGAGAATCATCAACTCAAAATATGCTGTCAAGTCAGAAGTCCTCCATGCTAGCATTTTAAGATATCTTAATTTTTGTAGCTACAAGGCAGTCTGTTGAAAATCAAGCTGAGGATTTAATTATAAGAGTAGTAGAACCAAAAGGAGACTGAATTTACTTCCTTAAGAGGTCACCTATGCGAAATCAGGACTTAGGAGCCCTGAGAGGAAAAGAGTGTGACCCTAAGATGTAGGATGGGGACACTTGCATGGATGAGCCCGACCAAACTGAACTTCCAGATTCTAGGCCAACAGAAGCAGCTTTCTTCTTCCTAGAGAACAACAGCCTTCTCTTGTCCAGAGACGCTAAGAAGACTCAGCTGGGCCAGTTGTTTGTCTTCCTCAAGGTCTCCTGATTCTTCTCTTTGGTTCTCATAGGTGGCAGCACAGCCCCGGGCTGAGAAATAGAGTTCCTTCTCTGGGAGAAACTTGCAGACACCCAGAGAACTGCAAGACTCAATGAATATTTAATAGTAGGGACCAGGGAAACGTATATAGGAATGGGTCTTCCAGGCATTAAAATGGGAAAGAATCAACTAGAATACTTTATTTAAAAAAGGCATTATGACATGGGGGTGCTGTCCTGTGACTTGGGGTTTAAAATCCCAGCAAGGACACCTGGACTTGCTTCTAACATGGAGATGGAATGGCTCTTCGAGTCTGGACATATTGATGGCCTAGGGAAAACGTGGCATAAAATGGTAGAACTGTCTTGTAGATTATTGACAAAGGGGTCAGAAGGCTCAGGAATAGGGAAATATTAGAATACAGTTATTATGTGAGACAGAGAAGCTACTCTTGGGTTCTTTCATAAGTTTAGTTGTGGCTCTTTATAGGCCAGAGTTAAAGGTAGGTAGGTGATGCTTAGTTTCAATGGAGAGGTCAAGATTCTGGAAAGGCAAAGGCCAGCTGGTGGCATACAACCAAAAGAGGTTAAGATGGGCATAACCATCACCGTGGGCACCAAGAAATTCACCTGCATAATGGCAGTAATTTTCTTGGACCATGGTGTTCTGAGAGGCAAGATAGATGAGGAGCTGACTAGTATAATGGAAATAAAACGATGAGATTTAAAGGGGAGAAGGTGCATGCTGAACATGCACTGCAATGGAAATGTAGAATCTCCTGCCCAGTTTCCAGATTGAAGGCAGTTCACAGACCCAGAGCCCCTAGCTTCAAGGGAAGTTAAGTCCCCTTGAGAAAGGTCTCTGCCACGATATGAAAATTATACACAATAAATATAGTCACAATTTTTCCAAAGAGAACTGTGTTCCTAGAATACATTACTTGGGACTCAAGGACTCAAGGGGTAGAAGCAGGATTGGTCTCTCTCACTGTGACATCTCCACCTGTGTCCCACCTGTGGAATGCGGGCTCCCACCTCTGCTACCTTAGGGTCGGTAGGATCAGAGAGGAAACTTCCACTTGGTGACACAGTAAGGGGTCTACTCACCTAAGGTTGTAATGGTTGCCTGGTTATTTGGGGCTCATCAAGCCAACAAAGCAGCAGATCAAGAAAGGAATTGCCGTACTGGGGCGGGGGTGGGGTGGGGTGGGTAAGTGACCCTATTACCATGAACAACAAGAGCACAGGGAAACAGCACACATAGAATCCAGGGAAGTGGCCCACAATGCCTCTCACTGCTTCCAGGGCTTCAATAATTGTAATTGGGCAATCACTGCAACCTTGGGCAGGCTTGGCAACTGACTTAGGGATGAAGGTCTGTGTCTCCCCACCTGAAAAGCAACCTAGATAAGCTGACTGTTGGGCAAGAGCAAGGGAAATACAACAAGCAGTAGTGTGGGGAGACAGTGATTATTAATCAAAGTTTCAGGATTAGTTATAGCCAGTTAGATGTGGCTTGCTGCATTAACCTTCCCGACTTAAGGTTTTTTTTGCAGAATGTGGCTGGCTGCCACCTGGAAGACCTCATAATGGTTCAGTCTTAGTGGAGAGCACAAGTAGGTCAGAGCAGTGCAAAGTATGGCCAACATTGGCCCCTCAGGTGCCCCAGGGCCCCCTGTCTTCAAGGCTCATTTCTCACTCTCACCACTGCCCTGGCAACCAACTTCACACAGACACAACATGTCAGCAGCCCACCTCAGCTACACCTTATACTTCTAGCTTTCTGCCTGGAGCTTCTCTGAGGCTATGAGGTGGGACTTCTGGCAACGGGAGGGGGGAATCTCTCCAGCACTGACACATCCACACCCTGGGACTGAAAGAGTTAATGCTGCAAAGGACAACCCTGATAAGTGGGAAGAGCAAGCAATGGATCAATGCTCTGCCCTTCCCTCTCCTGAACAGAGAGTTCTGAGACAGATTTCAATGGCTGCCTCAGGAAGTCTTGATGGGATCAAGCCCTTGTTGACTTCAGTGGTTGCTGATCTGAGAACAGTCCCTTGTACTGACCTTACTCTCTTCCTTATTTTATCCTTCCCTGTGCCTCACTCCTGATCCCTGGAATCACTTCCCTAAAAACCAACTACCTGCACACAAGCCCTATCTAGTCTCAGTGAAGGGAAATCCAAACTAAGACACCACTTAATATATTGCTATGTCCTGTGTCAGATAATATCATCCCAGAGATAAATGAAATATACTTATGTCACAAAGATTTTCTGATAGTGAGCACCCACTCACACACTGTCCTTGAATCACACTCCCACAGTGTCTTTGATGATTTTTCATTTTACATTATAAATGGGAATCTTTTAAATGGGTTTCAGTGAGTATAAGAACCAAAGGTTAACATGCTCCCTGTTAATAACACATAGAGACTTATACTTTGAATCACTAACAGGTCTGAGATAATCAGGTGTGTGAGACTGTCTTTCATCTGCTAAATATACCTAGACCTCCTTTGTGAAATACTAGGGTTTACTGACTAAACCTGACATGGCTTGGAATCTGCTATGTGAGGGTCATATAATTTCACAGTTGAGCTTGCAATCACTGTAAAAGGCAATAACATAGGAACATATGGCTTTTGTTTTATATTCTGCATAGGATTGTTTAAAAATTTTTCTATGCAATAAAACAGGGTAGCTAAGAACAGGTGTGCTAAGATGGGAGCAAAACAAAAAAATTCTGGGGCAATTAAGTCTTTTTATTATTATTGTTGTTGTTTGTTGTTGTTGTTATATTCAGGGCTTAGAGTAAATTGGCAGCATAATGAGATAGCTCATGAATGCCCACATTTTGTGGTGGCTTGTTTTTACTTTTGAGAAATTTCTCTTAATGGTTACTACAAAGGAGAAAGAATAGTTTTCTCCTCAGATTTTGCCTTCTTAGAACCTACTTTCTGGCATAACATCAAACAGGCGAAACATATTTTGTTTATAACTTCCCTCCCCATTCAGAACTCTCATGACTGTGACCTTATGCCATCTCCTAGAATGTGCTGGAGGTGCTGGTGTAGACCACATAATAGAATCAATAGCTAGTTATCTATCTCTAGGTTATTCGAGGTAAGTTTACTTGAGACATGATGGTAATTAATGATTCAGTATAGGTCAGGAAGGAGAATTAGCTGAAATTGAACTTGTCCATCATGAACAAAAGCAAGTACTGGATTATAATCAAAATTTATGAACTGAAGTATTAGTTGGCTATTAGTTTGCCAGGACTATCATAACAACATATCACAAACTGAGGGGCATAGAACAACACACATTTATTTTCTCACAGGTCTGGAATCCAGATGTCTAATGAAGGTGTTGACAGGGCCATGCTTTTTCTGAAACCACTAGGGGAGGAGTCTTCCTTGACTCTTCTAGTTTCTGGTAGCCTCAAGTGCTCCTTGGCTGTGGTAGCATCACTGCCATCTCTGCCTCAGTCATCACTTAGCCGTCTTCTCCCTGTGTGTCTGCATCACCTTCCCTCTGTGCATGTCTACCTGTGTGTGAATGCCCTGCTATAAGGACACTGGTCACACTGGATTTAAACCCAGCCTAATGACCTCATCTTAAGTAATTACATCTGCAATGATCCCATTTCTAAATAAAGTCACATTTTGAGTTACTGAGGGTTAGGGCGTCAATATACCTTCTGAGGGGACACAATTTAACTCATAAAAGCCACAGTCTTTGTGGTCTTAAAATCTTTGCAATTTGAAGTTCTCACAATGAACTCCTCTCAAATTGCAAGGACTCCACCATTCACATGAGAAGCTCTATGGAAGGATACTCAAAAAGTCATGGGAATGCCAGATATTAGGGTACCATGATTGTCCTTTGTCATGAGTTCACGTACTGCCTGGCATCTCTATCCAATGGAACAGACCATTCTACTGATACAATAGCTTGTGTCGTATTGCCTGAAAACAAATATTACTACAAATTTACTTCAAATTCCTCATTTCTTGTCTTTCATGTGGCTTCTAAATCAGCTACACTTTACTACCAGTGGATCTGATGACAGAAAGAAATCACTGACCATATGGTGGCACTCCAAAGAGAAGAAAATATCCAAGCCAGTAGCTGCATCAGGACAGAAGAGTGTCAAAGTGAACTGAGGACATTAGTACCCCATGGGCAAAGACAGTTACCAGAATGTAAGCAAATTCAGATTTTTTAAAAAAGAATTCCAGTGAAAAAGAAAGAAAACTTAAACATCTGATTGATATAAATTATAATAATATTTGTGCTGATGATACTGTTATGCTTTTTTCTCCTTGCATTGGACCTTGTTCACAATGAGTTTCTTGTGGTATAAGGATTAGTAGATGCTCACTCTGGGATAGCAGGTTTCTAATATAGATCACAGAGGTCTTTGGTAGAATGTGCTAGGTACACAGTCATAGTAGAAGGAAAGAAGTCTGCACCAAATCCAAACTCGGTTTTAACCTTAAACAAGTGAGATGAACCAACATTAGAAAATTTGTTGAAATATTTCTCAACACCCCAAACCCATGCTTGAAATGTAGTGGAAATTAGAAACATCAACATCACAAATTTTATAAAAACGACACTTAAGGCAGCCAACGGAATGAGATAAGATATTTGCAAACGACATATCTGATAAAAGGTTAGTATCCAAATCTATAAAGAACTTGTAAAATTTAACACCCAAAATACAAATAACCCAGTTAAGAAATGGGCAGAAGATATGAATAGACACTTTATCATAGAAAACATCCAGATGGCTAACAGACACCTGAAAAGATACTCAACATCACTCATCAACAGGGAAATACAAATCAAAACCACAATGAGATATTACATCATATCTGTCAGAATGGCTAAAATTAACAACACAAGAAACAACAGGTGTTGGCAAGGATGCAGAGAAAGGGGAACTCTATTGTACTGTTGGTGGAAATGCAAACTGATGCAGTCACCCTGGAGAAAAGTATGGAGGTTCCTCAAAAAACTAAAACGATCTAAACTAAAACTATGATCCAGCAATTGCACTATTAGGTATTTACCCAAAAGATACAAAAATACAGATTGAAGGGGTACATGTACCCCAATGGTTATAGTAGCATTATCAACAATGGCCAAACTATGGAGAGAGCCCAAAGGTCCACAAATTGATGAATAAAGAAGATGTGGTATACATATACCATGGAATATCACTCAACCATCAAAAAGAATGAAATCTTGCCATTTTCAATGACATGGGTGAAGCTAGAATGTATTAGTGAAATAAGTCAATCCGAGAAAGACAAATACCAGATGATTTCACTAATACGTGGAATTTAAGAAACAAAACAGATGAACATATGGGAAGGGGAGGAAAAATAGAAGAGAGGGAAACAAACTACAAGAGACTCTTAATGATAGAGAACAAACTGAGGGTTGACAGACAGAGGTGGGTGGAGGGTGGGCTAGTTGGGCAATAGGTATTAAGGAGGGCATTTGTTGTGATGAGCACTGAGTGTTGTATGTAAGTGATGAATCACTGAATTCTACTCCTGAAACCAATATTGCACTGTATGTTAAGTAAAATTTTTAAAAAAAGATGATATACACATATACATATATGTATTGGCGCATACATGTACATATTATATACATATACACATTATACACACACACACACACACACACACACACATACACACACTCACACTAATCTATGGGGTTGTGAGATGCCAATTCCCAGAAAATATGCAAAGGGGTCAGGACCTATTCTTTTCTTTCATAGTGTTTTTGTAACTTGTTTGTCTGTTTCTAGAGTTGAATGGATATTGGTATATTTTCTGAGAAGTCTCCTGAGATGCGGCAAGTAACATTAGGGGGTCTGGATATCCTTGAGAAGAATTATTTACTAAAGCACAACTGAAACCTCCTGAATTTACCAGGAAACCATGAATAGAAAGTGCTCTGAGATGTTGTCATATATACTCATCCTCTGATTCAACTTCCTAGGGAAGCAGTGTAAGCAGGCTGACTAGACTTCCCAGGGCAGTTTGCTCTGGGCAGCCCCAATTTTGGCTTGTTGTCCTGACTTGATTACCAAGAACAACACATTTTACCTCTAAAAGTGTACTAGCCTGGACAATAAATTATCGGTTCCCCAATAGAAACGGAATCTGAAAACGAAGTGCTAGAATTAAAATTCCACCTCACCTACACATCAAATAGGTCAGTGAAACTCTAAACTTCAGCTCCCTCATCTGTCAAACAGAAATACTCATAATATCTATATCTATATCTACATCTATATCTATATCTATATCTCCTGGGGTTGTAAGGATTATTAGACATTGATTAATTAATAAAGTACTTAGCACACTGCTTGGTTCACAGTTACTGCCCAGTAAATATTAGCCTTTATTTTTCTTATCACTGTATGATGCTTTCCTCACTTAAAACAGGTAGCAAAAGAGCCCATTTCCCATCCAAAGCCACAACTTGGAGATCCACCTCTGCTCATCCCCTCCACATGCAGTCACTCTAGTCCCCCTCTTAGGGTGTCCCCAAAGAATTTATAACCTGGATCTCTTTCCTTTGTCAGAAGTGCAGCCACTTGGCTTCTCTTCCAGATCTAGTTCCAAGCATGCCACTTTGCAAACAAACCCCATCTTTGCCCACGAGTTTTAAACTGAATTTTTGAAAATAGCTTATCATTAGATTTCACAGGAAGTCACATCCGTCACTCTGGGGCTGCCAAGAAGGAGGGTGCTGGAACTATTCCTAATCTGTCTTCTGTTCTTTTCTGAGTGGGTGTTCATACTTGTACGGTCTGCATCTCGGCCAGGAAGGCTTAGCTCTGGTGGGAAGGTTAGGTGGGAAAGCAGTGAAACTGTAGCCGGGAGCAGATGCCAGTGTGGTGGTGGCACGATGGCCCACAATATCAGAGTTCCTGCTGACAGAGATGGCAGTGACGCTTTAATTGTCCTCGACACTGCAGCTCAGTTCATGGAGAACAGAAAATTATTATTTAAACAGATGGCAAGCCTGCCCATCCATAACCAGGCATTTAATGAGATAAAACAGAGCGGCCAGGGCTGTAGGTGTGTGAGCCCAGACCATTTTGGAAGACATCAATTTAATTGCTCTTCTATTTTTGTGAAAGCTGTTCCCAAATGCCTACCTTGCCCTCTATTCTACCTTCCTTCTTCCTCTTTATTTTTATCTTTCTTGCCTTTCTAGTGTTTGGATCACAATCAGATGGACGGTTTCCTTCCCTGGCTCCCAGTGCCACTCTTTTTAAATTGTGAATATAAAATTGGGGCAACCTGGTAAAGCTAAAAGCATATGGAATCATGCTAGAGAGACGTGGTTGTGAATCTCTGCTCATCTATTAAGTGGAAGCTTTTTCCATGAAATGGTCATAATAATCTCTATTTCATCGCACTTTTGTGAAGTCTGAAAAATGTAATGAAAGTCTGAATAAAATGTCAAGTATGGTTCCTAACTCTTAGTGGTACTCAATTAAAAAAAAAAAAATCCAAAACAGTGTGGCCATTATTATTACGGCCAACTTTTCTTGCATGATATTGAATGTAGGCTCTCCTCAGTTACTCTTCTCAGTTAACTTTCGGCCATCAGCATAATACCAGGATCATGTTCAAGGAAATATAATTACATGGTAGAGTCATGACCACTTGCACTTGCTTGCACTCATCACCCCATCTAAATTTCCCCTGCTCTCACATTACCCTTTGTACTGCCTCAGGGGGTAGAAGACCCACTAGTCGATACCAATCAGGGACTAAGTTTTATATATGCAATTCAAATCAATGAGGTTCAAGTCTATGAATGCCTACATGTGTAAAAACCAAATGCTACAGGTGCAGTGAGTTATGCATAAGTCATGGCCCCTGCCTTGTAGGTGTACCATCAAGTAGTTATACCTGAAAAAGTGTACAAAAGTGATCCTCTGTCACATAAATTGTCCTTGCTATTCTGTCTTTGAATGTTTTATAGTCCCAATGGTACCCTGATGTTTCTGAAGTATTCTAGCATTATTTCTGAAATATTCTGGTATCATTTCTTAAGTATTATAGTATCATTTCTGAAGTATTCCAGTGTCATTTCTGAAGTATTCTGGTATTATTTCTGAAGTATTTTAGTATCAATCTTTGGAGAAGATCTTCCATCATGGAGCTTTAGTACAGATAAGAACAGAATAACTAGGTATAACCTATTTCCCAACACATAAGAATAAAATTTATACAATCAACAAGAAGTTGGTAATGTATGACAGTTAGCAGGGTGCCCACCTGGGAAGAGCAAGGCTAAAAATGGAGCACAGGCCAAGGTCAGGAATCAGCAGGCTAACATGGGTCACCAAAGCAAAGCCTGAGCCCAAGGAAGGGAAAGAGGAAGGGACAGGTCCCCATGAGTATCTCCATACGTGCAGGTTCCATGGTTCTGTATCCCCCAGGAAGGCAAATTGGGTGCAGAGACTCCCCCTGGGCAGGTGAGACAGCAAGAGGAGGGGAGAATACAACACGGGTGCCAGATCAGCACTGTGTGGTTTGGGCATTGGGCTGCTGTAGGGGCTCCTTTTTGAACATCCATTCACTGAGCTGGTGGGTGTGCCTTGCTGGTCTTCATTAGGTGCTACTCACAAGTGACACCCAGCCAAGAAAGAGCTCCACTCCTTGTGAATGTGGCCTCTCACTCCACTGGGTTAGCCCTATCTTTAATTAGCAAAGCAGAACCCTACGGCAAAGTTCTGATTTGTTAAAAACAAAACAACAGGCCCCAAATGAAGTCTGTTACGGTAGGCCCTACATCATCAAACCAAGACTTAATTACAGTTTTGGCTCTCCCAGAAATGGAATCTTAAACCAGTCAATCGGGAATCACCTAGTCAGCACTCTTTAGGTAATCTGCCTCCTAGACTCCTGCCATCCCCTAAAAGAAAGTAACCTTGTAATAACCAACCGGCTTTTTTGTCTAGTATAACTTCCTTGTTCCAGCTCCCTTCTGCCTCTAAGTCTTTCCTTTTGGATAGCTCCTCAGAGCTCCTTGCTATCTGCTAGATTAGGTGTTGCCCAACTCATGAATCATTGAATAAAGCCAATAAGATATTTAAAATTTACTCAGTCGAATTTTTGTTTTTTAACAGATTTAAGAAAAGACTTCATTTAGCAATAGTGAGTGCTGTAGACAAAATATTGATTAAAAAGCCTTATGATTTTATTAACACTTTAGGAGTTCAAAGAATTATACCTTTTAATATCTAGATTTTTTTATCTTTTATGTTTCATTACAGGGAAGGGATTTGTATGTATGTTCTATGTCCTCTCTTTCCAAATCCTAATCTAAACCAAACCACAAAATTTTCCTTATTCTAATTAGCTATAGCATTATCTTAACAGTTTTAGGCTAAGCTGAGTTCTCTGTGAAATGGAGCAGTTTTTTGCCCTAAGACAGACAGGAACTTGCAAGGCACCAGACCCAAATGGGAATACTTTTCAGACAGCAACGTAATTGGTTGAGTTTAAGGCAACAGGGAAGAGTAGAGCTGGTGGCCGAACATGGGAATTCTGGCCCTACTTAAGGAGATTCAAGTGCAATTCTTTCTTTTAAACATGGAAAGTAAAACTCTTCTGCAGGCTGAATTTGGTCAAAGACTTTCATTTGCAAACCTTCCTTAAATGATTCAATATATTGCTTACACTCTTAAATTTTCTTGCTAGGCATTTTAAGCTTTGTTTATAAAACACAACCTGCTGGTTCCTTGTCAAAATTTTGTTCCCATAGATCCAACTTAACTTCTATAAACTAAGAGTAATTTTTGCAAACCTCTATATGATCCCTTTTTTTTTCCACTGTTTTTTTTTTTTTTCATACCAGAATGCTGGGTGCAGCCTATTGAGTACAAGTGCAATAGGCTCACAGACAACTTGTTTGATTACATATGTTCAAGTATTTATAATTTACTTGAGAGTATAAGGTACGCATCTCAACATTAAGCAAACTCATTCATTAAATTGTTACTTTCCTATTAACTTTTTTCTTTTTTTAATGTTTATTTATTTTTGAGAGAGAGAGAGAACACAAGTGGGAAAGGGGCAGAGAGAGAGAAGGAGACAGAGAGAGAGAGAGAGAGAGAGAGAGAGAGAACACAAGTGGGGAAGGGTCAGAGAGAGAGAGAGGGAGACATAGAATCCAAAGCAGGCTCCAGGCTCTGAGCTGTTAGGGCAGAATCTGACACAGGGCTCGAGCCCATGAACTGTGAGATCCTGACCTGAGCCACAGTCAGATGCTCACCTGACTGAGCCATCCAGGAGTCCCTCTATTAACTCTTAATTCGCCAAAAACCTCCTGTGAGAGGGACACTGATTGTATAGATAGATCTTTTAGACTATGAAATAAACTATGAAATAGACTTTCAGACTATGAAATACAATGTGACATGTATTGCTCTTTCTATAAAGAAAGAGCAAATATTTTGATCTGATTAAAGAAGAGGTGTTTTATCTAGGGGCACTGAGAAAGTCTGAACTGAACAAATGAGAACTCAAAATTACCCTTAAAGGAGGAGGAGTTTGCCAGGCTGCTACGTGGGACAAAAATATTCAGACATCTACAGAAAATATATCAAAACAATGGGTATAAAATTGGGTTCATCTCTTGGTCTGCATGTATAACTCTTGTTTGTAATGAAAATTGGTGCTATGGTTTCCAAGGCTGATCGGTTAGTAGAACTTCAGAAGTTAGACACTACTTTTGGAATCATCATATAATGTCCCACCTAGAAAGATACCTAGCACGTGGTAAATATTCAGTCAGTATTTGTTGAATAAGTAGTTAAATGCATTATTCAAGGTTCAGGTATCAGGACTGGAGGGCTTGGTCTTGTATTTGACACATACAGACCCTGAAAATATTTGGCTTATCCTATACTAAATGTGCAGTTGTTGGTGTTCGGTAACAAGAGATACATGGTATAAACCATGTTACATGGTATAGTTAAAAAGCACATAATTATGGGTCACAGGCTGTTAAGAGATAGTTTAGATTTCAAAAATTCAGTCCTGACCTCCTCATAATATTAATATTAGTTATCATTAATTAAGCATCTATTCCTTGTGTCAGGGGCTTCATCTGTACTGCCTTTATGGTCATGTAAAGATGTAATAACTGATATACAAAGAGAAAAGTAGGGGGTGTCTGGGTGGCTCAGTTGGTTGAGCAACTGACTGGCTCAGGTCATGATCTCATGGTCTGTGAGTTCGAGCCCACATCAGGTTCTGTGTTGACAGCTCAGAACCTGGAGCCTGCTTTGAGTTTTGAGTTTCTGTGTCTCCCTCTCTTTCTGCCCCTCCCCTGCTTGAGCTCTGTTTCACTCTCAAAAAAATAAACATTAAAAAAAATTAAAAAAAAAAAAAGGTAAATAGCCTTGGCCCAAATTGAAAACCAAGTGTCAAAGTCCTTGTGGACACTTGCACTCCACTGATTTTGTGCTTTGGTTTTGAGTCCAGAAATTATGGTTACTCTGTACTTCATTTACTAAGACTTGCTGTTTCACAAATAATTACAGCTATATAAAAGGTATAAAATAAAACAGAAGTTAAGAAACAAAAGCACATGAAGATTCCACCATGGTCCTCCCCTGGTGTTTACACAGGCCTTCTGTCCATTTGCTCCACATAAAATCTCTTTCCACTTTCACACATGCTTTTCCCTCTTCCTGGAGTGCTGTTTCTTTCATCATCACCACCCTTCCATAACATGTCAGTCTAAATTAGGTCATCCTCCTATTCTTCCTTGGCATTCTGTTATTTTTCTTCATAGCACTTTCTAATTTTATTTCATATTTAATTTGCAATTTGCATTTATTTTATTAATGTCCATTTCTCCCACAAAGATAGGAGCCACATTTGTTCATGTCTTAGTCAGCTTGGGCTGCTATAACAAAATGTCATTGACTGGGTGGCTTAAACAACTGAAATTTACTTTGCACAATTCTGGGGCTAGGAAGTCAGATGAGAGTGCCAGGATGGGTGGGTTCTGGTGATCTCTCTTTTTGTGGCTTACAGAAGGCTGCCTTCTTACCATGTCCTCATGTGGCAAAGACAGAGAGCTTGTGAAAGCACAGGAAAGGAGGGAGGAAGGGAGAGATAGGAAAACAGAGACAGAGAGACAGAGAAAGTGAGTTCATGGAGCTCTTCTTACAAGGACACTAATCCTACCATGATGATCCCACCCTCACAACCTCATCTAACCCTAATACCTCCCCAGAGCCTCATCTCCAAATATCACCACACTGGGAATTAGGGCTTCAACATATGAATTCTAAGAGGACACAATTCAGTCTAAGCAGTTCAATAGAAGAGTGTTTGGTATACCGCAATGAATGAATGAATGAATGAATGGATGGATGGATGGATGGATACAAAATGCCCAGAGATCTCTATGTCCCTTTGGGAGTTGCTAACCTACAACAAGAATAAAGGGAGTACTCCAGCATCAAAATAAGCATGGCCCCATAAGCCAAGAGATAAGAAACTCAGAAACTGCTGAGAAATCAAGGCTATAAATGAAGGAGACAGCAGAGTGGCGGCTATAGACCCTGAAATGACACAGAAGCTGGGTACAGCCCATTTCTGGGCCACCACAGTGAAGCACTGACTTTTCATTCTCCTTTTCTCTCAAGCAGGGCCAGCTTCATGATTTGAGGGGCTTAGTGCAAAATGCAAATGCAGGACTCCTTCTTTAAAAAACAGGAAAAGGCACCTGGGTGGCTCAAGCCGCTTAAGCGTCTGGCTTTGGCTCAGGTCATGATCTCACAGTTTGTGAGTTCGAGCCCTGCATCGGGCTCTGTGCTGACAGCTCAGAGCCTGGAGCCTACTTCGGATTCTGTGTCTCATTCTCTCTCTGCCCTTCCCCCACTTGTGTTCTGTCTCTCTGTCTCTCAAAAATAAATAAAAATGTAAAAAAAATTGTAAAAAACAGGAAAAGATACCATTAAAAGTACTAAAATACAAAGCCTTTTCCTTTTTTCCATGGTCTCTCTCAACTTGTATTGCTTTTATTTGCTATTTAATGTTGTTCTAAAGTAAGGAAAAATTAAAAATTATAATTACTAGCACGAATTTTACTATTGGGCAATAAGGGTTTCAGCAGCAAATGTAAGAGCATTTAACTCCTACATGAAATCACCAAAATTACACAATTCATAATCCATACCTCATGCGTGCATATGTAATTCATTCTTACCAGAACAGTGGAAATGCTGCACAAAATAAATTCACTTATGTTCATTTTATTTCTTGATATGTGCACATTTTACAAACACTTTCTGCCTCTGGCCTGTTGATGAGGAAGGAAAGACAGGAAGGAAGATCTATAGAGGGTTCTGTTTTCCCTCTCCTATCACCATTCTCAGAGGTTGGTTACTACAGGCAAGTACCAGGAATAAGAGAGGATATAGTAGGGTTCCTTGGTTGGTTTTGTCTTAAAACATCATTGCTTTCTTTCTGGTTTCAACAGAAAGCTTGGCCTCTGGGGCTGTCAGTGCCTCCACTTAGTCGTGAACATAACTCTTACCTCGTCCTTACGATGAGACTCATCAAACTCCTGCACATTGTGGGTTCACTGGAATCCTATACTTGTGGGGCATCCGAAGGCTACAAGAAAATGGGTGGGAAAGGAACTCACCATCATGCTCTACTGTCCCACTAGACTTCCAAAACCTAAGCTCATTATGGTCAACAATGGCAAGAGGGAGAAGAGCCTGAAGAAGACGACGGAGAGGTGGAGAGGTGGGGGAGGACCCAGATGAAGTCAGCTGTCTGAAATTCCATTTATTCTTTCTTCTTTGTCTCTATTTTTCCCCTATTGTTTTTCATTTTTTTGTGGAGATAGAGAGCACTCTGTTTCTATTTACTCCCTCAATCTCTCTGTTGAAAAACAGCCTGCAATGGCCTGGAGAAACGGCTACCTTTTGCCTACTTTTCTATCTAAGATCAATAAAGCAGCCAGTGGTCACCAGGACAGAGCACCCAGGAGCTGGCTCTCCCCACGGTCACATACACAAAACTTTTGCCCTTTGTAGAGCCAAACATCTTCACTTAATGATTTAAAATGTTTTTAAAATTTAAACTGTTCAGGTCACATGAATTTAGGCATTAAATTGTTAGATTAGTGAACATCAGGAACTTTCTTTTTGCTAACAACAATGAAAGGCTCTCCTAGTTAACACCCTTAAATAAAGAGGTATTTTAAATTAAGTATATATAATTAAAAAATTCTGCCTATAAATAGTAATTGTTGATAATGATTCGTCACCAGAACAAGAAGAAATAGTTTCATTATTTAAATATTATATATTTTTTAAATACATAAAAAAATTATTCCACTATACATCACATAAAAATGTAAGGTAGCATGTGTGAACTGTTTAAAGAGCTTGTTAAAGATTCTTATAACAAGAAAAGCTGGGAAAAGTAGAGTCATATCTTATCAAACCATCTAAGAAATCTTAAGAATGCTGCTTTTCTAGTAATACATAAATATACACGAACATGAGCAAGAATCCAAGTAAAGAAACAGTTCTTATTCATAGGATTGACAGTTTTATTATTACACCAGCCTGAAATAACATATAATGGTGTGTGAGTGTGCACTGGAGTTTCTAAAAGCAGCTTTTAAGATAGGCTTAATGTGAGAAGGGTTCAACTTTCTTCTTTGAATTCTGGAGAATGGGGTCTCCTGGGGATAAAGGGGAAAAGGGGAGATAAACTTTTAATGTAATCTCCATTCTTGCCACAATTTGTTGTATTTATTTGTTCAGCTATATTTATTGTGTGGCTGCCATATGCCAGGATCTGTGAATACAGTGAGAGCCTTGACAAATACATGTTCTGCCTTCAGGAATCTCAGAGTACAGGCAAGAAACAAAGTATTAGCATGGAGGAATATCACAGGGAAGTACAGGTATTTTGTAACACTTTTGTGTTGATGTCAGTGAAATCATACAGGGGGAAGATACATCAAAACTGAGGATCCAGGGATCCGTAAGACACAACCAGGCAGGCGTGGGGAAGTGGAGAATGCTGAGTCAGTAGGAACCTTGAGAAATTCCTCCTGGATCTGGCTTCCTCACTTTTTCTTAACCGTGAGCTCCTTTTAGATGATCAGCATAGGACTGGCTAAATTAGTAAAAATTCCTAGAACTAAAACAATCAAGTGTTTATTATGATAATGTGTTGGTTTGGATTTATGAATGCATAAATAATGGACGAAGCTGAATCAAAGAGAGAAGCCAGTTGGACACACTTAGTAGGGACCAATAGGGACAATAGTTCTGCCCAGAAATCCACATGAAAAGGAAGTGCAGTGCTTCTTCTCTGGGCCATGTCTTCTGGCTCCAAGGAACTCCCTTTTCTGGGTGAGGGAGCTGGCGATAAAAGAAGCTTATGAGCTGGACCTAAATGTGTGTGTGAGTATCTCTTGGTGTTCTATACAACTAAAGAAACCTATGATACTCTGTGCTGAGATATGTGACTATATTAGGGTTCTCCAGAGAAAGAAAACTAATAGGATATATAGACATAGATTTATTATGGGAATTGGTTCTCAAAGTTATGAAAGCTGAGAAGTTCCATGATCTGCCATCTGTAAGCTGGAGAACCTGGAAATCTAGTAGTATAATTCAGTCCCAGCCTAAAGGTATGAGAACCAGGGCTGCTGGTGGTATAAGTCTCAGTCTAAATCCAAAGGCCTAAAAACCAGAAATGCCTATGTCCAAGGGTCAGAGAAGAAGGATGTCTCACCAAAGAGCAAATATACCCTTCCTTAGCTTTCTTGTTCTGTTCAGGCTCTTAACCAACTGGATGATGCCCACCCACATAAGGGAGGGTATGTTTCTTCATTCAGTCTACTGATGTAAATGCTAATCTCTTAGGAAATGCCCCATAGACACTCCCAGAGATAACATCTTACCAGCTATCTGGGCATCACTTAGACCAGTCAAGTTAACACATAAGATTAGCCATCACAATGACCCAAGTGCCAACCCTTGGCCATCACAATAGTGTGTGCAAGGCAGAGGGAAGAGCACATGAAAAGAACCAGGGCTAAGAGGCACCAGCATCTTTATGTGACAGGAAGTACATAAATAAGGGTGGGACCAAGTATAAGGGAGTGATAGTGAAGGAGTGGGTCAGAGGTAAGCCAGTAAGATTTTAAGTGTGTTGAGATTTTCAAACACTGTAAATGGAAATTCAGTCAATATTTTAAACAGGGAAATGATTATTTGTATTTTCAAAAGAATACCCTGGCTGTAGTATAGAGGACAGACTCTAGGGAGAAAAATGCCACAATGCCAGAAGTAAGAAAAGTAATCTAAGAAGGAGAAGATAGTGGCCCAAGGTTGAAGAGTGGCAGCAGGGACGATGAGATCTTGGCCCAACTCACCTTGGTATTTACCTGTGTGTGTGTGTGTGTGTGTGTGTGTGTGTGTTTGTCTATGTTTGCATGTGTGTTTACAGTAAAAATGAAAGAGAGGTGAAGTTGACTCCTGTGTTTTCTGTTATGAGGACTGGGTTAAAGGCCGGTGCGGTCACAGGAAAAACATACAGAAAGAGGAACTCATGTGTGTAGGGTTATTCCAGAGGTTACAACAACCTGACATGTCCAATTGTATGTGACACAGAACGGAGTGTTGCCAGAATAATGAGCATAGTCACTTGAGGAAAGTGTTTTGGAAAATAAAAACATCTGTAAGGGAGAAGGCACTCAGAGATTTTTATAGCTAGAAGTGACCTTGACCCTGACTTTAGTCCTTCCCATTACCAACAGCCATTCCCAATCCCACCCATCTCAATCTTGTCCTTCCTTTCTGAGCTCTAGGCTAGGTCTGAAACAAACTGTTATGAAACAGGGTAGGACTTTTTGAATGGAGATGGCTACTTCCCTCCCCAGTATAAAACATAGTGAAACTCTAAGATAATCAAATTGAAAGGGACCTAAGACAAAGATTAAGGCTCAACCAAAACTAATTTTGTTAGTATTTTTTTAACCAACTTGCAAGAGAGTAGTGTCATAACAACACTAATAACGATGATGATAATTTTATCTGCCTTTATTTATTGTCTACTATGTGCTAGTTACTTCATAAACATTATTTCTGGACTTTACATAAACCCTACAGGTTTATTATCTCCATTTGCTAGATGAGCAACATGAGATCAAAATTAAGTGGACCACAAAGAAAACACAGATCTTCACTTTGGCCTCCTTCCTATGTCTGAGCAACTGATCTATATCTATAGTAACAGCATATTTCAGGAAAAAAAGTCAACTGAAGTAAATAGATGTGTGCAGTGCTTTTGGTTTTGTCTTAATCTTTCCTTTAAACTTGGGACTTTCTACATAAAAGGCTATTGTTTAGCTACAGAGATACGACAATTTGTTTTTCATTCACCTGTTGATGTACACTGGGAATGATCTATTGACACAAAAAATAACATATTAAATATTCATTCCATTTTATTAGTGAATCAGATTCCATTGTATGGATATGCCACAATTTCTTGGTCAGTAGGCAGCTTTCTTGCAACCAGTGAGGCTCAAGTCTTTTCATTTTGAAGCTCCATAAAATGTGCCAGGGTGTGATGCCTATCCACACAATTGGCAAGCAGGTGAAGAGAATGGAGATCCGTGGTCACCTTGGTCTAGAAGTAACCCTTTCACAGACACATACTCCATGTGGCCTCACCTTGATGCAAGCATGTTGGAAAATGCACCTTGATAGGCAGCTGTTTCCAAGTGATCATTCTACATTATGCAAAAAGTGGCTGAGATTGATGTCACTGAGTTAGGGGTCACTGTCATGATCGTTTAACCCATCAGTCTTTTCCTCTGTAGTCTGTAGCCTTGGAGTCAGACTCAAAAAATAGTTCTTAACTTGGAGATTAGAGAAATATTCACCAATATTTTTCTGACATTTACAAATCTTCTCAATTTATGATGGAGTTAGATCCTAAGTTGAAAAGGTATTTAATACACCTAATCTACCAAACATTATAGCTTAGCCTAGCCTACCTTACACATGCTCAGAACACTTATATTAGGCAACAGTTGGGTAAAATCACCTTAAAAAAAGCCTATTTTATAAAATATATATATATATATATTGAATAGTGCATGTAATTTATTGTCTATTATACTGTACTGTACTACTGTGCTGAAAGTGAAAAATAGAATGGTTGTATGGGTACAAAATGGTTGTAAGTGTATCAGTTGTTTACTCCCATGGTAGCATGGCAGACTAGGACTGCCATACCCAGCATCACAAGAGGGTCATCCCAAATATCGCTAGCCCTGGGAAAAGGTTCAAATTTAAAATTCGAAGTATGGTTTCTATTGAGTGCATATTGTTTTCGCACCATTGTAAAGTCAAAATATCTTTAAATTGAACCACTGTAAGTCAGGGACTGTTTGTACATGATGTTATTATTTTTTAATCAGGTAAACAAACCTTAACACTGTCCGTATGAATAAAACATTATTTCTCCCCACCAATTTGAGAGACCGCTTTAATCAAATACTAAAAGGACACTAACATACAAATACACTTTCTGAACGTTGTTGTTATTCTATTTCTCTTTTGTCCTGGGCTCATATCAGCACTAGAATAATTTCATTATAACAGTTCTAAACTTAGGGGTGCCTGGGTGGCTCAGTAAGTTGAGCGTCCGTCCAACTTTGGCTCAGGTCATGATCTCATGGTTCATGGGTTCGAGCCCTGTGATGCACTCTGTGCCGACAGCTCAGAGCGTGGAGCCTGTTTGGGATTCTGTGTCTTCCTCTCTCTCTGCCCCTCCCCCACTCACGCTCGGTCTCTCTCTCTCTGTCTCTCTCTGTCTCTCTCTCTCTCTCGGTCTCTCTCAAAAATAAATGAACATTAATTTAAAAAATATATATAAAAATAAAAGTTCTAAAATTAATATATATATATCTGTAGGGGTGCCTGGGTGGCTCAGTCAGTTAAGCAGCCGACTTCAGCTCAGGTCTGTGAGCTCTCACAGTCTGTGAGTTCAAGCCCCACGTCAGGCTCTGCACTGACAGCTCAGAGCCTGAAGCCTGCTTTGGATTCTGTGTCTCACTGTCTCTCTGCATCTCCTCCCCCTCAAAAATAAATAAACATTAAAAAAAATTTTTAAAAATATCTGTGCCCCCCTCTAAAATTAGTCTTATTGTTTCAAAATCTTTCCCATTACCTTCATTTATTCTTCTACATAAATCACTCTCCAAATCTCTACCTCACCCTAAGATAATCTAATACTCTAAGAATTATATTAGAGTTTAATTAGTAGATAGATAGATAGATAGATAGATAGACAGACAGAAGTGATAGAGATTTGGGGAACTGATATATTTTCAATGCTGATTTTCCCATTTAAAAGCCTGGTGTTTGTTTTTACAAACGTTCTTATGTGTCCTTCAATTATGTTCCCAATGTTGGAAACTTGGTCAGCATTAAATAAATATTTGCTGAGTGGTTATTATTATATTGTGCATATTGTGCATACTTTGCATGAAATGTATTCCTAGATATTTTATTTTATACTTTTGTTGCTTAATAAAAATATCTTTCGTTATTCTGGTTTTAAACTGGTACCTGCTGGTAAATGAGAGGGTTAATTACTTACTTTAGAGCATATGGCTTGCAACTACTTAGAAGAAATGCATTACTCTGTAAAACCTTCATGACTGGGGATGTGTTGCTGTTGCTTTCATACATGATAGTTTCAATCAAGGTAGAATTCTAGGTTCAGAGTATTTCTTTTCACTGAGGAATGCGGGAGTGACTCCTACTATCTGACAGCCCTTAATGTTACTGAGATGTCTGGTGGTAACCCTACATTTTCTTCCTTTTGTTTAGCAACTTACTTTTTCTTTCTCTGTTGAATGCTCATAGAATTTTTACATTACCAGAAAGTAAAATATTTCACCCCAATATGTTTATGTCCAATTCTCTTCATTGATTTTCTTTCTTCTGATATATCCTAAAATAAAATTTTCAACTCAGGAACTTTTTTTCAATTATTTAATAATTTGCCCCTTTTCCATATGCCTTGTTAATAATACAGTTTTCTATTATAAATATGCTTCTTTCCTAGGTATTTCCTCCTTATCCCTTATCTTTTCACTATCTTAATTATCTTATACTTTTCCTCTAAATTACAGAAAAAGTTTGAGCTCTGGACTTCTATTTCACTAGTTTATTTTCCTAAAGTGTTAAATCTACTCTTCAGCGCTTCTGTTGCATTTTAATTTGGGGAATTTAAAAAGTCTGAAGGCAAGTTTTATTTTATGTAATTGATGCAGTTAAGCAACAATTAAGAAAACAACTAGATACATTAAAAAAAAAAAACATTTTCCTGTCAATATTTTAGTAGGTTTACTTTGTAGGGGATATCTGCTCTAAATTCCTTAGATTGGTGCCTGTGTTTGGAATTAATAAATGTCTCATAAGAACAATGTTTTATAACTGAAATTTTGCACCCTTTTACCAAACTCTGCGTATTTCCCCCACCCTTCAGTCCCTGGCAACCACTGTTCTACTCTTTTTCTATGAGTTCATTAAATGATACCATGCAGTATTTGTCTCTCTGAGGATCTAATGCATAACATGGTGACTATAGTTGATAATACTGTTTGTATAATTGAAATTTCCTAAGGAAGTAGAATTTAAATGTTCTCACCAAAAGAAAAAAAAGTAAATATCTGGGGTGATGGATGTGTTAATTAATTCATTGGTGGGCAAATGGTTCACAATGAATATATATCAAATCATGTTGTACACTTTAAATATCTTACAACTTTGTTAACTATATCTCTGTAAAGCTGGGAGTAAAAAAAGAATGCTATTTTTCTTGCACTTTACTCATCCTTAACATGACAATCCATGTTTGTTTAGTTCTGCTAAAATGAGTTGTACCAGAAGTCGTCCCAGTATACAGCATATAGTCCCTAACAAAAGCAGAGGGTTTACTTTTGACAGCTTAACTTTATTCAAAGTCCATTTTCCATTTGTGATTGGTGGTGAGGGAGCCATAACCAGAAGGATCCACAGCTGCAACTTGTTTATGGTGCAGAACCAGGGTTCACAGGCACCTCCCATTTCTCTAACTGATATGGCTGTCTTAGTGAACAGACCCCGTAGTAAGCTCCTGCATCACTCAACAGACTTTCCTCACCAAATGAGAGGCAGAACTGCCACTTCCTCAAGTCCTGGCTAAAGCAAAGTTACCCTAATAGATGTATGTATTTTTGTAGTCAAGCCTCTTGTAGCAGCCCAAAGAGAGTGGGGCATTGCTCCCTGTCCCTAACTGTAAACAACAGCTCTCAAGTGGAGCCCACTGTCTCAATGGTCTCACTGTAGTTAGAACACCGTCCAGGCAAAGCAGAGGGCTGGTTGATGACCACAGCCTACAGTTCTGGGTACAGCAACCGTAAAGTCAGAAGTTTCCTCTGTCCCTCCCTAGTCTATGATCACCTCTGGCTCCTTCCTCTCTAATGCTAGAAATTTCTTCCTTATCCATGACTTTCTCTCCTTTCGATAAGTCTAGGCTTTTCCTTTTCAAGGGATAAGTCAAGTTGGTTCATTTTCACCTATGTTAGGTCTCATGTGGATTTCACATTCCTGAATTCCGTCCAAATTGCTCTTTTGTGAACAGTGTTTTTTTTTTCCTTTTTGTTTCCTTGAGTGCCTAATCCAATCTAATTTTTTTTTTTTTTAATTTCTTTGGCCATTTCAATGGAGATGTCAGAGAAGAGGATGTTAAATGTGTGAGATCAAATTACTATCTTGAACTGAAGTCTACATTTCGGTATTAGTTTTAATATCCTAGTCCCATGAGCTTTAAATAAGAGCATAATTTTATACTCTAATAATCTAAAGAAAATAAAGAAAAAGAGAAGAAAGAAAAGATGAGGAAAGGAAGGAAGGAAAGGGGGAGAGAAAGTAGAAAGGTGGGGAGGGAGGGAGGGAGAAAGGAAGGAAGAAATACCGAGATAGCAAACCTATCAAAACACCACAGTTAACAGGCACATTTATGATTAACTTTTCCAACCAACAACAGCCTGATAGCCAATAAAAGCAGTGGTGGACACCTCATAATATGAAAACAGTGTGAAGGAGAAGTTACAGTAAAAAGAAATGTACTAACGCATGTCTGGTTTCACTACCCAAAATAAACCCTTCAATCTGCCCAATTCATCCTCTGGATTTACAACAAACCAAAGTCAACGCTGACCTTTGAGTAACCTCACGTTGACGTCTTTGGTCTTTGTGGAAAACACTGGAGTAGCTTTAATTTAAAGGTTTCTCATTCCACAGCATGACAACTTGTTAAGGTGTTGCAGACCAAGTCAATCCCTCCAGCTTCACAATGCAATCTTTTAGATTACAAAACTGCAGTTAGAAAGAGACCGAGCAACTCCGGGCACTCTTGCACAGCTCCATGGCCTGTTGGCAGGAGAACTCTTGGAAGACAGATTGGTGTCCTGCAGCAGTTCCCTGTGCTGGACTTGAATGCTCCCCGGCACTAGCTCCAGCCGTCCTCCCTTCACACATGGCTACCTGGCCCTGCCCCCAGAGCTCTGCCTGCATCCCCCGTTACCTGGAATACCCTTTAGTCACTTGCCTCTTAAAGAATTCCCACTTAAAACAGTCAAACGACATAAATGTTCTCACAGTTTACTTGTAAGCAAACAACAGCATGAAAAAATTAAGTTCCATATAGTTTACGAAATACTGTGATGTAGCCACCAAAACTGCCTATGAAAAGTTTTTTAAGGTAAAATGGTGATACGGGAAAATTCTGTAATATAAAACAAAAATAGAGAATATACAGGGAAGGATATAATATCAACTGTAGAAAAGGAAAAGGCATTCAAACAAGAGTGAAAGACAATATTAAAATCCGAATAGTTGCTGCCTCACGATGGGAGTATTATGCATGTTTATCTTTTCAATTAAATGTCTCCAAATTTCTATAAAATGCATTTTCTTAGATAATTTATATTTTTAAATAATTTAGGAACATCTAATCCTTAATTACTTGGAATGTCAAGGAGATCACTGCACATTATAAAATTCTCTACATAGTATGATTTAACTAAATAATGTAGAGTTAAGGGACGATGAAAATATGGGAAAATATTAATAGGCATTCTCTCCTCTAGGTGACATAATGAGTGATTGCTATTTTCATTTAATTTCAAAATACACCTCTATATTTAGACCTTGCACGTTAGTGATATATTAATTTTGTATCAGAAAATAATGGTTACATAAGACAGAGGAGAAACCAGAAAACCCCTATGTTCCTAATAAACCAGTGTGCCCGAGGGGCGCCTGGGTGGCTCAGTCGGTTGAGCATCCGACTTCGGCTCAGGTCACGATCTCGCGGTCCATGAGTTCGAGCCCCGCGGCGGGCTCTGGGCGATGGCTCAGAGCCTGGAGCCTACTTCGGATTCTGCGTCTCCCTCTCTCTCTGCCCCTCCCCCGTTCATGCTCTGTCTCTCTCTGTCTGAAAAATAAATAAATGTTAAAAAAAAAAATTAAAAAAAAATTAAAAAAAAAAAAAAGTGTGCCCTAAATACTCTGGATAATAATTACAGCATTGTCTTCAGAAATTACAAATCTTCACTTCACATATCACAAGATAACTTATTTCACACTCCCTAATTCACAAGTGGCAAATAGTTTCTCAAAAATATTTTCATCCTAATGTGAGGTCAGCCAAAATGAGAGAAAATCCTGTGAGAAAAGAGAAAAAAGAAAAGTCTAGCCAAAGGCTCATCATACACAACAAGGATCCTGGGGCACCTGGGTGGCTCAGTCGGTTAAGCGTCTGACTGGCTCAGGTCATGATCTCACTGTTAGTGAGTTCAAGCCCTGCATAGGGCCCTGTGCTGACAGCTCAGAGCCTGGAGCCTGCTTCAGATTCTCCCTCTCTCTCTGCCCATCCCCCACTAGCGTGCTCACTTGCTCTCTTGTTCTCTCTCTCTCTCTCTCAAAAATAAGCATTAAAAAAATTAAAAACAAAACAAAATAAGGATCCTGCTTGGACTTGGATGAAACGGAACCCTTGCTATCACGCACAGCCTACACACTTAAAATCCATGCCACTTGAAGAAATTGTCATCTATTCTGCCTAGGTTAGAAAACTTAGTATGCTTTCATTTTTTTTCAAGTTTGAGAAATAAATGGAAGGGATATTATGAAACATTAAGTGTACCACAGAGTGATTTTTATCACCCAAATAATCTGTTCATTTACTTCAAAATTGAAATTCAATTTTCAGCTAAAGGTCTTAACACAACTAAAGGTTGCTTTTCTCACTTACATTTCTTACCAAAATCGGGGGAGAGGGGGACCCAAAACAAAATAAAACCATGAAAGCTTCAATTTTTTAAAGCTGAAATTTCAGCCTACTGTTTATTTTTCTTTGTGCTCCCACTGAGCTAATTAAACAAAGAGCTTGATATTCAAAGCTGGTTTGAGAAAAGAAAGAGGGTGCATAGCCAGTTGGGATTTGGCCCAACTAGCAATAAATATGGAAGACAAGAGTCATCATAACAGCTTTCATCATGACTTTATATTCATTCACTAAACTTTTCAAGACAATAAAAATGGATTAATGGGGAAGGAGAAAAAAAGAGAATCTCATAATTATCTCACTTCATATTTAGAGAAAATATACCTATTTAAAGCAAAAATTCAAAATCATTACATTTCAAAATCCATTTGTTTCCAAAGAGGGATCTTCATTTATGGTTTATTTTCAAAGTGAATTCTACTGCTGTATATTTTTTCTTTATATTCTTATTTTTCTACTTTATATCCCACCCCCCCCAAAATCATAAATGTACTCAAATAAATGATGTAGGAAGCTTTTTATCTCTTTCTAATATTATATTTAAAAGAGTTTTTGCTAAATTTATATAAATATTATAATATTTGTGAGATATTTCATCAAGGTACACATTTTCCAACTCCCTTTTAGTTCTATAATTTGTTTTCATATTTTAAAATAAAATACTGAATTTACAAAATTAATATATTATTAATATTTAAACACTCAAAGAATCCAGTTTAAAAAGATTCCAGTCCCTCATTTCTTCTCCCTTCAAATCTAAGAGTTAGGTATGTGCCTTTCCATATCTCTTTTTATAAGATACACATACACACAGTGATAAGGGTGTTTACTTTTACAGGTAATGCTCTATATGATTCCATAACTTAATTTCTTTATTTCTTCTTTTACCCTTTCATGTGGATGTACTTCTATATGAGAATAAACAGATCAGTTCTATTCTTCTCAATGGAAGCCAACTATTCCATTTTATAACTGCACCATAATTTATGAAACCAAACCCTTATTAAAGAGAGTGTCAATTTTGGTTTTACATGAGAACATACACACATTTAAAAGTTCAAACCACAAGGAATAGTCTAAAACACAAGTTAAGACCTCCTTATCTAAAAGATAATCAGTTTTAATCAGTTTCTGTATTTTTAAAGACTTCTGATGGTTAAGATTATAATATTTAAAAATAAATGTGTGTTACTTGACACAGTGTTAATTTTCTTTCATTAAAATGGAAAATTTAGCATATTTACAACTATCTCTTGCCTTGCTTCCCCTTTGTCTTCATTTTATTATCTTTTATGTTGTTAAATTTTATAACTTTTATATTCTGTTTTGATAAATATAATGATCCCTGATCAGTGTGTAAAGGGATTCTAAGATCCCAAAGACAGTAAGACAGCATCCCTGGTATTTTGATTGGGTTTGGATTGTTTGCTGCAGAGCCATATGGGGTGATGAGCCTTTAAGAACACAGTCATAGGTATATGCACACAATTTCCCTAAACACTGAGGCCCAAAGGATTCTTCTCTAAATTTGTTTTAGCTTTTATAGCTGAATTCATGTTTAATGGAAGAATAACAAGGTATTATCACTGAAATATAGGCCCAGCCCTGCAGCTCAGAAGCTATGTGGCCACAGCCAGGCCCTTCCATTTTCTGGCCAACACTCTTCTCATTTGTAGACTAGGAAATAAACCAGTCAGTCTCTGCTCGCCTCAGCATTTTAATATTCTAAATTATTATTATTTTTTAAGTTTATTTATTTATTTTGAGAGAGAGCATGCACAAGCAGGGGAGGGGCAGAAAGAGAGGAAGAATCCCAAGCAGGGGTGAGGCTTGAATCCACGAACTGTGAGATCATGACCTGAGCCAAAATCAAGTGTCAGATGCTTATTCGACTGAGCCACCCAGGCGCCCCTAATATCCTAAATTATTGGCTATTACACAGACATGTGTTGCAGGTATAAGAACACTGCCGTCTAAGAAGCAGAATTCTAACAATCCTTATCTCCAACTCCACTTTTCTAAATGACCGTGAATGACTGTGTAAGGCTTATTCTCCTTAATGCCTTCATCATTTTTGGTACTTGTAAATACTCTGAAAATATGAGGCAACCATCATTGATGGCTTTATAGGTTGCTTTTGTTTGCAGCAAAGAAAAACACTCTTATTTAAATCCTAGCATGTGCATTTTAAAACGTAAAATGATCATTTACCCCTCTCCACAATAATCAGAGCTAACAATTTGGATAAAGCCGGGATAGAGATATTGTACTAAATAGAGCAAACGGTATTTTCTTCTAAACTTTGCCTCCCAGAACCTAAAACCATTTTCATTTTTCTCTTTCTTCTAATGGTTGTAGAGATGGAGATGTTGAGATGTTGATCCAAAAGGCTGGATTCGGGCACACAAAGCAGAAAGTCCTATGTAACTCAACCAGGACCTGTAAGCAGGGCCTTGCAGCCATTCCATCAGGTCAGAAAACATTCCTGGTAGATCTACCAGAGCCAATATGCTCTCGATATTTCCCTCTCTCTCTTTTCTTACCAGAGGGGACCAACCCAACACTTTGGCCTTATCAGCCCCCGCAGATGCTGCTCAGTGTCTCTTCCTGCCAGTTTTGGCTCAGCTCGGTGTCTCCCAGGCCCACTGACTGTCGGTTGCCATAACAACATTGGGCAGAGGAGGAAGGCCTGGCGGAGCAGTGGTTGGGCCAGGTGGAGAGGAGGAGGTAGAACAGAGAGCTGAGCCACACAGAGTCTCGAATCCCGAGTCCCAGCAAGAATGATCAGCAGGCAGGTGGCCATAGGAAATGAGGAAGATCCTGCAAGGGCAGGGGTGATGTGGAGGCTGAACCAGTTATTGTGAATCAGCAGGGTCTGGCCTCACATGCTGCTAAAGTTAGAGAGGGAGGAAGAAACTGGTGAGGAAAAGAGGAAGGAGAAAATAAAAAGGTTAAAAAAAAAACATTATAGAGAAAGCATTAAAAAAAAGTGGCAACCAAAAAGAGACATTTCTGCAACTGGAAAAATGTCATCCTCAGAAATTGTAAATATAGTAAAAACATCCTTCTCCATGGCCCATTTGTGCTTGGACTAACATTATTTTAACATGAAGTTAGAGAAAAGGGAGAGACCAACTTCAGGACAGAAACAAAATGCACTAGTCTTGGTTATGACACACTACTGGCTCAGGCCTTATTTAAATGTGTAAACTGGGGTTGAAAATACATATTTTGCCTTCCTCCCTGAATTGTTAATGACTTCAATGAATTGTTCAATATTCAAATGCTTGGTAAACTCTAAAACATTCTACCAATACAGGCACTCATCATCTTCTCTTGATTTTATCATTATCAATATTTAATACGCTTCTCTTTCACTTTCCCAATCTCTTTTGAACTACCTCTGGAAGATTTTCTTTCATTAATTATAGGATATTTGATCTCGTATATGTTTCTTATAAGAGCAATTGGATTATAATCAAATAAAGCCAGATAACTTTTATCTGCCATAGTTACTATCAATAAATTTGGAATCCTATTCAATTCCAATATCTCTCTCTACTACATTTAACCAAAAAATTCTTTATGTTGTATATCTTTGATGGATTTCTTTTTCTCTGAACCAAAGTACCAAGAAATACAAAAAGCAAAATAAGGAAAGATAAAATATATATATTGTATAAACATGAAAGTGACTTTAGGGATCAACTAGTACTATGCTCCTTAAAGTTCAACTTGAAATGGGTCATCTAGTGATCTTGTTAAAATACAGATTCTAATTTGGAAGGTCCATTGTGAGGCAAGACTGCAGTACTCACAAGTCCCCAGATTGCTAATACTGTATGTAGGTCCTTGAGAAGGAAGGATCTATTACAGGGCTAGTCAGTACTTGAGTTACCGATGACTTTCTTTTAATAAAATCCTCTAAAACAACTAAAAGCACATCTGTGCACATTGAAGCAATGGTAGAGAGCCCAGAGACCTATCTTCTCACAGTGCCAGGGGACTGTGGAATCATTTTCTAGACCCTTCCACAGAAAATTTTAGAATCTGTGGAATGTGATATGAAACACACAGTCTTCTTTTAAGGGTGCCTGGGTGACTCAGGAGCCTGCTTTGGATTCTGTGTCTCCCTCTCTCTCTGCCCCTCTACCGCTTACACTCTCTCTCTCTGAAAAATAAATGAAAACATTAAAAAATAATAATAATAAAAAATAACTTCTTTTAATCATAAGGAAACAGGGACTCAGGAGAGTTTAAATATCAATAAATGAATTCTTAATATTCTATATCCATACACATATACCTA
Organism: Acinonyx jubatus; assembly: GCF_027475565.1. Taxonomy (NCBI): domain Eukaryota; kingdom Metazoa; phylum Chordata; class Mammalia; order Carnivora; family Felidae; genus Acinonyx; species Acinonyx jubatus. The sequence continues at coordinate 94,731,319 of NC_069383.1, read as the reverse complement.
ATACGCATACATTTAAAACATTCACACAAAGACATTTGTGTATGCACTGTAGACAGCAGTTGTTGCTTTCATCATCCAAGCTCTACTTGGGAGGAAGCCAACCAAAAGTTTAAAGCATAAAGACAGTCCCTCTCTCTATGGCAGGTAAGCTGAGAGAGCAAGTGGCCTACGCTAACCCAATGAAAAGCTCATTCCAGGGACTTCAGACCTATATGGAATGAAGCTAAAATTCAGGGACAGCTAGGTATCATTCATGGTGGTGACATGGAAGCAAGAATTATTATTAAGAATATTGGTTTGAGGAGTTACTACTCCAGTTAATCATGGGAAATAATTTTAAGAAAAACACAGTGGCCAACATGATAGAAGAGACATTCAAATGGAATAAATAGAATATAAAAAAGTGGGAGAGCAGAAGAGCTTAAGATAATTGGAGAAAAGGTTTCACACTGGTAAGTACACAGGAATGAGACACACATTTGGGTTGTGTGGGCTAGCCCAGCTGCTACAGGGGCTTAAACAATAACTTGGCACATTACTTTGGATCATCTCTAAATTCCATGAGGTCTGGATTTTATCTCCAATCCTAGGCAAAAGGTGAGCCTTTTATGTCTACCAAATGAATGATGGATAGATAAATGTCTAAACAAACATATAGTTAGCATTTCTCATAGGTGCCCTTTGGAAACATGATGGACAAGTAGAAGTTCACAGGTGAGATTATAACACTGACTAAAAGATCATCATGAACTTCAAAAGTAAAAAGAAACGGAAGTCAGCAAAATCCTTCCTAAAATGACTTTTTGACTGCTGCTGGTAGTACTAAAGATAATGTAACTAGAATTATGGAGAAATATGGAATGGGGATATATTGTTTCCTTCAGGAAGCTTTCCAAATAAAAGGAAATATAAAAGGTATCAAATTTGAAATAAAGACAAATGGTTGCTAAGGATAATTCCTTTAATAGGGACAAAAGGGGTAAGGAGAGCGAGTTAGGGCCAGGAGTAAAAATTCACTGTACTGTAGGCACACATTTATTTACTTACAATTTTCAGTTTTAAAGATGTCATGGAAAAAAATTTTGCTTCTTCATTTTCTTATTTGTATGCCTTCAGATTTGTTTCTTATGTATCCAAATTTTGTTTCTTTTACTTATTTTTTGGAAATCATTTTTCCAACTAATGGTTAATTTACATGTAAAATACCTTTTTATTTCTTTAATTCTATCTATATATATCACGTCAAAAATAAAATACATACATTTGAGAACCCCTATCACACACACATAACATGAATAATTTTGTAAGCAGTAATTCACACTCCTATTCTAAGACTTTGTTGGTGTAATTTTGGATTTCTTATCCAGAATACTATCATTTTTAAACATTTTTTGTTTCTTTTGAAAGAATTACTCAAACTTTTTCCTATTGTTTTTAACCTCTCACTGTATTAACAACAGTGATTTAAATATTGATTCTTTGTTTAGTTTTAATTACCATACTTCCCATTAGGACAATAATCCTGATTATTTGTTTTTTTAGTTTGATTCATTCCTCATTCAGCTGGAATACTTTTTAAATTTTCTTAATCTTTTTTTTTCCAGAAAAGGAATGTTGGTAAAAACATTTGGACTCCTTTTGTGTCTATTAATATCTCTCTATTACTCCAAATATGAATGATAGCCTGTCTGACTATAACATTCTTGGGTTTCAATATATTTCTCTCAAGAGTCTTGTGTTCATTTTTCTTCCATATTTTTCAAATTGTGGAGAGTCTGATACCAACTTGATTTTTTTTTCCTTTTATAAACAAACTTTTTCCCTGTCATCTTAATGCTTTAAATGTTTTGTTTTTAATTCAGGACTTTTATCATATTTTTAGATAAGCAATTTTTCCTGGATTTAAGTCACCACCAAGAAAATACTCTTCCATTATTCCTTTGGGAATTGCTTTTCCTGTGAATAGTCTGTCTTCTGCTGTATGTATCGTTGGCTAGTTAGGGTTTTTATCAATGCCCTTTATATTTCTGATTGTACATTTATGTCATTTTCTACTCTAAATTCTGGGACAATTCCTCAATCTGGTCCATAATTCACTGGTTCAGATTTCTAAAATATTCAACATAAATTTTCTGCCTTCATGCCATTACAAAGCTTTGTTAACGACCCTTTTCATCTAAAAGCTATTTTTTTTTTTGATAGGTGTCTTGTTCACACACAAAATAGTTCCCTGAGTCAGATACTGTTAAACATTGTCTCTCATTCCTTGCAGTTAACTGTGTCGCACGGACTTTCAGAAGCATTTGTTTTTCACAGGTTTTCTTCTTTTGAACTACTGTGTGTTTCAAATATCTGGTCATGTTTCTCTGTTCACCTTTACAGAGTGATTGGTCTATTTAGATATTACTATTTTGTTTTGTTTTTCAGTACTGAGAGAATAAGATGGTAATCATGAAATACATTGTGCTACTCTTTTACACAGAATTAGTAGGAGAAGAAAAATTTAGGTTTGTAGTAGATGTATGTTGTCACCTCAGATTTTCTCTTGACAGTGTGAGAAAGGAAGGCTCAATAACAGAGGTCAAGCCAGGTCGACAGTGGCCATCGACCCTATTCCACAAGATTCAGTCACTGACTCACTTGAGCCCTTTCGTCTAAGTTGTATGACCACAATTCATTAGGCAGAGGCAACAGTATGTGTTACAAAGCATGATGTCAATGCCACACATTTCTGAGCGAGAACACCACACTTTCTCAGGGGTGTCAGTACTGCTACCCATTGGCTTTCCAATGGCCCACCTTTGTTTCTGGCACCTGTTGTAACTGTGGGGTTATCCCCTTATCTCAAATTCTTATTCTTCAGGCAAACTTTTCTATTGCATCTGTTGACTCATATAGCTTGATCAGTCGGATCTCAATCCTGTCTCCCCATACCATGTTTTATAAAATTCCTCCAAGCATCTGACATAAAAATGTTATCCTCCTGTCACTGTTAGGTCTTTACGATTTTATATTTTATGTATCTTTATACATATCTCATTTTATATATCTTTTTCATCGCCTTAATGGTAAATGGACGACTTACATAGTGGATGAAAATCACCATCCTTACCTTAGTTTCTTATTTTTTTTTCCCATAACTTTCTTTTCTACATGTTTCTGGCAGTATGAAAACAAACTAACGATGTTTTTTAAAGCTGATTAGTGAACTTTTGAGATTAAACTGAGATCCTGGAATCTCGAGATTAGCTCTGTCCAGTGGAACTCTCTGCAATAAAAGAAATGTTCTTCTGAGGTGTTCATTTGGCTCATGTGGTTTTTAAGGACTCGAAATATGGTTCACACAACAGGAAAACTAAAAATTAAATTTTATTTAATTTAAATTTAAATAGTTACCTGTGCCTAGTGGTTAGGGTATTGGACATTAGAGTTTTAGATAAACATCCTGTCAGTTCCAACATCTTTGAAAATGGAAGTCCCTACTCCCCTCACCCTAAATTTATAAAATCATAGTCCTATGTGTGTTGGCATTGAGGTAGGGGTTGCATTTTTAAAAAGCTGTCTCCATGATTCTTAATGTGCACTAAGATGATCTTAAATGGTTGGTTTTGTACCAGGAAATAATGGAAACGAGGCCGTGATGTATAATGACCTAGTGTTCTACTGAGCTTTAATGCAAACTAAGTAACCATGTATCCTATACATTGCAAGAAATCTGACTGAAAAATGATGAACCAATGCCACCATCACCCTCCCTTGTCTGAGGCAGACATCCCTGTCAATCACTGTGTACTTTTCTACCCAACCCCAAAGCAGAATCTTTATCAAACAGGGACCTAGTAATCCCTGAGGATCAATCCCAGAGAGGAAACAATTTGTATCTACATCAAATGTCAACAAACTTTATCTGTAAAGGGCCAGATAGTAAACCTTTTAGGTGTTGTGGTTCATATGCTCTTCGATGCAACTACTCAGTCTGCCCATCAGGTCATGAAATCTGTAATAGACGATACACAAATGAACGGGTGCCACTGTATTCTAATAAAATTTTATTTGTGGACATTGAAACTTGAATTTCCTATAATTTTTTCTATATAATATAAAGTTTTTCAACCATTTAAAAATGTAGAAACTATTATGTCTTGGGCATAAATAAACACGCATTGGGCTAGATTTGGTCCCAGGTGGTAGTTTGCCAACCCCCATGTAAAGGACAACTAAGGTCTCTTCCATTTTTAATATTTTGTAAGCCAAAGACTTTTTGCTCTACATGTCTTGGAGTAGGACATTAATATATGCTTTGTCTCTTTATGTCTCCTTATAATATCAGAATCTGGGTAATTCAGCATGTAAAGCGCAGACATAATAGTGATAATTTTCCTGAGGTAAAATCTGTATAACATGAGTGGTTAATGTGTATATAGGTATAAAGCCAATTACAAAAACCTGTTTGTCTTTCAATCACTTAAATCATTTTTAAAGTCTTTCAAATAAATTTCTATTGAATTTCATTTCAACAAAATAGATCAATACAACTTTTAATCTGAAAATATTCTAGCCATGCCATTTTTACAAAAGAACCAAGATTCTATTTATATCTAAATTGCAATTATGTTTTATGTTAGAACAATATTTATTTCCACAACTCTACTACTAATTTTAGTTAACATTTAACTTCCTTCTATGGGTATTAAAGTGGATGAAGAAACAACGAAAGCAAAAGCTTCTGTGAAAATAAATAAAGGAAACTTCATTTAAAATGGAGTCGGGGAAGTCCTGAAGGGGGCTGCTCTCATGCACACATCACTCCTTGCAGCTTACACATCCCACAGAAAGGAAGATAAGAATTACCTTGACAAAAGGAGGACATATTTCACATCAAAAAGCAGAAATTTCATCTTCTGCTTTTAAGAGAGAGAAGGAGGATCCCTCCCTGCCCCAGCAACAACACCCTAACCACCACGTGCAACCAACAAGAAACTGCATAATTTTGATATCTTGTCCTTCTCCAATGAACTTTTGTTTGAAACAACCCTTCCCAATAACCTCCTGAAACCTAACAGAAACTGACCTTGCATGTTCAGAATTGTAATTTCTCTGCTATTCCTAATAAACTCATTTTGCTAGTAAAATATAACCGGCTGTCTTTAAGGTTGATACTTACAGATGTGCTGAGACAGATCCTTGTGGGGATTCCCCCAAACATCAGCTGCCATTACCCAGTAACCCCCACTCTCCACCTTACCCCCCCCCCCACCATGTCATTCACATTTCTAGGTCAGAATATATCATTGTGACTGAGCATCAGTCTCAGCAAGGCTCTGACATACACTCTTCCATTTCCCCAACACCTATGCTTTGGTTATTTGCCTACCATTATTATTTTTCCTCCACCTACATTTTATACTATTTTTTCTTTTTTTTATTTGAGAGTGAGAGAGCATGCATACAAGCAGGGGAGAGGGGCAGAGAGAGAGAGAGAGAGAGAGAGAGAGAGAGAGAAAGAGAGAGAATCCCAAGCAGGCTCCACCCTCAGCACAGAGCCCCACACGGGGCTGGATACCACAAACCTAGGATTGTGACCTAAGTCTAAATCAAGACTTGGATGCTCAACCCACTGAGCCACCCAGGCACTCTACCCTCTCTTCATATTTCATTTACTACATAGGCAAGGTAAGAGAAGATAGTCAAATGTCAATACACGAATTTTATTCACTCAAATTTTTTAAATAAGGGCATTCTACTCTTCTTCAACTACTATCATAGATTTTTAAATTTTGTTTTGTTTTAATTTTTATAACGACTTGAAACACATTCTCATACACATTGGGAGGTCAAAAATAGTCTTTCTATAAAGGTTGTCTTCTTTTGGAAACTATTTTTGTAACTTCTAGACTTGAATTTTAATTTTATTTTGCTCATTTCCTTTCTTCATATACTATTATGTTGAATGCAATTTCACAATTATTCTCTACCTAATACTCATGATTCCAACTTACTTAATAAAATTTCTTCCCAAATAAATGGGAAATTACTAGCAACCTCTGACTGGGTTGTTAATTACTATCCTGGGGCCAAGTTGATGTATTATTGTCAACAATACTAAAAAGCAAAACGAAAACATGCAAAACAAAGTTACCTACAGATTTTAAAATAAATATACCAAAGTTAAAATTTATAAACCATTTCATGTATACTTATTATTCATCATTTTTCTTAAGTAAAATTTGCTAAGAGACTGAAAATACTGAAGTAGAAAGAAAATATTAAAAGAAAAATACAGAAGCAACTTCTCTCATCTCCCATGAATTCCAAACACCTAGGCATTATATAAAAAGAAAAGAAACCATCATTCTATTTTAAATAAAAATGCTTAATGTTTTGCCTCATCCTGATTACTCTGTAAATGATATGAATTCATGAGTCAAATATAAGAGTTTCATAGCTCAAAGTGATTTTAAAATCCCTTTATTTTAGAGATAAGAAACAAAGGCTAGAAAAGCTATGGGATTGGTGTTTGTCATCAGTAGAATTAGTACAGGAATGCTTCAAAAATAGTTCCTTACCTGGTTGACATGGTCAAGAAGTCCTGTTAAAATGATTTGATTTCAGGTGGCTCTTTTTGGGTCACGAGTAAGCATGATATAAAAAAAAAAAAAAAAATAGCTCACACTTATGGTACATCAGCTATTTATATTACTTGTAGGCTGAGATAATCAATATGTTAATTTTTTCATCCTAAAGCCCAGAATATAAGAAACCACACTCATGTGGAATTATCCTATTTTATCCACCTAGCAGGTCAAGAAATATGAACAGATGACAACCATTAATCACCATCATTTTCAAATTCTTTTAAAACAGAAAATATACTTTGCTACACAACAGCATGCCTGACACACAATGATCAACACTATAAGAATTATTTTCCACTTGGGTGATAGGTGTGGTAAGTCAACAGTGAATAAAATGGAGAAAGGGCACAAACTTCAGACACTGAAATATATAGGTCTAAATGAATGCTTCCCAACACAGCCTATGGGCTTGTGAACCTATTTACTCAGTGCAAACAAATTCATAATATAGCATAGTACTGTTTGTGAAAATGAGTCAAATTTTATGCAAAATACCTGGTAGAGTATCTGAAGTCATATTCACTCAATGACAGTATTCTTTCTCCTGTCTGTTACTCCCTGTAGGAGGTCCTGTAGTAATTTGCTAAATATTAACATTTTGGTCTGACAGAATTATTACAACTTTACATACCTAACTGCTACAGTTACTTAAACAAAGATGATATATAATTGCTGAATTATAAAACCATTAGCCCAAGAGATTAAAAACCATCACAAGAAACTCAAAATTCTTCTCATCTCTTAAGACCACTGAGCCAAAAGTAGAGTGAGTGATTTCCCTTCTGTATTTTATAAAAAGCACAGAAATAGAAGTTTGGAACAGTCAGACTTCTGGCGAAATTAAACTAGTAGGCTACTTTTTTTTTTTTTCTTTTTAGAAAGAAGAGAGGTTGGGGATTCATGCTCTTGACAGCTCATTCAATGACTCTCCAGAAAGTGGTGGGAAAGAATTTGAAAATCTAAACTTCAAAGGAAAATAATGTGAACATATCTCTGTGCAATAAATAAGTAGCCCTGCTTTACATGCCAACTCTGACAGCTATTATTAGACCCCACTGGTTAATTAGACAAACATATTTGGCTAATTTCCCTTCAAATTCACCATCAATGTCAACACTTTTGGATAATCCTAAAAGGCTGGGAATTTACAAGTCATAAACATTTAACAAAATAGCTAAGCTTCTTAAAATACTTTTCCCATCTGTGTTAAGCCACAGAAAATCTAACCGGAACAGCACTATATCCCCCAGCCTACATGAGTTTTTATTAGAGATAGTAAGTTACTTAGAGCTCTGTGCTTTAAGTGTAAGGGAAGAAACACAACACAACACAACAACAAAACATGTTTTGGTTATGTTAATAACCTAAGATTAGTAGGGAAAGAGCACATATTAGTTTGTAGTTAAGCGGTCATCCTTCACTGGGCCAAAATATACACACTAAACTCTTAACATCTTTTTGTTCAACAATCCAATTGGGAATCACATGTCAACAAGGCTCTGTGTAGTCTTGCTCCAACTATCTCTCCCCCTTCCTTTGGGCTGAAGCCAGCTTTGCCTTCTATGCTTTCCTTAAATTCACCAGCTCTTTCCCTCCCTGGGGACTTCACATGGGCCTGGAATACTCTTCGTCTACCCACTCCTTCCTCCATCAGTTCTCCTTTTGGATGTCACCATCTCAAAGAGGCCTTCTCTGATTATCCTTTCTCAGTAGGTTACTCCTGCCTGGGGATCCTGGGTCACTGCACCATATTCAGTTCTTTTACTGCACAACTCATAATTTGTAACTACACAGTATTAATTTGTTGTCTTGTTCAGTATCTATACCCTGCTGCTGCTCAGTCTATTTTATTTACCAGTGTATATACTCAAACCCTAGCACGGTGTCTGGTGCATGACGGGTACTTAGTAGACACTTATTTAATGAATCAATCCACAAAGAACAGAAAGAATAAATGGATGAAAGATTGGCATTGATGAGTCCCTTCTCTATAATAACCATTTTCACTTTAAATCAGGACAAATTACCACTGTCTTGTCAAATTCTGCCATGGTGACCATCTATACAAAAATCTAATAAGTTACGATTTAGATTTCTGGTCATTTTGAGAATTTTCCATTTAAACTAGAATTTTTTAAACTACGAAAACTGAAATGTCTAGTGTATAAATAAATATGACACATTATACAATAGGAAAAATAATTGGTGATTAGACACTACATGGTATTTGGACAACTGATTTATTTTTTAAAACCTCCTTCTGACATATATGCATATATGCTTTCACACTTTGAAAGAAGCCATACACTACATCTTCTAGATCTTTCCAAATGCTCAACTCTCTCTTCTCCTAAATGTCATCCTCAAGGCCAACTAGGGTTCTTGCCTAATGATCCCCTAGTCCCTAAACCAAAACCAGACACCTACTGTATTCTACTCTCATTCCAACCTAATTCAAGCCTACACATTCACTCTCTACCTTAGCTCTTTTCTTTTTGACCCAACTTCTAGTACCATTTATGCAGTTCCTTGGAAATCTTGCTTACTTTTGAGCAAGTTTATTTTTATCCATAAATGTCTTTTCACGGCCTCCCTTCAAATCATCAGCTGCACTGTGAAACTTGGTCTTTCCCAGAATGATCTAGTAATCCCCTCAGCTCTCTTGCTGGTACTTCTATTCCCCTACTCTGCTTAATACACTGAAAGTCTGGGCCTTGCTCCCCAGTGTTACTTTCTGATCACCGATCAACTCTGTTTCATTTTTCTACATTCAAAGTCCATAGGATATATTTTTATCAGCCTTTTCACCACCATTTATCATCCTTCACAACTCACCAGTACCTTCTTCAACCACATCTGTGCCTGATTCATCATCTTCCTTTCTGCCCCTTCTCTTCTGTCATCATTCGTGACTTCAACATTACAGTTGATATTCTGACTCATTACTGTTCACCATCCTTTACTTTCTTTGACCTTTGACTCCAGCATCCATCAGCCTTTAATGAGTACAGTCATATCCTGGATCTTGACCCAACACCTCCAACGTCTGAAATATTTTTGTTTCTCTGAGCATGAGCTGATTATAGATCACATGACCTTTAACTCCATTTTTTTAACTCCATTTTTAATATAGGTTTTTGCTTTCACCAGCTCTCTGCTTCTTCTGCAGAGGAATGGCCCCTGCCAATAAGGCCCCTCATCCAGCGGGGGCTCCCTGGTTAGACACTTCAACAGTAACTGACACATTAGGTACCAAATTTCTTGGCTTCCTCTCACACGCACATTGAATTCCTCAACTTCTTGTTGCTTATGTCTCCTGATGGGTTGTTCTGAATGGGTGCCTAGGAGGCTATCTCCTCATCCTCCCAAAGTGCACAGGCCCCATGGAGTTCAGCTTTATGGGAAAATGGGAAGAGTACTTGTACTCACTGTCCCAAATCACCCTCTGCCCTCTGTCCTCACTGTCCCAAAGCACCCTCTGTGCTCAAAGTGACAGGATTTGAGGCTCAAAGTTCCATAAATCCTCCCATGAGATAGCTCCCATTTTTTCTTCCTCTGTACAGGGTCCTCTGCTACATGCACTTCTCCAGGAGACACCTCCCACCACACACAAGCAAACAAGCACATGTGCAAACTAAACTCACAATCCCCTATCAACGACATTAACAATAGTTCTCCATCCCGTAAATCTTCACAAAACATTCTCCACTTCTCCCCCAGAAATTTGTTTTGTTCTGTAGATAGATTTCAACACTGCATGTATGTTTTTATGGGGAACCACCAAGACACACACATATACACACACATAAACAGAAAAGAATCCTATGTCCCAATATTGATGTTAAATATCTATGTAGTCCTCTCATTACACTGAATGCCAGTCATTGAGTACAAACTAGTTGCTTTCTCTAGTATTAATGAGTTTATTCTAAGAGCATAAGAATTTCATGAGCAAATAGATTCCTGGCTCCCAGTCATAGCAATTCTGACTTGGTAGGTCTGAAGTGGGGCCCTGACTCTGTTTTAACAAGCACCCTAGATACTTGTGATTCATAATTTTGAGAATACTGCTTATCATACGCCGGCTGCTGCTTAGGGCTTAGCTTTAATGAGACATCAATCAATCACAACTAAAATACTATGGGCCTGCTCTTTGGCACATCTGCTCCATCTGCTAGGTCTGAGATAGACTTCTAGAAGACTTCTAGAAGACCAAATCTGTTACATTCCTTGGAATACTGTATTGGACTAACCAACTCTAGAAACTCAGTGCTGACCCCAACTAATGTCCCTGCCAGGCCTCCTTTCTTTGCCTTATGTAGCACAGAAGGCAGGATATGTCTACAGGCTGAAGCTGAGCTTATTATAAAATTTCCTCTGTATGCCAGAGTGAAATAGTGATATTGCCTATTTATTTCTGATGTCGGTGCTTAGACTCACAGTTCAAATATTACTGTATTTATTGGAGTATTCAAAATAATATTTAAAATAACGGTAATAATGAGCAACCTTAAATAATAATGAGCAACCTTATTCATCCTTAAAAGGGGTTAACTTTTGGGGTACTAAGATGGTACTTATCACAGTATGATGCAGAAACCACCTGTATTGAAAATGTCATGGGACTCTTGTTGAATAAACCCATCCCTGGGCCCCCATTAAGTGGTATACAATACACTCCAGAAATCTGCAAATCTGCACTTTAACATACAACCTCAGGTGTCCCCAGAGCCCACATACAGTTGCCCCTGGGGCACTAGCCCCAGGGAGCTAATCAGTCACCTGGCTAACTTCTACAAACTACTCAAGGTGATCCCTAGCTTAAAAATCAAAATCTGATGGTGATAACGAAGAGATGAAGGTACTATTTGAAGAAGCCCTTCTAATGATTTTTTTTTAAATATGCAATTCAGAGGCAGAAGTTGAAGTAAACAAAACTTTTCAGTTCATGGCACATCATCATTATTAACATGTACGAGGCCCTTTTTTGTTTGGTTTTTCCCCTTCAAGCCAGTAGCCCTACTCCCACTTCATATTCTTAGGTATGTACAGTTATTGCAAAACATGTAGTGTTGTTTTGTGTACCTACGGGCTTTTGATTTGCACAAGTTTATCAGATGATAGATTTAATTTTTTTTTTACTTTTTTCATTCAATATTTTAACAGTTACGCACGTTCAAGAGGAATTCATTTGCTAAGTTATTGTTTCTAAGAGCTGTGTAGTATTACATAGCATGCAACCACACATCCAAAAATTTCATTTATCCATTTATCTATTCCCCTGGGGAGTGGCATCTAGGTTGCCTCCACTACCCACTACAATTAATAACTATAAACAAGTATTTCTCTGAACAATACGCTGAGGGGAGAGATTGCTGAGTTATGAAAATTTCACCTAGACCTGCCAGATTGCCCCCTCAATTGACTGCATTGAGCTTACATATTTACTAGCAAGTGTTAGTAAACTCTCCTCTTATGAGTCACCTCTTCATATATGTTATTATTATATATATAGAATATATATATAGAATATATATATATATAGAATAATATATTATTCTATTGAATTGTATATTTTTCTTTTTGATTTTCTTCTTTTAAAACCACTTCACTGAGATACAATCAATGTGAAAAAAGCTGTATATATTTAATGTATACAACTTGATATGTTTGGAGATAAATCTATATCATGAAACTATCACTACAATCTATCCCATAAACATATCCATCACCCCCACAAGTTTTCTCCCACCTTCTTTTATCATTTGTTTTGATGGTAAGAACATTTATATGATTTACCCTCTTAGCAAATTTTTAAGTATACAATGCACTATTATTAACTATAGACTCTATGCTGCCTGGGAAATCTCTAGGACTTCTTAATCTTGAATAACTGAAACTCTGCACCTCTAATAATACCTCCCCATTTTCCCCTCCCCTCCCACCTCCTGGTAACCATTATTCTATTGTCTGCTTCTATGAGTGTGGCTATTTTAGATTCCTCAAATTAGTGGTATCATGTAGTATTTGTCCTTCAGTGTCTGGTTTATTCACTTATTCACTTAGCATAATGCCCTCCATGTTCATCCATGTTGTTGCAAATGACAGGATCTCCTTCTTTTCTAAGGCTGAATATTATTCCATTGTATGTATATACCACATTTTAAAAAAACAATTTTTTGACCACATGAATCTTATTAGTTTTAAATGTTGCAAATATCACTCAGTATGTCATTTGTTTGCTTTGCCTACAATTATTTTATTAAACAATTCAAATTATTATGTCCCATACATTCTTCTCTCCCCTTGTTTTTTGTGTATTTGGGTTCATTTCAGTATTTAAAAAATCCTTCTTTACATCAAGATACAAAACCATTAGCTTACATTTTTCTAGATCTATATTTTTATCAATTATATGTATTTGATCCTCCTGCCCAGGGAGGGGGGTAGAGAGTCTTAAGCAGTTTCCATGCTCAGCACGTAACCCAGCTTGGGGCTTGATCCCACTACCTTGGGTTCACGACCTGAGCTAAATTCAAGAGCTGGACGCTCAACCGACTGAGCCACCCAGGAGCCCATGTCCTGTCCTTTTTTCTTAAGTTAAGAATTTAACTTTATTTTTCATAAAGTGAGCCAATTACTCCAACATTAGTCAGCAAACGATTCATCCCTTCTCTCCTGAGTTTTGTGCTATTTCATATACGAAGTTTCCACATGTAACAGATTTGTCTCATTGAGCTGTGTGTTCCTGCATCAACATTTTATACTTTGTCTGAAACGTTACGATGCCAGTCATGTTCCTTGGGACTTTTACAGTGAATTTGTAGAATTCTGAAAACATCCTACCACTTTTTATTAGACTGATGTGAATTTATAAATGAATAAGTATTAATGAACATACTGTATGTCTCCACTTATTTATTCTTTTCTGTTTAATGTATTTTTATGTTTATTTCTTACTTGCTTTATAGATGCATTATGATATATTTTGTTTTATTCTATTTCTTATGGTGCTATTACCGGAATAGGGGAAAACAATATTTCTAGGTGAATCTTGTGTATCTGGTGATTTTGCTGTTATTTCTAAAGGCTGTCTGTTGCTTTTGAAGGGTTTTCCTTAGCAAATGATCATATAATCTATAACCAGAGTTTGCATCATCCTCTCAGATATTTCTTCTTGTTCCTTTTTCTTATCTTATTGCATTGCCCAGGATTTTTGAAAATGTCTTGAATGATAGTTATGATAGGGGGCATCTTCATCTGGTCTCTCATCACAAAATAGGCTCATGCAAATTTTCTTACTAAGTTGAATGTTTGATCCAAGGTTTTGACAAAAGGCTTTATTAACTTTAAATATGGCTTTATTTTGTCTCTGAAATTTACTATATGTTTTGAAATCAAATTTCATCAAAAGCTTTTTGTCAATTTTTAAAATAATTATGTGTTCTTTCATGTTCCATTAGCGTGGCAAATTATGTTGATTGATTTTTAATGACAAGGCATACTTGTTCTCTTGGGATAAATCTGAACGTGACATATTGCAATATTATACATAATTTTTTATGTTTATTTCAGAGAGAGAGAGAGAGACAGCACGTACACATAAGTGTGCACAAGAAAGTGGTGGTGGGTGGGGGAGTGGGGGGGGGGGGAGGTAGAGGGGAAGGGAGAAACAATCCCAAGCAGGCTCTGTGTTGTAAGCACAGAGCCAGATGTGGGGCTTGAACCTGCGAACTGTGAGATCATGACCTGAGCTGAAACCAAGAGTCAGATTCTCAACAGACTGAGCCACTCAGGTGCCCTATGACTGCGTGGAACCTGCTTCTGGCTCTCTCTCTGCCCCTCCCCCACTCGCACTCTACCTCTCTCTCTTTCTCAAAAATAGACATTTAACCAAAACAAACAAAAAACAGATTTTTCTTTAATCTTCCCTATTGCTTTTATTCTCTACATCATTAATTTCTGTTATTATCTTTAATAGTTTTTATCTCTTTGGGTTTATTCTGAAACTTTTCCTCATATTAAGTGGAAAGCTTTGCTCATTTACTTTCTATATTTCTCCTTTTTGATAAACATACTTAATGCTTTCAGTTTTTCTCTATGTGCTTCTTTAGCTATATTTATGAAATTTTGACATGCCTTCTTTCTCATTCAGTTCTAAGAATTTTCTCATTTTTTATGGTTTCATCAATACAAATGTTATTAAAGTGTACAATTTTTAGTTTTTAGCTATTATTTCATAATTATTATTATCTAATCTTATTGCCTTGGCATCTGTATGATGCCAATTCTTACACACAGTTTGTATAAGTGGGGTAGGGTTACATGTCTTCAAAAATAATATGGAGCTTCTTTTTGTAGGATGTAAATTTCCCCATATATCTATCAGTGAAAAACTTTATATCGTTGCCCTATTCCACATTGCTTACTTTTTTTTTTTTGTATTTTTGATCTTTGGTTTTAATTTTCCTAAGTTTCATGTTAATAGATCTTGACATTGGCATTTTCCCCCTTAGCGATATTTTTTCACACTTGAAGTCATTTTAGCCTGAGGCATTTCATTTTTCTCAAACTTGGTAAAGTCTCTATGATTATCTTGACAATTATTTTATTCCTTCCACTTATTTTTATCCCTCATTTCAAGATTCCTACTGTATGGATGCTGACAATTCTACCTTTCTACCTTCATATCTCTTAAATTAAAAAAAAAAAAAAGTCCCTTTCTGCTTTCTTGTTGGCTCCAATAGTAATTTATCCATCTGATTTTACAGAAACTTAGTCTTTCTGTGGCTGTATCCATTCTACTATTCAGTATCTTTTTATTGAGTTTTTAATCTACTATGCTATTTCATACTTAATTTTTCCTATTAGGTCTTAAAAACAACCTCTGTTTCCTTTTATCAATATCTTTTCTTACCTCTTCGAGAAACTTTCTGTGCCAATTTAAAAAGGTATTTTCTCAGTTCTACTTTACGGGGAATAGGTTGTTCAGTTTTTTTGTCTCTTTTAAAGGAGTTCTATTCCTCAGAGGTTTTTCTATTATTCCCTAGGATCTCATATTCCTTACGCGGCAATATACACCCAGACATTAACGTGCCCCTCCTGATAAGTTTAGGTGTTGGGTCAAAGCTCACTGTAAAAAGCCACTGTCATGACAGCCAGGGTTCCATCATTCTTTGTTAACCCTCAACAAATGGCCCCACCCACAGAAAATCTTCCTGTAACCCCACCGGGTACTGCTTTCTCCCTAAAGTTATGTCCCTAGCTGGATCACTTGGACTTTGGGGTGTAAAGGAGGATGTAAAGGGGACTTTGGGGTGTAAAGGGGAATGAAGGAAGGAATACACCAGAGTTGACTGGGCTGCTTGTTGTAATCCACTCACTAACCCCAGACAATGTAAGGAACAATCCCTGAACTGCTCTTGGCAAATGTGGCCTCTTTTCTGTCTCATAGGGAACGGGAGAGGACAATGGCTCACCCACTAATATGTGCAAGAGAGGGGCCTGCATGCCATAAGAAGGTCTTACCCTGCCCTTGACCCCTAGACTTCCTTCTCTCTGGGTTGCTGCATCTCCCTTCACTCAATCCTACCCTCTTTCCCAGCTGTTTCTCAGAATGTAGCAATAGGACTCTTGTTTCCATGGCATCAGTACATATGCAGCATTTAAAGGGTTGAGTTGAGAAGGAAATCAGAGGATTATGTTTGTTCTCTATCTTGACAGAGACTAAAATCTATTCTCAGATATGTCTGATAGATGTAATTCCCTCCACGTTGAAAACCTTTAATCTAATATTTGTACACAATTTGGATATATTTGGACAATTATTTGGCCATTGGTTTGTAAAAGATAACGTTTCTTTTATTAAAAAATAAGATCAAAGTGCTTTTATAACTACCTGAAATCAATGTTTTCTAGGAAAGTATATGTAATTTTTCAAGGCATCTATAGTAACTTTATACAGATTATATCGATAGGGTCCCTTGTATTTAAACACCTTTATTACAGGATATATTTTACTTGATAATGGTGAATCATTTTTCATTATATTATTTATTTCTTCATGTTTCATTTAAGTCTTCTCATCTACTTTTTTTTTTAGAGTTTATTTATTTTTGACAGAAAGAGAGAGAGAGAGAGAGAGACAGAGCATGAGTGGGGGAGGGGCAGAGAGGGGGAGACACAGAATCCGAAGCAGGCTCCAGAGTCTGAGCTGTCAGCACAGAGCCCAATGTGGGGCTCGAACTCATGGACTGCATGATCATGACCTGAGCCAAAGTCAGACGCTCAACCAACTGAGCCACCCAGGCGTCCCTATCTACTTTTATAAGTGAAATTTATCTTTACTGTCTTGAAAAAGGTTTTAAGTTTATTTATTTTGAGAGAGAGAAAGAGCACAAGGAAGGGAGGGGCAGAGAGAGAGGAGGAGAGAGAAAGAATCCCAAGCAGGCTCCATGTTCCATGCTGAGCCCAATGTGGGGCTCAATCTCACAACTGTGAGATCATGACTGAGCCAAAATCAAGAGTCAGATGCTTAAACACTCAGGCACCCCAATTTTCTCAAAAAAAGATTTGAAGTTTTTATTTAAGTTCCAGTTACTTAGTATACAGTGTAATATTAATTTCAGGTATATAATACCATGATTCAACACTTCCATACAAAACCCAGTGCTCATCACAACATGTGCACTCCTTAATCCCCATCACCTATTTAACCCATCCTCCTACCCACCTAACCTCTTATAACCATCAGTTTGTTCTCTGTAGTTAAGAGTCCATTTCTTGATTTGCCTCTGCTTTTTCCCCTTTGCTCATTTATTTTGTTTCTTAAATTCTACATGAGTGAAATCATATGGTATTTGTCTTTCTCTGACTTATTTCACTTAGCATAATACTCTCTAGCTCCATCTATATTGTTGCAAATGGCAAGATTTTCTTCTTTTTTATGGCTGAGTAATATTTCATTGTGTGTGTGTGTGTGTGTGTGTGTGTGTGTGTATGTTTCTATATGCATACACACAAAGGTACATGATATATGCATATCATATCTTCTCTATCCATTCATCAGTTGATGACACTTAGGCTGTTTCCATAGTTTGGCTATTACAGGTAATGCTACTATAAACATTGGGGTGCATGTATCCCTCTGAATTAGTATTTTTGTATTCTTTGGGTAAATACCTAATAGTGCAATTGCTGGATCATAGGGTGGTTGTATTTTTAACTTTTTGAGGAAACTCCATACTGTTTTCCAGTGTGGCTGCACCAGTTTGCAATCCCACCAACAGTGCAGGAAGGTTCCCCTTTCTCTACATCCTCACTAACACCTGTTATTTATTGTATTGTTGATTTTAGACATTCTGACAGGTGTAAAGTAGTATCTCACTGTATGGATTTGTATTTCACTGATGATCAGTGATGTTGATCATCTTTTCATGTGTCTGTTGGCCGTCTGTATGCTTTCTTTGGAAAAGTGTCTATTCGTGTCTTCTGCCCATTTTTTAATGGGATTATTCATTTTTGGGAGTGTCGAGTTTTATAAGTTCTTTATATATTTTGGATACTAACCCTTTATCAAATATGTCATTTGCAAATATCATCTCTCATTCCAAAGGTTGACTTTTAGTTTTGTTGACTATTTCCTTTACTGTGCAGAAGGTTTTTATTTTGATGAAGTCCCAATAGTTTATTTTTGCTTTTGTTTCCCTTTCCTTGGGACACTTATCTAATAAGAAGTTGCTATGGTCGGGGCGCCTGGGTGGCTGTCAGTTAAGCGTCCGACTTAAGCTCAGGTCATGATCTTGCAGTTCGTGGGTTCGAGCCCCGCGTCAGGCTCTGTGCTGACAGGTCAGAGCCTGGAGCCTGTTTCAGATTCTGTGTCTCCCTCTCTCTCTCACCCTCCCCCGTTCATGCTCTGTCTCTCTCTGTCTCAAAAAATAAATAAACGTTAAAAAATTAAAAAAAAAAAAAGAAGTTGCTATGGTCAATGTCAAAGAGGTTACTGCATGTGTTTTCCTTTTTTAATGGTTTCATGGTTTTAGGATTTTAATGGTTTCATGTCTCACATTTAGGTCTTTAACCCATTTTGAATTTATTTTTGTGTATGGTGTGAGAAAGCGGTGCAGTTTCATATTTTGCATGTTGCTATCCAGTTTTCCCAACACCACTTGTTGAAGAGAGTGCCTTTTTCCCATTGGATATCCTTGCCTGCTTTGTCAAAGATTAATTGACCATATTGTTATGGTTTATTTCTGAGTTTTCTATTCTGTTCCATTGATCTATGTGTCTATACTGTGCCAGTACCATACTGTTTTTATCACTACAGCTTTGTAATATAATTTGAAAACTATGAAACACTGATGAAAGAACTGAAGAGGACACAAAGAAATAGAAAGACATTCCATACTCGTGGATTGGAAATAACATTGTTAAAATGTCTATACTACTCAAAGCAATCTACACATTGAATGCAATCAGTATCATTTTTCACAGGGCTAGAACAAACAGTCCTAAAATTTGTATGTAACCACGAAAGACCTCAAATAGCCAAAGCAACCTTGAAAAAGAAAAGCAAAGCTAGAGGCATCACAATTCAGAACTTCTAGTTATATTCTCAAATTATTTTTATGGATCGTTATTTTATTTAAGAAATTGTTACATTTTCTTATAAGAATAAGAGATGGCCTCCTATATCTATCCCTTGAATGCTGAAGGAATTAACCAATTAATGTATCAATGGATTGGACCACAAGAAATTTCCAATACCGAATTCGTTTTGGCCTAGAGAAATAGACATTTCATATGGCTTTATCTAATGACTATTAGGGAGAACCCTCCTTAAAGAGGTTCAAATCAAGTTTTTACTTCACAAGGAATAAACATTGACATACTGGTATTACTATTTTGATTAAGTAGGAAAGCATTCTTAGTTTCTCTCCCAAACCTACCACACACATTTGGAATGATACGCAGATGTATACTTTAAGAAAAATTCTAGAAAAATAAAAACTTATCCCTTTACTTACTAATATTCTGGCCTATGATGTTCTAGATAAACACAGAAAAATTAGTTTCATCTACTGCTCGTCTTATTCATTCTGGCCTTTATTTCAAGGCAAAGTACATGGGAAAAACAAAACAAAACAGTGAACCAAGAACTCATGGGAGAGTCTTTCAAGTTCATTTTCTGGGTGAATGCTTCTCTACCCGACCACCAGAACAGAGGAGCTTCCAGGAAGTTAGAGAATTGAGAAATAGGGGAAAAGAATGAGTCACAAGAGGGTCTTATCATTTTACTAAGAAGGAGATTGGATAAAGAACTTGGAAAGTCACTTCAACTTATTATACATATGCAATTATCACGGAGTATTTTATTTCTCAAATTAAGCATACACTCTAATTAGTTTGTAAGGCTATGAAATTCTTCTAGAAATAAAGAATATTAAAATGCCATAGGTCATGTTAATATAAAAGAATTTTCTTGCAAATTAAACTGTATGATAGAAATTTGGAGATTTTAATAAAGAAGTCCCCTTAGACAGAGTCCAGGATAGGTCTTCCACATAAAAGATTATGTTTTAAAAATGAAGTTTCCAGGGCAAAATATTGAAAAACTAATTGTGATCCTGTGTTAACCTGTTAGCAATGTGCTTTTTGTATATAGAAAACAATTTTAAACAGTAAGGTAGTAGAGAGAACTAAGTATTCACCCGCTGTACCTTCAGGAACTATATTTCAGAATGTACTCACTGATTCCAGGATTGTTTGGGCTCATCAGAGACAAGTCTGTATTTTAGAAACCCTCCTCTCTTACTCTTCCTATGATCATGATGGCTTCCAGCTCTCCTGCTCTGAGACCCACATCTACTGCTTCTTTCATGACCTGTTTCAAAGCTCGCCTTTTAAAGAAGAATATTCTAAGTATTCTGAAAATATACTTCTTACTCTATTGACCATTCTCAGGTAGGAAAGTTTATAGTACTTCCAGAAGAGTGAGCCACACCCTCTAAAGTCTGCCAGACTCTCATCTCACCCCTTAATTTTTCATTGCTCCTTTTGTGTATTATACATTATCCTCTCTTTGATATCCTCTTTTAAAAATACAAGTCTCTGGGAAAGAACTAACATTAGATCCTTAATACTTTAGTATGAATGAGATTATTAGACTATGTCCCTTCCCTTTGGCCCAGAGCTCTTATCAGAGTTCTAAGTACCTAGAAGAGAGAATGGATGGTGAAAAAAAGAGAGAGACAAAGTCCATAGTGAGAGAAGCTCACCATTTTTTATTCTTCAGCTTTCCTAATTAGACACATAACTATATTTTGGTTTAGTGTAAAAAGTAAGATAATGGGGATATAGCCAAATTACCTAGGTTAAAAATCAGGCACTACCACTAACATTGGGCAAAGTACTTCATTTTTCTATCCCTTGGTTGTCTCATTTGTAGAACGAAAACACTGTTGTGAGCATCACATGAGGTAGTGCATATAAATTCTTAGAACAGTGGGCAGTACAGAATAAACACACAACATTATCTTCCTTTGCTTTTCTCTGCCTTGTCTCATGCAATATGTGCAGCTCTAAGGCCTAGGATTCTGATGTTGTCATGGACTGACAGTTGAAATCCTCACTTGCCTCTCTCTTTGTATCTTAATAATCCACCTTCGTCAATAAGTAGAACAGCTACTGCCTAGGACACCTGTCCTGCTTCTTCATGAACATGTTTTCGTAAAGACAAAGATCTCTGTTAAGTCACAGCCTGGTTGTTATTAGCTTAAAACAGTGGGAAACTTGAGAACACAGAGTGCTTCATTTACCTCTACATCTCAGCGCCTCATGCGGCATCTGGAAAAGGACAACCATGGGAAGTACTGGCTGGACTGAAAATATATATTGTGATAACAACAGTTACACTTGGGGTTTACCCTGATACCTTAGTTTCACAATGTCATCTCTCTCATAAGCTGCAAGCACTCTATAAATCTTGTCAACTATATGATATTATACTTGTTCAACATGGTTTTGAACTGGGAAACTATTCCCATTTAGAACAAAAAAGATATTTACTAAACACCAGTAGGTGCTAGGCAGTGTGCCCAGTGTTTGGAAATTGTAAGAAAAAGGAAAGACACAGTTCCAACTCTGTGCCACTTACCTCGATTTCTGTTCCCTAAGGACAACACTTGCCCTCTCTGCTCCTATGACACCACTCTCAACTCTCCACGTCATCTCCACGCACAGTGAGAAGGATTTCAGAATCATATCCACAAGTTTTATTCACACTTGATTGCAAAACTTACCAAGACTTTTCTCGGTGCTGTTTATTCTACTTTCTGACCCTGAGTAGTAATAGCTTAATAATGCTTGCAATGTAATTTGCAATATGACTTCCTTTTAACCCAGTGACAAAGATAAAAACAAACCATGTTATTTATCTTTAAATTGTGTGATGTTACATGTTCTCTGAACAACAGGGCTATTTGTACTTTGCCTACTTTCTTATACCAAGCATATGTGCAACAATTGTATTTATATATTTATTTGATTGTGGTTAATAGTTGTATAAATGTGCCTTTATTCTGAGCCTTTCCTGGTACCTTCCTTAGGGCGGCATGACACCCTTCAGCTCTCCTTTATGGTTAAGTACACATTTTCTTTTGAGATCTGAGTTCATAAGAAAATTTTCTTCCCAGAAGGCACATGCTCCAGATAATCTTCCTGCTTTCTTCTCCCTGGACTGACATTTATTTCCCAAGGGTCTCCTCATCTTCTAATCACAAGCAACTGACAGACAACATGGTAGACCCAATAGAGTATGGACTCTGAGTTTCTGCAACTCCTTACATTAATAATTACTGCCTATCACAGTTATTAACCTCTGGGTCATTATTTCTTCATCTGAAAAATCAGGCTAATAAATACTCCTTCAGTTGGATTTTAAGAAGACTCAATGAGATGATGGCTGCAGAACGCGTGGAAGAGTCTGATGAATGTTAATTCTTTTATCCCTATTTTGCTGACTGGATTCAAGACTAGAGTAACCATTCCCCTATGGATTCTTCCAGCTTTTCAGTCATAAAAGATTCTTCTGGGTACATCAAGAATATATCAACTGTTCAACATTTAGAAGAAAGACACTGCCAACAAAGACTAATTTCAATTCAAAAGCATTTTGCTAGAATCTAAGGGGGATTCAAAGATGAGAAAGAAAGATAATGTTTCTGACACTAATAGCCTGAATACTGGAGTTACAATCTATATTAGGAAAGCATCAGTTGTATTCGCTCTTTCTCTGAGCACTCAGTATCTCTCAGCAACATCATTTATTTTTTTTTCTCCTCTTATTTGTCAACAACCTTTTTAACACACTCTTTAACACATCAGTGTGCTTTTAATGCACAATCCACTTTGTACATTAGAGCTCTTTCTTTTAGGACAGATCTCATCTCCTTTTCACTGCTGTTCTAAGACATTCCACCAAACTTTAGTGCTACTCATGTATGGACTTTACTTATATAAAATTGACTATATTAATCAAATGCCAGACTCTGAGCAATTCATGTCAAACTCCAAAGGCTAATTTAGAATCTGTGGGGTTATACAGGTACATAAGGTAAAAGCCACATAGTGATAAAGAAAGCAGAAATGTATCTAATGTATCTAATGGTATCAGTAGCACAAGGCAAGATACCACAATAAGTGGGGAGGGGTAGATAAAAGAATAAGGGTTGCATTATTGAAGCTGAATAGAAGAGCAAAGAACTAGGTCACCAGGCTACAGGGATGAACCAGGGAAAACAGTGTCATCACAAGTTGAGGGCCCAGGGGAGCTATGAAGTCAAAAACAAATAGGGAACACACGAGTCAGAATTGTTCAGAGGAATGAAGGAAATCAAGGTATTTAGACAAATCAAATACTTTTGAGGTAGCCACCTTAATAGCACTTTGTCCTGTCCAGTTTTTAAAGTGTACTCTTACTCCACAGGGACTGAGTACTCACATGACTCCCGACAAGCCCAGGTGAAGTTATGAGTATTGCTCAGAAATTATCTATAGCACTTCTGAGAAATGCAGTTCAATGTCCCATTCTACATCTTAGGTCGTAATTCACCTTCCTCCACGAATTTCCAATTTAAGACCTGCTTGATCAGTTTGCCACACATATTTTTCTCTCAAGTTGATGTGAGCTAATAATACAGTACAGTTGTTAAGCAAGTGAGCATAATTGCATACACTTTTAATATTAACATAAATTTACAGTCCGGATAACAGAACTCCTGGAACTTATGGTTTTCAAATCTCATCTAAAGTACTTCGTGCAATTTGGAGCTCTGATTTTATGGAATCTTCAAAAAACTTAAGGACAACCAGAATAGCAAAAGTTCTATAGATTATTTTGGAATTGAAATTTTTGATGGACCTACCAGGTTCATTCTTTTTTTGAACATACTAAAAGGAGAACTCCTAGATGATTTTGAAATTTTAAATACTCCCATGTTGGGGCGCCTGGGTGGCTCAGTCGGTTGGGCATTGGACTTCAGCTCAGGTCATGATCTCACGGCTCGTGAGTTCAAGCCCCGCAACGGGCTCTGTGCCAACAGCTCAGGGCCTGGAGCTTGCTTTGGATTCTGTGTCCCTCTCTCGCTCTGCCTCTCCCCTGCTTATGCTCTGTCTCTCCCTCTCTCTCAAGAATAAATAAACATGAAAAAAATTTAAATACTCCCATGTTAATAGATTTATTTTGTGGCAGAACTAGGAAAAATAGAAAAATATAAAGGGAATCTGAAATCTATACATTGACAATACAGGTGTCAAAACTATGCAAAAAAGACTGATGCCTCGAAGTAGCATCCTTTTTAGCCTTCAGTTCAACAATCACTCTTTAGACCTCTTCTTTAGGCATTTAGTGCTGAACTAAAATAAGACATTCTGATTCCTAGCTACCTCTTCTTATTACCTTTGCTGTTAACGATCATTTTAGTCCTTGCCCTGCTTTTCATATTTGAAGCAGTTTGGGGGACGGTTTGTCTTCCCAGCTGCAATTTTCTCTCTCCTTGACAATGATTATTTATCCCTCAAGCTCCTCCAAGTTTGACGCATCAACTCTGTCACCACTCCCCTACAATCGGCCTTTGGTATTCATGCAGAAAAAAAGAAAACTAGGTATCAGAAATTATACCAACGAACCTGCGCCGAGTAAGAAATTTAACACCTAAGATTCGTGTTTCCTTTCAAAATGAAGACATACTCTCTTATTGAACACATTAAAATTACTGCCAAATTTCTTAGTTCTGGATGAATACCTGAAGAGAAAATCTTTACATTTTTAGTTGTTTTAACCCAAGTAACACCATGTTCTTTCTGCAATCATTGTGAATTAACAATTATGCAGGCAAATGATAAAAAATCAAGCCTATTAGGATTTTTATTGACGACATGATGCTCTTCAGAGGCTGGACACCGTTGAGCAGGGGTTTTCAGCTTCACTCTGCATTCATTTTCAAGTAAAGCACAAGCAATTTATAAGTGATGTTTAAAGTAGACTGCCGATAAAATACACTATTATGCTTTCAATCACAATCGGGGCTGCTCTCTCGAGTTGGGGTAGTATGGGATTAGAATGAATGTACTGGTGCTGCATTCAGTCCTGAACAAGGGTTTTGTTTCTACCACGTGGGTTGGTGGAAGTAAACCGAGGTCTTACCTGTGCCCTAGTTCGGTTCACAACTACCTGTGTCACCTTGAAATGGTCGGTTATCCTTACTGGCACTGTTCAAATCAGGATAATCTAGGGTTCAAGAAAAAACTGTAGGGGCGCCTGGGTGGCTCAATCCATTGGCCCACCAACTTCCGCTCAGGTCATGATCCTGATCTGGCAGTTCGTGAGTTCAAGCCCCGCCTAGGGCTCTGTGCTGACAGCTCAGAACCTGGAACCTGCTTTGGAGTCTGTGTCTCCCTCTCTCTGTGCCCCTCCCCCGCTCACACTCTGCCTCTGTCTCTGTCTCTCAAAAATAAATAAACACTGAAAAGAGAAAGAAGAGGAAAAAAAAAACAAACTATAGAAACCATGAGGGTAAGTCAAGCAGGCAGAGCTGGGCGGCGCCCAGTACGACCAACCTTTACTCTGCGGCTTCCACGGCGCCCGTGGTGCCCACCTTCAGTGCCAGGGGTTCAGACTCATCCCGCGGGGTATCTGACATCACGTGAGCCGACAGCACTGACCCAAGGGAAGGTCCGAGGCGAGCAGCGGCTCTCCGCACCCGGCAGCCCCTGCGGGAAAGCCTGGGCGGCGCGCGATGCCTGCCGGCCCGCTGGGCTCGCAGAGCTTGTCGGGATGTGGAGGTGGGGCGCTGCCGGGACTGGCCCCTCTCCCCGGATCGTGTCTTTCTCGGTGACTTGGCGCCGACTGATTCCAGATTTGCTCCAAGTCCGCTGGACCCGCCCTGCTTTTCACCCGGACTGTGAGCAGAGGCCTTGCGTCCAGGCTGTAGCGCCAGGCCAAGTCCACTGGCCTTGGGAGCAGGCCTCATTGGTTGGGGACCGAGGCAGCAGCCACACCTTGGCGGACTACTGCTGGATGAAGCCTCGAAGTACTGAGAGGGGTCTGAGAGCAGAGACATGAGGACAGAGATTTAGGCCACAAATTTAACTGAAGCCTCAATGGAAAATATTGGGGGGGGTGGTTTGCGTGGAGGAGGTCTCCAGCGCGGCATGGTGCCTCTGAGTCCCTGGTAGAGGGGACTGTACAGGTATCTTGAAGCCGTCATCACTGGTGCTGAAAGCAAACCTTTTGGAACCTGGAAACCAATACCTTTTGGAACCTGGAAACCAGTGCTGATCCACATCCTGCTCCAAACCATGGGGCTGTGAAGGAACCATTTTCTATATTTCTGGTCTCTTCTGGAAGCTCCTAGGTAGCACCAAAGTCACATCTTGGGACAGATACACGCCGACAGTTGAGGGGTGGTGTAGACTGTGGAGCAGTGACAAAAGGACCATCCTGACCATGAGGATACTTCAGCCCTGCCTCCCCTGCCTTTGTACATACATTCGTCCTCTTCAAAAATGCTTTTAGAAAACACTAACTATATTGAAAAGCCCTTGGTACTTCTTGGTCATAACCCACCAATCTATACAATGAGTTGCGGATATCAAGTTGGAAAAGAAAAAATGATTGAAAACGGTACACTTTGAGGAACCAGATAAGCAAAAGTAAACAAGGTGAGTCTGAGAAACAAATTGCACCAAGAAAAGTACCTCTTCCAGTCTTCTCCAAAACTTTTTGCTTCCACCCTAAAAGGAAGTAATGGTTCGCCAACCCCCACCCCTCCCCTGCCAGTAGTGGAAAATCCCTGATAATCACTAATAGTCTACTGTTGACCAGAATCCTTTCTGAATTAACATGTATTCTCTATGTTATATGTGTTATATACCATATGCTTACAAAAAAGTAAGCTAGAAAAAAGTGTTATTAAGAAAACCGTAAGGGGGGCATCCGAGTGGCTCAGTCAGTTGACCATCAAACTTTGGCTCAGGTCATGATCTCAGTTTCTATGTTGAGGCCTGGCATGGGGCTTGCTGCTGTCAGCATGGAGCCCACTTAGGATCCTCTCTCTCTCTCTCTCTCTCTCTCTCTCTCTCTGCTCCCCCCCCCCCCATCATGGTCTCTCTCTCTCTCTCTCTCTCTAAGTATAAATAAAAGAAGAAAGTCATAAGAGAAAATGCATTTACAGTACTGTACTGTATTTTTCAAAAATATTTCCATATGTAAGTGGACACTCATGGATCAAACCCATGTTGTTGTTCAAGGGTCAAACTGTACTAGTTTTTCTACAATATGTGTTCATGAGACATCTGACTCTTATTACAGCCATTTATAGGAATTTAGCCTATAGTATTTACTAATGGTGGAGAGTTAGGAACCAATTATAGTGGGTATTTCTTTTCATATCCATTCTGTTTTCTCTGTGTTTTGTTTAGCTTTTGTTGTTGTTATTGTTGTTTTGCATATGTGTAGCCAAGGGGGACATAAATGTGTGTACATACATCTGAATGATTCATCTGCTAGAATTTCTATAACTACATCTTTTAATGAAACAATTATTTGTTGAGGTTGGCATTTAGCTTTAGTCAGGTGATGAGAGATTAGATAAACATTCCAGCAAAGTCTGTATTTTGAAGTCCTGCCCTTAAGGAGCAGAGAGAAAGCCTGTTCATACTGACACATACTTCCAAATGCCTAAAAGATGGTAATATGCCTGCATCCACCTGCTTATTCACTGTTTATGATTCTTCTTCAAATAGGCTCTAAATAAGTATTTCTTTTTGCTAGCTTACTTGACCTTGTTGAACAACTTGTGAACACAGAGGAAAACCTTACAGAGAATCAAAAATGCATGAACTGATCAATATTTGTTAATACCATATGTGGTCCTGTGAAAACACATTTGGGACAAAATTTTTGGCTCCGTCCCATTCTTCATTTTAAGTTTCCTCAGTGTCTTATTTATTTATTTATTTATTTATTTATCTATCTATCTATCTATCTATTTATTTATTTGCACACACCCATTACCCTCAAAAGTCTTAGCTGACTTAGAAATGAGTAATAGGTAAAGCAAGTAGAAACTCTCAGAAAAAGTCCTGCATTTTTCACAGATTAAAAACATGACTATCTTCAGTAATTTAAAAAGTACACCCCACTGGCTGAGAAAAATAATTTAAATCATGGCCCCAAGCATGTTTAGACTTTGGAACATGAGGCAAGTTTTAAGGAATTGCAAAATAGCTTTTAAATTTTTATTTTTATTTTTACAAAGTTTTTTTTTTCAATTAAATACTCCCTGTCCTGTACCCCATTCCACCTCATTTTTAGAATGTTCTCTTGTAGTGATGGTTAGCAGTGCACTTACATATGGCCAAAGGGCTAACAGAATATTCCACTGGGGTTTGAGGAGCTTAATTTGTGGCATAAATCTCTGTTCTCAGGCCTCTGCTCTCAGACCCCACAGGGCTGTCAAGTGGTGCTGGAGGGCAGTAGGACTTAGTTATAAGTTTTAACTTTTATAGCATTTCACATGACTCTTAAGACAATTGTTTTCCACTGGATTTCAGATGAAGCTGTTAGTTCCTCAGGAGTCCCCCATCTGGATTTCCATTAATCTTAGTAACAGGCTCAGATCCTTTCACACTCACATGCTTTGTCCGCATCTGTAACAGGGTGATGGTGAATGGAACAAATTACTATCTTATTGTTTTCTGGTATCCCTACTCATTACAAAATATTCCATAAAAGATGGTACCTTGTGGGTGGGATTTGTAAAAAGGGCAAAACAGGAATTTAAAGAGATTAAAACATACACATTTGATTTTGTATTTAAATATGTTTTTCTAGAAAGACCTTCATGCATGTTATGTTGGAGGGGGAAAGGAGTTAACTCTGTTAAAATAAGGATTACTGAGATTACATAGAGAGAAATCCATCTTTTTAGGCATTTTTAAATAAGATATACCTGACATAAAGCAAAATCCCTCCTTTTTAGTGAACGGTACAAATGTTTACAAACATGAACAATCGTGTGGCCACCACTAAAATCAATCTCTATAACATTTTTATCACTCCAGAAAGTTTTCTTAGGCTCCTTTGTTGTCAGTTCTCTCACCCCACTGCCTTGCAACCACTGATCTGATTTCTGCCCCCTTTGTGTCTAGCTTCTTTCATTTAGCATGATGTTTTTGAGATTCCTCCATGTTTTCCCAAGTATCAGCAGTTCATTTCTTATTATGTTTGAGTACAATTCCATCACATGAATGTATCGCGATCTTTTTGTTTCCTCACTAGTAGATGGACTTTTTAGTCATTTCCGGTTTGGGGTTAGTATGAAGAAAGCTGCCATGTGCCTTCACATACGTGTTCGTGTGTAGACAAATGTTTTCATTTACCTTATATTAAATACCTAGAAGTGGGGCTGGTAGATTTTATCACTGTATATTTAACATTATAATAGACTGTTAGACTTTTTCAGTGTAGCTGAACCATTATTTTATTCCCACCAGCAAAGTATGAGCATTAGGGTTGTTCCAAATCTTCATCACCACTTGGATTTTTGGATTTTTGTCAGGTTTTTATATTTTGTTTTTTGTTTGTTTTTCTTTGCTATTCTGTGTGTGTAGTGATATCACACTGTGGTTTCAGTTAGAATTTGCCTAATGACTAACAATGCTTTATATGTGTGTATGTGCATCTATGTATAATAATGATATATATATATAAGTATATATGATGATATGTATATGTAAATATATGTATATATGTATATATATATTTAGGGTGAGTGTTGCAAAGCATGTAGTGTCTTATACAATGAAGACATGTTTAGTAATCTCACTCTGGGGGATTGAGTTTGATACAGTGGGAAAGTGGAGAACTTTTGCAATCAGGCAGATAGATAATGGTTTGAATTCTGACTAGTGTAGACCTCTGTGCTCCTGTTTCCTCATTTATTAGATGACAATAATAATACCAGTGTCTTACAGTTGTTGGGAGAATTACATGAAATAACATATCTAATGCAGCTAGCAGAATGCTGCAACTCATTTTCCCTCTGGGGCAATGCTGGCCTTAACATACGTGAATCTTCTGTAAAAATATCTCCCAAAGAGGTCTGATGTCTGACCCTTTAGGAGTCGAAACTTCATCTCTTGAATGCCCTACATGGAAGGGGACGTCTTGGGAGGGTAAAAAATAAACAGCGACCCCACAAAGGGTCAGTTAGTCCTCCAGTGTGTTCTGCATCATTCAACTCATCTCTTCACCATTGTCCTGCTCTTTAATTCTATGGTGAAATAGCCTCTCCTCTCACTAGACCATGTACTTCACAGGGGTAGGGACTATGTGTTATTCACCTGTGTATCTCTCTTCCTGAATGCTGCGTCTGACTAGAGGTCACTTGGTACCTTAGCAGTGTTATACCTACAGCCTGAAGATTGGAAACACTCTTTCTCTTTTTATAAGGAAACAATGGTTTGTCATGGGATTGACAGCAGCCAGTGTTTGGACGTTTAAATTTATGTTTTGTCAGAGGGTTAAGGTCTAGTGTCAGGTTTACATTCTCTCTAGCTGGTGTTTATGTACTCAGTTTGGCAAGCTTAGCTGGAGAGTTCCATTAGGCTGTGGGATAGTATATATTTCTCCCTCTTCTTGCTCAAGCCAAGAGCATACATAGTTCTGCTGCCCCAAAACTCAAGTAGCCTAGGTATTCCAAGGAAGCCTTGTCTTTTGAGATACTAGGAAGAAACTGACTCAAAGCCTAAACCACATACAGCCAAAGCTTGGATTTGGTGGATTCATTTGATTTAGGGATATCATTGCTATACCTTGTATGTGCTTCCTTTGTCAAACTCAGCCTATTTCCTTTATTTTCACAGAGAAGCAAACAAAATAAACAACCACAGACCTAAATCTACCACATTAATATTCCAGCAACACAAACAACTTAAAAGTAAATATTAGACATCTCCATGCTCATAAAAAATGCTTAGTTTTTCAAATACAGTTTGACATCCTGATATGTTGCCTACGTTTCTTTCTCCATCTCTCTATCTTGAATGAACTAAATAAACCAGCAAAACCTTCCCTTTTAAAAACCAGAAGATTGTTTCCATTTTCTTATAAATAGCATTACATTCCTCTTTTTGTTCTTACTTGTAAACATCAATTTCCATTTCCATGGTTCTGATTCTAGACTTCATCATCTTTTCAGACTCCTATAGCCCCTTCTTCGCATCCTTTTAATACCACTAGCTGTCTCGAAAATATAGATACAGTCACAGAGATTTTGCAGGGAGAGGAGATGTCTCATATTCCTTGCTTATAAAATAACAAGTTTCTTGCCATTACTACTATCTAAGACCCTCACAATCTGGCCACAGATTAACTTTTTCCAATGAACATTTCAACTTAAATATGTGAAAATGATTTGAAATTCTTCAAGTATATCTCTAAGTTTCTTCATTTTGTGAGTTCAAGACCAACATTTCCAAATGCCTTAGAGCTATTCCTCATGGATGTCTCTTACAAACACTTCAAAATGAAAATGTCCCAAGTCAAATTAATTATTTTAGTTTTTTTATCCTCCTGAAACAACCCTCTAAGGATTAGGAAATGATATCCATGTTGTAAAAAGAAAGGTGTAACCTAACAACACATAGAGTTTGCTTTCTGGTGGCCTAGGCATGAATGGCTGTGGGAATTGAAGGAAATTCTGACATTATTAACTAGAATATTTCTTGTTATATCGTGCATATTTTGGGTGAGAAAAGTGACTTGGTTAAGCAGATTTTAAATTTTTATGATTGATTGATTGGTTGATGAAACTAACATATATATGCCAGTTAAGGCTGGGTCTAAGTTGGAAGCATCATGAGTGGCCTTTCTAAATTAAGAAAATGACAGGCAAGTTGTTATGCATTTCTTTAATACATAGATCATGTTGTGGCTTGACAAATGATATCTTTCTCAATACTCTTTTTATGCAGTGCTGGTTGCTGGGGAGTGGTGAATATGAATTTGCATAGGGACCAAAGGACCTTCAGGAAACAAATGGATTGAAACAAGAACTCCTTCTGTTACGGGTTTCTATATTATTAGATATTTGCTGAATGATTTCAATGTATGCAAATAAAATTCACTGATAGGAAATGAATGCTTTCCCATGTGTCTCACCACTCCCCAACCTAAAACAATGACAGAATGAGGTCTTAGGATGGAAGTGTGGACTGAAGACTGAACTGAAAGCCAGAGCCTAGCTTGTCTGTTGTGTAAAGAGGTTGGTCTGAATGCAGCATGTGATTGAATCCTGAGTTCTCCTGTGATCCAGCTGGGGTAGGATAGTGGGCGTGTTTCACAACAGTGGCTTAGCCCCAGGTACTATGGGAATATAAATTAATGAGGTAACACACATTAGTGATTAAGCACAAGGAGTCTATAGCCAGATTGCTGAATTCAAAACCCATTCTGGGCAAGTTACTTGTCCATGCATCAGTTGATCTACCTATACTACAAAGATACTAATATTACATATTTCCTAGGATTGTTATGGGGATTAATAAGTTAATATTTGTAAAGTGCTTAGAATGATCTCTTATATACATAGTAAGTGCTATGTGTACTTATAACACATAAATGCGTTTGTTATATACAATGGAATCTCAGAAAGCCAATGGCATAGCAACTGTAAGAATGGCAGTGGTCAAACTGTCCTCTCTTTAGGAACCAGTTTTTTTTTATAGGGATTAAAATATCTAACACTTTAGTTACCTAAAAAATAATACACTGTTTTCCTAAAATACAGTTTCATTTTAATTTTGTTTCCTTGTGTATGCATGAATATTTTAAAAATTAGAATACATAATAGTTCTAATGTTTTATTTAAAAACCCATAGCTGAATATCCTCTTACAATTGAAACAATTTTCCCCAGTAATGGCTTTTAAACCGATTATACAAATGTAAATGCAGATGTTTGGGTACCCTAACATAAGGCTGTGTCTTTGGGCTTGTGTGTACAAGCAGTCAGATGCGTGTAAGTCTGGCAAGTTGCAATTCCTGTTTGTAATAAACACCAAAATAGAAAAGTGGACTGTTTCGGAGACCTACCCCATTAGAAGTGACGTATCACATTCATTTCTCTGTCTCGTTTTGTGGCCTGAAACTGGGCATTGTCCCATTTTGTTAACCTCAAAGAGTCTATCAGACATTTGATCATCCCCTTTCACTAAAATTAAAAATTATTTTTCATTAAAAAAATGCATTGTTGACCCCTCCCAGTAACCATGATGAAATGGCAACACCAAGGACATAAACAGCATTAGCAAATTCAAACACAGTAGTTCCTTTAATTGCTTCAGGCATCTGAAAGACTAAAAGAACTATTATATTCCTAGACAAGGTTAGCCTTTGTAGGAAAACCAGAGACTTTGAAACTCAAGAGATTGCTGCATTTGGTAATTATTCTCAGCATAGCATTGTTATAAAATAAACAGTACCTTCCATACTTGAAACATAAATGGCATGTTATTTTTGTAAAATATGAATGCTTTATTTAAATTACAGCAAAAACTTCTATTATCTCACTTGTCTACTGGTCACTTATTTAACAGTTCAGATCTTTGGAATATGAACAAAACCCTGAAATTAAACACAGAGGTGGTTAATAACTACCACAAAGTCTGTATGCTTTTTTCAGGTCCCCACTTAGAAATCTATCTAGTCTTACTTTAAATTCAGTGCCAACAAGTTTGAGGGCCTGGTTTCTCAGCCTGTGTAGATTAGAATTTATGTACTTTAGGATGGTAAGGTCAGAAAATAGAAGTACAGTCAGCTCATCACCTGAGTAGCTTAACAATGCAGGACAACCATAAAAAACAGACACAGCATCTCACACAACAAAAGCATGAGGTCATTGAGTTTAAGGGCAAGTAGCCATTTATACTTCAATAACACCTAAAAATATCAAATACATAATAAATATCTTTTTTCAGTCATTAAAAACAGGTTAAGTTATGCTTAGAATAATTTTAACACATTTTAGGAAGTTTTCAATAAAAAATATTTGGGGAAAGGGTGACTTAAAGTGGTGAACTTCTGTAGGTGAAAAACCCACTTCTATTCAAAAGCTCATTCTCAGGGCTCCTGGGTGTCTCAGTTGGTTAAGCTTCTGACTTCGGCTCAGGTCATGATCTCGTGGTTCGTGAGTTCGAGCCCCATGTCAGGCTCTGTGCTGACAGCTCAGAGCCTGGAGCCTACTCTGGATTCTGTGTCTCCCTCTCTCTCTCTGCCCCTCCCCTGCTCACACTCTGTCTGTCTGTCTCTCTCTCAAAAATAAATAAACATTAAAACATGTTTTAAAATGCTCATTCTCTGTGGCTTTCTTGTATCTGTCGTTCTAACCTAAAAACACCATAAAATACATTTATCCAGTATCTCCTGATATTAATCCCCATTTTTAGGTCAGCAAATTTGAGGAAAATATATCTACCATATTGAATATTTTGACAAAACAAGCTGTATTCTAGTCTAAGAGTTCTTAAAGTTATTTTGGAAAGATTCCACTTATCTAGAATTTCATCTATTTTCAGTGTCACAAAAGACAGCAAGGAGATGGAAGAGGATTCTCCTTCTCTTCCTCTATCACCTTCTTCATTTTGCAATTAACACACAGTTGAAAGGCTTCATGTAGTGCTGTATTCTTTCTCTAAGTCCACCCTTGTTTGACAGAACAGAAAAATTTGAAAAGGCACAGCTTAAGTGAGAGACAGCTAGAAGCATGGGAACTGAAAAGGAAGCCAGCTTCCATCCTTCCTGGGATGTACCAGAAAGAAAAATGTGAAAGAAGTGATGACAGTGTGAGACTTTTGCCAATTGAAGCCAAATTTCAAAGATGATATGCCTCAGTGATATAAATATGTGCTGGGATACCTAATTTATAGCTGAGGAAAACTCCAGAAATTCAGTTTCTAGCCTATCACAGACTAATACAAGGGGTATATATTTCCTCCAGTGGTATGCATTGTAGCAAATAGTACTCCAAAATCTTCAAGGGCAAGACAATGTAAACTAGTGATGCATTCAGGTGTGCATTGTTCTTCACCCCTCGTAAGTGTCCATATTACACGTAGGTAGTACTTTTCCCCCTAGAGTCACTTATGGCCTTTAGAATACAAATGAACATCAGTAGACAGAATAAACTCATCTTGCTTTGTAAAACTTAAAATTGTCCTTACGTCAAGATATGAAAATATCTTGTACAAAGCACTTGATTCCTCCTGATTTTATTTATAGTTATTAATCTCATCCCCCATCCAAATTACTTGCTCCTTTACGGGAGTCATCAAACCAACCCTTTGTATACACTCTGTGAGCATGGGAATCACACATCCTTTCTCCATTGTCATTTTTAATGCACTCAGAGAAAACACAAAAGATGATTTGAATTGTTAAGACCTGTGGCATGTAGTCTCATTCACTTGCATTCTGAAAGATGATTTTGATTTGAGTTCTTACTTTGTTAATGTCTCTTGTTTATGGGGCTTTTTAATGTTTTGAGCCAAACTGAAGGATGTTTTTCGGCATTTACAACTGATTTGTTGATGATGGTTTAAATTTGAGTGCAGGGAGCCTGAATGAAAATTTCTTATTAGAATTTTTATGAAGTGTATATTTGATTACAATCTTAACATCTTTAACCTTTAACAGCACAAGCCGCCAACATAAGAAGCATGTTTTACATCATGGGGTCATGGAGTAGATTGTAGAGTTTCATTAGCACAAGCCTTGGGTAAAACTGGCATAGGTAACATTTGGCTTTGCTATTCATAACCTCATCTCTTTTTTTTTTTTTTTTTTTTTTTTTTTTTTGCTTTCTCTGAAACTTGGTACAGCTGGTATTCCTTCTGGCCTCGAGCACCCCTGTGTGCTCTCTTTCCTTCTATCGACCCATACTTGCTGCCTTAGGAAATGTCTGATTTAGTTTTCATCTCTTTGTATGAATTTAGGTCTAGGTGTTACTCATATTGTGGAGGCAAAATTGATTGATTGATTGGTCTCCTACTTAAAGTATTTCAGGCATCACTGAAGGTGGGAGAGGGGGCAGAGGGCCTTCCCAGTGACCTAGGGGTAAGGTCAGCCTTGATGACAGGAGCTAAAGGAGTCCAAGGGGAAAAAAAATGAAAAAGAAAAACATCTGAACCAAACTTATCAAATACGGATGAGTTTGGCAGAATTGAATTTTTTTTCTAGAATTCATTGCAGGCTGAATGAAATTGGCAGGCTGGAAGTCACATTCTGATTTATGTCTTTCCTGTTACAGACATTAATTTCATCCAGGAAAACTATATCACAAACCACCCAGCATTTCTGTGTTTTCAAAGTGACACTGATCATCCTTTCTACAAGCCCATGACTAGACTAAGCACCTGCACTAAGGGCATGGGTCAAGGAGTGCTTTTACATCTCTGAGTCAGCTGTGGCTGCCTGTGTGCAAGCAATAGACACATTAGTGAGGAAAAAATTAATGGCCCAAGGAGAAAAAGATGACATCAGCATTAGGAAACTGTTGATCAACTAACCTATTTTGTCTAGATATAATCAATTGCCTTCTATAACTACATTGTATTTCAAAACACATATGACGTGAAAGGATTATTCTGACAAATTTATAAAAGTCTAGATCTGATCCCATTACTTCACTGATCTGAATTCTTCATAAACTAAGCACAGTTTCCATTTTCAGCCTCATCTCGAGATACAGTTTAGCCATACATATTCCCTTGAGTATGCTTCTCAAATGAGGCAGAAAGGCATGACTCTGGGGTCTATGACATAGCTAGGGCATACACAGAGTTCATGAGGTAACCGGGACACACACAAAGCCACAAGATGCCCTTGATATATCTTCCTGGGGTTGCACATATCCCTCAGGAAAACACGAATTCACATGGTAAACTATTTTAAAACATTATCTGTCAACAAATACAGGTATGCTTTGGGTAGAATTCCAGATATTAATTTTTTTAAAAGAAGACCAAACTTGAAATTCTAATTTGGTAAAGATTATTTCCATCTTTACCCCAATCTTGCATAAAAACCTTCACTCTACTCCTTAGGGATATTTAGGAACAGATATCTGAGAAGTATTTCATTAGCTATGCCACATTATTAACAGGTTTCAGAACATTCCAGATACTTGCCTCTGTACGTTTGCTCATGAATTCCCTCCATTTGGAACCCTTGGTTCATCTTTTCTTTTCTTTTCTTTTCTTTTCTTTTCTTTTCTTTTCTTTTTTTTTACCTTTCCTTGAATACATCCCATCCCAACTTCCAACAAATATATTCTAATATAATGGATAACTATTATATTATGCCACATTATCACTACTTAACTTTCTTTCCTCTAGACTGAGAGAATTTTAAGATAAGGGACTGTTACATTTTTGATCTTCATATTTGTGTAACATCTATGCCTATAGTATATGTCAGGTATTTCTTGAATGAGTAATGAATTTGCCAAATCTAGTAACATATATAATATATATAGGTTCCCCACACATGGATGGAGGTAAGAAGGTAGCCTGGTGCCTTTTGTGAGACTATGGTTATTGTATTAGAGATAGCAAATATTTTGAAATCAGATCTAAGTTTGAATCCCAGATCCACTAGTTCCTATTTGTATAAATTTGGGAAATTACTTAATTTATCTAAGCCTTAGTGTCCTCACTAAGTGTTCAAAATGGGGATCATGACAACTACCTAACAGTATGGTTGTACGAATTCTGAAATTATCCATGCAAAATATCTGGTACCTAGTAGGTACTAAATATTGTTTCCTTCTGCATCCCTATCAATCCTTCCCTGTATGATCTAATTTGAGGAGTGTTGAATAAACTCCTAGTTGTATAATCACCCCTTCCCAATGAGTTTGAATCTCAAGAGAGGGAGTGGGCTCTCTTGAATCTCCAGAGGAGTCAGGAGAGGGAGTGGGCTAGTTAGGTCAAAGAATCAACAACTCAGAAAGAGGCATGAAGTAAATGAAACATCATGTCTACAACGGGAGGCAAAAAATAAGAGCAAATCCTAAGCTAAAGATCTCTAGCTAAATATCCTGACTAAAGATCTTAAACAAAATAGAATCGATTGGCTGATGGAGCAGATCTTCATATTCCCTTTGGTGCATCCATATGGGAAGAGGAGTCAACTTTCCTTGGAGCACCTTTCACTGACTTCATGAGAAGGGTCTGCTGAAGCTTTTGAGATATGTAGAGATTTACCCAAAAATATATGACCAAAACTTTAAATCTCTGCCCTTCATATTTCCTCCTTGGGTAATTTTTAGGGATGGCATCCCCCCTCCCCCCCACTGAATTAGTAAAATCTGGTTTAAGAACACCTTGGAATTTGATTACAATTGTATCAAATTTAAAGAGATGACAACACTGACTACTTTGAAGCAAGCAGAAAGCAGGAACCTGATGGAATAAGAAAGAGAACAGGTAGATTTTCAAAGAAAAGGAAGTTGGAGAGGGGTGTCTGGGTGGCTCAGTTGGTTAAGCATCTAACTCTGGATCTCAGCTCAGGCCTTGTCAAGGTTGTGAGTTCAAGCCCTGTATTGGACTCCACACTGGGCGTGAAGCTTACTTGAAGCAAAAACTTAGAAAAGGAAGTTGGGGAGCAATTAAAAATGATTGGGATATTAAGTGGTGGGTGGGAAAAGGTAAATTCTGAGGTAGTTAGTACCAGGAGGGATTGAAAGAAAAGGAATATAGGATTAGGCAGCTGAACAGATACTGGAAAAGTCACATTTTCCAAGGCCCTTTTAGTTCATAAAACTTGTGAGATTGGGAGGCATTGCTTGGACCCCAATCCACTATTAATGTAGTTGAAAATCAGAGGAGCAGTTCATCCACCAAGTGTGAATTGATTAAAAGACAGTTCGAAGAGAGTTTTCGAAGGATCATTCCTACACATTCCTGTCCTACCTCTCTCCGGTCCCACAGATAAACCCAAATTGTAGCCAATTTGTTGTAATCCTATATGGACACTTCTCACTTTACTCTTTCCTTTGCATTCTCTTTTTTTCTGTCTTCTTCCTGCTTCTGACACTGACCTATAGATAATACAGCAAGATGAAGCTGTGTTCTTTTCCAGATATCAAGGCACAAAATTGTATGGAGAGAAAGAACTCCCCTTGTCTAACTTTTTCCTTTCCTAACTTCACACCCCTTTTATCCTTTACCCAACTCCGCTAACCATGATGATTTTAATAGAAGATTCACTAAAGTCTAATATTTAAATACCCCTTCTTGAAAATGTATAAACTTCAACTGATGAATATTATGCTCATAGACGCCATTTTGGAACTGGATAAGAACATTATTCAACAGAATAAGGATAAATTTGCTCATTAACTACTAATTCCTTTAGTGAACTTTTCTCTGGGATCTCTGCAACTGGTTTGTGGCAAAGATGGTCTAAGATAATATGTTGAACTGTGAACGACTAGTTACCCCCTCCTGACACCTAAAGAAAATATACTGTGTCTGTTACTGACACGCAGGATAAAGTCAGGAAACTCTTCAATAAAACTAATTAATGCTGGTTGATTCCACTCACAAAGTCACTGGTATAATACTTGTGGTCATTTCAAGAAAACGTAGTCATCCCAAGGATGTGGAAACAACATAAAGTACCTCTGAATCAAATAGCAAAATAATTCAGTAAGATACATTTCTTGAAAACACATTTGCTGAAAAATCCCGTAATGTTACATAAAATTTAGTGATAACTTGATACAATTTTAAACAACCACTGACCTATTAACTTGAAAAGACTTTTAGGGGTTCCTCAAATTAAACTCCTTCTCTTCAACCGAGAAGTACCCAAGATAGATAGTTTTCTATCATTCTGCTAAACATATTTGAGACCAGAGATTTTGCAGCTTCCTTCAGTAAAACAGTGTGAGGGAGCTGAGTCATTCCTTTGGGATTACTGAGTCGCAGCAGTGGGTCTGCACTGCAGAGGTTGGAACTGGTCTGCTCCCTCCTTGCTGCAGAAAATAGTACGGAGGAGGACAACAGGCTACACCAAGGAAAAGGAGAGGTCCGGCTACCCCCTGTGGAAAAGGCTGAGTTTTCACTTGAGTTGCTGAAGTTTATAACTTGGAAGAGTTAAGAACATGCTTGGCATTTATCAGGGATAACTTGATCTGATTTAAATATATGAGCACTGCCACCCACTGTTACTACTACCCACTGTCATTGGGGGATGTGGTTCCACACCCAGGCAGCTC
Organism: Acinonyx jubatus; assembly: GCF_027475565.1. Classification (NCBI taxonomy): domain Eukaryota; kingdom Metazoa; phylum Chordata; class Mammalia; order Carnivora; family Felidae; genus Acinonyx; species Acinonyx jubatus. The sequence continues at coordinate 94,690,843 of NC_069383.1, read as the reverse complement.
GTGCCTCTTGTGTATAATTTTGTGAAATTACTGCTACATGCAAAACTGCAATTTGGATCAGTGGGACTTTACTGATAGCTTGAAATTCTTCCTGCCAGGGGAACTTGGTTCAGTTTGTGTGACTGTGACCTCCAAGTGTCCCATGACAGCCTTGATTCTCTGTGATGAAAATTCTTAGTTGTTTTGGAACATAGCATCCTTGAGAAAATAAGGGACACTATGGACACAGTACACAGGAAACTACGCAGACCCCTTGATGCCCATCCATGATTGCCTGAGTCACCTTCCACCACTGACATTATGGAAAATAGCAGGTGTAGCTGGTCAGACTGAAGACTTCACATTTTCTTTTTCTCTTTCTTTCTTTCTTTCTTTCTTTCTTTCTTTCTTTCTTTCTTTCTTTCTCTCATTTTAGAAACAGCACCACCAGGAGCAGGGACTTTCACATATACAGTAAAAATGTACAGTATCTTCAATGCAAAGTTGGATGGGTGCCAACCCCCTCCCCCTCTCCCCCCAGAAGCATCTTCATTTGAATTTAAAGGGGTGGATGAGTGACAGCAAGACTCTGTTCTCCTTCTGACAGGGCTTTGGCAGATCATTGGTTGTCATCAAACCTATTCCATTTCTTGCTCCCTGCCAGGAATTCCACCTACATGCCTGATGGCAATTAGTCCCTTGTAGGTGCTAATGAATAAAACGCAGCACGGAGACTTCACGAGGATGAAAAAGCCTACGATCCAGATCTAGAGTCACTCCAAGTATCAGTCCCCCACGCCGGTCCCTGCTCAAGTGTAGCTTCACTCTGTCCAGCACATGCTGGGGCCGGCCAGCCCGCCCCCTCCTCTGTGCACTCCAGCATGGGAAATAGGAGGGAGCTATATGAGGAGAACACGGCTCAGCAGAAATCACAGTTTTAGAACCTGAAGTGTTACCTGTTTTTCTGTTACTGGCACAGGCTGTTCCTGGTTTCGGACAGTCACATGCTGGGGCATGTGAGCTGAGTCTCCAAACCTGAATGTGCTTTGGAAGAAGTGTTTGGAGACCATGTTGGAGAGCATCCTGCACTGAATGGGGGTTAGATTATCAGTGGTTCCCAGGACATGGTGATAACCAGATGCTCCTAAGCAGTCTTTAAACATACAGATTCCTTGGCCCTGTCTCTAGAGATTCTCTGTTGAGAGGCCTAGGATAAAGCCTGAAAATCTAAATTTTAAAAAATCTTCCCAGATGAATCTGATACTCCTGCCAGGATCAGTACTCCAGGAATAGATGAGCTCCTTTGTCCCATTCGGCTTGAAAACTCTAGGACTAGGTGTCGATTGAAAACTTCTCAAAGGTTGTGCTCAGGATTCATTTGTGCCTTTACTATGTTTTGAGCATTTAAAGCAAGCAAACAATTCTCTTTTGTAATCTCCCCACCTATCAGAGATGAATCAATGTTCAAAGATTCTTTTTGAAATGAAGCTGTAGGTGATTTTGAAAGTTTCCTTTATACTTTTATTATAATTTCCAAATTTTATACCTTTAGTGGATAAAAAGCATGTATTTTTTATAATAAAAAAGTCGGCAAATGTTACTTTTAAAGATTTTTATGTATCCCAAGAGAAACTAATTTGCTCACAGGGAAACTGTATTTTAATACAATTGGTATTCTTTAAACCCCATGTTTTCATTTATACATTGAAAAATATTACTTAGAAAAGGGCTCCAGAGACCTCACTAGACTGTCACGTTGACAGTCCAAAGGGGGGAAAAAAAAAAAAAAAAAAAGCTTAAGGACCTCTGATAGGCCACAAGGAATAGTTTCTTATTCATATTTTACATGCACAAAACATTGTCTTTCTAGGATCTCAGAGCACATTATAAAACAATTGCTAAAGCTTTCGAGTGACGTGTGCAGTTTGATCTCCTCTGATGGTAGCAAACCAAAGAAAGTGGCAAGAAAGAAATTTTTCTTCCAGTTTTCATGGGCTCCAAAAGTTAAGACAGTTTGAATGGGATTCCCTGGAGCATTCAAACTCCATCATGTTTATCAGAAAGAACTTAATCCAAATCCTTTGAGGTTTGTTCTTCTCTAGTCAATATCTATTTCGGCAAAACAATCATGGTTTTAAAGTATAACAGTGAAGCAAGGAAGAAAAGAGAGATTTTTCCTTCTGATAGTGAAATGGGCAGGTGCAGTTGAGACTGAAAGGCCATAATTAAAACATTGTTCAGCTGAGGCACTGTAGAAGTTCACGCAAGACTGCACAAATCCTCCCCTTGCCCCACACACCCAAGTTCAAGGTTTTGGCAGGAAAGGAAGCTGAAGGTGCACTGCCATTCAAGAAACAGAGCCCTGGAGCCTGAACTTTAGTACCCTTGAGGGGCACATGGAAGAAATTCCATACTGCTGGACCAGGAAAATCGGCTTGTTTAAATCTATACATTTGAAACCACGTAAGAAAAGAAAGGAAAACAAGCACTTTTTAATCAACCATATCATTGTATGGCAGGACTTATGTATATATTAGATTTTTAAAGATCTAATGAAATAAATATTATTGTTATTTCTACTATATAGACGAAAAAGTAAACTTAAAACATTACATAACTTGTCCAATGTCAAAACCAAAAATATTCATTTTACTGGCTGAATTCTAGGATGGACATTGACTGTGTTTGTATAAGATCATATTAGAACATGCAGACTAAGAAAAGTGATGAAAACATGGTTAGAAATTCCTGAAGCATCCTCTCAACCCAATACCTATGACAGGCCTCATAAATTGATGACTGGGGTTTGTTTTATTTTGTTTTATTTTCCTTTCTGACCCAGAAACCTACCCAAGGAAACATTCAAGGAAGTTACTAGAGACCACCTGGAGTTAGCACATGGGTGATGACACTTAGCGCCAGGATCAGATGGCAGGGTGGAACTCTAGAGGAGACAGGTAGGGGCTGGTTGATGGAGCTTCCTGGTCTCTCCCAGGGCCCTCTTCCCTGGGCCCTCTGGAGGGGCAATTCTCCAGGAAATTCTTACATCCCTTAAAAAGTCACCTAAATAATTGAGAGCACAGTTTATTGTGTTACCATCCCCTAGAATCATATGTAGGCTCTGGATTCAAAAGAAATACATTGCTTTAATTCCAAGGTTTGAATCTCTGGAAGAAATGACTTACTCCTTAACTAGAGGTTAAGGCAGCTTTCTTTCTTCCCTTTTATTTTTTATTATGATTATTTTTTAATTTGGTAGAGCTTTCCTACATCTCTTTGTGGGTAGCTGCCTCCTCTGCATATGCATAAACCAGCTGTCCTTTGGAATGACACAGGCCCCCACGATGTCATAGGGTAAGACTGGCGGGAGTTGACTGAGAATCTTGAACACTGATAGTGGGTGGGGCTGCCAGCAGCTGTGGGCCAGGTAATACTTTGCCAGGCTTCAAAGCCAGAAGGCCAAGACCTTTGACCTGGACCACCATCTTTCAGGCTGCAGACCAGGGTTTGCTGAGGCCTAATATAGCCAGGGAGTCAATCAGGAGAACTTAAGAGGGGAGGAAAAAAAAAAAAAAAAAAAGAAAAGAAAAAAAAAAGACTCTGCCTTTGCTTAGTTCTCCAGATTGGCTCTCCAGATGGCCCTCTTTTCTCTGGTAAATTATGCAACAAGCTGCTTCAGCCGAGTTTTGCAGACCTGGATGATCTTGAACTGATTTCAACAAACGGGCGGACTCGTGGGGTTGCAGGGCTTTCTCTTAGTCCTTTCATCCGAGGAAGAACACTGGGGAAAGAAACCAGATAATTTCTGGTACCAGTCATAGAAATAGAGCAATGCACATAGAAAAAGTACTGTTGCTGTATGTCCACCTTGTAAGAAATGATTTTGAAGAAGCTAAGGGGCTGTCTCATTAGAAAAGGTTAGAGTTCATCAAGATTACTCCACAGAAAGGAATTTGGCCTTGCAAATTCTCACTAATTAAATGCCAGAGTCATCTCTAGTAATACTGCTGGAATTGAAAAGGTAGAAGGGTTGCTTTTCAGTATAAAAAGGTATGAAAGTCTCACTCTTTGCCGATATTAACATGTTCTGGAACCGAAATCAATAGTGCATGCAAATGAGGGTTTTTTGTTTTTTTTTTATAATTTCTTTGATTTGCAGAATGTCTCTTCCCACTGTACTCTCTTGGCTGAGGTGGGATGGCTTCACTCATGAAGCCCCAGGACTGCTCCTAGGGATGAGGAAGATGAGGTAGGGGGTGGGTGGGCAGTAGGTGTCAGGGCCACTCTGTGCTTTCCCACCCCCAGAAGCGGGATCATGCCCCAACACAGCTTCTTCCTGTCCCGGCGCTGGGAAGTAGAGGCACTGGGGCTGGATTTGCCACCGAGCAGGGAGGGAGGCAGAGTGAGAACAGGAGGCAGAGTCAATAGGCCAGGTGGCAGGGGGAGCAGATGGGTAGGTGGTGGCTGAGCTCAAAGCTACACAATGAAGAGTTTTAGGAAGGGGGAACAGCCCACCAAGAAGTGCAATTTGGAAACTAAAAGGAAACAAATAGAAGTTTCTGTGGCAAAATTATTTCTTGAGTGATGAAAGTATACAAAAGCCAAATTATAATTCACCCAGTCATCCACTTAACACAAGCTTATTAAACACCTTTCAGACCCTGCACTATGTGTTGGAATGCAAATGGGAACAAGATATGGTCCCTGTGCATCGTGTGGTACATGGGTGAAGTCTTTAAAAAGGAACTAAAATGTGATGTGATACACTTCCTAAGGAAAAACGCTGGGTGCTATAGGGACACAGAGGGAAGCCGGACCCAAGGGGGTGAGGGTTAGGGGAAGCTCCACAGAGGAGGAGTCACTTTTGTTGGATCATGAGCTTGATCAGTGGTTTTCAGATGACTAGGGGGAAAGGCATCCTCAGGGATGGAGGCAGCAGGGCAGTGGCATGGATGAAGAGGTAGAACAGCCCACTTGTGTGTGTCGCAGTGGTACTTCTGAGACAGCGGTACTGACAGATCAGGCTGCTGGGGCAGGAAGTGGTCATCCAAGAAAATGGAAAGAGACCGGCACCAGCCTTCCATGTCATGCTAAGAACTTGGGATTTTCCTTCAGAAAATAGAGTGTATTTGAAAAAGAGAGAGAAAGAAATGAGATTGGTAGAGGGGAAGAGAAGGTAGGTAGGGAAAGGCTTAGTGACTCTTTAAATTCAAGGTCCCGGGGCTCCAGGGTGGCCCAGTTGGTTAATCATCTGACTCTGGATTTCAGCTGAGGTCATGATCTCACACGAGCCCCCTGTCAGGTTCTGTGCTGACAGCGTAGAGCCTACTGGCATTCTCTCCCTCCCTCTCCCTGCCCCGCTCGTGTTCTCTATCTAAATAAATAGATAGATAGATAGATAGATAGATAGATAGATAGATATTTAAATAAATAAATAAATAAATCCTAGTTCCCTGAACCAGGCCTTCCTTGGTTTCCCTTCAAGCCTAAAGCCAATAACTATCTAGTAGAGTGGGACCTGATCCATTTAGTGACTCCAAATATAACTCATAGCCAATTTGGTTATTTGTTATGCATCTGAGAAGGACTGCTGCAACCTAACAATACTAGTGTGAATAATTACTATTCTTTTATTCAAACTCTATCTCTAGGAACATGTTCTACAAGTCAGACACTGTGCCTGGCATTGGTTAAATTAGTTAGTCGTGTTTTCTGACCTCTTGAGGCCTTGACTAAAAATGGAAAAACAGTAAGCGTGTCAATAAATATATAATTATAAATCATGATACATCAAATGAAAGAAAAGTCCAGAAAAACAAAAGTGATAATAACAAGGTAGAGGGATGGGACCAATTTTTTATGGCAGGTGAGTGGGAGATTCATAAAAAGGATAAGGTTGTAGGAGGTGGAGGCATAAGAGTATGAGATAGAATGTGTGGGATGATGTTGGAGAAATATTGAGAGGCCAAAGTGTGCATGGCCTTACAGAGAGCTTAAGAGGTTAGTCTCTTAATCAGCATAGAGTTGAAAGCAATTAAAGAAGATGCTTTGAGGTTTTTAAAGATCACTTTGGAGACTGTGTGAATGGATCAGGGATGGAGAACCCCAGCTAGAGGGTAGTGGGCTAGGGAAGAGATCATGGTAGCTTGGGATTCATGAAAAGTAGAAAAGCAGATGAATAGGAGTGTTTCCGAGGATCCAGAATGGAAAGCAACTAGAAAGCACTGTATTTAAAGTAGAGGAAACTAGAGGAAATTTAATTTATGGAGTTGCTAGTCAGGTGATGGAAGAGCTAAGCTAATAGGGGAGGATGAGACGAGCTTGACTTTAAACAGGACACTTTCTTCCTTCTCTGCTGGGGAGACCAGAAGGAAGGTGGCACCACGGGAGCTCCTGGGCTAGAGCCACTCAGTTGGAAGCTGGAGCCATTGCAAAGATACCATGTAAAGTGGAGTGGAGGAAAAAATACCCTTAACTATGCTTTCCTCCTGTTCTCTGTTATCCTATCGGTGCCCTCCATTTGTGGAACACAGCCAGAAGCCATCTGGTATGGTAGCCTGGAAACACACATTTCAGGGCTAAGTTTCCTATATCATAGAACAGAGAAGATAAAAGGCGAAGAATGAATCTCAGTGCAAACTGGCCCAGGACTGGTGTAATATAATATGTATTTTAAGGTAGAATTGACATGACTTGGTGATAAGTAAGATGTAGGGAGATGAGCAGGAAAGAAATGTCAAGAATTATCACTAGGTTTTTGGCTTGAGCAACTGGTACCATATCAGAATGATGAGGACATGGGACAGAAGTAGATTTGGTGAGGAAAAGCATAAAAAATTCAGTCTGGGAGTGGTAAAGTATAAGATGCCCATTAGATGTATATTTAAGAAGCCATTAAATCAGGAAGATGAATTTACAGATCTTAAGCTCAAGACAGAAGTTAGAGCTCTTAGTTTGGAAGTTGTCAACATTTAGGTTGTATCTACAGCCATGAAAATTTGATGAAGTCACCAAGGAAGAGAATATTTAGAATAAAAAGATGACTAGGACTTACCCCTACGAAGCTCAACATTTAGAGTACAAAGGAGGAGGAATCAAAAAGAAGATGAGGAAGCCCATCTTAGCAAAACAGTAAACAAAACCTACCAGTCTTGATTGACAGCAAAATGCCCTCTAGTCACAACCTACTTTTCTGTTCCTTTTTAAGCAGAACTTCTTGAATCAGTTGTTTTTACTATTACTAATTCCTCTACTCACATGCTATCCTGAGTGCCCTCTACCCAAGGCAGGTTCACCACATACCTTCCATCACAATTGATTATGTCAAAATCATTAATAATTTTAATATTCCTAAATATTAATTATCAACTCTCAGTTGATCTTACATGACCTATAGTTGGTTGATCACTCGCTTATGAGATTGAGAGCTAGTGCTATAACTATGCTGAGAACAGGTGTAATAGAAGACTGTCTCAGGAAAACCAAGACATGCAGTCTCCCTATTTATTAGCAGAAGTAGGCAAGGGTTTTCACTGTCTCCTTGATGCACTTGTCTTATTTGTCTTTCAGTTCATCACATCTCCTAGGTTTCTTCCCGTCTCACTGACAATTGTTCTCAGTCTCCCATGATATTCCTCTTATCAATCAGACCACCTCACTTTGGAGTGCCCTGGGGCTCAGACTTCTTTTCTTCTCTGTCAAACTCCATTTTCTTGGTGATGTCACTCAGTATCATCAATTCCAAATCCATCCATATATTAGCTTCTCTCAAATGTATCTCTCTAGTTTGAAAATGCAACTACACAAGTAAGCCCATTTCTACAACCAAAACTTTGATCATCCTCCCCTACCTGTTTCGTAATGTTTTCCCACTTAATGCAACTCTATCCTGTTTTTGTTCAGGCCAAAAACCTTGACATGATCCTTGACTTCCCACTTGTATTTTCACACTTACATCCAACTCATCAAGAAATACCAGCATCTGTACCTCTAGGTACTTCCAGAATACAGATGCTTCTTGCCACATTTACCATAACCACCCTAGTCCAGCGATTAGATAACTGCAGCCACCTCCTTGCTTCTGTCCTGCCCCCAAGTACTGTTCTCAATTCAAAAGCCAGTGTGATTCTATGAAACATGCTGGATCTTGTCACTGGCATGCCCAAAATTTTGCACATTGCTATCTCACTTAGAATACAAAGCCAAAGCCCTAAAACACCTGCCAAACTCCCAGTTTTCCTTCTCAGTACCCAGACCTCATCCCTTGACGTTGCCTTCTCAGCCTCCTTCTTACTCGTCCTCAAGCCAAGAATGCTCCTGACACTGAGCATCTCCTCTGGCTATTCCCTATGCTTGAACAGATCTCTCATCATTTACTGCAATGGCCCCTCAATCCTTTTTGCTCAAATATCATTTCAGTGAGGTCTTCCTCTGCCCTAATCTCTCCTCTCAAAATTGAATCCTTCTTACCTCTTGATAGTTTTACTTTCTGCTTAACATTTATCATTATCTAATACACTATACATTTTATGTGTTTATTTTATTATTTGTCTCCCCACACTGGAATGCAAGCTCTGTGAGGTTGGAGTTTTTGTCAGTGTTATTTACTACTGCTGTATCCCACCTCTTGGAACTGTGCCTGATGCAGAGTATAAACTCACTCAATATTTTTAAAATAACAGTGAATAAAAAGTTTGATCATAGAAGGAGAAAGAAAACCAGGAGAGGATTGTGTTACAAAAGCCAAGAGAAGAGTGTTCGACAAAGAAGAGAGTGATCAATGGCATCCAGGGCTGTTGAGACATCTCCTGAGATGGGATTTGACACCATGGAGGTATCCATTTATCTTAGTAAGAACAGTTTCAATGAAAAGGTAAAGGAAGAATACAGACAGAAGGGAGATACAGACTGGAGGTAGTGAAGATTGAATGTGAGAGCATAAAGGGGACACCTCAGCATGCATAGCCAGGAAATTTGGCAGTGACTGAGCAAGAAGGGAGGGCTGAGGCTGAGCCAAATCAATGTCATCATCAGTACACAATTAGCCACACTCCGAAACAAAGAACTGTCTTTGATTCTTGAGCTACTAGCCAATCATAAAACCCTGAATCTCAATTCAATTCAATTTCAATTGTTAGAAAGGCCTCTCAGTTCCACTTACTCTTTCCATTGTCACAGTCCCAGCTCCTATTTTAACACTAGTATTTTATTAAATTCCTTACCATCAGTAAATAGACTGGCCTCAGGCTCATCACATTTTTAAGAGTTCCCCTCAGGGGAATTAAATAGGCCAAGACCACAGGTAAGGACTGAAGAAAAAAACAAACAAACAAAAAAAACAGAATAGCAGGGGTAATCTTCCAGCCCCATTAAACCAACAGTCCTAAACCATGTCCACAGAGGCATATCAAATTTAGGTCTAACCCTTACCAAGATCAATAATCAGTGGATAACGAGGGTAAAGAAAATGTGGGGTGTTATCCAGATTTCCAGGTGGCAGCTACTCTCAATAATTTGTGATGATTTTGCAATCCAGGAAAGGACATTCAAACTAAAGATACAAGAATACTGGCTGCATGGTCTATCCCTGGGTAAAAGGAAACTGACAGGAGTAAATGGAGTTACTGTTCTTAGCCGATGGGTTGGAGCAATGAAATGAGTACTAATAAGTAGAAAGAAATGAATGAATGGACACCTAGAACTGAAGCAGAGATTTCAGGAACAGATGGGTCATGTGAGAGGAAGGTAGACAGGAAGATCATACATCCAGGCTCCCATAGGCACAGGACTCCAGGATCAGGACAGCAGGATATTTTCAGATCTTTCAGGAGGCAAGGAAACTTGTAGTGTATTACCTGGTATAGGGGTTTTTTTTATTTGTTTTTTGTTTGTTTGTTTGTTTTTAAATTCAACCAGGCTCTGAGTTGGTGAAAAGCCTGATTACAGATGCTAAACTGGGGCTAGAGCTGGCCACCACTGATACGGGTCTTCACACCTTCATTCTCTCTCCTTTAGTTCCATTCTCTCCTCTTCAGGGACACTGGGGTTATCCTCCTCACACACATGCTGATCATGCCACTTTTGTGGCCTAAATCACTTGACCATTTTCCATTTAACAACCCTAACTCTAACTTAGCTTCCAAACATTCATGCCAATCCTACTGTCTCCATTCCCTAACCGTGCAGATATGACCATACTCTCTTAACTCATTAAGCTCGTCTAATGCCATTGCTACTGCCATTCCCACTGCTACACCTTCTCCCTCTCTATCAGATGAATTCCTATTCGTATGGCAAAGTTCATTCTACCATCAGTTTCTTCCCATGGTTGGGGAAGAAACTGTTTTTCATTTTGTTGTTAACAGCTATTACAAGAGCTTATAAACAGTTTTATAACATAATAATAATATACACAATAATAATATAAACATGAGATTTTGCCAAAAAGAGAGAGAGAGAAAAAAACAAAAACAAAACAAAACTCAGCTGTAGGGACTAGAAATGAAACCAGTAATGATACTGATCCAAACATGCATTTTATAGGGCCCTATACCATTGGGTAGGCCTAAATGTATACCCTAATGATGAGTCCACAAATTTAGCTTTAAGCCTTCTAGTAGTCAAGATGAGGAGAGAAATTGGTTGGTTGCATAATGTCTTCTGCCCATAAAATAAATACCAGACAACTGGTTAATGGATTGTACAACTATTCCTCACACTCAAACCAGAAGAGAATTTTTCCAGAGGATTCACCTATGAAGAGTAAACTGCAACAGAAAATATCTTCAATAAGCATCTCCACAGGAGAAATAGCTCTTAGTATCGTAGACTGTGCCTAAAGGATTGATGGCCTATCAGCAAAGTCCAATTCTATAGGGGAGACCGGTCCAGATTATATCATTCTCATTTCCTCTGATTTGATGTCGAAAGGCAGTATTTTTTAACTAAGACACCTGAGAAACTCTCCAGCTTCCCAACCTCTCCAAATTTAACATTTTCCTTTTATTGGCACTCATAAACCTTTTAAAACACAAGGACCTCAGAGTTGAAGAATCTATAGGGGAATGGGCTAACTATCCTTAGGAAACCCTTCATATATGTGTTTTTCTTATGTTTTAGAATGTAGGTATTGTGGTCCCAGTGAAAAACAGAAGCATGTGTCACACTACCCATTTAGCAGTCCAGTTACGAGTGATAATGATGTCATCTGATGAAACACCAAGTCACTGATCAAAGACACATACCTAACAAAAAGGCCATTCTACCTTAACCAAGAAGGGACACAAAAAGAATTTATTGGCAGGATAAAAACCATCCTTATAATTTTTGAATCCTCAGTAACACTTATAAATATTAACCACTGAGGTCCCAAATCTCCTCTTCATTTTGTATGATCAAAATAATTTATCTTAAAAAGCTTAAAAGCAGCAAAAAAGACTGTTTAGCTTTGACCAGGGGCTAATTTGGGGCACTCTCAAGAATTACACCAAGGTAAATATATGATATGTCTTGCTGAATAGGATTGCTAATATGTTAAACATTAAAAAACTTTTTTTTAAGTAGAGATAATCTATAACTTTTCTTTCTAGCAGTAATTAGTGAAACCACTTGCCCATAATTGTCTGCCCTTTGGCACTGACCTATGAACCATGAATGGCTCAGATTTAAATTTTGGGCAGCATGGTACCACCCATCTTCTCTCCTGGTTCCTTCCACTACCAAGAAGTTTGATCCTCTAAACAAGCCTGGATATTAATGAAGGACTACATCAAATGACACAAACTGAAAGCAAATGTCTTAACACCTGAGATAATTTCTTAGTGTATGTCTGTAGCATTTTAAAGCTTTGAAAATGTAATGACCCAGATAAAAGTTGGCAGTAAAAACAACAGTGTTTATTTAGCCTCATCTTGTACATTTATGTGACATGGCACGTTATGAGACCATGGTTCCATTTTTTAAAACCAAATTTTAAAAAGCCATTATTAGAACCCATCGACAGCATCCTTGGCCTTTGTATTAGGTGAAGGACAGGTAGGTGTCAAGCAATAATTCTCAACCGGGAGCAATTTTGCCATCCAGGAGACATTTGGCAATGTCTGGAGACATTTTTGATTGTTATAACTGGGGAAGGGAATGCTTCTGGCATCTAGCAAGTCGAGGGCAAGCTTGCCTCTAACAGTAAGTTGCCATGGCTCAATTTATTTTAAGAAGAGTTTCGAGAGGCTGGGAGTGAACGTCGTCGAGAGACGGAGCTCTGATTCAGAGGAGGGAGCAAGGTAGAGTTAGACGCCCGAGGCAGGCCAGCTAAGGCAGGAGGTGGCCCCAAGTGGGCCCTGCCAAACGTGCACTTACAGAGCTCAGCTGAGAAACCGCCAATGTGGTGAAAAGAAGATGGGATTTTAATTCATTTAGAGCTATGGTATAATGTTGAATCTACCACTCAATGATTCCATAAATTTGGATAAGCTGTTTAATCTTACCAAATCTTACTTTCCTCCTGTGAAAAAGGAATAATAGTGATCATTTCACAGGGTCATCGTGGGGGTTAAATAAAATGTTTACAAAATGCCTAAGCCAATGCCCGGGACATGGTGCTTAATATTTGTCAATTTATCTTAAAATAAAGTCTTTCCATCCTAAAAAAAATACCATACTTAGCCCCAGAAATATTGACAGAAAGATCTTTAAAGTTTGAGGTTTATGACTATAAATTTCACTGTTAAGATTTCAACAAAATGACTTTATACCTATGTTATAAAAAGGGGGAACAGTTCCACATCTAGTATTTGTAGATTACCCATTTACCAGAACAGTCAGAAAATTTTATTAGTAATGATTGACTGTATATGTCTACAAAGCATAGGAAAGTAAGCTATCATGTACTGTAGAAATGCAGAATATGAATGTAAAGTTTGCTGTAAGAGTAGAGCTGTGGAGAGCTATTGTTTTGCTTTCCTGCACTAATGTACACACTTCTACTGGGGCATCCTTCTTCCACTTTAACATTGGGGCTTAAATGGGAGCTTCTTTGGTTGGTTGAGGAGTCCTTTCCGGCTGACCACTGCTTATTGTTCCAAGGAAAGGCATATAACTCAAGCTGGCACATTGTTCTTGTCACCCTCCAGCTATTCCATGCAGATATGGCCTCCTGATCCATATTAGACCACTAAAGCCCTTTCCTGGGATTTTGAGGTTGGGATCAGAGAGAGAAAAAACATGTATGAACTCTCTCTGGTGGTAGAATTGGAACATACAAGCCAGCAGGTGGGTTTCCTATAATCTGAGAGAATGAAGTAGGAAGCAGAGTGTGGACACGTGTGTATATCATGCTGAGGACCAAAGCCGGTGAAAGAGAGATCCCCTCATTCCAGACACAGTTCTAGGGCCTGGCTATTCAGCAGGCCTTTCTCCACATACAGGTACAAGTCAAGGAGTTCTCTTTGGCCTAGTTCTACTTGGTTTTCTATCACCTAAAATTGTGAAAGTCTTGGGTGATTCAAGCCAGTTGTAATCAGCTGAAAAAAGAAAAAAACAGTGGCCTCTGCAGGTATCTAACTGGAGGTTATTAGAGTGAGGGCTGAAAGAGTAAAAGATTTATTTAGTCAGATAAACTATAGTTTATCTAGACATTACAAGGTAGTTGTGGGAACTTAAAAGTTAACTGATGAGTGAATCTATTCAAGTTTTAGATTCTGTCAGCAGGTGGAAACCACCCCAGTTAATTTAACAAAGAAAATCCTGCAAAAGAATCGTTACTTATGGACAGAAAAACTGAAAGAGCAAAACAGAATTCTATCATGGAAGTAACAATTGCTGGAAACGACTACCCCCGGGGCTGGGGGAGGTAAGGGAAGAGGTTGCGATTATGAATTTGCAGGCTTGGCAGAGCCGCTGAGCCAGCGGTGGGGGGTGCCGGGCCAGGGAGAAGGCGCCCTCCTCGAACGCACGCCCGTACCTCTGAGGCGGTTTCATGAGATCGACTCCGTCAAAGCAGGAAAATCAGCCAGCTAGACAGATTCAGCTGCTGCTGCAGGAAGGCACCGTCACGGCTGGGGTGAAGAAGCGTTGCTCCGGTGTTGGGCACAGACAGGGAAGAACAAGTCCCCGCCATCTCCCTCTGGCACTGTCGGTCGGCCCAGCATAACAATGAGGCCTCTGACCGACAGAAGCGTGCTCTCCGCGTCTCAGGCCCAGAGCACAAAGCTGATGGCAGAGGTGGGCTGGAAGCTGGGCGACAGCGGTTTAATGACTGGCACAATCTGTAAAGGATAAAGAAATATGCTCCAGGAGGCCTTGGGGAATATAACTGGCATAAGTCTAAGAATGTTCCCTGAAAAGGAGTAGTTGTTCAGTTAACAGTTGTTTCCCTTCCAACAGTGAAAATTGGGCCTCACGGGACTGCTACAGGCAACGGTAGAGGTGCCTAGGTCTTGCTCCTCCCCCGGGGAAGCGCTAGTCATTTGTCTCCATTAGGGTCAATGTGATGCTGTATTACATGGCCTCAAATCAATTTCCCAAGTTCTAGCTGTAATTAGTCATTTCCAGTCTGTTCCCTGCAATTCAGATTTTCCTTTCTCTTTCATCATTTGCCTTCATAGAATGTCTTTTTCAGCTGTTGTCCACCTTCAAAACCCAACACATATTCTTTTCCCTCTGGGAAAATTTCCAGCCTAAAGCGATTTTTCTGCCCTAGTCCATTTACTGTGTTTGTTCTTCTTTTCCAAATAATGGTGATATGCCTTGTAATGTGGCTGGGGTCCATACCAACGCTCAAATCTCTCTCAACTGGAGAAGAAATTGGAAGGAAATACAAAGGAATTGGTGGGGGAAACTTGTAGCCTGAGCTGAAGTGCTAGCCACGAAGTTTGCATCCCATCGTGGGACTGGGAAGTGAAATGAAAACAGTGTGCTCCCACTACGACCAAGTACTGTATTCACCTCCACACTCTTGAACCTCAGGGAGAAGACACTAATAAACTATCTCCAGTCCCTACCTGCCCGTGCAGAAGGACCTAAGGCTATCCTGCCATCTCAGTTTGCTTTGATTCCAGGACTGGGCATGTTTAAGGCTGTGCTTGAGTATACGTATGGGCTTCTGGAGTCGGGCTAAATTTGACATTGCTTAAATTAAGTAATGATTTGTATCCTCATGGGTCTTTCCTTACCTAGGTTCTTGATAAGCTAGAATGTACAGGAATTACACCTATTCTTCCCTCTGAAGATCTGCCCTCCCTCTGGATTGAAAAGGAGACTTTTCCAATCTTACACCTGCTCTGTCCCAAGATTGAAACTAAATTTTGCTCTAGATACAAATCTGGGATATTATTTCATTACATAGAATTCCCACAGTTAACTATGGGCCATCAATAGCAAAGACCATTATACTCATAGTTGAATCCAGAAACTATATGGAGGGGCCAAAAGTCTCTGCTGATTAACAGTGCATTCTTCCTGGAACAAACCCTTTTCATGGAAAGATTTCTCATAAGGTGATAACGATCTTCCCCCAATTACTTGGAGAAGTAAGTTGGTAGTATGCAATTTATTTTGAAGGCACTCTATTAAATGCATCTCAAACAATGTTTACTGTCAAGCCAGAAATTTATGCCAGACAAATAGAATGACTTTCCTTTACAAACCTGTTATTAGCGTCAGGTAGATAACCAGGTTGCAAAAACAGTTTTCCATTACCAAGAGACAAATATTTTATCTCCTTGTCCCTTCATATATCATCCCAATGAAAAGTATAACTACCGTTTATTATTCTGTATGCCAACCCCTGTGCTGAATGGTTCATGATCATATTTGACATGGAGAGCAAATGCTTAAATGGGTTGAAATTCATAGCCTTTGAAAAATTTCAGGCCATGTTCTTTGTAACAAGTGTGCTCATTGTTTATCGGTTTTGTTAGAAATGCTTATTGAAAGCACTGCTTTCCTCTTTAGTTCCTTGGTTTCTCCTTTCTAGGCAAGGAATGAGTAGTGAAATGAGGAAAGATGGTTTCAAAACATACAAAACCTGTTCCTTGTGTAGATACAGCTTAAAGAATATAAACAGATGGGTTTCTCCCACAAGGACAGGTCATCATACCATCAGGGGAAAATGAGTTGGCTGCTGCTGAGTTAAGAAGCAATGAAGTCATTGCTATGCACATAATTAAAATGTGATATTTCAAGAGGAGTGAATCCAAGGAGGAAAAAAGAAAAATTACAGATAATACATACTGTGGTTGTGGCTTTGAATTAATATGTGCCCGGGTGCAGAAGAAGCAATGCAAACAAATGTCAGCCATCAAAAATAGGCAAAATGACAATACATTTAACTTGCAACGTTCTCCACTCCACCGCCCTTGACATACAAACTTAAGGCTAATATTATCTACTTTTGCTAAGCTCGTTTGAAGCCTGCAAGTGTTGTTAGCAGACTGGATTTAGGATATGTAGAAGAGCTTGATGAACACCACTTTGATGCCCTAGTCAATATATAATAAGACAAACCAAGCCAGGAAACGTGGGTCTGGGTCAAATCTCTCTCAATGTTGCAATGGTACCTTTTGCATCTAAATTGAAATCACTAAGTGGACCAGTTCGGGAAAGAAGCTCTTGTCAAGGCCATTATTTGGCTTATGCAGGTATTCTCCTTTTTACGCAGCCTCAGGCCTAAATAAAGAAGAGAACACTATAGGATTTTGAACAATGGATCCTGTGCCCTTCCTGTCCAGGAAGCTGCCTAGTGAGGAGAAAACAGCAGATGCACAAGCAACTGTTATCTCGGGTAAAAGAGATGCTTTTCTTGGGACCATATCACTTTCATGTTTACAGCTCCTCCAAGGCTATATCTATATGATGACAGGCTTTCTGGTGAAAGCTGAGAAATTCAGTTGCAAATCTGAATGCTACAAAATGTGTGGCTATTTGGCAACGGGAGCATCAAACATCTGGATCTTTGACTCAGTTTTTCCATTTTCACCCAATATTTTCATAACGTGAAAAACACCAATTAAAAAAAGCAGCCAATCTGGTGTTTTGGCTTTCTTAACAGCCAATTTGTATCTCAGAATGGTTGGTCCAATTGATTGTGCTGCTTTCCATGGCCCAAATGAACAGATCAAGATAAAAATAGTTGGCTAGGTAGCTGTTCTGATATGTTCCAACCGATATGGTGGTATTGTGAACTCTAACTGATAAGTGCTTTACAAATGCAAATAATATCTGGCATCTCAGAATTCTGTCATCTATTCAGGAGGTAGGTAATTGTTATGTCTCTCTAGTTCTTCAGATAAAGAAATGGCGGTGAAAGTCGCGATTTGCTTCAGGAAAAACACAGCAAGTCAGTGTTCATTCTCTGCTAGATCTTGTGGGTTACTTTCTCGGCAAAGCTTCAAACCTTCAAAATGAGACCAAACTACACATAAGTAATCACAGATAGCAAACTACAATTGACTTTTGAGGCTCTATGGAATACAAACACTGCAAGACTGAAAAAGAAAAGACAAAAGTAAGAGAAATCTTATTGAAATCCTGTTTTACCATGTACTACATTAAAGTTTCCAGTTATTCCAATCCTGGAGAATAGCCTGTTTTTTCAGGCTATCAATCAATGTTAATACACTAAATGCATTTCATTTAGAAAATCAAGGGGTATGTAGACAGGGATAGAAACATTGAGGTTATGATACAGTTTCTGTATAATTATGCTTGAGGAGTAGATCTAATATCCAAGTGGCAAAAGCCCTAGTCAGGGAATAGGTTGATTTTTGGTGTTATTTACATAACCAGGAACTGTTTTAAATATAAATATAATCACATACATAAGCAAATCACCTTTGCATCATATATGCCATTCTTTTCAAATAAACCGAGACCTGCCAATGAGTGTAACCATTTTTGTAGGCCTGCATCTAGGTTTCCACATGATGGTGAATCTATAGCTGCCTTCAAGATGACATTTTTTTCCTCTGGCAACGATTCTGATGCTATGGAAAGATTAAAAAAGAA
Source organism: Acinonyx jubatus (assembly GCF_027475565.1). NCBI lineage: Eukaryota > Metazoa > Chordata > Mammalia > Carnivora > Felidae > Acinonyx > Acinonyx jubatus. Next base: position 94,672,864 of record NC_069383.1, on the reverse strand, counting down.
AAAAATACTAAGTCAAAGAATAAAATTGAAATAATATTTAAGGAAAATTATTTTCTTTCCATGTATTTTTAAATTTTACAGCTTTCAAAATAACCCGGCATACAGTACCCCTCAGATTGACTGACTCATCTTCATGTCCACACACTTTCTTTAAAAACAGAAAAATCATTTTTGAAAATGATCAAAACATAACATTTTGCTGGAACAGATGCCTTGCCTGCGCTCTGTGCCACATTTTTGTAGTATTTAAAATGAACGTTTCAGTTTTAAACACCACGGCATGACTAATCGCCAATGAAGAGGAAAAGAAGGTCCTGGCGGAGTTGAGGCTAGGGTCTTGCTCTACCCCATTTGAGAGAAACACCATAGCTTATGATCTGTACACACCTAACACTTACCATGGGGCCATCCTGCTCAAGATTGCTTTTGAACAAGAAGCATTTTGAAAATTGACTATCTTGAGTTCAACGAAAGGGGGTGATTTTTTAATACCTGAGACCAATATGCTCGGGGTAATCTATTTGTTATTTCATTTTGCATCTTTTATTATATTCCATGCTTTAAGTACTATCTGAATTGTAACCTTTCAGGGTACATTCTAAATCCCGATTTAGTATAATATCCGAGACCACTATGCTCGGGGTAATCTATTTGTTATTTCATTTTGCATCTTTTATTATATCCCATGCTTTCCTTTAAGTACTATCTGAATTGTAACCTTTCAGGGTACATTCTAAATCCCGATTTAGTATAATGTCCCAACGTATGGATGTTAACTCAAACTAAGTATTAACAATAGTCCCTTTCCCCTTTAAAATCGGCCTGATTTGGAAGATAAATTGTATAGTAACCCAACATATGAAGATTTTCTGCTCAGGAAAAAAATGTTCATTTTTTTCTTGTTACATTTCTATACTAGTGATTTAGTGATAGATGGATAAAAATAGATGACACTTTAAATCATAATGACTTTTCCAAGTTTCCGCGAAGTTGGAAGACTGGCTATCCAGGGTAAGAGATCAATCTGGCTTTGTCCTGTAATATTCTGCCTATTGTCATCTTACAGATGGTTGCTGTGACTAGTCCAGTGTCTTTCCTCTCCTTCCCTCACTTCCAGCTCAGTGTGCATGCCTCTGAAACCTGAGAGATCAGTGGAAGAACACATTTTCCAGAATAAAGGTCTTATAGGTCACTGTGACATTGTAGGAATATATGGACATTCCAACAACAGCAATAACAAAGTGTTCTTCAGTGTTAGACTGTATGCAGTAGGACTAGAGTGTGCTTTGTTCATTTTTAATGTAGGTTTTTGTCCTGGAAAAGTTTACTCCAATTCTATAACTTCTGGTCTTCAATGGGAAATGTGGGATTCATGGAGAGGAATGATTAGACAAGTCTGTTCCAATTTTGAAATGTTTCTAAATGTGTAAGGCAATTGGGCAAAGCCTAGGATCTGCCATTATGGTGTGACAGTTCACTAGAATTTTGTAATAATAATTGAGTTAATTTACTAAAAAGGTAACAATGGAAATATCAACAGAATGTGGACTAAAAAAAAAAAAAAAAAAAAAAAAGTCACGTCCCGATCCAGAGTGTAACAATTAATGATAAACTACTGATACTTCAACTTCCCCACATAAAATACTACCCTGTGTCTAAGAGTGTTTGCCAGGGGCTCAATCATGCATTACATAATGCTGAGTTTTCCAGAGAGGAGTCACGGCTCACACCCTTGTAGCAATATGGTGAATGTATAGAAGGATATAACCAGGTATGGAAACAGACAGGGATTGAGCTTATGCATTCTTATTTCTTTACATCACCCTGACTTATCATTTTGGGGGAAAGTACCATTTAAGTGGATTCCTGAATTGCACAAGACACTTGCGCCTCTCCCTTATGCATGGGATCTATGAATGATGAAAGGGTTTGTTTGTACAATAGGGTATGGAAATGGGGAAACTGACAAAACATTAACCTAAGTAGAAACTGTCTACCCTCTGTCGTTCCCACTGCAGCTATGAAATACAAAATGATCAATACATTTTTAGAAAGTATTTACAATTTAATTAATTTTGTATGCTTCTTTATACTAGAAAATATTTGAGAAGCTTACCCATGCGTTAAGTGCAAGAGCAAGGAGAAGGACTAAAAACTGAGTTTTAGGTATCTAATAACTTGCAATGCTGTTGAAAATCAGGAATATGAATTTATATGGGAATAAATGATTCTTTCCTAAATTGTGTCACATGAGAACATGTCACACATATCTGGAACTATCTCAGATATCTCAGGTTATCTCATACATTCCAGAATTAGAATGATTCCTAATATTTTATGTCATTCTTTCCTAGGTCCCATTTCATCCACTGAACATTTCAATTTTGGGGTTAGAAAATACAGGGTTGCCTGGGGGCTCAGTTGGTTAAGTGTCATACTCTTGATTTGGGCTCAGGTCATGATCTTATGGTTCATGGGTTTAAGCCCCACACTGGGCCCTGCTCTGAGAGCATGGAGCCTACTTGAGAGTTTCTCTCTCTCCCCCTCTCTCTTTGCCCCTCCCCCCATGAGCATGCTCTCATATATGCACTCTCTCTCTCTCTCTCTCTCTCTCTCAAAATAACTAAACTTAATAAAAAAAGAAAATACAGTCACCAATGATATATCTCAGAAATGTTGAAGGCATCTGAAGAACAATTACATCAATGAATATAGGCATATTCAATAAATACTTCAAAACAGGTAAGAAAAAATTGGGTCTTAAAGATTTAGGGATCAGCTCAAGGGGAAAAGTTAAATATTTCAGGCAATCAAAACAGTCCAGGAAGCACCTAGGAAATTGTGAGATGCTAGGAACACTGGTTGGCAATGTCAGGGATTGGGGGAAGATAAGTTGGATGAATGGGGATTCTGAGAGATCTTTAAAACCAGGCAGTGCAGGAAACTCTTAACTGGGGAGCCACCCAAGGTGTTGATCATGGAGAGGGGCCACTTATCATTGAATTTAGAAAAGTTGGTCTGGTGAGGATGTAGACTGAAGCAGAGAAAGGTCAGAGTTGGAGGATGCAAGCCAGAAGATAGTCTAATAATTCAGTTGTGAAATGACAAATATCTCAAAAGGTAAATTTTTTTCAGTCACATGAGGATACTTTGTTGTTGACTTACAATGGCTTGGCTGAATTAATTACCTCATTCAGTACACATGGATTTGAGTAAAAAAACAAAAAACAAAACACTTCAAAAAATAAAGTTTCACCATCACTTAGAATGCTCTAAAGAGTATCACATAGTATCTTAAAGTAACAGGAGTAAAATAAAATATAAGTGTCAAAAATGTTTTAAGCATTGACGTCATCAAAAAGGTGAGCATTTTGGCCTGCTCCATGACTTAATGGTCATATCACAGTATATCGGCATTTCTTGAAGTGTATTATTGCATGGAGCAGTGATTCCATGGGAAGGTAGTAGGTGTTAGGATGAAGAACATATTTGGAATGCAGGAGTCAAGAAAATTAAGTGAAATTCTCACTGCGGGATTTCTCAGAACCTGTAAAATGTTAATGTCCTTTGTGCATAGCTTTGGGGGTATGGGGGGGTTCTAGCATGTGGCATTTCCAATCTGATTTGACCATGGCACTTATCTTTCATGTAGCATTTCCTAGGACTAGTGGGCCACTGAAAACACAGTAGGAAATACTCATAAAAGCTAATGAAAGAATGCAGTGTAGTCTTATGTGTGATATAGATCTATAGATAAAATATATCATGAAGATGTATACACATATAATTTCATTAGGATGGGGTGATTTCATAACTGCAAGGAATTCAAGTAATTCAGCCTTTGCTAATTGCCTTTGGCTTTAAGGCTTGTCAGAATTCTTCTCATTAAATTCATAATCTCTTCTCATGAGGGAGCTTTGAGGACGATTTCACTGGAGTGGCTCACCCACTCACAGCCCCCAAATCAGGCTGTTCATCATCTGACTGTTTTTCTTCAAGCACACAAAGAAACTATTTTCTCTTGGGTAGGGGCTTCCCCTGACCTCCCACCCACCCCTGTTAGGTAGAGAGTCATCCCCGAAGAGATGTGTCATTCTTGGAACAGAACATCCCTTCGTGAAGATTCACTGAGTAATCATTCAGCTAGAAGCATAAATCTACCCTGAGGGTCGGAAAAACCCATAGTGAAAGAGAATAATGGGCGCAGAGAATTGCATTCCAGGCTATTAAAATAGACACAGGCACTGAAGTGAATGTGCTGAGATGAAACAAAGGGAACTCTCCAAAATTCAAACATGGAACTCTGGGTGATAAACTCTTGCCCCAGGTTGTGATTAACTCTTCAGTCACTCAGGAAGAGATCATCCTTCCCTTTTACTCAGGACAGTAAGATGGTTGATCCACACTGAGCCATTTCCTGTTTACTTCATGGGGTGGATAGGGAACACAAACTTTCTTCCTTTTTCCTCTTTCCTTTCTTCCCTGCTTTCCTTCCATTTCTGGCTCTCATGTTGACCCTGCAAAAGACATTAGACAAAGGATTAGTCAGAACCCAGGATTCTCCAGTGACTCAGAACAGCCTACCTGCAGCCAGACAGGCCTGGGGCAGGAGCAGAGTTGGCACCAGCCCTGCTCTGTAGGTTGGAACGGGAGCTGAGAGAGCTGTCCTTGCTGCAGAGGCTGGCGGGGAAGTTACTGCTGGGTGGGCTAGGCACAGGTCCAACAGGGATCAACATGTTCCCGTCACGATTCCGGCAGACGCCTGGCACCAGGGGGGATCCAAGCTGGAGCCACCCAACAGGTGGGCAGAGCATTGCTCAGAAATTCAGACTGGCCGGGGGCTTGATTATCAAAAGGGCAGGATGTGGAAGGAGTTAGAACACAGGCTCCTGGTCTTATTCCCCCCACTTGTAACTGTACGATCATAGACAAGTTACTCAGTTATTTCTGAAATTCAGTTTCAGATAATGTTATCAGAACTTTTATTTTTTAAGGATGAAATGAAAAAATAATATCTAACATCTATTTGGCACTAACTATATGGTAGGTACTGTGCAAAGAGCCTACTATGCATAATTATATTTAATTCTCCAGATAATTCTATGGGATCAATGTCATTACTTTCTCCCATTTCATATGTGAGGAAACTAACACTCAGGTCACCTGAGTCAGGTCCCTGACTCAAGGACCATGATTTTAGCCAAATCTAAATTCTCTCTCAAAAGCCTAGGTCTTCCCTGATCATGATACCACCTTCCCACCACCGCTGCTACTGCTACAGAGGATTAGGATGATGTTCCAGGCCCAAGTTCCTAGCGCATAACTCCAATCCTTGGGGCAGGAGAGAGGGCAAGATGATAGCAAGGGTGTGGTCTTCTTAGTCCAGAGAGTGTGCTGGAGACCGACTCAGTTGTTAGAAAGGGCACTAAAAATTAAGCCACACCTTATATACAGCACACAGAAGGGACTTGAGCAAAGGAAGTCATTTCTAAAATTTATTAATTAAAATTCTCTTTAATTATAGTATTGTTGACATACACTATTATATTAGTTTCAGGTGTACAACATAGTCAGCAATTACATGCATTAAGAAATGCTCACCTCGATGAATGTAGTTACCATTTGTCACCATACAAAATTATTACAGTACTATTGACTATATTCCCTATGCTGTTCTTTTGACTATATTCCCTATGCTGTACTTTTTATTTCCATTATATTTTGTAACTTACAGAACCTAGTCTTCAAAGTGGGGCACAATGCAGGTGGGCAGATAACAAGAAGAGACACCAGGGATCAGCCCTGAGGCAGTAACCCTGGATTATCATCCAGCACAATCCAGGAAGTGAGGAAACAGCAGGGAAATCTGCTACATAAAATGTAATTGAATCCCATAGCTCACCGCGGGAGTGACAAGGATAGAGTCAGTATCAGTTCAAGAATTGGAGCTGGACTGAACTTGCAGGTTGGAAATCTCAGGGGATTCTTGTGGATTAAATCTATAAGACCAGAGGTTAAAATTCATTCAGGTATTTCTTTAACACACTGAGATATCACCTCATGCCCGTCAGAGTGGCTAAAATGAACAAATCAGGAGACTATAGATGCTGGCAAGGATGTGGAGAAATGGGAACCCTCTTGCACTGTTGGTGGGAATGCAAACTGGTACAGCCACTCTGGAAAACAGTGTGGAGGTTCCTCAAAAAATTTAAAATAGATCTACCCTATGACCCAGCAATAGCAGTGCTGAGAATTTACCCAAGGGATACAGGAGTGCTGATGCATAGGGGCATTTGTACACCAATGTGTATAGCAGCACTTTCAACGATAGCCAAATTATGGAAAGAACCTAAATGTCCATCAACTGACAAATGGATAAAGAAGTTGTGGTTTATATATACAATGGAATACTACTTGGCAATGAGAAAGAATGAAATATGGCCTTTTGTAGCAATGTGGATGGAACTGGAGAATGTTATGCTAAGTGAAATAAGTCATACCGAGAAAGACAGATATCATATGTTTTCACTCTTATGTGGATCCTGAGAAACTTAACAGAAGACCATGGGGGAGGGGAAGGGGAAAAAAAAAGTTACAGAGAGGGAAGGAGGCAAACCATAAGAGACTGTTAAAAACTGAGAATAAACTGATGATTGATGGGGGGTGGGAGGGAGGGGAGGGTGGGCGATGGGCATGGAGGAGGGCACCTGTTGGGATGAGCACTGGGTGTTGTATGGAAACCAATTTGACAATAAATTTCATATTAAAAAATAATATACTGTTGTGTAGTTTAGTGTAGTGTACTTTACTGTGGTATATTATAGTGCAAAATAGTACACAGTAGCATAGTAGTGTGCAGTATGATGTAGTATAGTATAGTAGTGTGTGGTGTAGTTTGTTGTAGTGTGGTATATTGTGGTATAACACAGAGTCATGTGGTATAATGTAGAGTAGGGTAGAGTAGCACAGTGTAGTATAAAGCAGTGTTTTGTTGTGTGGTGTAGTTTAGTATAGTGCAGCTAGAAGTCAAGAAACCTGAGTTATCATTCTTTCTGTGCCATTAATAGCTGTATGGCCTTGGATAAATCAACTTTGCTCTTTTTGGCTGTAGTTTATTGTAACATGTACCATGAGGGGTTTGGAAAAGATGATCTTGAAGGTCAGTTCTGAAACATCCCACAGCTTGGTTTTACTCATGAGACCTCTAACAACTTATATTTTCTGCCAAGATTTAGAGGTTCCTTATACAGACTTTCCTCAAATTTAGAATGCCAGATAATGTTCCTGGAAGAAAGTAGAAAAGGGAAAAACCCATAAATAGATTTTAGTACCAATCTAATATTAGAAATTAAATTAAATGAAAGGTTAGCTTATTGCAGTCCAATTCTGGTCATAATTCTTTGTTAAGTGCAAGGCCTTCTTAGCCAAAATACTGGGAGGTCTGGGTAGCTGGGATCCAGATCCAGAAAGTTTCCTTTGTTACACTCTTGGTATAGGCACAACGGCAGTACCTGGAGAGGAAACAATAAGTTTAGTCAAAATTGCTGGACCAGATGACCCTACCAATCCAGACCTCCATGATTACTGGTATCAGCAGTTAATTTTAAGGTGATTTCTCTTCTGGAAGACATATTAATTGGTAAAATATTTTCAATTGAATTATTAATCAAACTAATAATAAATATATGAATTTTATAGTTAAATCCTACTGAGAGACTTGTTGAAAAACATTGAAGTTCCTTCCCCTACTCCTTTTCATTTGCTATAGTCCTTTTGCCCCAAAGCAACCACTTTTGACTCTTTCGCTTATTCCTTCTTATATTGACACATTTGCAAACTTCTTAAAGAATATTATACTATTCTCTTTTGATTCATCAGTTTTAGACTTTATGTATTGATTTTCTGTATTCATAAATTTGGCTTTAACTCTCTAATATCAACATTCTCCCTGTGTCCACTCTCCCACACTTATATAGTACTTTATTTTGAGGTTGAATCACTACTTAGAATTAGCATTATTATGCCTATAAAAATATTATTTACAACTGAGCATTATGATATATTGTGATTCTGCATCCTTCCTTACTTTTGTTTTTCCTGGAGTTAATACATGCGTTATTTTTTATTTAATTTTCTTTGTATGCATTGTTAATTGTTTAAACAACTTATAAAAACTTGTCAGTTTCTCACAACATAAATCACATCAGTAATCCTTTAATTCCTTGCTTTTGTTTTGTTTTGAGACATTTCTAGGCCTGTTTCATAACTGTCATCCTGGGACTTCATTTTGTCTATCATTCTTAGAATTCCCCTTGCCTTTATCCTTATTTGAGTTCTCTATTCTATGTGTCTCATGACTCCCTTTGTAATGACATATTTCTTTTTTTGAAGGAGCAATTCCTTTAGCCATTCTGTCAAATTAAAAATGTAGTGTTAGAGCAGAAATCATGATAACAGCCTTTGACATATTTGTCTTTTGAGTCACAGTGTTCCATTTTGTACCAATTTCCCTCAACCCCTGAGACATTATTGTCATTCTGGAATTTCCCTTCTTCATCCATTGCTTCTCTTCTGTGTTGACTGTCCTGTTTTCTGAATCCTGTGTCTTCTTTCCAGATTACTACCTCCTCTGGTGGAGAACATCTGCCATTAGCTTCATGAAAAGAGGTACGAGGGAGACAAAATATTTGAAACCATGCATGTTTGAAAATGTCTTCATTTTTATCCTTACAGTTGATTGATAGTTTGGCTAGGTATTGAATCCTAGCAGGAAATTTTTTTTCCTTCAAAAAATGTTAAAGCTTATTTTGTTTGTGTGTTTTTGTGTTTGTTTAGAGAGAAAATCCCAAGCAGATTCCACACTGACAACACAGAGCCCAGTGAGGAGCTCAAACTCACAAACCGTGAGATCATGACCTGAGCCAAAACCAAGAGTTGCATGCTTAACATACTGAGCCACACAAATGCTCCTTTCCTTCAAAACTTTAAAGGAATGACTCCATCACTTTCCTGCTTTCAGTCTGATCTACAGAAGTCAGATTCCATTTTGATTCTTGATCCTTTATTTATGTTCTTTTTTTCTCTTGGAGCCTTCTAAAATTGTTTCTTTGCCTCTAGCATTCTGAAATCTCACATGATGCTTCTTGGAATTTTCATTTATTGTGTTGGAAACTCCGTAGGCTTTTCAATCTGAAAATCCATGTCATTCAATTTTGGAAAACACACATTCACAGATTTTGTAGTGGCACTTTCATGATCATTCATAGACATGTAGAACTGTGAAAAATATGTCATGCAAGGTGATGCTCTGCCTTTCTGTTTCAGCTTTTACCCTGTAAGCAAGTGACCTTATTACAGTATATTTAGTGCTACATTTTCCATGTTTTTCTTCATTATGTATTAAATAGTTGATGAAAGTGTTACCAGAAGGTCACAGGAACCTAACCTTACATTTTCCCCTAGGATCAATGGTTCAGTATTCTCTAACTCAGTCTTGTAGTGACTTTATAGAATATAACTACCATGAATAATGAGAATTTACAGTATGCAAAAAATATATATGTGTGTGTGTGTGTGTGCGTGTATATTAATATAAACTTATTTTCCTTCTCCCTGCATAGTCTCTGTTTCTTCCAAGTTGCATTTTGTTCTGTCTTCAGTTGTTTGATAGTATTTGGGATTTTTCTCATGAGAAAGGTGGAAAACTAATATGCTGGTTATATTTTCAGAATGTGTGCAGGATCAAGTTGACTTTGAGCTTCACTCTGTTGGGAATACCTAACAAAGTTATCAATATCCCTATAGTTATATTTTGGGTAGCCAGATTACTCAGAGAATAGTTATTTCAAAGAGAATAATCTTTCAGTTTTATGCACAGTCATAAGCCTTTTCATTTAATAATTTCTGTTTTGAAAATAGATCTCCAGAAAGAATAAAAAGGACACATAAAATTTAAGCAATGAACATGTCTGCTCATCTAGTCATTTTGAAAAACTGTCACTAGGTTGTATTTTCAATGGTCAATTAATGAAGAACACCCCCCCCCCAAAAATTCCAGTGGAATATCATGCAATCATCAATTATTATGTTTATCAAGAAATGTTAACATCAAAAACAAATGCTTATAATAAAAATAAAGAAAACAATATAAAATATAGTCAGAAAATATGCATAGAGTGAGAAGTTACCAAAGAGTTAAGAAAGTTATGTCTAAATAGTGGGAATGTGGGTGACTTTATGCTTTTATGTCTGTTTCATCATTTATTTAGCAATTTTCCTACAATAAACATGCTTTACGAATAAGAAAAGTTTATATCTAAGAACTAAGTGCTAATACTAGTCTGTTTCCCTTTGCTTCCAGATTTCTAGTAGGTACTATTAGTATCCAGAACTAACCTTACCAACCATCTTGGTTTGCCCAGAACTAAGGGATTTCTCAGAATGTGGATATTTCATTGCTAACACTAGGACAGTTCTGAGTGCAATGATTGTTAGTCACCCTATAACAAGAACTTTTAATGGAAAAAAAATGTAAACATAACACACAAAACTGAGTCAACAACTGAATTATATCCTTCTATACATACAGAAACAATAAAAATCTGTCAACCTATCTGCCCAGAAAACCAGCTTCTTTGAGTTATAAACTCAATCAAAATTTTCCAAAAATTATGTCATTATTTGGTTATGTAAAACTTTAATTGTGTTTTATGTTTGCTTCATATTTAATTGTATTTTATAGTTCATAATGACACAGAGGTACTCTGTTGTATTTTGTCATGCTATAAAAAGTAAGGGATTTGCCTCCCTCTTGGCTTCTTCTCAATTTCCTTCTCTTGCTTTGCTTCATCCATCCAATTCCAAGGTCCTTTCCTGTGGTTTCTTTTGTTTATACTCTATCAGTGACCCAAATCAATGGCTTCAGGTCTCACCTTTACACTGGGACTCTCAAATTTACCCTTTCTTCTGATTTCCAGGATTTAATTTCAATCTGTATATTTCCTGTCATTTTTCATATCCCAAACTGTAATCCCTCCTCGAATAGCCAAGATCCTGCAATTCCTCACTCAAATTAATCACTCTACCAACATTCAGGTTACCGTCCATTTTCATTCATTCTTCCCCCCTCACCATTCCCAAAGCAGTCAATTGCTAAGTGTTGCCAATTTTAAATTCACAATGTCTCTCTTCTTTGTCTCATAACTTTGATAATTCCTAATTTTGTTGGCCACTGAGTGGTATTTTTAATATAAACCCTAACACTTCTAGGAAGTCAAGCATTTTGTCCTTTCAGGTAGTCAGATGCCACTAAGTTACTGTTTCTTCAAATTTAGCAAGGTCTTCCTGATCCTCTGACCTTTTGCAGTTTCTGAACTTGACCTCTATACTCAATTTAATTTTGATATTCATACCAGTCAGTGCTGGGCATATCACTGATCTTTGCTTTGCCCTATAACTCTGCCAATGTTCCCTGTACTGTATTACCAAACAAACAAACTGTAGTTCTGTAGAACTATGCCCCTACTTGCCATCCTGATGCATGCCAGATCTTGTTTGCCTGAGTAGAAACTTGAAAGGGACATCAGGGGACTTCCAGCATTTCCCATGCAATAGTAGTAGTACCCATATATGAAAGTCAGGGGTATCTTTTTCACATCTTCTTTACATTGTATCCCAGAGCAGGAGAAATATTGATGGCACAGAATGTTTCCTACCTCTTAAAAGAGTTCCAGAGGTATTTGGAGACCTTTCTAAGTGGGAAATTTTCAACTGCATCAGCTCCATCACAGGTAATCAAACCAAAAGGATACCTAAACCAAAATCTCAAACCAAAAGTATACTATTATTTTTCCCCTCTTTTTCTAGTACCTGAAGCAGAAAGAGTCAGAGGGTCATATGGGAGGAGTCAGGTGGATCATTCCCTCTAATGAAATAACTTGGCTCTTGAAACTCTATAGCATATCAAGTTGGAAGGGAGTCACAGCACTTCTGTGGTCTCTTATCTGTGAACTTGGTGTCCATGTTAGCCCACTTGGTCTTTCTAGTTGGAGACACTATATAATACTTGTATTGAGATTTCAGGATCTATGAGTTTGATTCCAAGTAGACATACAGAAAAACTTTGCATGCCTAACATAGAAAAGTGGTTTTTGATAGGGCCTTTCTTTTTTTAGTAGTGGAGGCCTTTTTTTAATGTTACTTGACATCAAAATATAAAACAAGGAAGATTAGAATTATTTTTGCTTAAAACTGGCTAGAATTCTCCAGGTAAGTTCCACTATGATCTTTAGAGAATTCTGGCATTCTGAGAAATTATAATTTGAAAGAAGTTATAATAGAGATACTCTATGTCTACATTTCTTATAGAGGAAATATTATATATACAATTCTTACCAAAATTAACTTTGTACCCTTTCTCCAAAATGTATTAATAACAGATTCATGATTATTTGAATTTAATGAGCTTGAGTTTATTGGGTTGAGGGCCTATGGCACCATTCAAAACCCCCAAATCAAAGTTGATGCATCTTCCTTCACCTAGGCAGACATTTGATATCTGGTTCTATGTGAGGAATAAGAATACTTCCAAGTTCTTTCAGATTAGCCCCATGTGCAGATAACAATCAGACAGGCTTCTTTTTTCCCCCCTATGACAACAGACATTCTATTAGTAGAAATTAGTAAAATTTCTATTAGTAGAAATTTCTATTAGTAGAAATTGAGGTTTGCTTTATTCCACATTAAAAAAGAAACTATCTTGTTTTTACCACAGAATACTTTTCACCAAAAAAAAAAAAGGCCCAAACCTTCAATTCCTTAGAATTGAGCAGGCAAAACGAGGATAGTGAACTTATTTCCCAATTTTAGACCTTTAGAAATGCCCTTACAATTTACTTTGTAAGTAGGAAAGAAATTCTGTACCTTTTTCAGAAATTGTATTTCTTTCCCTCTTTCAAGCCTACCTTGCCATGCCAGTAAATGGCATGTATTCAGAAAATACAAAAGTATAGGACTCTTCTCTTTAGAAGATTGCCAGAACTTCCAAAAGCACAGTAGTATAATTTTTCAATTCAACCAAATTACCCATTTGTATCTGCAGATTCTGGACATGAGTCAACGAGTTATTGTGTAGACTTGTGTGACCAAATGAAGTGTGCATTCAAAGCTCCTTTCATATCAGTTTTCTGATTTCTCCCTCAATATTATCCCATAAAAATAATTATCCCATAAAAATAATTAGTAACCTCTTTTAAGTTAAATTCTACTTCAATGTCAACAGGTTGACAGCCCTTTCCTATTAATGTATTTGGTTCCAGAATAAAATATAAACATCCTTTGCAGAACAGGATGTTAAAACCAAAATTAGTAGAAGTGTCAAGTGCAATTTTCAATCTCGAAATGAATGAGGCTGTACCAAATGCAGAATTAACAAAGGAAGAGTGGAGAACCAACCCCACAAAACTTTCATCAAACTAAAGCCAGAAAAGCATTATCAGGGTATGCAGGGAAGTTGTTGTGAGGTGTTATCTTTCAAGGGAATTGCTATGTGCATGAGCCACTTCCAGTTGTCAGAGGATTTCTTGGGGAGTAGGTCTGGGACTGAGTTGTTGCTACCTACTGTGCCTCAGGTATAGAACCATATGGAGAGTTTGAGGCAAGTTTCTGGAATACAGGTCCATCTTGAACTGCAGCCTTATTCATGCCTGAGAAGGTTTAAAGTGGTCTGTGGAAGGACAGAGAGAGAATAGAGGGCTGAATTGGGGAAGTAATTCATCTCACGTGCATGACAAGGCAAAGAATGTGTGTTTTTCTCCTGGACCACATACAAAAGGGAAATCACAGAGCTATTTAAGTCCTACCTGAGAGCCTACTGAGAAGGAAAGAGATTTATCAGAGGAGAATGGGCATGGAAAGGACCAGCATCTGAGTGAGGAGAGGCAGACCAACTGTAGTACCAGTCAGTAGCCCAAGAAAAATTTGAGGAGTACAAGAGAAAAATCGAAACATACCCCTTCCCAGATGGTGGTGGTTGTCTAATATAGGCTTAACAGGAGAAAGGGATGGGGGTCTCTAATGTTAGAATGAAAATTGAAATTATAATTGTTATATTAACCTGGACACGCTGATTTCTCAGTTGACTGTTTTGTAATTTAAAGTGTCTTATGTCTACCTGTGACCTAAGGTTGACTGGAATAGTCTTGGAGGTGGGAAAAACAACTCTGCACCCCCATATACATTTAAAGGAACAAAGGGAGACAAAGCAAATTCACATATGGTTACATTTTGGGTTGCATTTGGTCATGACTTTTCACATATTGATTTATTCTTGGATTGTTGAATTCAATTCATTGAGTATTTATAAAATCCTTACTACAAGAAGAATTGGTATTGTTAAGTAAAAAGCATTTGTAGTTTGGGATGAAAAAATCTGACTTTGCGTGCCAGATCTTCATGTAACCCACAGTACTATCCTATGGAACTTGACATCTTTGAGCCTCAGTTTCCTCATCTGTTGACCAAGCTCAAAATTGAGCTTAATTTTGAGGATTGAATGGAATAGTGGAAAAACCAGCAAAGACCACTTGGAAATAGTGTAATAAATGGTTGCTCTCTAGCATGTTGTCCTTTATATGCACTCTAAAGAGTCATTCCATTAAATATGGAATGCTGGTATTCATATTAGGTTTTTCTTTGTAATTTTGAACAAGCTCTTTCTTGTCTTTGGAGAAATTACTTTTCAAATACATTAATTAGGTAGTCTGCGGACTCTTGTCCACAGTCATATAAGGACACACGTACACAGAAGAACAGTAATAGTAAGTCATACTAATGCTGGTTAGCCACAATGACACACACCTCTGAAATAGATCTTCAGAAAGAAATGTCAGAAAATATCTTTTTAAATACATGTCTCATAATAATGACTACATCTTGAGTAGTGCCTAAAATAGACTGACCTTGTGCTTTTTTAGTGTCTAAAAAATGTAGATTCAGCACATCCAAAACCTCAAATGACTTCTTTCAGGCTGTTGAAACCCTTGTCAGTGAAAAACCACTCATATTTTGGTGAAGGATGAGCCTACAAATTTTGCTGATTTTCTTGTACATTTAAGATCCTGAGCTTTAACTGTGTGGACATTAACATGACTCATACAAACTCTCCGATCCTCAAGGAACTTAACAATAGAGTCGGGTAAACATAGCCTGGGTGAACGCAGGAACAGAGAAGAATATTCTATACTAAAATCCCAGGTTGGGTAGGGGGACAAAGAAGACAGGAAAGAAAGTACCACAAAAGTTTTAAAAGGGTCAGGCAATTATTATCCAAACCAGTCACTTCTGTTGTCCACCTCAGGCTTTATAATTATATGGTCCTCTGCTCCCCTCCCCTGCTAGAAATTTCCAAAAGACCATGGAAATGCTCCACAATGGACGATGTCATCATTTGGCATTATTCACTGCATTTACAGGCTACTCCAGACAAGGAACTCAAGGGCTGGAATGTGATCCAGCCCTGTCAGGAGGATGCTGTACTTTCTCTGACCTAACTGAATACTTCACAGTCCTCAGGCCCCCTTTTCATCCCTCGCCATCTCCACACACTGTTAATCATAGAGTGACAAGAAATGCTAACCATAATTTATATGTAGCCTCATTAATCCCTTATAGGGGCCTGAAGTAATTTCCTTCCATTTACACTCATTCAGACTCTCTCCTTCTGGTTTCCAGTGTTCTCTTTATACTTTTTATTCTCAGTCTGTGCTGGAGACTTGGGAATTTATTTTTCCAGTCCCTCAGAACTCTCTCCCTCCTAATGCTGCTGGGCTTTATATAGTTCCTTTTCTGGAACTTTGACCCTGTCTTCATTATTTGACATTTCTTCACATGGAATTTCATCAGCCAGTTACCAGAGTATATTTCCATTAGTATTTTCACATCACTCTGAATTTTATCACTGGTCTTCTCCTCTGTAGGGACCTAATTCTTTAATTTCATCACCTTATTACAAATAACTTTTGTTTGACAAAAGTATATGAGATAACACATTTAAGCATGCCCTTATTCCTCCTAGCAATTGCCTTCCATCTTTCTCTGTTACTTAGAACAAGTCAACAGAAAATTAACCTTCTCCAAAGGAAACAGCATGCCCTATATATTCATGTGCAAATGTTAAGATCTCTCCTGAAATGCACCTGATATCCCCAGGCATCATTCTTCCAGACTGCAAAATTTAAAGGAGTATCTATGTGGGATACCATTTTTAGAAGGTTCATCAAAATCCATATGTCTCCTTTCTTGAATATTTTATTATGACCATTTTTCACTAATTGGTTCATGCTTCAGAGATGACCCTAATTTGCATCAGTATTATCTCTTTTTGATTCAATAAGGCTCTGATACTTTCTGTCCTTTTTCTCATTTAGTAAGCTTTGGTATCTTCTCTAACCTCTTAGCATCATTCAACATAGTTGACCACTGGCCTTAGGTTCTTTCACACCACACTCCCTTATTTGTCCTGCACCCTTCTGACCATTCCTTCTTAACCTCTTGCTGGTTCCTTCTTCTCTATTTGATTTTAATAATGGAGTTCTTAGGTCTTAGGGCTTTGGACCATATTTTCTAATCCACATTTTCTCCTTTACTGTTTTCATCTTAAGTCATAACTTACATCTACGTGCTGATGTCTATCAAATTAATATCTGAATTTCTCAAATTAATATCTCAATTTGATGTCTATCAAATTAATATCTGAATTAATATCTGAGTTTTAGACTTGCATATTTAAATATTTGTCTTCTTAGCTTATACATCTAAGAAGCATTTTAAACTTAAATGGACTTTTTTGTTTCTTATCTATACATTATCCATTTTCCTCTATTCAGTCTTTTCCACCTTTCAATAAAAGTACTATGAAATGCCCAGTTGGTCTAGCCCAAACTTGAAGAGTCTTGCATGATTCTTCTATACATCAGAACATCTTATAAATTCTGCTTTTAAAATCTGTTTCAAAAATATCCAATTTTCTATACTTCTACTGCCACCCCTGTTCAAACCCCTGTAATTTCTCACCTGGCCTCCTGCAACATCTTAATTTTCCCTTCTACTTCTATTCTTGCCTTTCATTCTTGCCTATGTCCATTCTCCACATAGATACTGGGTAATCCTGATTTTTTTTTCTTTATTAAATTTTAATCAGATCATATCATCCCCCTGTGATCATGCCGGTAACTTTTCAGTATGCTCAGAATAAATCCAAATAAATCCAAATCCAAATAAATCCAAATTCTTATCATGACCCATAAGGCTAACCTGGATTTGACTTTCTAGTTTGGTTTTCTACCACCATCCTTAACATTCATTTCAACCTATTGGTTTTCTTCCCGTTCCTGAAGCACAACAAGAAGCTTATTATACCTTAGGGTCTTTAGAACTGTAATCCCCCCTGCCTAAGAATACTGTTTTCCATAGTTCTTCCTATGAATGGGTTATTTTTGTATTTTGGGTCTTAACTCATTATCTTCTCAGAGGATGTTCAGTGATGTCCTATTCTATTCTTCCTCTTAGCACTTATTATAATCTTGAATTTGTTTATTTATTTTAGTGTCTGTCTCACCAATTAGAATCTAAACACCCTGTCCAACTTGTTTTCCCTGTGTCTCCAGTGCCTAGAACTCAGTAAGTACTTATTGGAAGAATAAATGAATGAACAAATCAATCAGTCAATCCATTAATCACTAAGTATATCTCTGTTTCACTCCTTAATTTTGAAATACATTATACAATGATCTTTCTTATTTTTGGCAGAACTAAATAGTAGTTTTGCAAATTTTTACCTATAACATTTTAAAATAATTATAAAATAACTTTTTTTTTCTTTTTTTTCTTTTTTTTTTATTTTTTTAATGTTTATTTATTTTTAAGACAGAGAGAGACAGAGCATGAATGGGGTAGGGGCAGAGAGAGAGGGAGACGCAGAATCGGAAGTAGGCTCCAGGCTCTGAGCCATCAGCCCAGAGCCTGACACGGGGCTCGAACTCACGGACCGCGAGATGCTGACCTGAGCTGAAGTCGGACGCCCAACCGACTGAGCCACCCAGGCACCCCTGAAATAACTTTTTCTTACATAATCATAATCTATTATTTGAGGTCATGTTTCTTTATTTTTTTAAATTTTTTAATGTTTATTCATTTTTGAGAGAGAGAGACTGACAGACAGAGCAAGAGTGGGGTAGGAGCAGAGAAAGAGGGAGCCACAGAATACAAAGTAGACACCAGGCTGTGAGCTGTCAGCACAGAGCTTGACACAGGGCTCAAGCTCACAAACTGAGAGATCATGATCTGACCTGAAGTTGGATGCTTAACCGACTGAGCCACCCATGTGCCCCATAAGTTTCTTTAAAAAGTAAAACAATTCTACTCGTGTCCAGGATACAGTAACAGTTATTTCTCACCTGAAACAACTAAAACAAAACAGACAACTATATGAATAGTGGTTTTCATATGTTAGGTATCTGGATGCACAGGACAGTGGCCCCTGAGAGAAGGGATCCAAACAAGTTGTGTGATTGTCACAGCTTGTCACCTGGAGAATTTTTAGGCAACAGCTTGGGAAGAGGACACCCAGGAAGAGCCTTGTCATCTCTGAACTTGGAGTCAGAGGAAACTAAGGCAGCTAGAATTTATAGAACACCATACCAAAAAGGAGAGAGCTCAGAGAGAGAAAGCTCCAGAGATCTGCCAAGTTCCCCTCTCAACTTTTCAATTGAGTACTGCTCAGAGCACACTTGTGAAAAAAATTAACAAGGCCAAGGGAAGAAGTGGATGAAAGAAGCAGAGAAAACTATCCCTGGAAATCATACATCTAGAGTAGAAAACTCGTATGGGAAAACTGAAATGACACTAGATAATTACAATGTGATTCCTTAGACCAAGGAAAAAAATAGCACTAGACTGCACTAGTCCCACCTCTAAATCTTAAAATCCAGTCTTAAAATGACCAAATTAGTTTTGATTTCTATTTCCCTGGTGATTGGTGATATCAAGCACCTTTCATGTACCTGTTGGCCATTTGTGTGTCTTCTTTGAAAAAAAAAAAAATGTCTGTTCAGGTCCTCTGCCCATTTTAAAATCAGATTGTTAGTTTTTTGTTTGTTTGCTTGATTGTTTTTTGTTTGTTGCTATTGAATTGTGTGAATTCCTTATATATTTTAGATATCAATCCCTCATTAGATAATGTAAGTCACAAATATTCTTTCCCACTTCATACATTGTCTTTTCATTTTGTTGATGGTTTCCTTTGCTGTGCAGAAGCTTTTTGGTTTCATATAGTCCCACTCGTTTATTTATTTATTTATTTATTTATTTTTGCTTTTGTTGCCTTTGCTTTTGGTTTCAAAGCAAGAAAAAATCATTGCTAAGATGATACTGCTAAGCAATATCAAGGAGCTAACCCTCCATGTTTTCTTCTAGGAGTTCTATGGTTTCATTTGAGTGTTTAATCTACTTTGACTTGATTTTTATGTGTGGTGGAAGATCGTGGTCCAGTTTCTTTCTTCTGCATGTGCCTGTCCAGTTTTCCCAACGCCATTTATTGAAGAGACTTTCCTTTCCCCATATTCTTGGAGCCTTTTGTCATAAATTAGTCCACTGTATACGCATGGGTTTATTTCTGAGCTTATTATGTTGTTCCATTGATCTGTGTGTCTGTTTCTATGCCAATAACATACTGTTTTGATTACTATTGCTTTGTAACATAGTTTGAAATCATGAAGTGTGATGCCTCTACCTTTGTTATTCTTTCTCAAAATTGCTTTGATTATTTGAGGTCTTTTATGGTTCTACACAAATTGTAGGATTGTTTTTTCCATTTCATTTTTCTGTGATAAATACCATTGGAATTTTGATAAAGATTTCATGGAATCTAAAGATTGCTTTGGGCAGTATGGACATTTTAACAGTACTAATTCTTCTGATTCATGAGCATGGGATATCTCTCAGTTTATTTGTATCTTCTTCAATTTCTTCAATCAGTGTCTTGTAAGCTTGAGTGTACAGATTTTTTACTGTTTTTCGTTAAATTATCCCTAGATAATTTATTCCTTTTGATGTAATGTAAAAGCTTTTCTTTTCTATTGTAAAAATCTATTTAGAAGGTAATTATTTAAAACAAAAGTAATAACAATGAATTATGATGTTTATGACATGTGTAGAAATAAAATATATAACAACAATAGCACAAAGGCCAGAAGTGAAGAAATGGAAGTATATTATTAAGTAAGTTTCTTATGTTATTCGTAAAGTGCCATAAAATTACTTATATACTGTGCTAAGTTAAAGATATATATTATAACCACTAAAGTAACCACTAATTACTTTTAGTAATTAGTTTATTAATTATAACTAATAGAGAGGATAAAATAGAATCAGAAAATTCCTCAATGAGTACAAGAGAAAGCACAAAAAAAGAAATATGACAAATATAAAAATAGGAATTGCAAGATTGTCTATTTAAACTAAACCACCTCATTAATCATCTTACATTCTACTAAAAAAGATGATCAAATTGGACTAAAAGCAAAGCAAGGCCCAACTATTTTCTGCCTAAAAGATATAGACACTAAATTTGAAACACTCATGAGAGAAACTTTTTGATTAAAAAAATCATCAAATGGAGAAATAAGTATATATCACGGAATAGGAGACTCCAAAATTATCAAGGTGTCAGTTCCTATCAAAATGATCCATGAATACAACACAGTCCCAATCAAAATCCAAGCAGGCGTTTATACAAATTGACAAACCAATTTAAAGTTCATATGGATAAGCTAAGGACCAAAAAGAGGTAAAACAAAATTGGCAAAAAAGAACAAAGTTAGAAGAGTACACTCCTGATTTAAAGTCTTACTGAAAGCTACAGGAATCAAGATAGCAGGGTATAGACATAAAGATAGACAAATAGATTAATAAAACAAAATACAGAGATCAGAAGTAGACCCAATCATATATTTTCAGTTGCCTTTCAGTAAAAGTACAAGGCAATTTAACCATGAAAGAATAAATGATACTGTAACAATTGACTGATATTTGCCAAAAAAAAAAAAAAATTAACTTATATGCCTTATCATGTATAAAAATTAACTCAAGATAGGGGCGCCTGGGTGGCTCAGTCAGTTTAGCGCCTGACTTCAGCTCAGGTCATGATCTTACAGTCCATGAGTTTGAGCCCCGCGTCAGGCTCTGTCAGGCTCTGCGCTGACAGCTCAGAGCCTGGAGCCTGCTTCGGATTCTGTGTCTCCCTCTCTCTCTGCCCCTCCCTTGCTCATGCTGTCTCTCTCTGTCTCAAAAATAAATAAAAACATTAAAAAAATAAAAAAAATTAACTCAAGATAGATTATATGCCTAAATATAAGTCCTAAAACTATGAAATTTCTGGAAGAATGACAGCAGAAGCCTTATTGACCTTGGCTTTGGCAAAGATTTATTGAATATAACACAAGAAGTACAAATTATTTTTTAAAAATTAGTATATAAAACTTCATCAGAATTAAAAACTTTTCTTCAAAAGACACAAAAAATGAAAAGATAAGCCACAGAGTAGGAGAAAATATTTTCAAAACATACATCCCGCAAAGGTTTGTGTCTAGAATATGTAAAGAACTCTAACAACTCAATAATAAAAAGATAACCCAGTAAAATATGGGCAAAAGATTTAAACAGACACTTCTCTAGAGAATATATATAGATGGCAAATAAACACATGAAAAGATGTTTAACATCATTAGTCATTATAGAAATGTAAATTGAAACCACAATGAAATTCTACTATACACCTACTGGAATGGTTAAAATTAAAAAGCCTGATCCTACCAAGTTCTTCTGAGGATGTGAAGCAATTAGAACAATAATACATTGCTGGTGGGAGTATAAAATGGTACAAACACTTTAGAAAAAACATTCAGTAATTTCTTAAAAAGTTAAACCTACACCTACCTATTGGTGTTAATGAGCACGAAAGAATTAGACTAATAATTTGGAAAGTTAATTCCTTGAGGTGGTTTTTGCCAGGCACAAGCCTTCCTCTGGGTAGTAAGTGCTGCAACCATTCCTTCAAAATCCTTGCTGCTGTGGGTTATTGAATACCATTTCAGTTATTCAATCAATAATCAACTAACAATAATTTATTAATCACTTACTAATTGTCTGGAAGTGTGCTAAATACTGAGGATATAAAAGTAAATTAAAGTCTTGGTCTCAAGAAATTTCATGTTGAGGAATATAGATGTACAGATATACACATTACATGAAGTTACTTTTTTTAAGTCATAAAAAGACACAAAATAAGGAATGATTAGTTTTACTTTAAGAGTTTCTAGAGAAAGAAACATTTGCATGGGATCTTAAAAAATGAATTGAGAGATTTTCAGAGAGAAGATAAAGGAAATAGGGAGCATTAGGCAAAACATCACAGAAAAATGAAAATCATAAACAAAAGGATCAGAAGTGCAATGAAGCTGGATATTTGCAATATGGACAGAGGATGGAATGTGATGTGTGTTGTTGCTGTTGTTATAGTATAGTATTATTCAGACATTTTGCCCAGATCCCACATTTTAGATTACCTATCAGTGGGTCATTACTACCACTCAAAAAATGAAATAGAATGCAAAATTATGTAATATTCAGAGTGCAGTGCATATAGTATGGCTAGTGTTATTTCACAAAATGTTCTTTCAGTATTTATGAATGTGTTTGTGCATGCACCCACTAAATGGACTTTAAGATTCACTAATGTAGCACTTGGAAAAACATTTGAATAGGCTACAGAGACCTATTAAGAATTTAAAGCAGACACATAATCTAGAAGCAGAATAGAGAGAATGAGGTCTCAAAATAGCTATTGAGATACTCAAAGAAAATGATGTTGAGAGCTTGGATTATGGCTGTGGCAGTGAAAACAGATATGGATATCAGGAATCGAGAGACACTTACAAGGTAAAATTAACAGGACTTGTTTACTAATTAGGTAGATGGTATTAGGAGGCTAGAGGAATGAAAGAAAACATTTTTCTAACTTAGATGACAAGGTAGTAAAACTAATCAAAGAGAACACAGGAGAAGTTTGGGAAAAGGAAGTGTGATATTACTTATGATACAGTTTATGATATTTTGAACATGAGATACTTGGACAAACCAAAGCAGAGCTATTTAATACAAGTTAAATCTCTAGAGGCATATGAGAGACACAGATTATTGATTTGATTTAGGAGGAATTAGTTATATTATTAAATCTATGCATCATGCATGTATATAGTTAAATTACTATATTGTACACCTGAAACTAATATAACACTGTGTGTTAACTATACCGGAGTTAAAATTCAAAATTTAATAAAGTAAAAAAATAA
Source organism: Acinonyx jubatus (assembly GCF_027475565.1). Taxonomy (NCBI): domain Eukaryota; kingdom Metazoa; phylum Chordata; class Mammalia; order Carnivora; family Felidae; genus Acinonyx; species Acinonyx jubatus. The sequence continues at coordinate 94,649,459 of NC_069383.1, read as the reverse complement.
ATGCTTAATTAAAACAACAAAAGGCAGAAAGGAAGTCAAAGATAAAATTAGGAACAAAGAACAAGGGCAACAAATAGAAAACAGTACCAAATATGGTAGCTATGAATCCAACTATATCAACAATCATTTTAAACTTAGTGGCATAAACATACTGATTAAAAGACAGAGATGGTTAGAGTGTAGATCAAAAAACAAGACCCAACTATAGGTTGTCTACAAGAAAACCACTTTAAATATAAAGGTACCCATAGATAAAAAGTAAATAGAGAAAGATACACCATGCTAAACTAATCAAAAGAAAAGAATGGTGGCATAGTTATATTAATTTCAGACAGAAAAGACTTTAGAGGAGGGAAGGTTATCAGGGATAAATGTTGGTTTCACATAACGATAATTCTCCAGGACGATTTTGTAATCCTTAATATGAACACACCTAGCAACAGAAGATCAAAATACATAAGGCAAAAACTGATAGAACTGCAAGGAGAAGTAGATAAATCCACTGTTATGACTGGAAGCCTCAAGACCTTTCTATCAGAAATAGATACAGAAGGTAGAAAATCAGTAAGGACATAGTTTAATTCAACAGTAACATCAATCAACTGACTATAATTGGTGTCTGTTAACTACTTCATTCAACAACAGCAGGATAGATACTCTTTTCCAGCTCACATGGAACATTCACTAAGATAGACAGCATTCTGTCCCTAAAATACACCTTAATAAATTTAAAAGAATAGAAATAATATAATGTCTGCTCTCGTATCATAGTAGAATTAAACTAGAAATCAGTAACAGAAAGATAACTGGGAAACCCGCAAATACGTGGAGATTAAACAATGTACTTCTAAATAACACATGAGCCAAAAATAAATCTCAAGAGTAATTTTACTATTTTTTAATGTGTTTTTTTTTATTTTTGAGAGAAAGAGAGAGAGACAGAGCATGAGTGAGTGGAAGGGGGAGGGGCAGAGAGACAGGGAGACACAGAATCCAAAGAAGGCTCCAGGCTCTGAACTATCAGCACAGAGCCTGACATGGGGCTCAAACTCATGAATCACAAGATCATGACCTGAGCCAAGGTCGGCAGCTTAACTGAGCCACCCAGGCACCCCAAGAGTGATTTTAAAATATTTTGAAATATATGAAAATATAACCTATCAAATATTGTGGGATGCAGCAAAAGTGTTTAGAGAGAAATTTAAAAAGCTGAATACATATATTACAAAAGAAGAAAAATTTAAAATCAATAATCTAAGCATCTACCTTAGGGAAATAGAAAAAGAAGAGCAAATTAAATCCAAAATAAACAGAAGAAAATAAGTAAAAATAGAACAAACATTAATGAAAATGGAAATAGGAAATTAGTAGAGAAAATCAACAAAACCAAAATCTGGTTCTTTGAGAAGATCAATAATTGATAAGCATCTAGCCAGGCTAACTGGGGCGGGGACGGGGAGAGAGGGAAGATTTAAACTGCTAACATCAGAAATAAAAAAAAGAGACATCACTACAGATCCCTTACACAGTAAAATAATAAATGAATAGTATGAACAAATCGTTCCCCACAAATATGATAATTTAGATGAAATGCACAAATTCCATGAAAGATACAAACCGCTAAAACTCACACAAGAAGAAATAGAAAATTTGAATAGGTCTATATCTATTAAAGAAATTGAAATAATAATTGAATTTAATTACCTTCAAAAACAGAAAGTACAAGGCCCAGGTAGGTTTACTGGTGAATTCTACCAAACAATTAAGGAAGATATTATACCGATTCTCTACAATCTCTTCCAGAAGATAGAAACAGAAGGAATGATTCATAACTCAATGAGGACACCATTATCCTAATACCAAAATCAGACAAAGAAATTACAAGAAATTTAGAGGCCAATATCTCTCATGAACATAGATGCGAAAATCCTCAACAGAATATTAGTGAATCAAATCCAACAATGTATAAATATAATTATACAACAAAACCAAATGATACTTATCCCTGGTTCAGCATTCAAAAATCAGTTGCTATAACCCAACATATCAAAACAGGCTACACAAGAAAAACAACATGATAATAGATGCAGAAAAAGCATTTGAGAAAACCCAACACCCATTCCTTGAAAAAACTCTCAGTAAACTAGGAATAATGGAGGACTTCTTCAACTTGATAAAAAATCTACAAAAAAATTTAGGACTAATATACTTAATGGTTGAGAAACTGGAAACTTTCCCATTAAGATAAAGAACAAAGCAAGGATTTCCTCTCTCATGCTCCTTTTCAACATGGTACTAGAAGATCTAGCTAATGCAATAAGAAAAAGAAATAAAAAGTATAGAAATTGGGAAAAAAGAAATAAAACTCTGTTCACAGATGACATGATCCTCTGTATAGAAAATCTGAAAGAATTGAAGAAAACTTCTAGAACTAGTAAGACATTATATCAAGGTTATAGAATACAAAGTTAATATATAAAATTCAGTTACTTTCCAGTATGTCAGTAACGAACAGGTAGAATTTGGAATTAAAATGCAATGCCATTTATATTAACATCCCCCAGAATGCAATACTTACGTATAAATCTAATGAAATAAGTATAAGATCTATATGAAGAAAACGACAAAACTCTGATGAAAGAAATCAAAGAACTAAATAAATGGAGAGATATTTTATATTCATAGATAGGAAAACTCAACATTTTCAAGATGCCAGTTCTTCTTAACCTGTAAATTAAGAATCTTAAATCTACAAATTTTGATTGAATCCCAGTCAAATCCCAGCATTGACCTTGACAAACTGATTATAAAGTTTATAAGAAGCAGAAGACCCAGAATAGCCAACACAATATGAAAGAAAACGAATAAAATTGGAGGACTGTACTCCTGACTTTAAGATTTATTGTAAAACTACTATCATTAAGACAGTGTGGTATTCACAAAAGAATAGACAAGTAGATTAATAGAACAGAGTAAATAGTTCATAAATATACACAAATAAATATAGTTAACTTACTTTTGACAAAGAAGCAAAGGCAATACAATAGAGAAAAGAGTCTTTTCAGCAAATCATGCTGGAACAACTGGACATCCACGTGTGGGGAGAAAAAAACAGAACCCCCACACACACAGTTAATCTAGACATAGATATTATACCCCTCCCCAAAATTTACTCAAAGTGAATCATAGACCTAAATGTAAAACACAAAATTATAAAACTCCTAGAAGATAACCTAGGAGAAAATTTAGATAACCATGAGTATGGTGATAACTTTTAAATACAACATCAAAGGGACAATCCATACAAGAAATAACTGATGAGGTGTAATTCATTTAAATTAAAAACATGCTTTGTGAAATATACTGTGAAAAGAATAAGAAGACATGCCACAGACTGGGAGAAATATTTGCAAAAGACATATCTGATAAAGGGCTAATATCCAAAAATTTTAAAAACCTCTTATAATTCAACAATAAGAAAATGAACAAAGGGGCACCTGGGTAGCTCAGTCAGTAAAGCATCTGACTCTTGATTTTGGCTCAGGCCATAATCTCATGGTTTCGTGAGTTTGAGCCTTGCATCAGGCTCTGTGCTGACAGTGCAGAATTTGCTTGGGATTCTCTCTCTCTCCCTCTCTTTCTGCCCCTCCCCTGCTCGCACTGTCTCTGTCTCTCTCAAAAATAAATAAATTTATTTATTTTTTATTTATTTAATAAATAAATAAATAAAAAAGAAAAGAAAAGAAAATGAGCAACCAAATTAAAATGGGCAAAAGATAAGAATAGACACTTCATTGAAGAACATACAGATGGAATGTAAATGTATGGTAAGATATTAAAATTCATCTCATTAGGGTATTACAAATTAAAACAGTGAGATCCTACTACACACTTGTTAGAATGGCACAATTTTAAACCCTAGAAATGCCAAAGGCTGGCAAGGATATAGAGGAACAGGAACTCTAATTCACTGCTATTAGGAATTCAAAATGGCACAGCCACTTCTGAAGATAGTTTGGCACTTTCTTACAAAAGTAAACATACTCTTACCATATGATTTAACAATCATGCTCATTGGTATTTATGTAAACAAGGTGAAAACTTATATCCACACAAAACCCTGCACATGAATGTTTATAGCAGCTTTATTCATAATTGCCAAAACTTGGAAGCAACCGAGATGTCCTTTCGCAGGTCAATGCATTAGTAAGGTACATCCAGATAATGGAATATTATTCAGCACTAAAAAGAAATTAGCTATCAAGCCATGAAAAGACCTGGAAGAACATTAAAAGTATATTGCTTGGTGAAGAAGCTAATATGAAAAACTACATACCGCATGATTCTGATATGACATTTCTATATGACAGCCATATAACTTTCTGTAAAAGGCAAAACTATGGGAACAGTAAAAGGATCAGTGGTTTTCAGGGGTTAGGGAGGAGGGAGGAATAAATAGAGCATAAGGCCATCTAGTGTGGTAAAACTATTCTGTAGGACACTGTAATGATGTATCGATGTCCTTATACATTCGTTGAAACCCACAGTATGTATGCCACTATGTGGGAATCCTGATGTAAATTATGGACTTTGGGTAATGATGATGTATCAATATAGGCTCATCAGTTGTACAGATGTACCACTCTGGTCTAGATGTACCCATACACCCTACAGTGTATCACTCTGGTGTGGGGTGTTGTTAGTGGGGAAAGCGGTGCATATGTCAGGGCAGGAAGTATATGGGAAATCTGTAACTTCTGTTCAGTTTTGCTGGAAACTAAAATTTCTCTAAAAATTAAAATCTGTTTGAAAAGTTATATGTGATTTACATTGTCAGGAGAAACAAGATTCAGTGCCCCCCACCCCAACCCGTTCCTTTAAGCCTAGGAAGTGCTCACTTGCCCTATGGTGAATTTTAGGATCAAGCTTACTAGAGAAAGGTGCCATGGCATAAAAGCAATAACTGACAGCAGTTAACAAATAGTGATCGGGCCGTGTACAACTAACTATAAATGACAAAGGAGGTCTAACTGCGACTTATTGGAATCAATAATCTGACTCATGAACACATCACTAAAACAAAAATTATAGTCAAACATTTTAGAATACAGTTTAAAAATTGTTTTCCAGTTTACAAGTAGTATGATCCAAACTACAGTTGGTAGAGTAATAATAATAGCCCTTACATAACTCCAGAAATGACAATTTGGGTCTCACTAGCTTGGTCACTCATTTTTAAAATCCTTCTTATATGTTACAATATTATGTATACTTTTAGTGTATAGCTTACTTTTGGGATTTTAAAAGTCTGTAAATCATTTTAGTGAAAAATGAAATAGAAGAAATATAAAAGTCAAACAACATTTGTATTTTTTTAATCTTTTTATGTTTATTTATTTTTGAGAAAGGGAGTGTGTGTGTGTGAGCAGGGGAGGGGAAGAGAGGGAGGGAGACACAGAATCCGAAGCAGGCTCCAGGTTCTGAGCTGTCAGCACAGAGCCTGACATGGGGCTCGAACCCACAAACTATGAGATGGTGACCTGAGCTGAAGTCAGATGCTTAACTGACTGAGCCACCCAGGTGCCCCTCAAACAACATTTTTAAACAAACTTTGAGGAAAGGAAAAAGTTGAATTAATTTAAATTACAATTTACTTTTAAAAAATCTCTGTAGTAATTATTATCTGTCAATTAACTGAATCCAACTATTAATTGAGTCAAAGAGCAGAAAAAGACCATGAAGTGACATTTAAGTCATGTCAATTCTTCCAGGTTATAAATTTATGATATTAATTCAACAATCAGGTTTTTCAAAAGGAAATTGAAATGCTTGACAATTTTTTGACTTACTCTAGGCCTGGTTTGAAGTCTTGTGTGGTCTGAATTTGTGTGGCCATTCATCAATATGATGATTCATCAGTGGTTTTAGCTTCCAACACACCAAAAGATTTTAACTTGGGCATTACTAGGAGTTATTCATAAAATTGGCTTCCCTACTCTATAGCAGAAAAGAAACTGAGAACAAAATCATTATTTTCTTATGCAACTATAAATTTTTACATAAACCAAAGACTTTAAGCTTTTCATTTGGATGAATAATCTGTTATACCTAGTGTGTCTCAGTCAGGGTCCAGTTTATGGGGGGAGTTTGTGAAAGAAAGAGATGAATCTTTCAGAAATACAAGAAGTAGCTTGAGGAGATGTGATGTGCATTGATGAAACAAACTTCTCATCCTGAACTTTCCCGATGTTGTTTCCCCCACATATTTTAATAATACAAATCTATCACGGGCTATTTTTTTTTAATATCTCCCTTCCAGAGTTGTTGTGTTACAAGGTTGAGACCCACTGGTCAAATTGCAAAATCTATAAATAATTGCTTTTTTTTTGCTTTTGCTTTTTTTTTTTTAATCTGTGCACCCAGGATGTGTGTGTTTGTTTGATTTTAACATAACTGAAGGAAATACATCCACATAGTTAACTTTAAATTTACAGGGCATAGACACAATAGAGAAAATTTAAATTGTCTATTAATGCTTCAGGTTTAATTACATAAGTAATGCCTTTTTTAAAGAATCAATAAGTAATCCATTTATAGTTTAATCTTTTTGACAAAGAAGAAATGACATAATAGACTGTCTTAGTTTCCTTTGGCTTGCAAGTCCTACTCTTAAAACATAAGTACCCATGTTGATAGACAATATATGAAGGCACAAACCCTCTTTGTGGAAATGACCATGAAAATTTCCAGCAAACAGACCAATTTTCTCTGCTGTATCTGGAAGGTGCTAGCAATATGTGTCAATCTGACCTCTTCCTGTAGCCTCCTACATAGTTGGGCTTAGAGCACATACCCATCTGTGTTGTGGCTGTAGTACTTATAAGTTTGGCTTGTAAAGAATGTTTTTAAACATTCCAGACAATATTAGAGTGTCAGAAGAATCCCAGAGCATCCCATACTTCATGCTCCCTTCCAAAGCCCATATCCTTCAACAGATGTAGGGCTCTGGGCTCTCATGAACATCCACAAGAGGTTCCTTAGAGCCTAGAACAAGCAGGGACCTCAGAGATTAGTCACACAATAACACCAAGAATCAAATGTGTCTTAGTAAGAGGGTAAAGCAATGAATGAGGAAAAGCTCAGAAAACAGCAGTTTTTTTTTTTGAAAAAAAAAACAGAATTTTTTTTGAAATAATTGACACACTAGATTACCCAAACTGCTTTGGAAGATTGGATGGGAAAATGTATCCATGAACATCCTGGTGTGTGTGTGTGTGTGTGTGTGTGTGTGTGTGTGTGTGTGTGTGTATGCACACGCACACATGCACATGTATGTGTGTACATATGCATGCATGAATGTGAATTTAGAAACTACTGATACATTATTAGAAACGTATTGTCCTCTAGGATAAACTGGTCACCCACAAGGAGAAATTTATTATTTAGTTGATAGACTTATCAGAATTAAAGTTAGATCTAAAATGGTAGATTAGAGTGCTGTTCACATCAAAAGTAGTAAATGGAGTTATGAGATTGGATTAGATCACCAAATGAGAAAATATGAAGACCATCTAAAAAAGAGTACCTAAGAGGATTGTAAAAGGCTTCATGTAGAAAATGACAGTGAACTGAGGCTTGAAATATTAGTAATATGTCAGTAGTCAAAGATGTCAAAAAGGAAATTTCTAGCAAAATATTCAAATATGTGAAGAGGCACTGAATGTTCGAAGAAAAGAAACCTATGCAATCTGGGAAGTATGCAGGCTATACAGGGGTGTATTCAAACATACTGATATAAAAGTAAACTGAGGGAGAATGCCAGATTTGAGACATTATGATGGAACTATTTCAAATACCTGTTCATGCTATGCTGAGTTTATACAAAAAATAAAGAAGATAAGGGGAAGGGAAGAGAACAAAGGAAAAACACAAAAAGATGAAAATATGGAGAAAAGACCTATATATTAATAGGAAAAGAAAAACACTAGAGAAAAAGAAAAACTAGACAGTGAGAAAGACAAGGCAGGGAGAGCCTGGGTGGCTCAGTCAGTTAAGCATCCGACTTCAGCTCAGGTCATGATCTCACAGTCATTAGGTTCAAGTCCCCTGTTAGACTCCATGCTGCCTGGCCTACCCCTCAAACAGGGCCTGCTCAGCCCTAGAATTCCATCCTACTGTGGGCAGGGCGACTGGATCTGGTCTCTCATTTGTGGACAAAGACTGTATTCACCTGATTCATTTGTGTGTTTGTGTTTTCCAAGCTTACTCCTCTTTGCAGGTTATTAAGACCCAGAAAAGCAGATTTTTGCTTAACTGGACACACAATAATAAATTTAGTCTGATTTGCTTTCACACAGTTAACCTTAAATTTTCACACCAGTTACAAATGCCTGTGTACAGTCGCAGCACTCTTCCCATCTCTAAACTACATGACAGCTTCATAGTTCTAACAAGTTATTTTTTTAGCAGGCTAAAATACCAACTTCCGAGGTCCTTAAAATTGTGGATTGCCCTTTTGAACTATGCGGGGGTGGAGCGGGGTAGAGTGAGTTTTCTGAGTATTTTCTAACTACCAGGCAATGAGCTGGGCTCTATGCATATTATATCTCATTGAATCCTTACAATTCTATAAATAATATATTATTATACCTATGTTATGATAAAATGGATCTATTAATAGTTTAAGTAATTTGCCAAAGGTTTTACAGCTGGCCTATTAGCAAAGATCAGAAATCTCTATGATGTTATCTCAGGATTCTGAATCTAGAAGCAAGGTTGGAGTTTCACAAACCCACAAAAAAGGGACACCTAAACCTAGGATCCTTTAATGTGGATGTGTACTGATGTGCACATGTGCATTCTTGTTCTTTGGATCCCTGTGCTGCAAACCCACAGATCCCCTCATCTATATTAATCTCTCTAGTTACTGAGGAAAGAAATTGCTTTTGCAAATAATCCAATATGTCAGAAAGCTTATTTGGGTCTATTTGCCATAAACCAGTTTGTGTTTTTCAGGATTCATGACCTTGTGAGTAATTATTGTTGAATTTGAATGTATTAAACTTCTTACTGTGTATTCCCATTTTTAACTATCTGTGTGGTGCATATATTCCCTGATGGTCAGATTTCTGTGTGGTCCATATATTCCCTGAAGGCCAGATTTTAGACATTAACATGGCAGCTATCCCATGTAGACCCTTCCAAAAATCAAACAAACATAGACACAAACAAATAAGTCTTATAGTTTATTGTGCTAACTTCTCAGTAGGTTTTTCCATCTATTTCCTCATCATCTCCCCCACAAATCTGAGAGATAAATAGGAACTTCCAACCAAAAGACAAAGACCTGACCTGTGCATTTTAACCTGTGGTTGAATTACAGCTGTGGTGCCATTTATGCAAAATGACCTTGGCACAGAACTTCAAATGCAACACTTACTTTAAGAAAAAAAAAAGCCACTGGGTTTCTAATTTCTAACAGTTCCCAAACTCTCAATTATGGAAGTCATCGAAAGTGTCAAACTGCACAGTCGTGAAACCATGGCCTTGGTATGAGGGTAGCTGGATTGTTATTGTTGTTGTGTAAGTAGATATGCGTTTCTCCTATATGCTTTTCTCAAAATGCAACCTCACATGGCTTGATTTTCAAAATCATAATTGGTCTTCTTCAAACCCAGAGCGCTCATCGTCCAGTGTATAGCTTTTTAGCAGTGGAAATAATAGTGCTAGCAACACAGTCCAACCAGCCCAGTGACTTTCCCATGCATCACCTCTATTATTTAATTACCTGCTTGTTAATCAGACTGGTGGTTCTCTGAGTCTGGCCTGGAGATAACTGTGGGTCTCTGCAACTCTTTAGAAGGTCTTTGCAGTCAAAACTATTTTTCATGATAATAATAAGGCATTATTTGTCCTTTTAAATTGTCATTTTCTTCAGCATATAGTATACAGTGGAGTTTTCTAGAAGCTACAATAACACCAATGGAGCAATAGATTGAATGTAGAAGCACATATGAGAATCCAGCTATGTTCTATTAAGGCAGACATGAAAGAGATTTAGAAAAATGTAAAACAATGCCATTCCTCAATAATTTTATTGCTGTTTTAGAAAGTGTAGTTATTTTCGTAAGTTTATATTATGTATGTTAGCATGTGGTAATGCTTGTTATTTTAATAAATTATTAAACATGTTTTTTAATTCTCAGTTTTAATTTTTAATATGATAAATATAGACAGATACAATTCACATAAACAAAAGCTCTTTGGTGTCTTTACTAATTTTTAAGAGTGCAAAGTGGTACTGAGACCAAAGAACTTGAGCACCACTGATCTAGACGAATGTAAATAATTTCTTGTAAAGGAAACCTGATATGAGTCTAATTAGCTTTGTTTTTTAAAAGAAATCCTGTTCGTGCAGCAGCTAGAACAACGATATCTGAAAAACTCCTCCTGTCCTCCTGCAGCAACCCCCCTACCTGCTGCCAATACTTCGTGAGCCCTTGTAAACTGCCTTTGCATTTTCCTTCCTAAACCCCATGCTTGTAAACAATATACCTTCACTCTGTTACTATCAGAAGAAAGTGTGGTAAATTTTCTTCTATTCATATCCAGGGTCACATGCACACACTTATAGACATAATTTGTATTCTCTGCTTGTAACTTTTCTGCTCACTTAGTTTTGCATTCACTCCTTGTATCACTGGAGAAAATAAGGCAAGATTCAGGGAAACCTCAACTGAGCAACACACAGAGGAGGAGATATTTGGAACACCACAAAGTCCTTTTATGTTTGCCATTTGCACCAGACACTTTATCAGTTCACACCAACTGTGGACTTGCAGAAAGGCTGATTTTGTTTCTCTGTGGCCCAACAATAATAGCCCAGTTGCCTCTCATCCCCTCCCTCCCAGAACCTGGAAAAGAACAATGCGGCGTTCTGGAGGTTTCAGGTAGCAGCCAAGAGCTTGCCAGCATACTTGACACCCGAGTCCTCCAGTGATGGATACAGTAACTCTTCTTTTGGAGATGGCCAACTAGCTGGTGCCTGGAGACATATGGTGACTTCTTCCCTGCCAAAGAAACCAAGCCCGTGTGCCAGGGACTTAGCCAACCGGTGCTGGCTCTCAGGCCCCCCTTCCCATGGGATGATAAGTGAGCACCCCCTGGCATTGTTGTTTGTTTGGGGTCAAAGCAGCGCTCTCCGAGCTCCTGGGTATCACAGTGTCAGGCACACAGAAAAGGAGAGAATTCAATCAATTGATAGGCGAGACATGATAGAGCAGCATCCTTCTCTGATCTCTTTGCTGATAGGGAATGCAACACAGTGGCGCCCACGTTCTGCTCCAGCAAGTCAGTCCCATACAGCAGCTCAGCAAAGGGCGCGCAAAAGCAAAGCCAGCTGCTCTCAAGTTCGGTGACTTCAAGTTTCACCGCTCTGTGCCAGCTGGGCTCGTTTTTCTCTAGAGTTCCTGAGGATGCTCAGCATCCCTGCCTCTTTTTTCCCCCCTTTGTTAAGTTTTCTTAGTAGTTTAGTCCGGAAAAATTAAAAAGAAAAAAAATACACACACACACACACATATACATATATAGACACACGTATATATACACACACATATGTAGACACACACACACATATATAGACACACACCTGTATAGACACATGTGTATATATGTGTGTATATATATGTGTTTCAATATATATGTGTGTGTCTATATATATATATATATATATATATATATATATATTTTTTTTTTTTTTTTTTTTTTTAATCTCAAAGAGGTACAGAAAGTTACCAAATGATTGTTGGTTTCTCATATTCCAGCAACCAACTTTTATTTATCTATTCCTGGTAACTACAACTAATACTTTGGCTGTAAATACTAATGGTGTGTATGTCTCCACAGCACAGTGATTAACAGTTAACAGTGCAAGATTTGGAGTCACCCTGCCTGGTTTTGAATCCTGGCTCCACCATTTAATAGGACCACGGGCAATTCCCCTTGGCTTTCTGACTCACAGAGGCCTAATAATGTCTATCTTACACAGTTGTTTAAGTGTATAAAGTGCTTAAAACAGTACCTGGAATAGAGTCATAATTAAATAAATGATAGGTTTTATTATTATTATTAATATAATTATCATTTATATGGAACTCCTTTTAAAAAATCTACACATACTAAAGATGATATGTTTAACTTTTGCTTTATTTTTTCATCAAATGAAATAACTATAAGATCCTTCCATGTAAACACAGGTCTAATTCTTTTTTTAACAATTATGTATCATTAGCATACTATTGTATGAACCCACCTTTTACAAACTTGACTTCTATTGACTGGCATTTGGGGGGGGGGCAGTTTTTTTTTTTTTATTACAATGCTGGGAAAATTTTTGTTAATGTATCTCATCTCAGTGTAAATCTCTAGCAGTGGGATCATTGGGTCAAAGAATAAATACATTTTTAAGTCACTTTTCATTTTTAGTATTTGAAATTTTCATCTATTTGGAATTCATTTTTGATAAGCTGTGAGGTAGGGATCCAATCTTGTTTTCTTCCAGATTGATGACCAGTTTTCAAATTCTATTTATTACATAAAACCTTCCTTTCCTCACTGAATTGAAAGCCTATTTGTTATATAGTATATTCTGGATCTTTTTTAATCTTTATTCTGTTTCAATGATCTATACTGGTATTCTTGTATGCCATTTTAATCAAATGGTAAACATAGTGATAATTTTTATAGATTATGCCAATGTATCTTATGGAAATGATGGATTGATGTGTAACTCTCATTTTCCCACACACACCCAGCTGGTTATTATCGATTATTTTAAATTATTTTTATCAGTCTACTAGTTTTAAAATATTATCTTGGCTTTTTTATTTTAATATTTTAATTCAAAAGTAGAGTTGAACTAATTTTCACATATTCCTTTACCATTTGTGTCTTGATTTCTATCATATTGTTAGTATTCTTTGTATTTAGTTTAAAATGTTCTATTTCAAGTAAATTTCTAGTCAATAATGTGTGTTTTAATATTTTTTAAATGTTTATTTATTTTTGAGAGAGAGAGACAGATTATGAGAAGGGGAGGGATAGAGAGAGAGAGGGAGACACAATTTCCAAAGCAGGCTCAAAGCTCTGAACTGTCAGCACAGAGCCCGATGCGGGCTCGAACCCATGAACCATGAGATCGTGACCTGAACCGAAGTCGGACGTTCAAGCAACTGAGCCACACAAGTGTCCCAATATTTTTAAAATTTTATCTTTTAAATTATTTTCTTATATCTTTATTATATAATAGTTTTTTTTGTTTCTTGGATAGGGTCATGATTTAGATTCCTACTTGCAAAGATTACTTGCATCCTAATGTACACACATATACACATGTAGACACATCTCTCTCATACTATCTTCTAGCTCTTTTGTGAATTTATTTTTATGTATACATATTTTTAAAGAACTGAAATTTGCTTTTACATAAGATCTCACAAGTCTTCTTCACAAATATTTTGTTAATATTTTAAATGTCTATCCTGTTGTCAACATTATTTATTGAGCATTTTATCTTTTGAATAGTGAGAATTCCAGAATTATCAAACTATGAAACCCACATTTTTACATAATCTACTCCAGTTTCAAAATGTATTAATTATGATAGCTTCATGATATGGTTAATGTGTGTTTTGACTGAATTACCTTTTTTCTCTTTTCCTGCAAAATTTTGGTGACCACTCTTGCACATCGGTTTTTTCCAGATGAAATTTAGTATCATTTTTTTTTTAATTTTCCTTAGGAAAAAAAACATACATCAAACAGTTGACTCATTTAAATAAATCAAATTGGATAGTTTGAATATTAAGATTATTATAAGTTAATCCTATAAAATAAAGCAGAAAAAAAGTCTTTCCAGTGATTGACTAGCATAAGAAACTTGCTATGTTTATGACCTATGAATATTTCATAGCCTGCTCTGTTATTTTTCCTTTGTATACGACTACCCCTTGATTGCAATGTTTTCTATTTCTGATGCTGCTTTGGGTTTCCAGTAATGCCCATATTTGTAGACTTATGAATAAACTTATTGATTAACAAAATATCTAGTCAGAGCATGTCTCTTTCTCAAAACCTTCAAGGGCTCCCATCTTATTCATTCATAATGCAATCCAAAGTCCTTCAATGGCCAATGGACCCAATGTTCTGGCATTCTCTCTACACCCATCTCCTATTACTATATCTCTTCCTTCACACCAACCACATGGTCTGCCTGCTATTCTTAAATACGTGAATCGTCTCCCACTTGGAGGACTTTGCACATGGCTTGCATCCACACTTCCTAAGGTCACACAGCTCTAAATGTCACCTGACAATGAAGTCTTCTCTGACCACTTCTCCAGCTCTGCTGTTTGTTTTTTATTTATTTTTGAGACAGAGAGAGACAGAGCATGAGCAAGGGAGGGGCAGACACACACACACACACACACACACACACACACACACACACAATACAAAGCAGGCACCAGGCTCTGAGCTGTCAGCACAGAGCCCAATGTAGGGCTCGAACTCATCAACCGCAAGATCATGACCTGAGCTAAAGTTGGATGCTCAAGCAACTGAGCCTCCCAGGCGCCCCCTCCAGCTTTGCTGTTTGAAAGAGCACACATTTATCCAACTTTTTAGCTCATCATATCACATGGTAAATTGTCTGTCTCCCTCCCTAGATCCCCTTCTGAATGATCAGGGACTTTTGTCTATTTTGTTCACTAATGTCTTCCCAAAGCGTAGAACAGAGCTTGATATACAATAGGCCTTCAATCAATATTTTTGGAGTGAGTGAATGAATAAATGAATGGATTTTTTTCAAAATTCAGTGTCTCCATCTAAGACATGATATAGTTTAACATTTAAGTTTTCTTTCAAGCCCTTTATATATACATAATTTACATTAAAGTATATAGAATTCCTATTTTTAAGGAAACATGATCTTCCAATCTATTTTTTAATTGGATAGTGTTTGCACATAGGAAAGCTATTGATTTTATTTTAATTTTGTAAGTAGCTTCTTATTAAATGCCATCATTCTAATAATTTTAATTGACTCTCTTGAGTTGTCTAGGTATTTGGTAATATAGTATGCAAATAATGATAATTTTTGCCTCTCTTACAATTATACCTGCTTTATAGGTGTTCCTTAATTGCATTGTCTAGTTTTTATAGAGCAAGAATAATTTAGCAGTTACAGAGGGCATCTCTCTCTTGATCCTTAATGAGAATGCTTCTAGTGTTTCATCATTAACATGGTAAGGGCTTTTCATTGCATATATTTACACATATACACATACATGTATACATAACACAAAATGTCATAGAAGTATCCCACTGAAGTCTATGTTAGTGCTTCCTTTTTTTTTTTTTTTAATTAGCAATGGAAGAAAAAATACATAAATGAACAATGGATGTTGAATTTTATTAAATTATGTTTTGGTATATTTGAAGTAAGTATGCCTTTACCTTTTAATCTATTTATATGATGAATCATATGCTTTATTAATAATGGACCATCTTCGCATTCTTGAGAAAAACCTATTAGATTACATTGTATATTTCTCTAAAGGTGCTGCTGAATTTCATTTGCTACTGTTTTTAAGATCCTTGAACTCATAGTTATGAGATCAATCCATTGAGTATATTTTTTCTACCACTTGTTGACTCTTCGTTTCAAATATATCAATCATCTTTATATACCTATTGATTTCTAAAATTGCTTTAATCTTATTTTTTCTGTATTCTTTCATTGATATAAAGACTTTTCTTGGTTACTAATTTTCAGTGGTGTCAGTTTAGTTCTTGATATTTCTAATTTATTTAGTTTAATTCTGTAATTGTTTTATTTGGATCCTCAATTGTTTCCTTAGCTTTGCAAATGTGTTCTATTGTTTTAATGTGCTGTTCTGGATGTCTTTCATTTAAACTTTTTTGATCAGTTTAAGTTCTAGAAAGAAAAACATATTGCAAGGAATTTCCTTCCATTTCCTGGTTTTTATCATCTTACAGAATGTAAGCATGCTCTTCCTTCCTTGCATACTTACTGCAGTGGAGTTTTTGCATAGTTGCCATCCAGTGGTGTGCTGGAGCAGACTCATGAGTGCCAAATGTTTACATCTCTTCTGACTTCACATTCACTGATGTCACTTTGGTAGGTTGAAATTGGCTGTGGTGGGAGTATTTCCCTTCTGGCAATTAGCACATGTAATAAATTGTTGCCTCCCTCCCCAACTTGTTATATATTTACCAGCACAATCCTAGTTACCTTAATATTGATACCATATAACTAGTTACCATGATATTTCTGTTTATCACATTTGTTTTGAACAAGTTTATAAAGCATATTAGATCTTTATTCTGATCATGTTCAGATAAATTCTCCTAGATGCTGTCAACTTGCCTTTCTCCTTAGAACTTCAGTTTGGAGTCAGGATAGTGTGTGTTTTCTTGTACTTTTCTTTCTTCCCCAAGAGTTGGGGAGTAAGGGAGGCTGCACATTTCTACCTTAATAAACCAATGTGCTTAGAGGGCCTGACTGCTGCCTTCAACAATCTGGGTAAGGCGTGTGTGCTAGAGTGTGCTTGCGTTCACCTCACCTGGCCCAGGGCATCTCTCCATCCTATTTCGGGTACCTCCAGGTATAGAAATTCTTCCCCCCATGCCTATTCAGAACAGATCCCCAGAGTGTTCTATAACCTGCTCCCAGTGTTACCTTCCCCAGCTCCACCCACAGCTCCCAGCAACTGTCCCCTTCTCCTCCCAGCAAATCAGGGGCAAATGAATAAAATCCATAGCTGTGGGCCACAGCTTCTAGCTGAGAAGTAGAAACAATTCTTTAACTGAGCTGCTCTGTTTGCCTTTCCTACTTGGGACTAGTTGCTCCCTCAGGACTCACTCCCAGAGTTTTTGTTTCTTCTCTTCTGTCTTCCATCCAGTTAAGAGCCTCTTTATCCTTGGAGATTACAGCTCAAGGTGACTCTAATTCTCTAGGGAGAAGTCTCGCCCAGCATGTTGTTTACGAGTTGTTGAAGAGGTGCTTCTGATTTCAGAGTCTTCCTTGTTCCTCTTCACCTCCTGCCCAAGGCCTACATACTCCTTTTTGTCTACATCTCCCTCCGTTGGGGGATATTTGTGAAATTTTATCCTGGAGTCTCCACTTCTTTTCCCTGGACTGATTCCGAGGCTCAGAGTTAGGAGGTACACCAAATTTCCCAAACTGGTTATCTGTCTTTTCTTTCCTCATTCATAACTTTTCAAAGATTATGATTGAAAATTGTCCTGGGGCGCCTGGGTGGCGCAGTCGGTTAAGCGTCCGACTTCAGCCAGGTCGCGATCTCGCGGTCCGTGAGTTCGAGCCCAGCGTCAGGCTCTGGGCTGATGGCTCAGAGCCTGGAGCCTGTTTCCGATTCTGTGTCTCCCTCTCTCTCTGCCCCTCCCCCGTTCATGCTCTGTCTCTCTCTGTCCCCAAAATAAATAAACGTTGAAAAAAAAAAAAGAAAATTGTCCTTTTTTTTTTTTCTTGCAGGGTGGTGTGTGTTTGATGCTGTGTTCTTGCTTTGAGTTTGCTTTATGAGATTTTAGCAAATAAATACCATATGATCTTTTTGTTTACCTTATTTCCTGAAATCTCCTATTTCTGTCCCCATTTTTTGATAATACTGGTCAAAGAAAAATGAAGATGTGGTATCAATAATGTCTCTGGGTATGTAATATAGAATGGGATGAGTGTTTTTGTTACCCTTCTCCATTTACTCAAATAGGGCTGATTGAAGTGGAAGGAGAAACGTGGCTTTGGGTTCAATGCATTCTGACTGATTTGAATTCCCAAAAGCCTTTCGATTTGGATCGGAATGATTTTATGGGGAAACAATAATTCACTGACTGTGTAATGTATCGGGAATTGCATTTCCCTATTTTAGACACTATGACAAGCTACCAGTCTGGTTATATGCACTTCAAGGTATGGTAGTTCTAGTACTATCATACCTTGAAGTGCACATATTTAGATCAAGTAATTTTTTTTTATCCATCTAGAGTTCAGTTATGTATTTGCAAGATGGAACTGAACATTTGTGACTATTTTGCCCATTCCTGTCTCTTGAGCAAGTTTTCAAATTCTGTAAGGAAGTAGAAACCCAAAGATGCTAGTTTCTTTCCCTATCAAGGCAAACAAGACCTACAAACATTGCCCTAAACAGTCTTTGGTACCTGGTGAAATTAGGCAGATCAAACCAATTCTGCAAGAATAGAAACCTTATACCTTCTACAAGCTCTCTGCTTCATATGGGAAGAGAAGAAAGTACTAAGCAAAGGGATTCAAAATTAGTCCTCCAATGCTGAGAAGTTTGGTCTACAGGTGTTGGTCAAGATCTTTATACACCTTGTCTCGCTGAATCATCATTAGGACTTCAAGATGCAGATATTCTGATCAGTATTCGTCAAGGATGAAAATGGAGGCTCAGAGAAGTGGCTAGAACTTGCTGCAGATCACAGGGCTAGTAAGGGGCGGAGGCACACTTTTAATCCAAGTCTCTCTGAACACTTTTGGTTATTCTATAATACTTCCCTAAGGAGTAGGAATCCTCCGTCCTGGGAAACTACAGTTACTCTGGAGATATAAATTCCTTAGTACTTGTCTGTGTGGCCCATGAGTCAGACTAAAGGCCCCTGTAGTTGTTTGGACCTGTTTTTTAGGTGCTGTATGGAGTCTATAAGAGGAATAAAAAGCAGTCAAAAATAATTTTAACAAGGCACAAGGACAACTGATTTTATCAACCTGTTTTATAAACTCACTGAATCTCTACGTAGGCAGAAAAACTGGCCAAGGGAGAAACTCTGTGTCTTTTGTCAATGTCTGAAGCATGGGTACTTTCTCTGCTATTCTCATAGTGTCATTAAAGTGCACACTAGAATCACACATGACTATTTGGATCAAGTACCAAATTTAAGAAGTAGGTACGAAAAAGAAAGAAATAAAACAAACCCTTTAGTTTATTGTTTTACCTGTTACACCTCTCTGTCTGATATAGCCAATTTTGTTCACGACATTTACTGCTTTAAATAAAATGGGTTATTCAGATGTTGACCAAATCAAAGTAATTTGGGTCTATTGGTACAAAGAAGAAAGGAAGTTGTGTCCATAATGAACACGTGTACACACACCATGTTCTTGGAACAGGGCATGAGGTGAAAATGAAGCTTCGCTATACTTCAGGCTCACATCTGTATGTAAAAGTACAGAATCTTTTGTTTTAAGAGAAATGATTTTCATCTTAACTCCTCTTTCTTAAAGGATAATGCTCAGTGCATGACAAAAAGACATAGAGAAATATCAGTACTCTCTCTGAGAGTAGTTTGCCACTAAAAGCTGGCTTTCAATAACTTGATTAGAGAAACATGGAAGAAAAGCCAGATGTTGAGTCTTGAATACATAATGGAGAATCCCATTGCTCCCTCCAGTCAGAGAGCAAGATTGAGCCAGATTTAAAACCCGTGGGAGAGAGCCAGGGGGTCAAGGCACAGGGAGGTCTGGCCCGGAGAGCCTGGATGATGATGACAGGATGGAGGAAATATCTGAACAGAACAGATACACCCTAAACAGTCATCATACATTTAGCATCTCTATTTGGGACGACCTCTTCTTATTAAAACACTCAGGCTCTCTGGGGAAGCTCATAGACTCGGGAGAGGTATTGCTTTGTTCTAGACCAAAGTCTGAACTGTTACTTGAGGGTCATTGGGAATACATTACAAGGGCATCATCTGTTCCAGTGTTTTCATAATTTTCCCCCTATTCAATGCTGACCAGGATAAAACCTAGACAGAAGGGTAATGACTACATAGAGATGAAAACAGATAGCTATTATTACTTTGCTCGTTTGATGGTTACAAACCACAGTATCAGATATTTACGGCCACAAAACGTCTTCTCAATTTTTTCTATATTTATTTTCCTGCAATGTCAGTTTATTAAAAATCCACTTCTCCAAATTTATATGTAGATCCATAAGGACTCCGAGTGTTAAGATTAGATGTTAAAAAAATGTCATTAGGTGCAGACGTTTTCTCCCCTTTCCTTTAGGTGAGAGGGAGAAAACTATTCTCCTATAAGTATATTAAAATTACAACTGGTTGCCTTGAGCAAGTTGCAGTTTTATGGGCCAAGCACTGATGAAAAGGAACACTTTTGGTGCCCAAAATACTTGGTTCTACTTGATTCCATGGACACTGTTACAACCTTGAACTCTGATAAATGTGCACGTGGTCAGATTTTGAGAACATTGAATTCTGATGATCCACCAGCCTAGATGAAGAGGGCATTAGCCTGAGGAAAGTTAGACTCTTTGCAATGAAAAGATAATCTCTTTGGCCATCGATAGAGTAAATTTCCAGATATTAGTTTCCAAATTTCAAGTCATTTGTAGACAGACCTGAACTTCACTGGAATATTCTGTTGAGGCCAAAGACCAGAAGGAAAATTATTTCAGTCTCTTGAAAACAAACAAACAAACAAACAAACAAATACAGTCATTCTGATGACAAAATATAGAAGAAGCATTTTCTGTCAAGCCTAAGCAAACATATGTAGAAAAGATTTGGCCTTTGTAAAAGTAACCTTATTCAGATTCATAATTGTTTGAGACCCTTGAATGATCCGTAGTCTATACAAAGAAGAAAAGCGGGGGAAGAATAAAAACTTCAGGAATTAGTTGAAGTCCCTTTAGTTGAAGTTATTGCTATTACAATTTGAGTTGTTAAATGCAAAGCAAATGTACCATGATGGGATCAGTACTCAGCTATCATATAATTGTTCCAAAAATTAAGAGAGACTGGCTTATCTGTAAATGAAGAAACCGTGATGACTGGATAGCTTTTCTTGTTTTGTTTTTCACTTAAAAAAATATTGAGCTACATTCACTATAACTTTGGCTTATGGGAAGGAGAACCAAGGTGATCCGTGGTTCTGCCTGGAAATGCTTTAGGGACACCTTCCTCACTCTGTTTTTATTCTTATACATTTGGCATTATTTGTGCTTAAGGGTTTGAAGGAGGCAGGAACCCGGAAGAGCCATTAAGCTATATCACTCAATAAAGCATTCCCTGTTCAGCTTGATGCATGACCTTCTGAATCTTGGTGGAGTCTCTCTTAGAATAGCAAGGTCCATCAGCCCTGGAGTAGCAGTAGCCACAGAACGGCCAAGATGGAGACCTTCGAGTACCGGGCCACATGGGCAAACTCCCTTGATTGGGAAAAAATAGCTCAACCTTTAAAATTGGCCTGAGGAACAGCAGATCCCCAGTGCATTCTTCGAAGTGCTTTCCACCTTTAATTTAGATATTTCAAGGGAAATTTAATCCATATGTTTTGGATTCATTTGGACTTAACTCATAAATATGCTTCATCAAGGACTGCCAAGCTCTGCATTCACTAGAATCAAGTAGTTTCATGGGACAATAGTGCAGACAGAGGAAATTTGATATCCAAGAGTCCATCACCCAAACAAGGGAAAGAAACCCTCAGGTTCAAACCACTGTCTATAAATTATCTTAGAGCAGTAATTTACCCTGCACCACTGTCATGGTAAAATAACCCACTTATGACTGTGTGGGGTACATACAAATGCATGCACAATAGATGTATGTCCTTTCCCAGAGAAATATCACAACACATGGTCTTTCTTGTCAGCAGTTCCGGAAAAGTTAACAACTCTAAGAAGGAAACAGAGGTTTCTACCTATTCCAGCAGCTTTTAAAATCCATATAGACTCCTCTCTCTCTGTCTCTCACTTTCTGTCTCTTGTTCTCTATCTCTTTGTCTCTGTCACATACACAAGACCACTACTGGGACTCTGTCAGGTCATAGCCTAAGAATCCCTTTACCTTCTGTATGTCTCTAATCGGCTAGACAATTTTGACCAACTTTACTTTCTTAAGTTTGTATTTGTAAAACGACAGTTTCCCAATATAAAATGATGTTACGTTACTGAATGGGCTTTTTTTCCAAATTAAATCTCCCTCCCTCTGAGATTATTTTATGCCTTCCTAGGAGCCTGTGGCCTACAGGTTAAGGGTGCCTGTGTATTCAGTGTTTGGAATAATGCAAAGGACAGTGGCTCAATGAAAATAGTATTATAGTCCCTCCCCATCATTTATGAATCTGTTTTTGCTTATGTTTTAAATTCAAAATTAGCAGCTTCTATACACTGTTAAACAAGTGTTATCTTTCAGGGCAGTGTGTGATTTTAATATTCTCTGTCATAACATCTGTGTTGAGGGGTTTTCAGGGGAAAGAACAGGCAATTCATGGCCCATTTCCAAATCAGTTCAAATTTCTTATGCCAATGGCACCTAATATCTGAAAGGATCTGAGGGCATCTAATAACCAAATACATTTAAGGTATTAGAGAGAAGCCTCTGGCATGGTTGCTATCTGCACAGTCTCATATTATAGAAAGTGGTGATGTGTCAGATGGGATTCCGGGATTCACGCTCAGATTTCAGTGAGGATGGACAGCAGTGCCACCTTGGACCAAGCCCAGCCATGTCAGGTTAAGATGGCTTGAACTAATGTTATCAATAGGCCATATTCCCTTAGCATTTCTTACCTAAGAGAGCACAGTAACAACCATGATGTCTGTTGGATTGAAAGTGTGATGAAAAAGATGAATAATGATCAGGCTGGGTGATAACATAAAATATTACATAATTACCTCTTAAACCACACAGCATCTTAGACCCAGTGTCCAAAAATTTTTTTGACTTATGCAAAAGAACAATAATGCATTATTATCCCTTCGTGGGAGAGGACTATACATTTTCTATTTGCCAGATAGAGCAAGACAAGCAGGTTCAAAAAGGCATGGAATTGACTCAGATTATTCTTCTTTTCTGCAGGTGGAACAGGGTGTCAAGGGATGCTCATTTTCCTCCACTGTGCACTTTTACAGTAGGAAATGGCAATAGTGAATTTCTGTGGGGCCAACATGGTAACTGCACTTTGCCTACAACCCTAAATTCATCCTGGTGAATGTGGTGATTTGTTGAGGAATAACAAGCTTTCAGAAAAAGAAAAGCAGAGACAAAAGATGAAAGGGGAAGGAGAAACCAAGTAAGTAAAGAATATTTACTGGTTTCCAAGCAGTTGACAATCACCAAATCCCTCTCCTGGTTTCAGTGCAAGACAAATAGATTCACAAGGAAGGAATTGTACTTCTTAGCACTGGACTGAGGCAGTCTTGGGCTAAGCAGCCAGCCCTGCTCAGAACCTTGGCAAACT